>NC_087365.1:39537500-40248750 GCF_030014295.1 Loxodonta africana
GGGGGTGTCTCCTTCCTCCTGGATGTAGCAGACCCACCACCAGGATTTCCCAAACACACTCCAAGGAACAATTACCACCCCTAAGCAGCACAGAACATAGACATGCACAGGGAAGGAGCTGGGGAAAAGTGAGTTTCCCAGAGAAGTGTTATACAGATGCAAGAGGTTAGGATCACTGTCCCTCTTAGGTGTTTTTTATTTTCCCAGCAAGAGACAAAGGTGGTGGAAAATATCTCCGTAGAGAGAAGCCCTAAGTCTCAGCAAAAAATATAAATGGGGAGAAGGAATGTTGAAACCCCAATGACAGAAAGGGATGAGCCCTCCAATTTGGGTTTAAGCAGCACTCATGCCCCAGAGAGAGGACCACCAGTCAGTGAGAAAGAGGAGACTGAGAAGGCAGAGGCACAGTGCAAGGATTGGTCCAGAAGGTATGAGAAATCCGTCTGTCTGATTTCCTTTCCCCCTCTCCCTAGCCAGGCCTGCGTACCTGCGTGTGTATATATGTACTTATGTATGTCTGTCTTTACAGCTAAGACAAGCTAAAGGGAGAAGAGCACTCCTGCCACAGGACTTTACCAGCAGCCTAGCATAACATCCATAATAATGACCCTGTCACTCATCAAAGCTGTTCTGCAGGCTGGCCTCTGCCGCCCTCTGATCCCACAGCCACCGCGGCTGTAATTGTGAACACCCTGCCCCTGGGATGTCTCAGGCGATGTGAAGGCACTTGGGCTTTGCTGGTGTCTGTAAAATGCAAGTTCAAGGGGACTTTTTAACATCAGAAGCAAAAATATGAGAGTCAAGAGCCAGGTCCCCTGCGCCCTATAAAGGATCACAGTGGAGATAAGAAGCAGGAGGCAATTGCTCTGAAGGTAGAAAGAATAATTTGGAGGCAGCTGACCAGACACAACGTAATTACCTCTCAGACACGGCACAAGCAGAGGCTTATTTCCCCTTTTGGGGAAATAAGAAGAGAACAGACGGAGCCGGGAGCAGAGGTCTGCCTTTCCTGAGTAGGGTTCAAAGTGAGTGTTTACTTCCTGAAAGGAAGGCAGGGAGAGATAGAAAGTGACCCCCTAGCGTCCTTCCACGCTTTATTACTTTGTAAGCCAAGTTGTTGTTGCTAGCTGCCTTCACGTTGCCCACCTCCCTCCCACTCATGATGACCCTGTGCACAATGGAACAATCAGCTGTGGCTCAGACCATCGTGATCCATATGGTTTTCATTGACTCATTTTGGGACATAGATCACCAGGCCTTTCTTCCTAGTCTGTCTTAGTCTGGAAGCTCCGCTGAAACCTATTCAATAGCATCATAGCAACATGCAAACTTCTGCTGACAGATGGGTGGTGGCTGCACGTGAAATGCATCGACCAGGAATCGAACCCAGTTTTCCCACATGGGAAAGTCAGGTGCGGGTTTTTCTCAACTTTTCAATTCTGTTTTAGACTGTGTATGCGTATGCACGTGTGCGTGTGTGCGTGTGTGGCAGTGGGGAAAGATGGATGAGACATGATGCCTCGGGGAGAAAAGGAACAAGAAAGACATGTACACAGCACGAGGGATTAAACATTTAAACTGCTCCTTTTCACCCACGCAAAATGTTGATGGTTTCATAATCAGAAGAAAATTAGGTATTGTAGCCCAAGAAACACCCTCAGAGTAGAAACTGGAAGTACCAGCAACTCCACTTGGGTATAATCTAATTTCACCAAAATCCAGCAAAATAGCCAAAGAAAAATAGAGAAGGAACTCAATGTCAGGGCGTTACAGCGGTGCTTCCTGAACTAGCTCCAGCTCTGCCAAAGAGCCACTTTTTGTCATCGTTTGCGTGTTTTAATTCCAATCCGTTACTTACCGATACTTTTGCAAGATGAAATAACAATGAGTTACTAGGAGGGGATGATAACGTGCTTGCATCTATCAAATTCTTGCTAAAGTTTATAAATGTTTATTCTCAATGTCTGCACTTATAGAGTATAAGTAATAAAAGTTCATGGGCAAATACCACGCGCAGACAGATCCCACTTGGTGTATCACTGCATTAGAAGAGAGCGCATCTACCAAAGACCCTGGCCCTCCGCAAACTCCAGCAGTTAGCATGCATAAAGAGATACAGCTAGGAGACGCGGTAGTGCTTACTAGGAATTTTTCTTGAAAAACAAGGGCACCATCTCTTGTCCAGATGATCATGTCTCTTCCTAGCCTTGCTCTCTTCCAGTCTGCTTTCTTCATGGTCATAAGAGAATTGATTCTAAGACGCTGATACGATTGTGCCACTTTCTTACCTGACAGCAGGTCGCTTTTCTGTCTGTCTCAGGATGGCACGGGCGCCGTTCAGCATCTCATTCCCAGCAATCTGGCTCCTACCTGCCTCAGTGCTGACTGAGTGCCCCAATAAGGCCCCAACTGAGCTGCTCCTAGAAAGCAGGAGGGCTGGGGTTTGACCCACGGAGTCACACCCAAGACTCAGCACCCTATTCCGCTAGTCTACACTCAGATGTGGGTAGGTAAGTCAGATTTAAAAGCAGAGTCAAAGACAATCACTTAACTAACTCCAACAGAGGTGGCTGTAGGGTGGTGAGGGGGTTCTGGAAGAGTTTAACAAAGTCAATTTTCTTCGATAAACTTTAAGGCATTTTAGGAGGAAGGACCAGCACAAACAAAGACAGAGAGGCATGGGATGGCATGGAGTATTTAGAGAATGTCAAGAAATCCCAAATATTTCACACTCTGGGAAGACCCCCAAATCTTTGTTCAGTAAAAAGACATGGCAATAATGACTCCAGAAAGCCTCAGGTTTTCCTTTCTCTAAGCATCTAGAATAAAGGCGAGACATTCTTGCTTCAAATTGCAATAGTCAGAAGATCCTTTAATTCTAAAAACTTGCCAGAGATGAGGGGAACTCTACCAAGGAAAGAGAAGTCAAATATACTGGGCTTTTGTATTTAATCCTCCCATCAATCCAACATGGTGGACTTCTCCCTGTTTTACAGATGAGGAAACTGAGACTCAGAGAGAAAAACTGTTCTCAGACAAGTGATACAAATAGTAAGCAGCATAACTGAGTTTCTGGGTGGTGTAAAAAGTTGACATGTTCAGGTGCTAACTGAAAATTTGGAAATTTGAGTTCAACCAGACATGCCTTGAAAGAAAGGCCTAGTGATCCACTTCTGAAAAAAATCAGCCATTGAAAACCCTGTGGGGCACAGTTCTGCCCTGACACACGTGGGGTCACTATGAGTCAGGATCAACTCAACAGGGACTGGTAACTAACACAATTAAGTCTCAAACCTAGGTCTACCCGGCCCTGAAAGCTGTGTATTTTTTCATAAGGTCAGCACTGTTTATCATCGTAGAGAATGTAGCTGTTGAGAGAAAGAAGAGTGTGGAAGGCAGGGAGTGGCACATTTTAATCCTAAATTTGCAAATATATATTAGCATGGAACTACTTAAGAAGAACGGACCTTTATCAAGTGTCAGACACAGTTAGGTGCTTTGTGTGCATCACCTACTTGATTCCTGCACTAACTCTGCAAGGTAGATGTGACAGATTTTATTATTGTTCTCACTGACTTGCTGTCTTTCCTGTAAGATACACTTCTGCCCGTTGCCATGTGGCTTGTGGCGCCCACTGCAGGCAGAATACACTATCCTGCCCTAAAATCAGGCTGAGCCATGGGACTTGCCTGGGCCAATGGAATGTGAACAGACACACTGCCATGTCTGAACAGGAGCTCTTAGGAGCTTGCAGTTTCTGTCTTCTCTCTCCTTCTTTCCCTCTGCCGCAAGAACAGATGCCACCAGACATGCTCAGGTCCTGGAAGGAGAAAGAGGGAAGAGTAGTGCTGTAACTGCAGCTGGCTGGCATGAAAATTGGTTGTTGCAAGTCAGTGAGCTCCTGGAGATGTTTGTTACTGTAGCAAAGCTGACTAGTATACTTGATATGTTACAAATGAGGAAACAGAAGCTGGGAAAGACTTCTCTTCCCACCTCATACAGCTTGTAAGTGGTGAAGACTGGATTTAAACCTACTTGACTTTAAAATTTGTGGTTAACGTGCTCAGCTTCTAAGTGAAAGTTGGAAGTTCAAGTCCACCCAGAGGCACCTCGGAAGAAAGACCTATTAATCTACTTCTGAAAAATCGGCCACTGAAAACCCTGTGGAGCACAGTTCTACTCTTACCATGAGACAGAATTGATTTGACAACAATTGGGGTGTGCACGTGTGTGTATACACATATATGTATGTATGTATGTTCGTATGTATATGTGCATGTATATACATGTGTGTGTGCGTATGTATGTGTATATATAGAGAGATAGAGATATTAGAGTTTTAAAACCTTCCTCTAAAGCCCAAAGAGTTTAAGTAGCTTCTATGAGGCCACTTCCCAGCCTTCCCAGGCAGGAAGCCAATGCACTGACTCTGGAGGTCTCCCTTTTTGCAAGGTTCCTATGGCTTCTCCGTCCTTCGAAGCCTCATCTGAAGCTCTGCCCTCTTGGTGAAGTTTGTCTTGACTTCTCCCAGGCCCGTGTCCTTTCCCCTTTCTCCTCACTCCCTTTAGCTCTCACGTTTCATATCTCTTGTTTAGCAGCTTGATAATAAACGTTTGTTCTTAGAAGACAAACATAAACCAATATGGTGTCATGCACAGAAGAACTACACAGTAAACAACCACTAAACTGAGTGTGAGGGAAATACTTGCCAAGGGCGAATTTCAGTTTGCAGCATCCACTTCATTAGCGTCATGCTTTATAAACTGGGAATACAATCTCTGACTCCACTACCCATTCTGAGGCACCACCATCTCCTCCCTAGGCTCCTGTAACAAGCTACTCATTGGTTTCCCAGCCCCTACTGTTTCCCCGATACACTCCCCTCCACACCAAAGTTAGGCTGAGCTTCTAAAAATGATCATGACATTCCCTGGATTAAAACCTCCAGTGGTTTCTCCCAGCTCTCAGAATAAAATCCAAAATGACCCAACTCCTGCCTGCCTCTCGTCACCCAGCTCATACTGCTCGCCTCCCTGCTTGTTCTGTGCCAGTTACAATGACGTCCATTTAGTCATCAAACAGACCAAGCTTATGGCCTTTCCATGTACGATTCTCTCTATCTTGAAAAATCTCCCATCTCATCTTTATGATCTCAGCTCATACATCAGAAATGACGCTAGAAATAACATTTGCCAAATCCTGTTTCAGATCCCTCTTCTGGGTCAACCAGGAAATGTTCTTTCCAGCTGGCTTGATATTCGATGCAGTCATGTCACTAGTTCTGGGCCAGTGGAATGTGATGTGAAGTGATGTATATCGAACAATTCAGGCTATACCATGCTCCAGCCTCCTTCTTCCCCAGCCTCAAATCCTAGAAAAAGGTTCTTGCTGAGAAGGCAATGCAACAGTGTTGAAGCAGAGCCACTGCTTAGTCATCCCATACTGAACAGCTGCCCTGAGGAACCACTTGGATGTTTTAAGAGCAAGAAATCAAATTTTGTTATGTTACAATCCAGAAACTGTGGGGTTTTTTCTTACCACAGCATAACCAAGCCTATCCTGACTAACAAACCTTCTCAGACAGGGCTCCTTGACCACACCATCAACTTACATCTCTGTCACAGCATGTCTTTGTTTCGTTTATGACGTTATAGTCAACTGAAATTATCTTCTGAATTATGATTACCAGATCATTTTATGTCTTCCCTGTTAGACTCCAAGATCTAAGAGTGAAGAGGCTTTGTTCTGCTGGTTCATAGTTGTATCACAGTGCCCAGCATAGTATCTACATATCATAGACACTCAATTAATATTTGTGAAATATGCAAATATATGAAGGAATACATAGGCAGGGCTCTTGTGAGTATAAAATGAGTTAACTGATGTGAAGCAGTTCAGAGCCTGATAGAGTATGAGCACTCAACAAATACACAAAATGAGGAGCATGAAAAAATGAGGCCAAAAGCCTTTTATTTCTGTATCATGGAGAGAAAACGAACAGAGATGAGGTTAGGGCTTGGGGCCGAAGGTGTGCAGACAGACTCAGCCTTAGACATTAAAATCACACAGATAGACAGAATCAAGGTGGCCTGTGAGAGCAGCCAAGTCCCTGGGTGGTACAACTGGTTTGTGCTCAACTACTAACCCAAGGGTTGGCAGTTCGAACCCATCCGGTAGTGTCACAGGAGAAAGACTACAGCTAAGAAAACCCTATCATAGGTTTGTGTGTATGTACCATAGTTTGTTTATTCATTCATCTGTAGATGGACATCTAGGTTGTTTCCATATTTTTGCTATTGAGAACAATGCTGTAATGAACGTGGGTGTGCAGATGCCTATTCATGTGACAACCCTTATTTCTCTAGGATATGTTCCTGGGTGTGGGATTGCTGGATCATATGGTATTTCTATTTCTAGCTTTCTAAGGAAGCGCCATATCATTTTCCAAAATGGCTGTATCATTTTGCATTCCCACCAGTAGTGCATAAGAGTTCCGATCTCCCCACAGCCTCTCCAACATTTCTTATTTCCTATTTTTTTTTTTTTATTTCTACCAGCAATGCCAGAGTAAGATGGTATCTCATTGTGTTTTTCATTTGCATTTCTCTAATGGCTAGTGATTGTGAGCATTTCCTCATGTGTCTGTTGGCCGTTTGAATGTCTTCTTTGGCGATGAGTCTGTTCATTTCCTTTTGCCTGTTTTTTGATTGGATTGTTTGTCTTTTTGTTGTAGAGCTGTTGGCTTTTTCTGTAGATTTTAGAGATTAGACCTTTGTATGCTTTGTAATAGCTAAAAAAAAAATTTTTTCCCAATCTGGAGGTTCTCTTTTTACTCTTTTGGTGAAGTCTTTTGATGAGCATAAGTCTTTAATTTTTAGAAGATCCCAGTTATCTAGCTTATATCCTGGGGTTTGTGTGCTGTTGGTTATTGTTTGTATCCTGTTAATGCCATGTATTAGGGCCTCTAGCATTGATCCTATTTTTTCTCCTATGACCTTTATAGTTTCAGGCTTTATGTTTAGGTCTTTAATCCATTTGGAATTAGTTTTTGTGTATGGTGTGAGGTATGGGTCCTGTTTCACTTTTTGCAGATGGGCGTCCAGTATTGCCAGCACCATTTATTAAAAAGACTGTCTTTTCCCCTTTTGATGAACTTCAGGCCCTTGTCGAAGATCAGGTGACCATAGGTGAATGGATTTACATCTGGGCTCTCAATTCTGTTCCATTGGTTAATGTATCTGTCATTGTAGCAGTACCAGGTTGTTTTGACTACCACACCTGTATAGTAGGTTCTGAGGTCAGATAGTGTGCGTCCTCCTACTTTATTCTTCTTCTTCCATAGTGCTTTACTTATCCAGGGCTTCTTCCCTTTCCATACAAAGTTAGTGATTAGTTTTTCCATCTCCTTAAAGAATGTTGTTGGTGCTTGTATCAGGATAGCATTGTATTTGTAAATTGCTTTGGGTAGAATTGTCATTTTCACAATGTTGAGCCTACCTATCCATGAGCATGGTATGTTTTTCCATTATGTAGATATCTTTTGGATTCTTGCAGTAGTGTTTTTTCATTTTTTTTGTATAGATCCTTTACATCCCTGGTTAGATTTATTCCCAACTATTTAATTTTTTAGGGACTATTATAAATGGTGTTGTTTTCCTGATTTCATTTCCATCATTCTCTTTATTGGTGTATAGGAATCCAACTGATTTTTGTATGTTTATCTTGTATCCTGTTAATCTACTGAATCTATTAGTACTAATAGTTGCCTCATGGAGTCTTTTGGGTTTTCTATGTATAGCATCACATTACATGCAAATAGGGACAGTTTAAATTCTTCGTTACCAATTTAGATGCCCTTTATTTCTTTTTCTTGCCTTATTACTCTAGCTAGGACTTCCAGCACAATGTTCAAGGGCATCATTGTCTTGTTCCTGTTCTCAGGAGGAATGTTTTCAGCCTCTCTCCATTAAGAATGATATTGGCCATTGGTTTTGCATTGATGCCCTTTATTATGTTGAGAAATTTTTGTCCTATACCTATTTTATTGAGAGTTTTTATCAGGAATGGGTGTTGGACTTTGTCAAATGCCTTTTCTGTGTCAATTGAGATGATCATGTGATTCTTCGCTTTCCTTTTATGTGGTAGATTACATTGATTGATTTTCTAATGTTGATCCATCCCTGCATACCTGGGATGAATCCTACTTGGTCGTGGTGTGTTATTTTCTTAATATGATGCTGAATTCTATTGGCTAGAATTTTGTTGAGAATTTTTGCATCTATATTCATGAGAGATAACCCACTACCCACTGCCGTCAAGTCAATTCTGACTCGTATCAACCCTGATACCAAAACCAGGCAAAGATACCACAAAAAAAGAAAATTACAGACATGAGAGGTACTGGCCCTAATACATGGCATTAACAGGATACAAACAATAACCAACAGCACACATGTCTGTAATTTTCTTTTTTTGTGGTATCTTTGCCTGGTTTTGGTATCAGGGTTATACTGGCTTCATAGAATAAATTTGGAAGTATTGCTTCCTTTTCTATGTTCTGAAATAATTTGAGGAGTACTGGTGTAAGCTCTTCTCTGAATGTTTGGTAGAATTCTCCAGTGAAGCCAACTGGGCTAGGGCTTTTTCTTGTTGGGAGTTTTTGCTTTATTACCTTTTCAATCTCTTGTTGTGGATCTGCTCAGTTTTCAACATCATTTTGTGTCAGTTTGGGTAGGTAGTGTGTTTCTAGAAATTTGTCCATTTCCACTAGGTTTCCAAATTTATTGGAGTATAGTTTTTCATAATACTTTCCTATGATCCTTTTTTATTTCTGTTGTAATGTCCCCCATTTCATTTCTTATTTGAGATATTTGCATCCTCTCCTGTTTTTCTTTTGTCAATTTGGCCAGTGGTTTGTCGACTTTGTTGATACTTTCAAAGAACCAACTTTTGGTTTTCTCAATTCTATTGTTTTTCTATTCTCTATTTCATTTATTTGTGCTCTGATCTTTATTATTTCCTTTCTGCTGGTGGCAGTGGGCTCCTTTTCCTGTCCTTATTCTATTTGTTCAACTCGTTAATTAATGTTTTGATTTTGTTCCTTTCTTCTTTTTTGATGTGTACATCTAGTGCTATAAATTGACCTCTGAAGACTGCCTTTGCTGTGCCCCAAAGATTTTGGTATGATGTGTTTTCATGCTTGTTTGATTCTAGGAACACTTTGATTTCATCTCTGATTTCTTCTATTACCCAGTGGTTTTTAAGCAGGGTGTTATTCAGTTTCCATAAAATTGATTTTTTTTCCTTGCCCTTCCTGTTGTTCATTTCTACCTTGATGGTGTTGTGGTCAGAGAAGATATTTTGTAATACCTCAGTGTTCTAATTTTGTTAAGGGTTGCTCTGTGGCCTAAGATTTGGTCTCTTCTGAAGAATGTTCCATGTGCATTGGAAAAGACCGTGTACTTTGCAGCTATTGGGTTGAGTGTTCTGTATACGTCTGTGAGGTCAAGTTGACTGATTGTGACCTTTAGCTCTTCTGTACCTTTGCTGAGTTTCTTTCTAGATGTTCTGTCCTTTAATGAGAGTGGTGTGTTGAAGTCTTCTAGTAGTATTGTGGAACTGTCAGTTTTTCTTTTCAATGCTGTTAGAGTTTGTTTTATGTATTTTGGAGCCCTGTCATTAGGTGCGTAGATACTTATTATGGTTATGTCTTCATGATGCATTGTCCCTTTAATCATTATATAGTGCCCTTCTTTGTCTTTTATGATGTGTTTTGTTTTAAAGTCTATTTTATCTGAGATTAGTATTGCCACTCCTGCTCTTTTTTGGTAGCTGTTTGCTTGATTTTTTTTTTCCCATCCTTTAATTTTTAATAAATTTATGTCTTTGTTTCTAAGGTGTGTCTCTTGTAGACAGCATATTGATGGATCCTGCTTTTTTTTTTTTTTTAATCCATTCTGTCACTCTGTGTCTCTTTATGGGTGCATTTAGGCCATTTACACTCAGTGTAATTATTGATAGGTGTGACTTTATTGCTGTCATTTTGTAGTGTGTGTGTGGAGGGGAGTCCGGGCATTTTCTTTGTTCCTCTTACTCTCCTCTGCTGAATTCCTTTTGCTTGTGGATTTTTTTTTCATTTCTTTTGTTTTCTTAGATTTTGTTTTTACTTAGACTATGTTTTTCTTCTTTATATTGCTGATTAGGTTTGTTAACTTTCTTTGTGGTTACCTTGAAATTTACCCTTCTCTTCCTAGGTTTGAACCAGCCTATTATTACTTGGTGTCACCTTTCCTCCCTCTCCATTAGAAAGTTCTATACCTATACCATTTATTCCCTCTTTTATTGTTCTGATGTTGTTGTCATTTACTGATTAATCTCCCTGATTCCCTGCTGTAATTCTTTTGGTTTTGGATAGTCCTTGAGAGTTCATTTCCTAGGTTGGTATCAGGCTGTGGTCTGATGTTATTTGTTCTCAGACTGAAGGACTCCTTTTAATAATTCTTGTAAGTTTGGTTTGGTTTTTACATATTCCCTTAATTTCTGTTTGTCTGGATATATCCTAATTTCACCATCATATTTGTACAAGGGTTTTGCAGGATATATTATTCTTGGTTGGCAATTTTTTTTCTTTCAAGGTTTGATACACATCATCCCATTGCCTTCTTGCCTGCATGGTTTCTGCTAAATAATCAGAGCTTGTTCTTATGGTTTCTCCTCTGTATATGGCTTTTTGTTTTTCTCTAGCTGCTCTCAGAATTCTTTCTTTGCCTTTGGTTTTAGCGAGTGTGATTATGATAAGCCTTGGTGACTTTCTTTTGGGGCCTATCCTATATGGGGTTTGTTGAGCTTTTTGGATGGTCAGCTTTTCATCTTTCATTATATTAGGGAGGTTTTCTGTCAGCAACTCGTCAGTGATCTTCAATGATCTGTGTTTTCTGTTTTCTCCCCCTGTTCTGGAACTCCAATCACCAGGAAACTTTTGCTGTTGATTGTATACCACATAATTCTCAGGGTTTCTTCATTTTTCTTTTTTTATTTTTCCTCAAACAGAGTTGTATCCAAGTGTTTATATTCAATTTTGCCAATCCTGTCTTCCATCATTTCAAACCTGCTCCTTAGCACTTTTATGACACTGTCCATTTCTCAAGTCTTATTATCTTTTGGATTTTTAATTGTTGTTTCTCTATGATTTCTAGTTGTGAATTTATTTTAGCATTTTGTTCCTGTACTATTTTCCTGAATTCTTACTTTTTTTTTTTTTGGTCTGTATTTTCCATGAATTTGTCTGTCTTTTCCATGAATTGGTCTATTTTTCCCTCATTTTTGTCTGCTTTTTGGGTCAACTCTTGGATAGCTCTGAATATTAGAGATTTGAATTCCTTATCAAGTATTTCTAGTGCCTTTTCTTCTACTGAAAGTTCATCCTGTATTTTCTTTTGGATGTCTACTGGAACCATCCTGTCCTTTTTTTTTTTTATGTCTTGATATTGTCTGCTGTCTTCAGGACATTCAGTAATCATTTCCTTTTTTTTTTTTTTTATCGATTGTAGCTTTTTCATTTGTTTGTTTCATCCTGCTTTTTTGTTTTATTTGGTTATGTCTGAGCAGGCCGGCTGTGTGTTCTTTGCTCCTCCGTGGGCAAGATACTTTTCACCTTCTTGTCCAATGGGCAGGGACATTTGCTCAGCTATGGTGCAGCAGGGTAGGTCCAGCTGAAGGGGAGGGGCTGGGATGAGTTGTTTGTGGCACCTACTAGGGCCAACAAGGCAGGCTGGGAATCAGTGCAGGGTAGGTTCTAGGTGCCATGCCTGTGATGCTCAGGCATGTGAAGTTCAGTGCATGGTGCAGGCAGGCAGGAAGGAGGGGGAGGTTGTGATGTGTGGAGCAAAGATGGGTATGGAAAGAGAAGGGAGAGAAGAGAGAAACAGGAGTAAAAATGAAACAAACAAAAAAAGTGCTAAGAGAGCTTGCCATTGGAGTGGAGAGATTAGAAACTGTGAAATGAAGAAAAACAAAAAGGGGGGGGAAGGAAAAAGAAAAATAAATAAAAATTAGAAAAAGAAAAGCCTCCAGGTATCCCACTGGTGTGGCTGCACGACTGGGGAAGTGGCTTCTGGGTCACACAGTACAGGCTGGCTAGAAGGGGTAGAGATGTCACACCACACCAGGTATTCAGGAGACAGGAAAAGAAGGAAAGTATAGAGAGATGAGAAACTGAAAATGAAAAAAGAAAAAAGAAATGCCCCCAGGGATCCCACTGACGGGGCTGCACAGACCAGGGAAGTGGCTCCCAAGCCACGCAGTATAGCCCAGCTAGAAGGGGCTCCCAAGCCATGAAAAGAAAAGAAATCAAACAGAACAAAACGAAGAGAAGCAACACTTTAAAAAAAAAAAAAAAAAGGAGCCCCAGGGATCCCACCAATGTGGTGGTGCAGGTTGGGGAAGTAGGTTCCCAGTCAAGTGGCACTTCACAGCCTTTCAAGAAGAAACAAAGATGGCACATGGAGCCAGGTGTTTGAGAGAAAGGAGGGGAAGTGGTGAGAGGCATGGAAGAAACCAAAAGAAGAGGAAAAAACCAACACCAGCAACAAACAAATGGCACTCCAGGAGCCACCCAGTATGGGCAGGGCAAATCCAAGTGGCAAGAGGCTGAAGCCAGTGCATCCCAGCCAAGAGACTGCAGCCGGGAGGAAACAGAGGAGGCCAAACAGCAGAGGGGAGAGGGATAGGGAAGGAAGCATATATCGTTGGTTACTGTCTCCTACTGGGAGCTCCGTGAAGCTGCTTTCCTGTACTCCCTGTCAGTCAATCTCCGACAGGAATACAAAATGGCAAAGCCATGCTGCATTAGCTGATAGGTGACCTCTGCAAGTATCTCTCTTCACTCTCTGGTGCTTGGCTGAGTTCTTTACCTCTTCATCTGATGCTTAGAGTTTCAGGATTGACATTCGTCTCTCTTTTCAGGTCTTTGCTGTAGAAGGATGGCGTAGTGCTTTGGCCTATAGCGCCATGTTGGCTATAAGTCTCCAGAATATATGGTCTTGTCTACTACATTTGAAAGGAACCCTGGTGGCATGACAATTAAGTGTTTGGCTGCTAACCAAAATGCTGGTTGTTTGAATCCACTCAGCAGCTCCAAGAGAGAAAGACCTGGCCATCTGTTTCCTTAAAGATTACAGCCAAGAAAATCCTACAAGGCAGTTTTACTCTGTCACATAGGGCACTATGAGTCAACTCACAGCAACTAACAACAACAACTACTATACTTCAAAGATGTGTGGGGAAGGGACGCAATTAAAAATTAAGCAGAAATCCCAAGAGCATGGCCCCCGGACACCATTTCAGCCCAGTAATAAAGTCACTCCTGAGGTTCATCCTTCGGTCAAATATTAGGCCCATAAAACAAAGAGAGACTAAATGGGCTCAGCAGCCCAGGGGCAAGGATGAGAAAGCAGAAAGGGAAAGTTGATAATGGGGAACCTAAATGTGTTTGTGCAGAAGGGGAGAGTGTTGACATGTCATAGGGTTAGCAACCAATGTCACAAAACAATATGTGTATTAATTGTTTAATGAGAAGCTAATTTGCTCAGTAAACCTTCATCTAAGGTACAATAAAAAATTTTAAAAGAAGAATTACACAGAGAAAAAAAATGATCTATTGTTGAAAAATAAAAGATTAACCTCTTTATTTAATTTTTAAAATTTTTGTTTGTTTGCCTCAAGCTGAAAATAGAGATAATTTATTACCTCCAATCTTTCTTGTTCTTTTTTAAATGTATTGTTCAAGCAATGTTATACCAGAAAAACAGAAAACTCAAAATTGAAAAAGAATGACCCAGAATACCACCATCCTAAATACCATGTGTTCATATTCCCATGTTCCTTCAAGGCTCCAAATTGGTCCATTCCTTGCTCACAGGACTAAACAAATGGAAACAAGGTTTGACTGCATCTTAACCATGGCAAAACACTGCAGGGGCCCCTGAGGAGATATATGGAATTTCTGTCCCTGGAGAACTTAAATGAGAGATTGATTATGTATAAACCTGCTGGAAAAGGGCCAGGCATTGTCCACTCTTGAAATTATAGATTTCTAGAATGTAGAGAGCCAATGTAAGACTCTACTTCACAGATTTTAAGATCCAGAGACATATGACTCTCCTAATCCCCTAGAAAGGAGCCCTAGTGGTGCAGTGGTTAAGTGCTCGGCTGCTAACTAAAAGGTCAAGAAGTTCAAACCCACCAACCACTCCACTGGAAAAAGATGTGGCAGCCTTCTTCTATAAAGATTACAGCCTTGGAAACCCTATACGGTAGTTTTACTTTGTCCTGTAGGGTCACTGTGAGTCTGAATTGCCTCGATGGTAACAGGTATAGTCCCCTAGATCCCTAGGTGGCACAAATGGTTTGCGATCAACTGCTAACCTAAAGATTGGTGGTTCAAACCAACCAGGCAGTACAACAGAGAAAAGGCCTGGCAATCTACTTCTGTTAAGATTACAGCCAAAAAAAAAAAACCCTATGGAGCATAGTTCTATTCTGTAACACACAAGGTCTCCATGAGTCAGAATCAATTCGATGACAACTAACAACAGCAGTCCCCTGGGGGAAAGGGGAGTCCATGGAGGATCTTCCAGGATCCAGGAATCCTCAGAAATTGTACGCCAAAAGTTGTGTGTAAGTCCACGTGTGCACCTTCCAGGGAGAGGATCTGCTGCTTGCCAGACAGTTGGTATATGAGTCAAGTCTAACTGTTTGCTCATTTGTTTTGTCCCCAGATTACATTGGATCAACATGTTTCTAACTTTTGTGCTGAGGCCTGGGAGTGGAATAAGGCTGACTCCTGGTTTTTGGCAAAGATAGAGTTCTTTCCTATGCAAGTCCTGCTGTTTCTCAAAAACACATCTCAAATTTTTCATGTGTCTCCATCTCCATTGCCAAATCCCCAGCCAGCCCATCATCCTCCCCTCTCTCACCAGGACAAACGCAAGAGACTTCAGGAAGGTCTCTTTGGTTTCACTGCTTGACTTCTCCTTGGTTTCTCTGCTTGTATCATTTTCCCACTTGTCTGTGTTACATAGACTTCCCAAAGAAACTACTTGCCCTGGAATCTTAGTCTTGAGATCTGCTTCTGAAGGAACCCACACTAAGGCAA
The DNA here is from genome assembly GCF_030014295.1 of Loxodonta africana. NCBI lineage: Eukaryota > Metazoa > Chordata > Mammalia > Proboscidea > Elephantidae > Loxodonta > Loxodonta africana. The sequence continues at coordinate 39,552,655 of NC_087365.1, forward strand.
AATTCTCAGCCTAGTGCCGGGTTATTCATAAATTCTCACTATTAAACAGCTGACCTATTATTGTTACCAGAGAAGCCTGAACCTCATCTCAGTGAGAAAGGCCTCACCCCCATGCCACCCAAACACCTACAAAAGGCACATGCTGCTCATTAGAATGAATAATCAGCCGAGGCCTGCCAGTACATCCCAGTCCTGCACAGCTCACCAGTCTTGCTACCTCCTTGTTCTGTGATCTCAGAGCTGGCTGAGGGAGACCACCAAGGTGCACTTCCAGCCTCCAGGGCAGCAGACATCAGGGCCTGTGAATAAACCTGCCTCTCCAGGAGAGGTGAGAATTCTCCTTTCCCTTCCCTGTCTGGTCAGAACAGGTCTGGCCAGTTGTTGCTCCATTGGTCCAGATGCCAATCAAAGAAGAAGCCAGGGCACTTTGTCCAACACTTAGAAGAAGAACCTCAGCTGGACATAAGCAACTCCCATAAATCTGTCTGAGCATCTACCTTTGCCACTTGCCTATGTTACAACCTGTGAAGTCACTCTCTTTTATTTGGCCTCCCATAAAGGAGGATGGTGAGAAGTATCATCACCTAGGTCCTTTCAATTTTGCAGGCAGGGTGCAAGTTCTTTGCAAACTCTGAGCCCAGCCCAGCCATCCTGGACATAGACTCTTCATTCCTTAGACAAGCCCTAAGTCTGAGTCTATGCTGAACACATCCAGACACAAGCTCTGCAGAATCACATGAGTCCTTGGCAAACTCCAGCCTCAGGTGTCCTGGACTCTTTCAGTGTTAGTGGAAACAATCATGAGACCTCTTGAGCCAGCTGGCTGGTTCCTGGCCACCATTAGTATTTTTAACTACGAAGGCAGGGGCTTTCCCACAGTCTAAATGCAAAGACTTACATAAAGAAAACACTCTCCGGTTCCTGAATAGTCTGGGGCATCTCGGCTTTAACTCTGATTGTGAAAATACTTCCGGTATCAAATATACCTGACACTTCCAGATTCTGACCACTCTCTCATCCTCTCCTTTTAGCTGCTTCTTGTCTATTTCTTTGTCTACCTTAATGATTGATACCATAAATTGAACTGGATCCTATTTGATTCACATGCATTTAGCACCTACTGCACTCCCAGCAATGTGTGGTTTGATGTATCTGGCAGTCACTCAGAGGGTGGGCTCTGAAGTCAGATTGTCGTTGTTGTGTGCCATCAAGTTGAGTCTGGCTCTAGTGACCCTATAGGATAGGGTGGAACTGCCCCATAGTGTTTCCTAGGCTATCATCTTTACAGGAGCAGATCACCAGGTCTTTCTTCCACAGAGTGGCTTGTAAGTTCAAACTGCCAACTTTTCAATTAGTAGTTGAGCACTTAACCATTGCACCACCAGGGCTGCTTGGAGTTAGGTTACCAGGCTTCAAATCCCTGTGCTGCCTCTTGTTAGCTGTGAACTCTTGGTCAAGTTACTTAACCTGGTGCAGTTTTAAAACATAGTCCCAAATTCCTTGATCCTTCTCCCATTGAGAGGTGGAGACTATGTTCCCCTTTCTCAAATCTGAATGATCTTATGACTGCATGGACCCACGGAGGTCAGTAGAGTTCAGTCGACTACGTGTCTTCCAAGGCTAGAACGCAAAATGTCTACGAGATTTCTGGCTGGTTCTCTGGAACACTCACTCTTGGAGCCCTGAGCCACCATGTAAGAAGTCTGACTACTCTGAGAACATCATGCTGGAATGGCCATGAGTAATGGCTCCAGTTGACAATTCCAGCTGAGCCTTCCTCCAGCCATCTGGCCCAGGCACAGACATGAAAGTCAAGAAGTCATCTTACAGGTGGATCCTCCAGCCCCAACTGTCCTAAACCACAGCCATTCAAGTTACTGCCAGCCATTCATGAAGTTCCAGTGGAGGCCACAGACATCATGGAGCAGTGAAGAGCTGCCTGGCTGTGCTCTTTCCAGATTCATAATCCACAGAATCTGTGAGCAAAATATAATGGATGTTGTTTTATCCTACTAAGATATGTGGTGGTTTGCTATGTAGCAACAACTAACCAGAACATTCTCTAAGCCTCAGTTTCCCCATCCGTGAAATGGCACTATTAACGGTGCCTGCCCTTACATTTTTACAAGGATTAAATGATCACCGTGCACCTGGCACGTTACAAGCACTCAGACACTAGTGATTAATATTGTCATTACCTTCACTATTTCCTTTAATTGAAAAAAAAGTAAAAAATTTTTTTATTGAAGAATGGGTTAAATACATTTGATGAAAATTGCCCAATTTGTTGTTGTGCAAACTGTCTCTTCTAGTTGCATGAATAAGAGAGATTCATGAAAAAGATCATCCTAACTTTAATTAAAGTTAATTTGTTTACAAGGTTACAGAATTTTATTAGTTCTTTAAAAGGTACTAATATAGGTTCCTACCACTTGTCTATCAGTTTGTCCTACTGTGGTGGCTTGTGTGTTGCTGTGACGCTGGAAGCTATGACACTGTATTTTAAATATCAGTAGGGTCACCCAGAGTGGACAGCTTCCAGGCTAAGACAGGCTAGGAAGAAAGAACTGGCTATCTGCTTTGGTAAATGAGCCAATGAAAACCCTCTGGCTCACAACAGAACATTGTCTGATATAGTGCTAGATTGTGAACCCAATACATTGGAAGGCAACAACTGACTCAAGCATGCTGGCAATCGTGAGGATGGCACAGAACTGGGCAGTATTTTGAACTGTTGTACATGGGGTCGCTATGAATCAGAGCCAACTTCACAACAACTAACAACAAGGTTTGACTAAATCTAATTGTTAAGTGTGTTTGTGGTAACTGCATGTATGTATAAGACCTGGCGGCACAGTGGTTGAGAGCTCAATTGTTAGCCAAAAGGTCAGCAGTTCAAATCCACCAGCTACTCCTTGAAAACCCTATGAGGCAGTTCTACCCTGTCCTATAGGGTGGCTATGAGATGTATCGACTCGACGGTAACGGGTTTGGTTTGTTTGTGGGTGTCTGTGACTTCACGTTTGTTTCACATTCTCCCCCATGCATAAGCCTACAAATTGATTGATATAAATGCTAAAAGGGACAAAGGCCAGTATGTGTTTACGCATGCGCATACCACTCTCCGTGTTTGCAGTACATGGTGGAGAAGGGGCTGCTGGGTGCAGAGTCCCCAAAGTAGTAACTGACACTCCCATTAGTCCACTCGTTGTCCCCTTGTAAGCCTAAATGGTTTTATTTCCTCATCCACAGATCAATACAGCTGGCAGGTAAGTGTCTTCCCCCACATCAGATCAGTGAGACCCTACAGGTCAGAGGCTCCCAGTCCCTCCTGGGGGTCCTCAGGCCCAGCCACTCGGAGCAGGTGTCTGAGAAGTGGGCTAGCCCACACTTCCGCGTGGAGCCGTCAGTGCACAAAATCAAATCTGATGGGGCCTGCGGAAGATAAATGAGCAGGAGTCGCCCCAGCCCCCGATTCGGCCATCTCTTTATGAGCTCTGAAGGGCCTATTAGCAGCTCTGATGAGTGCTGGGGGAGATGAAGTCTGCCTCGAACAACGTTAGGCGGCAGAATCAAATCACTCCCAATCCCCCTAGGGACAAGGAGCCTGGCTGGCTTTTCAGAGAAGCATCCTCTTGTCTCCATTGCGGATAAGGTTTATATGAACGCTTAGTTGAAAAAAAAAAAAAAAAAAGGTAAGTACTCCCCCCCCCACCCCCGCCCCCCAACCGAATCGCCTAAGAATTTCCTCATATATCTAATAGCTTCTCCCCGGGCAATTTGATGTCCCTGCTTAGAAAGGTGTGCTCTTATTTTCCTCTCCCAGAGTCTCCACTTAGGAGGGGAATGTCACCATCCCACTAGGCCAGCTGAGGCCAGCTCCCTGGACACTCTCTGGAGCTGTGTCCCACTTGGGAAGAGAGAGAGTGGGCCAGCCCTCAGCGCTCTGAGATGGAGCTTGTGCAGATAGTGTGGGGTAGTGGGAGTCACAGGAACATGGGTTTGAAGTTTGGCTCTTGGTAGCTGGGTGACTGTGGGCAATTAGGCAATTAACCCTTTGGAGAAGCAGATAACTCCTCTGTAAAGTAGGAAAGCTGATTGCACTTGACATGGTTGTTGCAAGTATTAAATTCCATCACTGCATTTCATCAACAAAGTTGATGAAACATTGGTCCAGCATAACAGGCCTTTCTGGGCCCAAGATAGGGCATCTTGAAAAGGCAAACAGCCCCCCAAAGGTTTCACCACCTTATTAAGGAGATAAAGAGGAAGATAATTTAACCTAGGGCAAGATCTGGGGAGAAGGAAGCGTCTTCCAGAAGAAAAGATAACTACAGGCCACACATACATTGCCACCCACCCCACGTCTCAGATCACATGGTATCGACTTCAGGCATGAATTCTGCCTCTCTATGACCTTGGCCTGGTTATGTGTCCTCTCTGGTCTTCAGTTTCTACATCTGTACAATGGGAACAATACTGCTTATGTCAAAAGGCTGTTGTGAGGAAATTATGTACCAGTACCTGAAAGAGTAGCTGACTCCCAGCCTGTGCTCTATAAATGTCAGTTAGCTTCTCCCTTTTTTCTTGTTTGTGTCTGCTCAGTGGGAAGTTGTTCGCCTACCCACCTTGCCTCTCAGTTTCCGCTGTGTGTCTACGCCTTTGAACCCTTGCTTTATTCTTCACCCACAGTCGGGCTATCCTGGCCCAGGTAACATTCTTGCTTTGTGATTCTACCAGCGCCCCATTACTCAGACACAGACCTGTCATAGTACTCTTCACGTTATACCTTGTGATTGTTGGTTGCTCCAACTGACCGTGAGCTCCTTGAGGTGGGGGTGCCTCTTATTCATTAAAGAGATTTATTGAGAGTGGCCAAATATTTGATTTTTAAATAAATTGAAGGGCTGCTATGTACCAAGCACCATGCCGAGGAGTATAAACAAGGAGCCTGCCCTCTTGAGACTTAAGTTCAAATGGGAGAGGGAGACAAAAATAAAAACTCAACATATAAGTAAACAGTAAGATAATCAATATATGTAATATGTCCTCCTCTTATGGATTGTATTGTGCCCCCCTGCCCAAATATGTGTTGAATTCCTTGTACCTATGAGTGTTAAAAAAAATTCCTTTTTTTTTTTTATGAGTGTAATCCTGTTTGCAAATAGAGTTTTTCTTTTATGTTAATGACATCATACCAGGGTAGCATAAAACCTAAATCTAATCACTTCTGTGTTAGGAAAAAAATCAGAGTAGTCACAGAGATATATACATAGGGGAAGACAGGTGCCATGTGAGGATCGTCTACAAACCAAGGAACACCAAAGAACGAAGGAACACCAAAGAACCAAGGAACATCTGAGGCTACTGATAAGGAAGGAATTGACACAGCTAAGACCTTGATTTGGGCTTTAGCCTCCAGAACTGTGAGACAATGCATTTCTATTTTTCAAAGCCACCCACTTACAGTATTTGTGTTACAGCAGCACTAGGTAACTAAAACAACTTCCAAGGATGGAAACCAACAGGCTGAGAAAAGAGAGACTGAAGGAAGCTGCTTTAGGTGGACAAACTTTCCTAAGGACGCTCCACTCACAGACGTTGTCACATAAGACAAAGGATCTGAGATAGTTGTATTATGACATAAAGAATGAGGAGGAACCATCTTTCTAACACCCAGAAGAAGAGAACTCCTTCAGGCAGAGGGAGTAGGATCTACAAAGATCCTGAGGCAGAGGAGAGCTTGGTGGTTCTTAGAGCTGAAAGGACGTTATTGTGACTGGAACGTAGTGAATGATAGGGAGATCTGTGTATGGTAAACACGAGGAAGGAGGCAGGGGGCAGGTCCTAAGTGGGCAGTAGGACCAAGTAAGGAGTTTAGGTTAAACTCGTTGCCATCAAGTCGATTATAACTCATAGACTCTACAAGACTGGGTAGAACTGCCCCACAGAGTTTCCAAGGAGTACCTGGTGGATTCGAACTACTGACCTTTTGGTTGGCAGATGTAGCGCTTAACCACTACTCCACCAGGGTTTCTGTGTTTAGGTTAAAAAAAAAACTAACGAACTACTGACCTTTTGGTTGGCAGATGTAGCGCTTAACCACTACTCCACCAGGGTTTCTGTGTTTAGGTTAGGGATCAAAAAACCATGGCCAGAGGACTAAGTTTGTCCTGCTGTCTGTTTTCATAAAATTTTATTGGGACACAGCTGAACCCATGCATATACATATTGTCCATGGCTGCTTTCAAGCTACAACCTCAGAGTTGAGTAGCTGTGACAGAGGTCTCATACATAGCCCATGAAGCCAAAACATTTTGTTATCTGGTCCTTCCCAGAAAAACTTTGTTAACCCCAGTTTAGATGATGCCATCTGAAGAAGCCTTTCTGAAGGGTTTTCATCTAGGGAGGGATATGATCTGATTAGATGCTCAGAACAGTGCCTAACACAGAGCAGATTCTCAGATGCGTTTGCTGAATGAATGAGTGGATGCTTCGATGATGCTTCGTTATCCAGAACCATATAATATTATCCCCTCTGTTAGTACAAACAACTGGGAGTTTACAGGACTGAGTGGGAGCCTCCCCTCCATCCTGGCAGACGGCGTTTTTCACAGTTCTAACAGCTGACGGATACTTAGAAAATTGAATGTTTTATGCAGCTTCAGATTGGAAATAGCAGTGTGGTTTTCACCACAGGGAGCCCTCTCAATGTAAATCCAACCCAATTACACACACGCAAGCAGGCACCGAATTTGCAGCAAGACTGAGCTTTGCCCAGCAGCAAATGAAGCACAGCTCCAGAGAGGGGAAGGGAAGCCTGTTAGGGTGGGGGCAGGAGCTGCTGGGGGCACCTCGTCCCAGGGGGCCGCTGAGTGTGAGTCATATGTGGTGGATGCCGGGTGGTTACAAAGCCCGAAAGAAAGACGACAAAGTGGCTAATGCAAATTTACCCAGGCTGCACTGGGCAATTGCAAAATCATGAATAGGGGAAATTGCTGGAAAACCATAAGTAACTCTTGACCCCCTAAGGCCATTCCTCTGGCCTGTTACAGAAGAAAACCTTAGAGAAAGAGATTGGAGCTTTTTTTTTTTTTAAATCAATTGCGGTAAACTTTATGATATATGTGAAAGATTGGACATTTTGAATAATGGTTGTTCTTATGCTGAGGCAGAAAAATTGGACACAAGAACCACAAATAGAGTTTTGGGTAAATTAAATATCTGCTTTGTGGCCAGACACCCATATCAAAAATAGCCAGGTAGCTGCCATATAAAGGTAGTGCCTGAGTGTTGGAGGGTTCTCCTTCATTCAACTGAAACCAAAAATACCAAACCCATTGCCATCTAGTCAATTCCGACTCGTGGTGACCTCGTGCCTTACAGAGTAGAACTGAGCTTCTTAGGGTTTTCTTGGATGTAATCTTTACAGAAGTAAATTGTCAGGCATTTCTTTCAGTGTACCCCTGGGTGAGTTTGAACTGCTAACCTTTTGGTTAGTAGTCAAAAGCAAGCCATTATGCCCCACCCAGGAAACTTCCTCACTCAACGCTCCCAAATATAGGTGTGGGGTCCTTGCCACCACCTGCTAGGTATTCAGGAGTCCCCTGTGTTCGTAGGAGCTGTAGGTGGAGGTCCTAAGGCTTATAGCTTGTCAGTCACAGAGGAAGAACCCACGGCAAGGACCTAACATTGTTTCCATTGGCTAGGGAGAGCATTTAATAGAGAAGGCAGCCTCATTTTCACTTATGTGAAGGCCCTGGGTATGGATAATTGTCCACTGATAATGAAGACCAGAGATCTAAAGACTGGAACCCTGCTGGGCACCAAGATCACACCCTTCTCAGTTGCCTTTTTCTCAACCCTCTCTTCCAGCACCTCTCCAGATAGACACCTTACTCTCTGCCTGTTACTGACTCTGGGTCTCTGGCGTTTGGACTTTTCCCTCTAGTTCTCCCTTCCTCCTCAGCCTATCTGCCTCCCACCTGTATCAAAGACCAATTCTCTTCTTTTCCTTCTGTATCCTTTGGTGGCCCATGGAAGATTCTAGAAGATTCTCAAAACATGAACTGGAACTGGTTCCCCTTCATCAAAGGTAGGAAGGGTACCATCATTAAAAAAAAAAAAAAAATCATAGCAATAATAAAGGATAATAATAAAAACTGATTACATTCCTGGAGTGAAAATATTTTTCTTCCATCTTAGGGAAGGCCTCCTTCAGCCCACAAAAGGCCTGATTGATGGTTCTAAAGCAGCAAAGAAAAATGATTGAAAGTTCATAGCAATATAGGTTGAAAGATCCTCTGCCCCTGCAAACCTTGAGCAAGCAAGCATTGTGCTCAGCACCTAACCTCTGTGATGTTGTACAGGCAGGTAGCTCCCTGACAGGCTTGTAACCTAATTTTAAATGTGAATTTCCACTCAAAGCTGAGAGTTTGGAGGGTGGAGGGAGGAAGCCATCCAGCTCATCACGTCTCAATCTAATGTGCACACGCATCGCCCAGGGATCTTGCTAAAATGCAGATTCTGACTCAGAAAGTCTGGGGCAGGGTCTGAGAATTGTATTTCTAACAAGGTCCCAGATGAAGCCAATGCTACTGGTACCCAGACCACACCTTGAGTAGTAGCAGGGTTCTAGATGACCCCATTGGGAAGAAAGGATTCATTTTAGTACTGCCCATCCCCAAGCACATGTGTTCAAGCCAGGGGAAGGCCAACTTTCATGCTGATCTCTCTTAGGCAATATAGGAAATCATCCAAGACAAATGAAAATGAACTGCTGGGCTCCCATAGGGTTCGATAAAGCCGCCTTATCTTGACTGACAAGAGTTTGTAAATAGCATATGCTTTCCTGCATTGGCACCCATGCCAATGAAGTTGCTGCCACCAGATGTATCTTTATAAGATACAATGATTCTAGGAGAAACACAGACTTTGTGATTCCACAATAAACCTGAATATGGCAGGATGCAGGAGAAAGGCTTTATACTGAGTGTTGTGTATATTCAATTGCATTTAACCCTCACTGCAACCCTGCAGGAAAGTAGTAAAACTGAGGCCCAAGACGGCTAACTCCAAAATTCTCTGAGCTCCAAAATTATTCCACTAGAACCCATTGGCCCTCATGGTCTCTGTTGACTGATTCCTTGTTGCTTGTCCCTCCTTTTGGAGACCCAGTGTGGAATCGGACAGAAACGAGTTCTCATCCCACCCTTAGGGGAAGTTGCCTTGCTTAGACCCTAACACAGAGATGCCACTCCTTGCCCATTCTTTCTTTCTTCCCTCCCACCATGGAGGCAGAAAGAAGGGAAGGGCAGAAGGATGCAATCACTGGTCCTAGGGTCCCTGGAGATCCACTGCCCAGTCATTTCCTGCATGTGCCAACTTCCTCTCCACTGTGCCTGGTTACTAGGCTCCTCGAACGTGACAGCAGAGTGAGGAGTGGCCAGGGCTGCAATGCAAGAGTGACTAAGTTCTGAATAAGCCACGGGGATGCCAGGATTAGGACCTCCACCCCGTCCCATAAATCTCTGACCTTTGGTGGGTGGGGGTGACGGGGAAATGCCCACTGAGAGAGTTGTTAAGTCTATCTGGGTTATCTAAAAGTGCCAAGTCCTTCCAAACCTGCACGTGGTGCACGTGGCATAGCTTACTTGTTACCAGTTCCAGAACATGGTGTGGAGTCCTGGGTATAACTCTTCCCAGATGCATGACCTAGGGCAAAAGTCTTAGGCTGTCTTTGCCTCAGTTTCCTCATAGGTAAATGTCATAAAGTTATTATAAGGGGCAAATGAAATAATTCATGCATTGTCCTGCTTATAGTAAACACTCGATAAAGAATATTGATTGCTATTTTTTATTATTGTAATTGGTGGCTCCTCCTGCCAGTATAGTTTGTATCTTTTCCCCATAACTCCTATCTTCTCACAATCAAATTCTGCCAACACTGTAGTTTTCTTTTCTCTTCTTTCCCCTAGTAAATATAGTCGGAGGTCCAAGGTATTGAAATGAAATAGCCACTGGAAATACATTATCTTGAAGACTTAAGAATTAACCTTCAACAAAATAACAAACAGCCTTTAAATGTAAAATCTGGTAGGAACTTAAATGCTACATCTGATAAGAAGGTGGCATGTTCCAGGATTATGGCACTGAGAAAGATTCCAAAGTCTTGCTTGGGCTCAATGGTAAAAAATTAATGTGATTGACTGAAGATATCCAGCATGGCTACAGAAATGGGAAACTGGCAAGAAAACAAATATGCTACTCATTTTGCTTCCTGTGGTATGAAAGACAGAGCACCAACCTTGGAGTCAGAAGAGCTGAGTTCAGCTCCTGACTCTGCCCCTCAATGAGTAGTGTGACCTTACACAAGTTACCCAACATCTAAGATCTTGATCGCCCCTTTTTTGTGAGCAGGGGCTGCTCTGGATACTCTATGAGAATACACCCCACAACTTAGTTTTCAACACAGAATAAGGACGAATGGTCTCAATCCTTCTCTCTCTCATTCCCCCTCCACCTGACCCCCTCTCTCTTCTTTCTCAAGTTTTGCCTCCTTAACACTGGCTAGTCATCCCATTTTTCTCCTCTTACTCTCCCTGATGGCCCATCTTTACATAATGTCTCCTTGTACAGGGACATGGCCCTTTTCCCAGAGCATATGTTTTAACTCCTAGTTCTGAACCTACAAGATCAGGGAATCTCATCACATTGCTGGTAGCAGGTCCTAGGAAGTAGTTAAAGCTTAATCTCTCAAAGCCTCTGTTAGCTCTTCTAGAAAACAGGGATAATCCATTCAACAACCATCTTTGATTAAGCTCCTTCTCCATGCCAGCCCTGTTTGGGTCAATTGGGATACAGAAATGAAAGAGGTCATCTTACGCAGGATATGCAGAGCAGCTAAATTTCTTTAGAGGCAAAAGCCATGATTCCTAAGAAGGTGACAGCTCAGCTGGGCCTTGAAATTTGTTTCAGCGGAGCAGAAAGATAGTACATGCAAGGCACAGAGACTCCCAGACATAAAAGCATGGAATCTTGGTGTACATTCTAACACCACTGCTTCCCCCTTGAAAGCCTTTTCCTTACTCCCAAGACCATCCTTCCCATCACCCTCACCCTCATCCCAGTTTCCCTCACTCTCTTTGTCTCCGTTCCATGTTCCAGGCCTACATCTCTCATCCCTGGTCACCTTTCCAAGGATGAGTTTCTTAGCCTATGTCCCAGACTTTCTAGTCTGACTTCCATATATAATCCACCAACCCAGCCCAGTGACTTTCGAAAAGGGAGCACCCACATCAGAATTACCTAGGAAGCTTATTAAAAATGCAGCATCAAGGAACCCACCCATGGTTTACTGAATCAGGACACCATGGGAATATACATTTTCTTAATGTCCCCGTTGACTCTACTGCACATCCAAGTTTAAGAACTATGAGAGTTTATTAGTAATCTTCCACAAGCCAGGCTTCTCCACGATATTTTTACATACATTATCTCTTTTAAAATGATCGTGTAGGCAAAGAGCAGAGAAGAAGGGAAGAGATGCACAAAGATGCTGGCTGGGTGGCACAAAAGAATTCAGACATTGTCTACCGAACTTGCATTTGAGCCTGTAAGTCTACGTCTTTGACAAATGAAATAGTCAGATAGTGGTAGGGAATGTTCTTAGCAACCTTCTGTCCATATGTGTAGGGTGTAGGGTGTCTGGTGTAGGGTGTTCTGTGAGACCTTGAGTGATGCTATAGGATCTATCTCTAAGGGGTTTTACAGGGATTCAAAGAGGTAGCATATGCAACGTCTTCAGCACATTCTAGGGGTTTCAACATAAGCTATCATGAGGATGATGGCAGGGTCCATGGCCCCTCACTCTAGGGTTCTTCCTCAGCCACAGTTCTGCCTGTGCTCAGAAAATCCCCACCCCCAGATATCACTTGCCCCTTTGCAGAAGCTGATCATCTACTTTCTCTTCTCTTTGTTTTCCCCCTTCTTGCTTGCCAGGAAGGTGAACTGCTAGACAAGAGGCCTTCATCTTGTGGAGATCAACAAGAATTGAGAGAAATCCCAGAGGAGTACCCGACACAGCATTAAGTGGGCTTCAAGAGCTGGAGGCAGAATGAGGTGTGATGGGGAACCAGCTCTCACTAACTGGCTGCCTTCAGCCTGGCTTTGCAGAAATTGTGATGCTGAGCCTCGCAGATGTTGACAAGAGGGCTGGTTTCAAGTGAGTGGGTTGGGGAGGGTTTCAGCTGTTTCCATTGGGGATGGGAGAGTCTGGCTGAGCTGAAAGTGGAGCTTGAGAGAACTGCCAGGAAGGGAGAAAAGGCTCCTGGAATTTTCCAAGAAAGCATGCTTCCCTATCCGTAACCCCAACATACACACAACAGGCCACAGGGCAACACTTGCTCAGGACAGCAGGGAGCCTGTCCACCTCGTTCACCAGTTTAATCAGCTCAAAGAATGGTTGTTCGATAAATGAATGAATTTAAAGAACCAGACATACTCTCAGCCTTGTTTTCAGAGGATCCTCCCAGTTCTGGAATTTCAGATGGCAGTGGTCTGCTCACATCTTGTCAGGGGAAAGAACAGTATTGATACTTCTTGTGTCAAGCCTTCCACCTAGGAAATATACATGTGTTCTATCATTTAATCTCCCTCATAACAGCTTTATGAGGATTATGTCACCACCTTCATTTACTCAAAGGAGGCTGGCATTCAGACAGGTTAAGTGACTTTCCCAAGATCACACAGCAAAGAATTGGGTTATGATCCCAAGGCATCCTGACTTCAAAGCTAGAGCTTTTTCCCACTCCACCACCTCAAGGGACTAGAGACCCCTATGAACATCTTATCAGTTAGGGGGATTCATTGTTCCCTTCTTGTCTATAACTTCGAGGGAAAGAAAGAGGTTCGTATTAGTTTTGTGTGTGTATGTGTATGTGTATGTTTGTTTTACTGGACCATTTTCACGTAGTTAAACCCTAGATCAACCCTATCCAATAGAAACATAATGCCAGTCAGATATGCAATTTAAAATTTTCTCATGGTCACATCAAAAAAAAAGTAAACAAAAACAGGTGAAATTATTTTCAATAATATGTTTTATCTAAGTCAATATACCCCAAAATATTATCATTTCACTATGTAAACAATATAAAAATGATGAGACATGCTATAAGTGTAAAATAAACAGTTGCGGTGCGATGGATCGTTTTTGTGTGGCCTTTCTTGCCATGGTCTTCTAACTCCCACCCAAGGGACTGTGCAGATAGGGTAATTGTGGCGCTGCAATGGGATTGCTCAGATTTGCCATCCCACTGGGCTTGAGGCAAGCCATCCCAGAGGCAGGAGAGACAGAATCCCACCACTATCAAGGAAGAACAGCCAGGAGCAGAAAGCATGTCCTTTGGACCTGAGATCTCTGTGCTAAGAAGCTCCCGGACCTAGGAGACAGAGAGAGAACTTGAGAAGTAGTGGCAGAGAAACGATGGCAGGAGACAGCATGGTGGGCTTCCTGGCCCCCGGAGTGAGAAAGCTGAGTGCCTTTGAACAGGAGGCTTGCTGGCAAAGTAGTGCCTCTGGACACTCATCGGCAGATCTAAAAGAGCTTTGGAACACTTGCCCAAGCAGGCCAGAGGCTGAGGGCCAGGGAGGCATGCCTGTGAGCACAGCTGGGAAGAGGCTATCCTGATGGAAGAGCTGCATCCTGAACACTCCTGAACCTGAATTATAACCCGTTACTTCACTAATAAACCCCATAATCGTGAGTATTGTCTGTGAGTTCTGTGTAGCTATTGCAACGAATTATTGAGCCCAGCAGAGAAGTAGAGAGTGCTGTGGGAGGGACGGATGGTGTCAGAATTGGTAAAGATGGCAGAGAGAGGAGGCATATCTGACCCTGCCTCATAGGCATTAGCCTTCATTCTCCTTCCCCCTTATGAAGTTAGAGGTCAGACATCGCCCCCTCACCATTTTTGCAACACTGAATTTCAAATCAGTAGTTGTAACTGTCTCATACTAATTGTTTGGAATTCAGTGTGTATATTACGCTTACAACATGTCTCAACGTGGACAAACCACACTTCAAGTGCTCAGTAGGCCCATGTGCCCAGTGGCTACCGTACTGGACGGAGGATCCCTAGATGGGTAAGAAACAGAACTGATTGTATTGAAGAGAGAAAGGAGACTAACAAGAAGCCCACAGTACTCTCCCAATAGTTGTGGCCTCATGGATCCTGTTGAGATGTCCATGGGTAGAGAGGGGCCTACTACTACTGCTGCCCTTAGCTGCAGGCTGCCTGTTATTCATATTTCTGGAAGTGGATCAGAGAGTCCCCTGAGACACCAGAATGATCACCCATTTCCCCAGTCTCTGGCCAACCCGAGGGGTCTGTAATGCTGACCAAGCCTCTTCTTGGGAGGCCTGGTTTGTCCCTGTATACCTTCAACTGCCTTGCCTTCTTCGGGTCTGGGAACCCAGAAATCCCACTAGGAAGCCAGCTACACAAGCTGCCAAGTGGCCTAGACTAGCGGGAGGGCTTTGAGCCAAAGCCAGCAAGGCAAGAATTCTCTCTGCCCCCTGGAGGCATAGACCTCACTGCTGGAGCCTACCTACCACATTAGAAGCTTTCACTACTCCTACCTCAGGACCCCACTTTTGTGTGTTCACAGCTAGATGTGAAAAGCCACCAGGCTAAGCCAGGCCTGAAGTTAGCCCATCTCTTGTCCGTTTGTTGGAGAGGGGAGGTACCTAAGGCCCATCTGCTGAACTACCACCCACTCCCACCAGGCACTTGGCAGCTATCAGAATGACAGCACCTGGCTAATGTTTCCTGAGCACTTACTACAGGCCAGGCAAAGGCCTTGGCAGGAGTTATCTCGTTTAATCCATTCCCCACACCATAGCTGAAACCAGCATAAACCTTTGCTTAAAACACAAAACCCTTGCTTAAAACACTTAAATGAATTCTCAGCATGTTTAGAATAAAGGTCCAAATCCTTAAGAGGGCCTCTGAGGCAGCCTAGGTCCCTGCAGACCTCCACAGCCCTATCTTGCCCACTCTCCCTGCTGCACACGGCACCGGCCTTGGTCGGGTTCCAGCAGTCATCGCCAGCTGACAAGGGGACTTGGCAGGGCGGGTGTGGGCTTGTGCTCACTCTGAGACAGTGGCAGAAGTTTGTGGGCTGTCTCCGATATTGCCTAGCTGTCCCCACCTCCCTGGTTGCCATCCAGGTTGAAAAACGCAAAGCAGCAATTATTATTCACTGCAATTTCACACACACCACACATATGCACAGACACACATCCGGAACGCTCTTCTTCCAATTTCTAAGTTCCTTCAACTTTGCTCAGAATGTAACTTGCCAGAAATTCCCAGGGGATTCCACCAATTAGTGTAATTCCTGAGTAGAGGCAGCATCACCATCCTTGCCTGGGCGTGGACAGAAGCGCCCCCCCTCACCCCTCATCCTGAATTCAAAGGACTCTTGCTCCCCCAGATCCAGAGGCAACTTGCCCTGGAGGAAGCCCAAAGATCCCACTCTCACCTAGACAGATAATGGTCCCACTTCCCTGTGTCACCTGACCCTCCAGGAGCCTGGTGATACAGCCAGCCAATCCACTGTCAGTGAGGGTTCCCACTTAACAGACAAGAAAACTGAAGCTCAGAGATGGGAAGCAACTTGCCCAAGGTCCTATGGCCAAGAAGCAGCAGAACTGTGCTTTGAATGCGTGTGGGCCTTTGAAGGAAAGGCTGGATCTGGGCTGCAGAGGCTCTGTGTGGACCTGGGAGCCTGAACCCTGCCTTCCTGCAGAGAAAACTTCTGCTGCTTCTTGACCAGGTGGACTTGGATAAGTTGCTTCCCTCACCTTTCCCACATTCCCCACCTCCCGGGCTAGATGTCCAGAGGCTGAGCAGTTTGCTTCCTAGCGTTTGCTAAGTATGAGAGCAGGTTTGATCTTTTCCCCTGGCAATGTCTACCCAGGGGTCAAGGTTCTCAGCTTTCTTCTATGCCTCAAGTTTTGAGCTGTTTCCCCACTTGCCTACCAGAGTCCTTCCAGCCTACGTTCTGCCCAGCCCCTGAGGACTCCTAACAGAGTAGTGGTGATCTGCCTGGTGTTCTCAGTCAGAGGCTGCCCCATTTGCTGTTTCTCAGGTTATCTCCCCAACTCCACTAATGCTGGGCCCATGCTCTCGTATACCCACAGAGCCAGGATCCTCAAACCTCTGACACTGTTTCTCTGCGTGGGGAGGACACTGCTTCAGCCCTTGCCCTGTATTCATTCCCATGACCAATGGTCCTGTGTTATGGGTTAAATTGTGTCTCCCCAAAATATGTACTGTAAATCCCAACCCTTACACCTGTGATTAAGGAGCCCTGATGATGCTGCACTCGGCTGCTACCTGAAATGTCAGTGGTTCAAACCCACCAGCCATTCCTCAGGAGAAAGAAGTGGCAGTCTGCTTCTGTAAAGGTTCAAAACCAGACCAACCCCTTTGCTGTCAAGTCGATTCCAACTCATAACGACCCTATAGGACAGAGTGGAACTATTCCATAGGGCTTCCAAGGCTATAATCTTGCTTAAGTAGGCTGCCACATCTTTCTTCTGTGGAGTGGCTGGTGGGTTTGAGCCACTGACCTTTTAGTTAGCAGCAAAGCACTTTAGCCACTGCACTATCAGGGCCACTTCCATAAAGATTACAGCCTTGGAACCCCTATGGGGCAGTTATACTCTGTCCTATAGGGTTGCTATGAGTCTGAATCAACTCGATGACAATGGGTTCGCGTTATACCAGTGGTTATATTCCCACTCGAGAATAGATTTTCTTTGTTACATTAACGTGGCAGTATTAGCATAGGGTGTGTTTTAAGTCAACCGTTCCTGAAATCTAAGAGAACACATTAAGCGAATAGAAATGAGGGGAAATAGATGTCATGCTACATGAAGTCCAAGGAGTCAAGGAACAGAAGCTGAAAAGAGCTGACAGATAGAGAGCCTTCCCCTATAGCCAGTGCTCTGAATTAGGACTTTTAGCCTCCTGAACAGAGGGAAAATACATTTCTGTTTATTAAAACCATCCACTTGTGCTATTTCTGTTATAGCTGCACTGTTTCTGGGTCTTCCTTTGCCTATCTGTGTCTATTGCTCTGAGAACCGGAGTCAGTGGTCATAAAACTACAGACAGTAAACCAAAGACCTGGGTTCTTCTGCTGTGAATGTTCAGTCTCTCTTTCCCTTCTTTAATCTTTACTCTGAGCCCAGGTTTCAACCCAGGCTGACCCTGGTCTGAACCCCAAAGTTATCATCCAAAATGTGGAATCCATTCTCCACTTAGATTTATACCCTTGCTTTATACTCCCACAGAAGCAGCCAGAAATGGCCCTCATATCAGGCATCCATCAGAAATCTGTGTGCCATCTTTCTTTATTATAGGGAAGGAAGTGCTGGCCAGAGAGGCAGGGAGGAGGAGAAATTAATTTGATGTCAGGTCTTAATTGTCGAGTCACTAATCTAATCAGCTACAACTTACCCTTTTAAATTTATGGGTTTCGAAAACCCAGAAGTATCCTCTTTTTCCAAAAGGCTGTTGGAGAGGAGATAATTACCCCAATACAATCTGTGCTTATTCTCATAGTTCTTTTTTTTTTAACACAACATTTCCTATATGTGTTCAGTGAAGCTGAAAATGCTATTTTGATAATGGGCCCACAGAACGTTTAACAGGCCTGGATGACAATTCGAGACTTTCTTAAGGAAAGAGGAGGCAATGAAAAGCTATTATAGGAGTCATTAATGGGAACTGTGAGGTCTGCCAGAGACATCCCTGCAATTCTCAGTTTTCCTGTTTTCTTAATAAGGCTCTTTGGAGGCCAGATCTGAATCATAATCTTACCAGAACCCAGAGCCTTTAGCCCTGTCTTGACTCAACCTGACTCTTCAAGTTCCCAAGATTGAATCCTCCTTCCTCAACCCCCCTTTTGATGAAGTTTGATCGCAGGCATGCCATGGGCAGATTTCCCTGTTACGTGCTGGGACTTAGATAGAAATACTATTTGCCTATTATATGACACCACTGTTATAAGAATTCAAGAAAATTTAAACACCGAAGAAAATATCCTTTGATGGTTATGAGGGTGGGGAGGGAGGCTGATGGGTATTCACTAATTAGATAGCAGACAAGAGCTATTTTAGGTAAAAGGAAAGACAACATACAATACAGGAGAGGTCAGCACAACTGGACTAAATCAAAAGCAAAGAAGTTTCCTGAAAAAAACCCAAAAACTTTGAAGGCCAGAGTAGCAGAGATGGGGGCCTGGGAACCATGATTTCAGGGGACATCTAGGTCAATTGAGATAACAAAATGTATTAAGAAAACGTTCTGCATCCCACTTTAGTGACTGGCATCTGGGCTCTTAAAAGCTAGTAAGTGGCTATCTAAGATGCATCAATTGGTCTCAAGCCACACGGACCAAAGGAGAATGAAGAACAACAAAGACACAAGGTAAATATGAGCCCAAGAGACAGAAAAGACCACATAAACCAGAGACTACACCAGCCTGAGACCAGAAGAACTAGAAGATACCCACCTACCACCAATGACTGCCCTGACAAGGAACACAACAGAGAATCCCTGATGAAACAGGAGCACAATGGAATGCAGACCTCAAATTCTCGTAAAAAGACCAGACTTAATGGTCTGACTGAGACTGGGGGGACACTGGAGGGACGCTGGAGGTCATGATCCCTGGACCCTCTGTTAGCCCAAGACTGGAACCATTCCTGAAGCCAACTCTTCAGACAGGGATTAGGCTGGACTATAAAACAGAAAATGGTACTGGTAAGGAGCGAGTTTCTTGGCTCAAGTAGACACATGAGACTATGTGGGCAGCTCCTGTCTGGAGGCAAACAAGAAGGCAAAGGGGGGAAAGGAGCTGGTTGAATGGACACAGGGAATACACGGTGGAGAGCAAGAGTATGCTGTCTCATTAGTGGGAGAGCAGCTAGGAGTACATAGCAAGGTGTGTATAACTTTTTGTATGAGAGGCTGACTTGATTCGTAAACTCTCACTTAAAGCACAATAAATAAAATAATTAATTAAAAAAAAAATCCTATTTGCTTCTGCATGTCACAGCCCAGTGAGGAAGGCAGACAAGAAAGGAGAATCACAGTTCATCGTGATAGGTCCTAGAATGGGGGAGGGCAGTGCAGTGTGGGGTCAGAGAATGGGGAACAACTAAAGTGCTGGGTCTCCAAAGATGAATAGGATTTCCCGTGTATGAGAAACCAAAAAGCCAAATTAAACCCCATTCCAACTCATGGCAATCCCATGTGTTACCGAGTAGAACTGCTCCAGAGGGTTTTCTTGGCTATAATCTTTAAAGAAGCAGATTGCCAGGCCTTTCTTTCGTGGTGCTGCTGGGTAGGTTCATACTGCCAATCTTTAAGTTACTAGCCAACTGCAAACTGCTTGAGCCACCCAGGAACCTCATAAATCTGGCTTCAGTTCATTGCCAATCTCTAAACCAATCACCATAGCCAGAAATATGGAATACACTTCAATTGGCCGGGTCTGGGTCATATGCCCACCCTTGGAAATGGCAATGGAGTTAATCCCTGGGAAACTCATTGACTAACAATAGCAAGAGATGTTCATCAGTGAACAGTGAGGTCCTGTCACCAGAACAGGTGACAATAGCAGCTGTCCACTAAACAGGTAGCCACTTATGTCCCCGAACAGAGATCATACCCTCTTCCAAGCTCCTTAAAAATCACGCTACAGTAACCCACAACTCCTGGAACTTGCCCCCAAAGTTACCAGCCTTAAGAAATCCTGTTCTCCCTGGGGTTACTCTCAGGTCCCTGCATATTGAAACAGTTTGCACTCGGCTGCTAACCAAAAGGTTGGCAGTTCAAATCCACCCAGCAGTGCTGCAGAAGAAAGGCCTAGTGATTTGCTTTCATAAAAATTATAACCAAGAAAACTACCAAGTAGTTCTACTCTGTAACACATGAGTCAGAATAAACCCAAAGCCAATAAGTTTGAGTTTTTTAGTTTGGAGTTACTCTCAGGCAAGCAGAGCCCTGGTGGTGTAGTGGTTAAATGTTCAGCTGCCGAACAAAAGGTGGGCAGTTCAAATCCACCAGCCACTCCTTGGAAACCCTATGGAGCACTGTTCTACTTTGTCCTAGAGGGTCGCTATGAGTTGAAGTCAACTTGATGGCAAAAGGTCTCAGGCAAGCAGCCTTAACCCAAACCCACTGCCGTCGAGTCGATTCTGAGTCATAGCGACCCTCTAGGACAGAGTAGAACTGCTCCGTAGAGTTTCCAAGGAGCACCTGGTGGATTCAAACTGCTGACCTTTTGGTTAGCAGCCGTAACACTTAACCACTACTCCACCAGAGTTTCCATTAGCAGCCTTAGTAAGCCTTAACTTACTAAATCAAATGTCCCACTTAGTTCTCCCCTGAACTCAGGGGAGCTCACATCTCTAAGATTCATAGGCTTTGTTGTTCTTCCAGGGGAAGGGGAGGAGAAAATTACTTAGTCGTTCTTTCTGTTTCTCTAGAATAATAAAAAACAAAATGAGACAGAATTGAGTCTTGAGAAACTATCCAGCTACATAAATAACCACAACATTGGGGGGGAAATATTACTCTGGAGAGGTGTAGAAAGCTCTAAAAGTCCTGAGAAAGGAGTGGTTAATTTTGCTAAGAGGTGAGTCAGGAGTCCAGTAAACTTACAAAGAAAAGGTCACACTAGGACCTACGATGTAATCATTACAGAAATGAATCATAATAAATGAATTGAACAATTGCTTATTCATGCAGTGCTTTGAGTATTCAAAGTACTTTCACACACATACCTTCATTTAATGCTCCAAAGAAGCCTGCAAAGTGGGCAAGGTTGCTATTTGAATGAACAGAAAAGCTGTAGTCCCAAGAGATAAAGTAAATTTGAAACTAGCTATTGGGGAGAGGAATGAAAACCATAACAAGAAGATCAACTATTGAAAGGATTATAATAAGGTGGAAACAATTGCATCATCCAACCAATTGAAGTCAGAATTCCTCTGAGGGAGGTAACTGTTTCTGTATGGGAAAAAGCATAAGTCCCTTGTAAGCCCACAACTTACAGGCCTTGTAGGCCTCTCCTGAAGTGAGAGGAGTGGGTTTGTTCTACATGAAGCAAGGGAGGAATATGATGACTTTGCTCACAACACTGAAGAGTGAAGAAGAGTAGCTGGAGAGGAGACAGGGAGGAGAAGAGTGTGGAAGGAGTCAAGAAGAGGCAATACAATGGATCCTCCATTAATACAGTCCTAAAATGATATGTCCCAACCATTAGGAGAAAGTGGAAATGCTTATCCCTTACATGTGTTTGTGTGCCTCTGGTGGAAACTCTTCCTCCATTCTGAGTTTGCTCAAAGTGAGTGGCTGAGTTTTTGTTGTGGTTGTTTTGATTGATTTGTCGATTGGTATTCTTTGGTAAAGAGAAGTGAGGAGGAGAGGTGGGACCAAGATGGCAGAGTAGTCAGACACTTCCTTACGACAAAAACCCCCCAAAACAAGAGAATAACTTACATATGACAATCTAGGAGCTATGAACATCAAAGGCAAAGTTGAGGAATTGGACTGAGCAGCAGGGGAGGGAGACACAGTTCACAAGCAGCTAGGAGCTGCCAGACCTGACCTGGCAGGAACTAGCACTAGTATGGTGAGGCAAGCAGTGGCGTTTGGGATGCGTTTTCCGCATCCACATCAGAAGAAACCAAGCAGTGGAGAGTACACTCACGCCTCCAGAATCAGCGAAAAGTGGCGTGCAATTGGCAAAAGATAAGTACTTGTGTCTAATTCACAGCATGGAGCAAAAAACACCCCTGTGGGAAAAAACTCTCTCCCATTTACCTGACTCCTCCACAGTCTCCACTGGGTCCCCAGTCAGCTTCAGCAATAGCCACTTTCCCTGGGCTGGAAGTAGGACCTGCCATGCACCCTGAGCCACTCTCCCAGCCTTAAAGAAGGATCAAATTAACAAACAGGGAAAAAGTAATTTGCCAGCTCCCCTAAACCAGGAACTCAGGGCAGAAACAGCTCCTTTGCCTAGGCACAGGCATAAGTGGACCATGGACATTGAATGCCATTCACCACTGCGTATAACAGTGTGGGCTCATTTCAACAGCGCAGGCCCTCATTAGCACAGTACAACAGGGTATATATCTGAAGTTTAACATCAACTGTTTCACCTATGTGGTGAAAAGGTAGTTTCATGACATTTGACACTGCTCTGCCTATTAAGCAGGGTCCTCACATCCGTGGCCTGAAGACTGGCAGCTCCACCTGTGCCACCTAGCCACCTGTGGCAGGGGTCCAAAGATAAGTGATGCTTCCCAGTCCTTACAGCCAACAGCATTGGGTGCCCATAGTCCAGATGCAAAAGCTACCCGCCTATGCACTCTAGGGAACAGGGACATGCTTTCCTCACACACTTTCAGAAGTGCTTGTCAGGCCCCCACCTTGCTCATCATGTGAACCCCTCTACTGCAGCCAGATACGTGTGCCTACACCAATCACTCCTGCTCATCTAAGACTGTGGGTGAGAGCCTGCACCATATACTTGGTTACTGACTACCTGGACACCTGAGCTGAATCCATACATGAAAAGTAAATGGAATCCTGTATTCATATACCTAGTAGCAGTTTTAACCACCTGGTGACAGGATGTTAGGGCTTCAAAGATGTCAATAATCAAGCTAGCTCACTCAAACAGCCAATTTGGTCGTATCAAAACAAAACTAGAAGCTAGGACACAGTAAACAAACATAAAATAAATAAATACAATAACTTATTGATGGCTTGGGGACAACGGTCAATATCAAATCACATAAAGAGGCAAACTATGATGGCTTCAGCAAGCTCCCAAAACAAAGAATCAAGAAATCTTCTGGATGAAGATAACTTCCTGGAGGCAGAATAGAAAAGATTAATATACAGAACTCTTCAAGAGATTAGGAAGGAGAGTGAGCAAAATGCAGAACAAGCCAAGCAGCACACAGACAAAATTAAGAAGATTGGAGAAGAGCATAATGACAAACTTAATAAGCTACAAGAGTCCATAGAGAGACAGCAAACAGAAACCTGAAAGACTAACAATAAAATTTCAGAAGTAGGCAACTCCAATACAAAGTCAGAGAAGCAGAATTGAGGCAGTGGAAGTAAGAATTAGTGAGATTGAAGATAAAGCACTTGACACCAACATATCTGGGGAAAAATCACATAAAAGAATTCTTAAAAAATGAAGAAACCCTAAGAATTATGTGAGACTCTATCAGAATGAATAACCTAAAAGTGATTGGCGGGGATAACAGAAAATACAAAGAGAATTGTTGAAGATTTGTTGGCAGAAAACTTCCCTGATATCGTGAAAGATGAGAAGATATCAATCCAAGATGCTCATCGAACCCCACACAAGGTAGATCCCAAAAGAAACTCACCAACACATAGTATAATCAAACTTGCCAAAACCAAAGATGAAAAGAGAATTTTAAGAGCAGCTTAGGGATAAACAAAAAGTCACCTACAAAGGAGAATCAGTAAGACTAAGCTCAGACAACGCAGCAGAAACCACGCAGGCAAGAAGGCAATGGGATGACATATATAAAGTCTTGAAGGAAAACGATTGCCATCCAAGAATTATATATCCAGCAAAACTGTCTCTCAAATATGAAGGCAAAATTAAGATATTTCCAGATGAGAGAAGCTTAGGGAATTTGCAAAACCAAACCAAAATCACAAGAAATATGAAAGGGAGTTCTCCTGTTAAAAAATCAATAACATCAGATCAAAACCCAAGACTAGAACATAGGGAAGAGCAACTAGATATCAATCTAGATAGGGAAATCACAAAAATAAAGCTAAAATGCTCAAAACAGGAAAACAGAGATGTCACAATATAAAAGATAACAGCATTAGAACAAAAAGGAGGGACTAAAAAATGTAGTCATAGATTTTTCACATGGAGAGGAAGTTAAGCCGATATAAAGAAATAAAAGATTGGTTCAAACTTAGTTAATAGGGGTAAATACTAAGGAAACCACAAAGGAAACTAACAATCCTAAACATCAAAATGAAAAACAAGAAAAACATAAAGACTCAGCAAATACAAAATCAATGATGATGAAAAAGAGGAAAAGAAAATATATAGAGAAAAATGACTCAGCACAGAAAATTAAGTGGAACAAAGAAACTGTCAACAACACAAAACAAAAGACCTCCAAATGACAGCACTGAACTCACACATATCCATAATTACGCTGAATGTAAATGGACTAAATGCACCAATAAAGAGACAGAGAGCAGCCGAATGGATAAAAAAAAAAAGAAAGAAAAACACAATCCATCTGTATGCTGCCTACAAGAGACACACCTTAGACTTAAAGGCACAAACTAAAACTCAAAGGATGGAAAAAATATACCCAGCAAACAACAATCAAAAAACAGCAGAAGTGGCAATATTAATTTCTGACAAAATAGACTTTACAGTTAAGTCCGCCACAAAGAATAAGGAAGGACACTGTATAATGATTAAAAGGTCAATACACCAGGAGGACATAACCATAATAAATATTTATGCACCCAATGACAGGGCTCCAAAATACATAAAACAAACTAGAACAGCATTGAAAAGAGATAGACAGCTCCACAATAATAGTAGGAGACTTCAACACACAACTTTTGGTGAAGGACAGAACACCCAGAAAGAAGCTCAATAAAGACAAAGAAGATCTAAATGCCACAATCATTCAACTTGACCTCACAGACATATACAGAGCACTCTACCCAACAGCAGGCAAGTATACTTTCTTTTTCAATGCACAGGGAACATTCTCTAGAATAAACCACGTATTAGGTCATAAAACAAACCTTAACAGAATCCAAAACATCGAAATATTACAAAGCATACTTGTAATAACCATTTATGTATGACCATAAAGCCATAAAAGTAAGAATCAATAACAGAAAAAGCAGAGAAAAGAAATCAAACACATGGAAACCGAACAACACCTTGCTCAAAAACTACTGGATTAAAGAAGAAATTAAGGACGGAATAAAGAAATTCTTAGAATCCAATGAGAATGAAAACGCTTCCTATCAGAACCTCTGGGACACAGCAAAAACAGGCTCAGAGGTCAATTTGTAGTAATAAATGCACACATCCAAAAAGAAGAAAGGGCCAAAATCAAATAATTAATCCAAGAACAACAAAAGAAACCCTCAGGCACCAGAAGAAAGCAGATAATAAACCGTAGATCAGAATTAAATGAAATAGAGAATAGAAAAACAATTGAAGGTGTTAACAGGACCAAAAGCTGGTTCTTTGAAAAGACCAATAAAATTGATAAACCACTGGTGAAACCGACAAAAGATAAACAGGAGAGGAAGCAAATAACCCAAATAAGAAATGAGATGGGCGATATCACAACAGACCCAACTGTAATTAAAAGAAGCATAACAGAATACTATGAAAAAATTGTGCTATAACAGATTTGAAAACCTAGAGGAAATGGACAAATTTTTAGAAACACACTACCTACCTAAGCTAAAATAAACAGAGGTAGAACAACTAAATGAACCTATAACAAAAGAAGAGATTGAAAAAGTAATTTAAAAACTCCCAACAACAACAAAAAGCCCTGGCCCTAAGAGCTTCACTGGAGAATTCTACCAAGCTTTCAGAGAAGAGTTAACACCACTAGTACTAAAGGTATTTCAGAGCATAGAAAAGGAGAGAATACTCCCAAATTCGTTCTATGAAGCCAGCATAACTCTGATACCAAAACTAGGCAAAAACACCACAAAAAAAGAAAATTGTAGACCAATATCCCTCATGAACTTAGACACAAAAATCCTCAACAAAATTCTAGGCAATAGAATTCAACAACATATCAAAAAAAATAATTCACTACAACCAAGTGGGATTCACGCCAGCTATGCCGGGATGGTTTAACATTAGAAAAACAAAATTCTAGCCAATAGGATTCAACAATATATTAAAGAAATAATTCCCTATGACCAAGTGGGATTCATACCAGCTATGCCGAGATGGTTTAACATTAGAGTAACAATGAAATCCATCACATAAATAAAACAAAAGACACGAACCACATGATCTTATCAATGGATGCAGAAAATGCATCTGACAAAGTCCAACACCCATTCATGATAAAAACTGTCAGCAAAATAGGAATAGAAGGAAGAATCCTCAATATAATAAAGGGCATTTATACAAAGCCAACAGCCAATATCATCCTAATGGAGAGAGTCTGAAAGAATTCCCCTTGAGAATGGAAACCAGACAAGGATCCCTTTATCACCATTCTTATTCAGCATTGTGCTGGAGGTCCTAGCCAGAGCAATTAGGCTAGAGAAAGAAATAAAGGACATCCAAATTGCTAAGGAAGAAGTAAAAGTAACTCTATTTGCAGATGATATGATGTTACACACAGAAAACCCTAAAGAATCCATAAGGAAACTACTGGAACTAATAGAAGAGTTCAGCACAGTATCAGGATACAAGATAAATATACAAAAATCAGCTAGATTTCTCTACACCAACAAACAGAATGTCAAAGAGGAAACCACCAAATCAATACCATTTACAGTAGCCCCCAAGAAGATAAAATACTTAGGAATAAATCTAACCAGAGGAGTAAAAGACCCATACAAAGCATACTACAAGACACTGCTGCAAGAAACCAAAAGAGACCTGCATAAGTGGAAAAACATACTTTGCTCACGGATAGGAAGACTCAACATTGCAAAAATGTCTATTCTACCCAAAGCAATCTATAGATACAATGCAATTCTGATCCAAATTCCAAGGGCATTTTTTAATGAGATGGAAAAACAAATCACCAACTTCATAGGGAAAGAGGAAAGCCTCTGAATAAGTAAAGCATTACTGAAAAAGAAGAACAAAGTGGGAGGCCTCACAATACCTGATTTTAGAGCCTATTAAAACACGACAGTAGTCAAAACAGTCTGGTACTGTACAACAACAGATTCATAGGCCAATGGAACAGAATTGAGAATCCAGACATAAGTTCACTCACTTATGAGAAGCTGATATTCAACAAAGGCCCAAAGTCCATTAATTGGGGAAAAGACAGTCTCTAACAAATAGTGCTGGCATAACTAGATATCCATCTGCAAAAAAAATGAAACAAGACCCATGCCTCACAACATGCACAAAGACTAACTCAAAATGGATCAAAGATCTAAATCTAAAACAATAAAGATTATGGAAGAAAAAATAGGGACAATGCTAGGAACCCTAATACATGGCATAAACAGAATACAAAACATTACTAACAGTGCACAAACACCAGAACAGAAGCTAGATAAGTGGGAGCTCCTAAAAATGAAACATTTACGCTCATCCAAAGACTTCACCAAAAGAGTAAAAAGACAACCTACAGACTGGGAAAAAAATTTTGGCTACGACAAATCCAATGAGCGTCTAATCTCTAAAATCTACAAGATACTGCAAGACCTCAACAACAAAAAGACAAGTAATCCAATTAAAAAATGGGTGAAGGATATGAACAGGCACTTCACCAAAGAAAACATTCAGGTAGCTACAGATACATGAGAAAATGGTCATGATCATTAGCCATTAGAGAAATGCAAATCAAAACAACAATAAGATACCATCTCACCCCAACAAGGCTAGTATTAATCCAAAAAACACAAAATAATAAATGCTGGAGAGGTTGTGGAGAGACTAGAACACTTACACACTGCTGGTGGGAATGTAAAATGGTACAACCACTTTGGGAATCAATTTGGCACTTCCTTAAAAAGCTAGAAATATAACTACCATATGATCCAGCAATCCCACTCCTTGGATTATATCCTAGAAAAATAAGAGCCCTCACACAAATAGATATATGCACACGTATGTTCGCTGGATCACTGTTTACAATAGGAAAAGATGGAAACAACCAAGGTGCCCATCAGCAGATGAATGGATAATCAAATTATGGTAAATTCACACAATGGAATACTATGAAACGATAAAGAACAACCATGAGTCCGTGAAACATCTCATAACAGGGATGAATCTGGAAGGCATTATGCTGCATGAAATTTGTCAGCCGGACCACTATTATAAGAATTCAAGAAAAGTTTTAAACACAGAAGAACACATTCTTTGATGGTTACGAGGGTGGGGAGGGAGGGAGATGGGTATTCACTAATTAGTAGGTAAGAATTATTTTAGGTGAAGGGAATGTCAAAACACAATACAAGGAAGTCAGGACAACTGGACTAAACCAAGAGCTACGAAGTTCCCTAAATACAATCAAATACTTTGAGGGACAGAGTAGCAGGGACAGGGGTCTGGGTACCATTGTTTTAGAGGACTTCTAGGTCAATTGGCATAACAAAGTGTATTAAAACATTCTGCATCCCATTTTGGTGAGTGGCTTCTGGAGTCTTAAAAGCTAGCAAGCAGCCATCTAAGATACATCAGTTGGTCTAAAGCCACCTGGAGCACAGGAGAATGAAGAACACCAAAGACACAAGGAAAATAAGAGCCCTAGGGACAGAAAGGGGCACATAATCCAGAGACTCCATAAACCTGAGACTGGAAGAACTAGATGGTGCCTGGCTACCACCAATGACTGCCCTGACAGGGAACACAACAGAGAATCCCGATGGACCAGGGGAAAAGTGGGATGCAGGACCCAAATTCTAGTAAAAAGACCAGACTTAATGGTCTGAGGCTGGAGAAACCCCAGAGGACATGGCCTCCAGACTCTTTGTTAGCCCAAAACTAAAACCATTCTGGAAGCCAACTCTTCAGACAAAGGTTAGACTGGACTATAATACGTAAAATAATACTGGTGAGGAGTGAGCTTCTTAGCTCAAGCAGACACATGAGACCATGTGGGCAGCTCCTGTCTGGAGGCGAGATGAGAAGGCAGAGGGGGACAGGAGCTAGTTGAATTAAAAAAAAAAAAAAATAGTTGAGTGGACACGGGAAATACAGGGTGGAGAGAAGGAGTGTACTGTCACATTATAGAGAGAGCAACTAGAGCCACATAACGATGTCTGTATAAGGTTTTGCATGAGAAATTGACTTGAATTGTAAACTTTCACTTAAAGCACAATAAAAAAAGTCCTTAAAAAAAAAAGGAGCGAGGAGCCTGTCTGACATCTCACTTAATGTCGTTTAGAACAAAGGTGGTGTATCAGAGAGGAGGAGGCCACAAGTCAGAAAGAATTATGAGACTTCGGGGAGATCTTGGAGCAGTCCGTGGAAATGGGGATTTAAGACCATTTTATTTCAGTCCCACAGAGCTGGGAGGCTCTGTCTGAGATCTGGGTTACAAAAATCAAGGAAGAAAAAATGAATTAATTACTTTTAGTTTATGTTCCTTTCCATCGTACTATAAAGTATCTTTTGACAAATAAGGATAGCTTTCTTTTTTCATTTTTTTCTAGATATCAGGCATCTAAGAACCCTTTACTTCATGTACATAACCAAGCCCTCTGAAATGCTTACTTCATTCATAGAGTCAATTTTTTCTGTCTTGTATTATTCTACTTTCCTTTGCAGTGGACTTTCTACAACAACATGTGCCATAAAGCCATTACGGTAACTCCTCTGACCATGCAGAAAGTGCCCGTAATATCCCTACAGAGCTGGAGAAAATCGGGACGGTGAAGAAGCCACAGGTAGAGACTGAGAAAAGGAGGATTTCGAGGAAGCCTGGGAAGGGAGTAAGGCCTTGATCTCACAGAGTTGAGGCATGACGGTCAAGCCCCTAAGCTCCATGAGGGCAGGGATCCTATCTGTCTTACTCATCAATATGTCCCCAAACCAAAAGCCAAACCCGTTGCTGTTGAGCCGATTCTGACTCATAGTGACCCTATAGGACAGAGTAGAACTGCCCCATAGGGTTTTCAAGGAGCGGCTGGTGAATCCAAGCTGACAACCTTTTTGTCAGCAACCAAATGCTTAACCATTGTGCCACCAGAGCCCCCCCAAAAGTGGCTGGTAAAACACATAGGTGCTCAATAAATTATTTGTCAAATGAATACATGAATGAATGACTTCATCAGAGCTCTATAAATTAAGTATTATGACTCATTACATTGTCAAAGAAACCAGGCATTTGAGAGATGAAGTCGATTTCTCCAAGTCACAGAATCCCACGGCCCAGAGAGGAATTTCAGCCAGTTTGGCTGCAAAACCTGCATCACTTTCATTCTCACACACTGGTCTTTCTTCCTACTTAAAAAGCCGTGCTTCCTCTTGCCCTGGCCTCTAACTTGCAGTTTGCAATGATCAACCCATTGCACCACTTAAAACAGTGGATCTCCACCTTTAGAACACATTAGAATCACACATAAAGCTGGACAAATGTACAGATTTCTGGGCTCCACCCCCAGAGGTATTGTTGTCTAGGCCTGGGTGAGAACTGGGAATCTGCAGGTTTAACCTAGGCCCATTACATGACTAATCCCTCTGTGAAGGAGCCATTTTGGTGCTCCACCCAGATCTCTGCAGATCCCTTTTTATTGTTTTGTGTTTCCCTTAGCATCTGTGGTTCTATTTTCAGGGAATGGTCCTTGAGCTGTTGGAGTCCACTCTGCTCAAGCTGGAAAGTCCTAGAGAATTATGTTCTCCTGGGAATCTTTAACTAAAGATAGTTGGGTGAGGTTATATGAAAACCCAACTCCCTTACTTCGAGTCGGGACACCTTCAAGGTGTAACTTACACTCCAGTGTTTCCTTGTGGGATCAGGCTGAAATCAACCTCTTCAGGACTTTGCTTGTGATTATACCCTTGCTGTGTCCTCCCCTTCCCTGTCCTGATTTCCCCCACTCTAACCAGTTTTTCCCCAGGAACATTCATGTCATAAATTACCTGCAAATGAATCTTCATCTCAGGGTCTGCTTCTGGGGAGATTTAACTATTGATTAAAAAAAAAAAAAAGACACAAAATTGTCATTCTTTGCAGACAAATCTGACCTAGCTTTCATTCTTCATTGCTTATATCCTGCCCTACCACACCCCTCTCAAAGCTTGATCTTATAGAAAGCTGAATACAAACAGTGCAATTAAAAATAATCCAAGCTGAAGTTTAAAACTGGTTTCTCCCCACTAGCTGGGGACCACACAGATTTTGAGTTGACAGTCTTTAATACAGGTAGAGGCAGGCTGGAGGGTACAAGGAAGGCAGAAATCCTTTCCTCACCCAAAGAGTCAAAAGAGTTGGGTCTGAATATCACTGAGGGACGATGCAACACCAAGACCATCTCTTTTCATGAGAGCTCAGCTTCTATTTGGCAAATCTAAGCCAGACCTGTACACACAGGCCCCACTAGGTTCAACTCCTATTTCTCTTTCTGTCCCCTACAGGTGTAGGAGATATGCACGCGGCCTCATAGAGACCCAGAAATTTGTCTTCCATTATTTTCTGCATTTTCAAAAGAAAAATGAGAGAAAAGAAAATATATTTCTTCATAGGGAACTGCATGACTGAGTGACACATCTCTCTGTTGTGAAATCCAAGTTACTGTGTCATAAAAGATCAAGAAAAAAGGGAAGAGAGGGACAAGGTGGCCTGAAGAGGAAGCACTTGCTGTGTATTTGCATTTCTATGGAAACAGGACGGGGCAGATCCAGGCCTGGGACCTCTGTGGTCAGAGGGACATGAGGTCAGGTGCCTGACAGCTGGTCAGAGGCCTGCTGCAGCAGCAGTTTGCAGGGGGTGCACTGGCACAAGAGAACAGTCTCCAAAGGCCTCCAAATATCACATTAACAGGGACCAGGAACTCACGGGTTTCTCTCTCCACATGCCCAGCTTGTCCCATGATGGTCTACTGCTGTGTGCCCTTGCAAATGGGTTCCCCTGGCCACTTTCTGCCTCTCTCTAGAAAGGACTATGTCAGGGAACAGGGGACACAGACATTAGAGAGAGAAGACAGAGGGACCAGTGGCTGGAAGAGGAGGAGGAACACGATTCATATGTACTAAGTGGACCGGGGAGCCCTGGTAGCACAGCAGCTAAGAGCTCAGCTGCTAACAAAAAGGTTGACAGTTCGAATCCACCAGAACTCCTTGGGAACCCTGTGGGGCATTTCTACTATGTCCTATATGGTTGCTGTGGGTTGGAATCAACTCAACGGCAATGGGTTTTGTTTATGCTTTTATTTTAATGGACAGGTAGAGTCTATTCCAGTAACACAACATAGGTTAAACAATTTATTACATTACCAGATTAAAGAAGGAAAAACCAACAACAAAATAGAATCATTTGGGGAAATGATGAACAAATAGTTGATGAGAATAACTATCTATTCCTGATCGAGAAACAAAATAAATTAAAGAATAAACAAATCTTATCCAAGTATAAATAGAAAAAAAATTGGATATAATGTTACCAGAATTTTACAATCAAATTATACCTAATAGTAAAATATTAGCATTATTCCCACTCATGCAAAAACGAAACAAAATGGATGACACCATTAGGGTTTAGCATTGCTCAAGAAGTCCTAGTCATTGTAATAACATAAGAAGAAAAAAAAAAAAGAGGCTTAACTATTGATAAAGAAGAGGAATTTTTTTTATTTGTAAATGAAGTTATCCACATGGAAATCCAAGAAATTCAATTTAAAAATTAATAAAGTAATTAAGAAAAGTAGAAAGATGTCATTTAATATACACGTATGTTGAATGCCTACTGTGTACCCAAGGTGTACCATTTTAATCCTCACTACAAAATAGAATTATGGGTATAGCCTTCTACTTTTGCAGATGACACATAACTCAGAGACAGAGATGTTTAGTACGTTAGCCAAGGTCACACAGCTTCTCACTGTTAAAATGTGAACCCAGGCATGACGACCCCCACAACTCACATTCTTCATGTACTAGTACAACCTGGCCTTTACTATTCGTATAAATGTTACTATGTTAATATTAATAATATTATTTTTAAAAGATAGTCTTTAGTGAGTACTTATTATGTGTCATGTACTATGAATGAATGAATGATCCCTCTCTCCTAAAGACCAACAAAAACCTCAGTTTCTATGAAATATAGAAATTTCTTGAAAAGATAAAATTTCAATACTATCAAATTGTTCACATACCCTAAATATTATTAACCATGTATAATCCAGGGACAGAAACATGTATCATTTAGAACCAGAATTGGTCAACAATGGAAGAAACTAAAATTTATAGATGCTACAACTGATGTCCATTAAAAAAATTTCATGGAAAATATTATTTGTATATATTAAGGAGGCTGAGAAAGATAGAAAACTTTGCCCAGCATCTAAGAGTTGGAGGCAAAACTCAAATTCAGATCTGTGTGCCAGCAAAGCCCATCCATCATCCTCCACCTCCTGCCATCTTTCCATGAATTGGACTCCACTTTCCTACCCCAAGTTCCTCCCACGGTGTCATGTATTGAATTGTGTCCCCCAAAAATGTGCATCAACTTGGCTAGGCCATGATTCCCAGTATTCTATGATTGTCACCATTTTGTCACCTGATGTGATTTTCCTATGTGTTATAGATCCTACCTCTATGATGTTAATGAGGTGGGATTAATGGCAGTTATGTTAATGAGACAGGACTCAATCTACAAGATTAGGTTGTATTTTGAGTGAATTTCTTTTGAGATATAAAAAAGAGAAGTGAGCAGAGAGATGTGGAGACCTCATACCACCAAGAAAGCAGTGCCGAGAGCAGAGCATGTCATTTGGACCTGGGGTTCCTGTGTTAAGAATCTTCTAAACCAGGGAAGATTGATAACAAGGACATTCCCCCAGAACCAACAGAGAGGGAAAGCCTTCTCCTGGAGCTGGCACCCTGAATTCGGACTTCTAGCCTCCTAGACAGTGAGAGAAAAAATTTCTCTGTCAGAGCCATCCACTTGTGGTATTTCTGTTTTAGCAGACACACACCACCAGTGCCGTCGAGTCGATTCCGACTCATAGCGACCCTATAGGACAGAGTAGAACTGCCCCATGGAGTTTTCAAGGACTAGATAACGAAGACACATGGGGAACATACTTCCATAAACATCAGGAGCCCACCATTCCTAGAGCAAAACTGGGCATTTAACCAGGAAAAGATATATCTCTTTCCCCATCCAGATATAATTAACCAAAACCATACCATCAGGGCCAATTGCCATTTACGGAGCACTTATTATGTGTCAAGCACTTTACCTACACAACCTCATTTTATGCTCATAGCAGCCCTGGTTGGGAGATACTTTTACTATTCCCATTTTACAGCTGAGCAAGTTGAGATTTAGAGAGGAGAAGTGACTTACACACACTTAGTAAATAACAGATCCAAGATTCATATCTAGAGCTATTTGAATTCAAAATCAATTCTTTCACACATTCTGTTATCATCCTCAATGCTAGGGCAATTTTGCTCTGAATAAACCCTGACGCTCACCTCTACTCCCTCCATCAAACAAGTTCCTAAGACCTACCTCCTGAGGTTCTGATTCACGAGGTTTGAGCAAGGCCCAGGAAAATGGATCTTAACACACCAGGCCTTGAGAATCTGCTGTTTAGACCAGTATTTAGTTACAAATACCCACCACCAGACAAGGAACTGATGTTGACTTGGCTTGTCTCTACAAGTCATAAGTGATCAGAACATGTAATTTGGGGATGAAAACTGAGTGGAATATCCACTGTGGAATGACTATTTCTTGGAAGATCGTCTCGCTCAGGAACCAGAGACTTAATCTATGCCTTGCATAAGAAAGTGCCAAGATGCTTTTCCTACTCAGCTGTGATGGCCATTAGATAGGTTAACAAATAGGCAACCCAGGGGAGAAGCTAGTATAGGCAGAGGAAGGAAATAGCTTTCCCCAGGGGGTGAACTGCTAGCCTGTATCAAATGGTCCCTATTTATTTGGCAAGTCCTGCTGATAAACAACCTTGCACGGTCTCTCCCGCTAAAGAATTCCTGATATGAACTGTCCGACATCCACATCCTTCCTGTAATCCACCTCCTGTGTAAAGCAGAGATTTCTTCTGGAAGTCAAGCCTGCCTTGCCATGTCCGTCTGCCAGATTGGCATTAGGGTAGTGGAATCGTAAGCAGCAACCCTGCCGGAAAGATGCCACCATGGAGTGTTTTTCCTTGGGTCTGCTGTTTCCAACAAAACAAGCTGTGTGTGTGGCTCCCTGTCTCCCCTGGCATGTCCGGGAGCAGGAAGAGAGGGCCCCCTTGCCAGAGTCCTGAGCTTCACTCTCTTCCCTTCTCTGGGGAATTTCAGCTGAGAGGGGATTCTCTGCTGTTGATACCATTCTTTAGGAATGATCAGGAATATTCTATGACTGGAAAGGGGAGGTTAAGGAAAGTAGGTTACATGTTTGTATAGAGAATATGTATCCTATTTGAATGCATGACCATTAAAGCCTTGTGAGTATACAATGGGTCAGTAGACAAGTCTACACCAGCAAATACTTCTTATTGAGCTTTGTTCAGCGGCTAATACCTCCAGCTTTGCAGAGTTGATTTGTCTAGAGCTAGAGAGGAAGCAGGACCCCAACACTAAACATTCACTTAAAAGGCTTTGGGTTTCTCTTCCCCACCGCCCCAAAAAATGCATGCCAAATACATATATATGGCTATTTTTCTGATGAGAAGCTGACACTCACATTCTTATCAGATACTACCTTCAAACAGGCTTTGTATTCAGAGAATCAAGGTTGATGATAAATATTGGCATGCATTCGAGACCAGAAGACTGTCTGGTGACATAAATAATTAAGCTCTTGGCTGCTAACTAAAAGGCTAGCGGTTCAAGTCCACCCAGAGGCGTCTTGGAAGAAAGACCTGCTGATTTACATCCAAAAGGTCACAGCCATTGAAAACCCTACGAACAGTTCTACTCTGACACACATTGGGTCACCATGAGTTGGAACTGACGTGATGTCAACTGGTTTTGTTTTGTTTTGAGACCAGAGTCTTTCTGCATTGAGAAAGTGGTTCATTCATTCTTTGATTCATACAGCCACACAGTCAACAAATTTATTAAATTCTCACAGGTATTTAATAATTATGTTTAATGAGTGCATGAATGAATGAGGCTTGGAGAGGTACACTATATCCTCTAAAGTCACATGGTTTGTAAGTGCTCAAACTCACACTTAAAATGGCCCTGAACTGCTAACAGTGGCTGACTCGAGGCATGGGACTCAAGAACAGGAGAAAAGAGACTTAATTTTCACTAGATATTTTTTTTATTTTAACTCATTATACTGCCTTTTTTTTTTTTCTTTTAGCGTGTGCATATATTACCTATACAAAAAAATGTTAATGACCTTATGTGGCATAAGACAGCCACAAAGGTGGGAATGGATGAGAATGTGATCAGTAAACTGTCACATCCTGAAAGGAGATAGAGTGACAACTCAATATTTTTTGGACATGCTCAATTAACTAAATTGAAATTCTGGTCTCTATACACCCAAGCCACCGTCCACCTACTCTCTTTCCCTTCCCCACCAAACATCTCAGCTCTAAGAAGAGTTTATATCTATACCACCCAGCCCTTCTAAACCTAATGAAATTTTATATATACTCTGCCCCAAACAAAATACTCAGCTGTTCATCCCCCTAAAGATATGGTATAACAGCATAGACAGGATGTGATTTTTACAAACATGAAGCCCTAGGTTTGAATCCCACCCACCAGAGTAGAATGACCAAGAATTTACTCAAACTCTGTGCCTCAGTTTCTCCTTCTGTGAAATAGACTTCATGAGATATCATGGAAGTCTTTGCTTGTTTTTAAAAATAATTAAATCAATTAATATACATAAAGCACTTGATACGGTGTTTGGCACTCAGTAAGCATTAGTCCAATTTCCTTCTATGTCTTCCATTTTCTCATTTCCGCAGGATCTAAAGCTTGCCTATGGGGCCTTTTCCGCTTCAAACTCTGTGAAGCATATGGCAATTTTGATCTGTTCTTCTTGTCCTCTCACTTCTCAATCCCACTTTATTTTTTCTTAATCATACAATTTTATAGACATGATGGAAAATTTACAAGAAATATGGAAAACAGAGACATCATTCCAGCATTGTAAAATGAAGATGACTTAACAGACAGCTGACATGGGATTCTCTGGGTGATTTAGAGGTACTGTTTGAGTTGGTCATTTCAGATATGCTAAGTGTGTGTCAGATGATATGTGTGGTTGCTACATGGTACCTGTATTAGGTAGCTCTTGCCAAGAAGATGCTATGTAACACACTACCCCTAAACTCTGCGGCTTATAACACAACTTTTATTCTCACATTCTAGATTCACAGATTGGCTGTGTTCATTTGATCCAGGATGGACTTGTTTGTACAGATCTTTTTGAAAGTGAAGGACAGCTGGGCTTGGGGCCAGTCTGCAAAGTACATTTTCCTTCATCCTAAGGCCTGAGTTTAGGGACAACAGTCACCTGGGGTATTTTTTTTTTTTTTTCTTCATGGTGATAAGAGAAAGGCAAGAGGGCAAACCCAATCACACACACACACACAATGCCCAAGAGCAACCCCTTGGCCAAAGCAAGTCACACTCCCAAACCCAAAGTCAAGATGTGAGGAGGTATATTCAACCTACCAGGAGGCCATAGCAAGGGTTGTAGCTAAATATCTCTCTTAGTGGGGAGAGAAGCATTGGGACCAGTAATTTAACCTACTATACTATCTGCCTGGAGTGAATAACTAGTAACTCTCCATTATCCCTCAGCACCCCCTTCCACAAAATCCACACCAAATGATTCACTTAAGCAATGAGGACTGAGATTCATTTTTATAGTTGGGGTTCTAACACAGTAATCAGGGAACAAGCCCCTGAGAGTTATTAACCCCCTGAAATTATATGCAAGCACTCATAAGCATGTGGGCATATGTATTACCTGGCAAGAGTCCAAAGCTATTACTAGATTCTCAATGAAAAGAACCACTTCTCTAAGCAGCCACATGCTGACATGGCAGGAGTGGTGTTCTAGCATTGCAGCCAGACACAGGCATGGCCCTAAGTTCTGAGCCCAGGGGTTTTCAATGGCCTGAACCAGTTTGAGCCCCAATGCTCCCCCGCAAGGGCTTCAGTCGAGCAAGTCAGCCCAAATGTCACTTCCCAGAACAGTCTTCCCTGACTACCCTGATTGAAATAGCTCTGCCCTTTCCCAATTACTCCCCATCACATCTCTCACTTGTTTATTTCCTAGGATGGATCCAACTGATTTATCAGTTACTTGTTTTCCTTCTGTCCCTTCCCACTGGCATGCAAGCTCCAAGAAGGAAGTCCTTGTCTGCTTTGGTGCCAGTCTTAGCACAGTGCCTGACATATAGTAGAAACCTAATCAGTATGTTTGGTTTATGAATGAAGGAAGGAATATAAGCACCACTGGAAAATGTTGGCTGTAGTTGAAAGCCTGTTGTGGAGTTCATGGATCTCTGAGGATATTCTCCCCAGAACGGTGTGTGTTTAAATGCACACACATGGGTGGGATAGGAACACATTAAGGAAGTTTTGCCATTTGAGTTTTGCTCCTTGCTTGGCTGGTCAATGATCTGGTGAATGATCAGCTTCCCATGAAAAGGGTATTTCTTCACCTGGTGATGAATACAGCC
The DNA here is from genome assembly GCF_030014295.1 of Loxodonta africana. NCBI lineage: Eukaryota > Metazoa > Chordata > Mammalia > Proboscidea > Elephantidae > Loxodonta > Loxodonta africana. The sequence goes on from NC_087365.1 coordinate 39,591,345, forward strand.
ACAGGCAGCTTGCAGTCATGGTGAGAGGCGGTCTCCGTGTTACTCAGTTACCACGGGCCCCTGGCAATGTGGGGGTGCTGTGTGGGGTGGACACCCAGCCAAAGCCACATTGTTGTCACTTGTCAATCATGCAAAAAGTTTCGGAAGGCAGAGGTACCTGAGGTGGAAGTACTGGGCATAGGCGCCCCCAGGCTGCCCTACCATGCCAGGGGAAGATGAAGAACCAGAAGGCCATACCATAGTGTCCTCATAGGCTACTACTCTCAGTTTTGCACAGTAAAGACTTTTGTAAAACTGTGCAGCTGGAGAATCATCCTGGGTATTTGAAATACTTAGGGCTGAGTTCATAGGTTCACCCTGTCATCTCTCTTAATTTGGTTAAAACTCGTCTTTTAAATGGAGATAATATTACCTTCATCATTATCAGGCTTTAAAATAGGATAACCTATGTAAAGCAGGGTTTGGCATAGAGTTATCCTTCAATAAATGCTTGTTCCTACTGTTTCTAACATTACCTTCTTTCCATGCTTTTCTCTGTTTAATAATTGCCTTTTTGTGTCCTTTTCTATCTACCCATCCTTCCTCACCCATCCATCCATGTATCCATTTATCTAGACCGTCAGACAGAATTTGACCTTAATTGTCAGGGTGGAGATTGGATCTCTGAACTTCTGTAACTACTCCAGTAAGCTGGACTCCCTATCAAGTATCAAAAGCAGCTTTTTTTTTTTTTTACTTATTATATACTGTTGTTCTTACACAATAGATCTGTAAGAGCCATTATGTTGGTTTCTGAACTGTACTGGGATTATCTGACTTCTTAATAAATCCATCCATTCAATAATTACTGCCTTTATTGGACAACTATGGGCCAGGTCCTCTGCCATATCCTTAGGGAAACATGAAAAGAGGTGGCTCCTATCCTTAAGAAGCTGGTAGTCAACAGGGAGACAGCCTGGAAGTAGACAATTACATGAGGAAATATTGAAAAGGGAATATATACTAAGTCTTTTTTAACCAATAAATTAGTTGGGGTTCCATAAGAAGAAAAATCTCAGGTTTTGCCTTATTATGAGATCAACACATTTAATATTTAGCCACTGCTCTCAAACCCACTCCCACCACACACACACACCAGAGTGTGAATTCATCTACATGTGAATTCATCTCCCCGACCTGTGGTTCTCAATCAGGGCAATTTTGCCCTTCAGGAGACATTTGGCAATCTCTAGAGATATTTTGGTTGTTGTAACTGGGGGCAGAAAAGAGGGACGGTGCTACTGGCATCTAGTGGGTAAAAGCCAGAGATTCTACAATGCACAGGACAGCCCTCTAGCAATAAAGATTATCCAGCCCAAAAAGGCCAATATTGCCAAGGTTGAGAAACACTATCCTAGTCCTGGGGACTTATACATGCATGCACGCACATTCAAAGCATGGTTGGACCCAAGGGTCATCATCTTGATTAGCCAACCTTCTGAACTCTGCTCATGGGTGTCCAGGTACCAGGTCTTATTCCAGAAATCTCTGTCTTCCAGCAGTTTTAACAAATACTTACTGGCAATTTCTTATGAAACCAACACTTTCATATCCATTCTCTCATTTAAAGAGTATTGCCAAATCCCATTGTACCAATGAGTAAGCTGAGACTAAGAGAAGCTTAAGGCATTTGCTTAGGTTCCACGGCTAGAAATTGCAGAATCAAGGTACAAGCACCAGTTTCACTAAATTGCGCTCAGATGTTTTTCTTCTGGGCCCCAGGGCTCCATCTCCTTTTGAGTAGTTTTGTCTTAAATTTGTTTACTCTGTCCAGAGAGCCCCGAGCAGATGTTTTGCATGTCAAGGCTCAAAAGATCCTTCTTGTTTATTCAGCTTCCCTATAGTGAGATGCCTTGGTGGTGCAATGGTTAACACACTCAGCTCCTAACCAAATGGTCAGCAGTTCGAACCCACCAGCTCCTCCACGGGAGAAAGATGTGGCAGTCTCCTTCTGTAAAGATTTACAGCCTTGGAAACCCTATGAGGCAGCTCTACTCTGTCCTATAGTTTGCTATGAATTGGCATTGACTCAACAGCAATGGGGTTTTTAATGGGTATACCAGTTTGCAGAAAGTGCTACCCTAAACTGCAGAAATACTTACTGTTGGTGCTGCAGAAGCTTCTGCCTGTCATTATCTCTTCATTCCTTCTCTATATTTGCCCTTGCTCAATTTTGAGCAGTTTCAATTCTTACCTCCTAAGCCTAACCACTGTTATGTGCAATGAATTGTCTATAAACCTCCTAGATTCCGGTAGAGAGAAGACTTTTCTGGCAGGGTGTCCCTAGAAAAAAATCCTCATTCCAGGCCCCTAGCACCTTCTTTCCAGATGTGTTTCCTCAGTCTTACAACAAAACAGCTCTACTGTAGCCAAAAAGACATCAAAATCTGACTGTCACAGGGAGCCATTATATTGCTCCCAGTTCCTCTGAGTAAAATCTTTAATGCTTTTCTCCCTGCCATATGTAAGTTACACAGTCAAATATACAGGCAGGGCCAGATTACCCAGTAAGCAAGGTACTCATGGGCCCTATTGTGCCTTCCCACCAATCTGCAGTGCACAATTTCACCTGTCCCCCACCACAGCAAAGATGTGATAAAACCCACGTAAAACTGCTCATCACAGATTAGCAAGTAAACATAATTAAGCCCATGCATACTTTGTTCAATGCAAGCCAGTGCAAACGCAGTAAGTGCACAGTTAATCTCGAAAACAAACAGATAATACAGTAAAATCTGCAAAAGTCAGAACCTGTGTAAGGCGGAAACCTGTCAAAGAAGGAAGATGCAAATATTTTCCACTTATAGAGAGCGATAGAAAAGTGGTAAGACTGCACCCGGTCAAAGGTGGGAAACTTGTGAGACCCAGAGAAACAAGGCAGTCCCGCTCTCACAGGCTTCACTGTATCGCTATTCTCAGGGCACTTACATTTATTTTTACTGTTTTCTTTTTAGTTCACCCATTCATTCAACAAAGTACTGAGATTCCGTGATGCACTATACCCTGTGTTGGGTGCTAGAGAGAAAAGGGTGGGCAAAGCAAGCAAGATCCTGCCTTCGTATCTTATAGTCCAGTGACAAATATGGATTCTGGCCAAATACAGCTAGTTCCTGACTTAAGACGTATTCGAGGTATGACGAACTGCGCTTACGTTGGAACTCTGGGAACCCCGTCGTAAATCGGGGACTATTTACTAGTACAATGTTGCAGCACATATGTATGTTTATATGTAACATTTATATGTAATGTTTTCAACCCCCAAAGACAAATAAAGATCAGATTATAAAGATACTGACAATAAAAGGCAATAATAATGAAACTAAAAAAAAAAAAAATGAAGTATTTAATTTACGTCAGAACCGACTTACAACAGAGTCATCGAAATGGAACCCCACTGCAAGATGGGGACTACTTGTACTTACTAATGCATAATTATAAAACATAATAAGTGATTTGAGAAGGAAGCAGGGAGATTCTGAGAGCATTGATCCAGAGAGTCACATCTGGTCTGCCCAGACCTGGCCAGGAAAATCCTCTGTGAGGAAAGGCTTGAAAGACTCAGTCCAAAAGAAGGTTCTCCATGCATCAAGAGCTGGAACAGTTGACAAAAAATGACATCTGAATAGGAAAGGAGTGGCCCACCTGTGGTCAGTGGCATCTTCTGCCAAGGAGCAGAGCTGGGCTGACCTTCCAGTTTACTAGGACTGGCTTTGAGCAGTGATCTCCAAAGCTTATTGCTTGCTTGTTTGCCAAAAGAAGTCCCTGGGTTGTGCAGTTAACCTGTTCAACTGATAACCAAAAGATCGGCAGTTCGAGCCCACCCAGAGGAGCCATGGAAGAAAGGTCTGGGGATCTGCTTCTGAAAATTCAGCCATCGAAAACCGTCCGGAACATGGTTCTACTCTAACACGTACAAAGCCGCCATGAATCACCACAGCACCTGGCACTGTTGTTTACTCACCAAAAGAACTTTGAAAGTTTGTTGCCTCCTTGCAGAGTATATCATTTCTGGTATGTTATTAATGTTCACATTTTTAAATGAAATTGTAACAACATTCTTTAAAATGTAGTCTATAGATTCTAAAAAATCATAGTAATTTCATCACCGCCATCTTCCATTAAAGAAATATGGACAAGCCCTTCTGTAGCAGATAGATATTGTACATTTTTCTCTTTCTCTTTGAACCATATTTTCATTTCACTTCCCCCACAGAATCTTAAGCTCATGTAATATATCTGATGTTTGAAAATCTTTTATTGATCCTACTAATCTGCTACCAAAATACGTACATAAACTGACTTTTAAATTGTGTTTGTATTTCCTAGGACAAGACAGTCCTAAGTCTTAAAAAGAATTTCTTCTACCTGGAGATACCAGTATTATTATTCCTAAGCCATTGATTGAAACAAGATAGATACGTTACAAATTTTGATAAATATTTATTAAATATAAATAATACAGTTGTATTGGAAATGTATCTCTTAATCAGATGGAACCGTGAGGCTTTTTGTGTTTCTGAGGATTATAACTAATTCCCTGAGTGAAAGAGGGTTCAGTATCGATTCCATTCTGTTTTTCATTTTGTTTATATAGACGTTAAGTGATGAGAAGATTTGTTCACAAAAGTAGTTACTTCAAGATAGAGGCATATTTTTAACCGTTGTTACTCAAATCAGCATTACAACTCAGTGGTAGGACAAAAATCACAGAGTGATCTAGCATCAAAAAATATGTCCACGACATGGATGAACCTTGAAACATTATGCTGAGTGAAATAAGTCAGTCACAAAAGGACAAATATTGTATGATTCCACTTATATAAGATATCTAGAATACTAGCTAGGTATTAGACAAGTGTTAACTTTGGTGAAAGGAAAGGCAACACACAATATGGGGAAAGTCAGCACAACTTGACCAAGGCAAAGTCATAGAAGCTTCCTAGACACCAACACCTTGAGGGACCAAGTTACTGGGGCTGAGGGATGGGGATCATGGTCTTGGGAGACATCTAGGTCAATTGGCATAACATAGTTCACACAAAAAAGTTCTGCATCCTACTTTGGTGAGTAGCTTCTAGAGTCAGCCATCTAAAATACAATTATTGGTCCCATTATGTTCGAAGCAAAGGAGAATGAAGAAAACCAAAGAAGCAAGGAAAATATTAGTCCAAAGGACTAATGGGACCACATACGCCACAGCTTCCACCAGCCTGAGCCCAGAAGAACTGGATATTGCCTGGCTACAACCACTGACCGCTCTGAGAAGGATCACAATAGAGGGTTCCAGATGGAGCGGGAGAAAATTGTAGAACAGAATTCAAATTCTCAAAAAAAGGCCGGACTTACTGGTCTAACAGAAACTGGAGGAACCCCCTAGACTATGGCACCGGATACCCTGCTAACTCAAAACTGAAGCCACTAACCTTGCTGCCAAAGATTAGACAGGCCTATAAAAGAAAAAAAGATTAGACAGGCCTATAAAACAACAATAACTCACATAAGGAAACTGCTTCTTAGTTCAGTCAAGTATAGGAGACCTAATGGGCAACTCCTGCTCAAAAGCAAAGACAAGTAGGCAGGAAGGGACAGGTAACCTGGATAAATGGACACAGAGAACCTGGGGTGTGTTAGGGGAAAGGAGAGAGTGCTGACACATTGCAGGGATTGCAACCAGTGTCACAAAATAATTTGTGTAAGAATTTTTGAATGAGAAACTAATTTGCCTGTAAACTTTCACCTAGAACACAACTAAAAAAAAATTTAGAATAGGCACGTGTACACAGTCTTATGTTTATTAGTGGCTACCAGGGTCAGGAAAGAGGGCAGGGGGAAGAGGGACTCACTGCTTTGGAGACACTGAGCTTCTGTTAAGGGTAATGAAAAAATTTAGAAACAGTAATGGTGATGGTTGGACATAACTAACACAATGTCACTGAATTGGACGTGTGAACAATACTGAAATGGCAAATGTTTTGCTATATATTTGCTACAATTAAAAAAAAAAGTCTAATGTTTTGAATTTTCCCTTTGTTTGGTCCCCTGGAAATTTTTGATGTTAGTACAATGCACCATAGTAAGATTTCCAATCCATAAAAGATATGTTCTTTTCATTGTTGTTGTTTCAAATAAGAAATGGAGGATGATAAAATAAAAAGGAGAAATTCAAGGAGCTTTCTCAGATTTTTTTTTTTAAGTTGATGCTCCAGAAACAAATTTCTTTAAAATTGTTCAGCCCATATGTCGTTCGGAAAGTCTTCATAAATCTCTAAGGGTATAGGTACTCCCCTTTTAAAACTACTGCTTTGAAGATCAGATCGCACCCCTTTGACAATATCCTTAGTTTCAGTCCAGTGTGCTGACCTCCCAACAAAGGGTCAGAGGCCATCTGGGTAGGAGTTGCTAAAACCTTCCTGCTTTCCTTCAGGCTGAAGGGCTCCCTCCTGGATACTTCAGACCGTAAGCAAGTGCAGGGTGGGGAAACCCATTGGAAATTAAGTACCAGGAAGGGAACAAGCAGGGTGGAATAAGAATAGATAGCTTGACTTGATTCAAGAGATCAAGGAAAACTTAACTGAAAAAGTGACACTTGAGCTTATGTCTAAAAGATGAATACAAATCAACTAGGACAAGAGAGGAAGTAGCAGAGGGAGAACATTCCAGGCAGACAAAATGGCATATGGGAAAAGATTGAAGAAGGAAGGAGCATGAGTGGCTTTGTAAACCAGGCTTAAGAGGTTACATTTTACTCTTAGTGCAATAGTAAGGCCATTGAATAGTTTTAAAGTGGGGACTAACATGATCAGAAGGAGTCCTGGTAGAACAGTGGTTAAGTTCTCGCTACTAACTGAAAGGTTCGTGGTTCAAATCCGCCAGTCACTCCATAGGAGAAAGATGTGGCAGTCTGTTTCCATAAAGATTACAGCTTTGGAAACCCTATGGAGCAGTTCTACTCTGTCCTATAGAATTGCTATGAGTAGGAATTGAGCTGAAAGCAATGGGTTTTGATAACATGATCAGTTGTACATTTCTGTAACCTCACTCTGGGAATTGTTGTAGGATTATCCACAGAAAGAAGCACAAAATCAGAAAGGGAAAGGACTGGCCAGCCCAGAGCAGAATAGGACTATCACTTCCTGTATTCTAGATAGCAGACCTTGTTTTACACAACCTAAGATCATTATTTGACTCCTGGGAAACCAAAAAAAAAAAAAAAACATTGCCATGGAGTTCATTCCTACTCATAGTGACCCTATAGGTCAGAGTAGAACTGCCCCATGGAGTTTCCAAGAAGCGCCTGGCAGATTTGAACTGTGGACCTTTAGGCTAGCAGCCATAGCACTTAACCACTACACCACCAGGATTTTGACCTCTGAAAGCCTCTTCATATTGAACTCCATCCCTTGATACCTCCTTGCTGCTGTTGAGTCATATTATCCTGACTCTGTTCTTGAACGCTTGGCTTTCTAGTCTCAGAGTAGGACTTCATAGGTATACCTGAGGGAATTCCACATATGGTATGATCATATGACTTGATATGGGACATACATTTTATAATACAACATAGCACAACATAATATCTTTGAGAGTTAATCCTAATAAATCCATAATGAATAATTTATAGCCCCAACTAAATATGTACATTAATAATAATAATTAAGAAATATATTAGACTCCCCAAAACCCTTTTTGGATATGGCAATGTTCTAGGTTAAATTGCCCCGTTTTTTCTAAAGAATGATTAGTGAAATACCAGATTCATGGAATGTGGATAAGTATTAAGTGACAAAATAATCTATTATCTGTAATTACATAAGTCTGGGATATTCCCAAGTTGGAAAAAAAATTAAAAAACTGAATTCATTTTCTTTCCTGCAAAACTTCTTAGAGTCCTTAAAATGTCATTTGACAAATGGGTGGCTCCTGTCCAGAGGCAGGATGACAAGGCAGGAAGGGACAGGAACTGGCTGAATGGACACAAGAAACCCAACGTGGAAAGGGGACATAAGCTGTCACATTAGAGGAATTGCAACTAACATCACATAACAATACGCGTATAAATTTTTGTATGAGAAATTAACTTGAACTGTAAACTTTCACCTAAAGCACAATAAAAAAAAAGTCATGTGAAGGTTTTTATAAATTTTTATTATATATATTATATTATATGTATTATATTATATATATATTTAATTTTATAAATTTTATTTTCTGAGTAGAAACTCTGGCACATGGCATCACTAAGAGTCGGAATCGACTCCATGGCGCCAAACAGCAGCCTTTCCCCTGGTATATGAGGAAGCTGATGTCCAAATCTGGGGCCGGTGGCTTCGTGGTTATGCGTGCAGCTGCTAATCAAAAAGTCAGCAGTTCAAATCTACCAGCCAGTCTTTGGAAACCCTACCGGGCAGCTCTACTCTATCCTATAGGGTCACTATGAGTTGGAATTGACTAGAAGGCAGTGGGTTTGGTTTTTTGGTTTGATATGCAAATTTTCCCAAACATCTTTGACCACAGAACATTTCTCTCTAGGGCACCTCCCTGTCTGGTGTTCTGCAGAACACTCTTCGGAATACGCAATGGCTGGAGAATGACTCAAATGGTCTCTACGTCCTAGTGCCCTGGGATTCTAAGACCCTACCTGAACCTGCTAGCTGATCTTCTTTGTCTGTAAGAATACCCTTCATTGCCATAAGAAAAAAAAAAAAAAAAAAACGCTCTGCCATCAAGTTGATTCCGACTCATAGCGAACTTATAGGACAGAGCAGAACTGCCCCATAGCGTTTCCAAGGAGTGGCTGATGGACTTGAACTGCTGCCATTTGGTTAGCAGCCAAGCTCTTAACCACTAAGCTACCAGGACACCTTCATTCCCATATCTACCTTCAAATCATCTCTCTGGACGTTTTCAGTGGGGAAATACTTTGTCCAAGTTTCAGTGGTTCAGATTGATAGCCTTTCTGTGTTAGAAGCCCATTTAAAACATGAAATTGTGGTCATTGTTAGTTGCCATCTAGTCGGCCCCCCACTCATGGCAACCCCACGCATGGTGGAATTGGATCATTGTGATTCATTGGGTTCTCACTGGCTGCTTTCGGAAGTAGATTGCCAGACATTTCTTCCTAGTCGTCTTAGTCCGGAAGCTCTGCTGAAACCTGTTCGGTGTGATAGCAACACACAAACCTACACTGACAGGTGGGTGGTAGCCTTGCTTGAGATGCATTAGCCAGGAATTGAACATAGGTCTCCCTCCCTCAGTGGCTGCAACAATGAGCTCAAGCATAACAACGATTGTGAGGATGGCGCAGGACCGGGCAGTGTTTCCTTCTGTTGTGCATCGGGTCGCTGTGAGTCAGAACCGACTTGACGTCACCTGACGACACAGCAACAGCTCCCTCCTGGAAGGTGAGAATTCTACCACTGAACAGCCACTGTCCTTAAAAGATATGAAGTAGACCCAGGGTATAACTTTATGGGGTAAATTGAGATGCATTAGATAGTTTGAGGACCAAATCTTATTCAACTTTGTACATTCTAGTGGTCAGCTTTCGGTAAACAGTAATTGTTAAATGAATGAACAGTAACAGCAGGTGCTGGGTTAGCTGTGACTCCCTTCACCCTTCTCCAAACACAGAAAATAAGACGTTACGTGAATATGAGCCATGTAGTTCAGAGACTGACCTTACAGGACTGATTGCAAGTACTCATTGGTGCTCGGGGTCTCCATGCACCATCGGGACAGTCTTTGCATTTTATGAACCTCACGGTCATGTGGGAAGCATTCCTATATGCCTACATGTCATGATTGCTTAGAAGTTACATTCAATTGTTTACAGTCAGTACAATTTCTAGGTAAATGATTCAGGATAACCCTTCTCCATTTTTTTTTTCCCACAAGTTCTTGGCCAATTAGGATGAGGAGACAGAGAGCTAAACTGAGGAAGTAAAAATGTAACTTGAATGTTGGAAGAAAACCACCCTAGTTTCTAAATGCATTGACTTTTCTTGACTTACAGTAAAAAGAGAGAAAAACATGTCTTAGAAACTGCTGCGATTGCATATTTGTATACGGGGGCCCTCCGCCCCCAAGAAATTCATGCAATACAGTTCCCAGAAAACTGCATCTAGGCAGCAGCATGACAGGGGGACCCCTGGGCCACTGCCCTGTGCCCTCTCCTAGCTCTCCAGCCTGGCTTTAAAATTTCTTCTCCTCTGGTCTGCTTAGAAAGACATTTTGTCCTTGGACAGCAAATGCCTGGGCAGGACACCTCTGCCCTGACTGCTTGATGCCTGATCTTGGGACAGAAATGGGAATCACTCTTATTTCCCCAGCCCCTGGGTTTTGCAACTGGTTAATGTTGGCTGCTAACAGAAAGGTTGGAGGTTCAAGTCCACCCAGGGGCACCTCAGAAGAAAGCCAAGGCAATCTACTTCCAAAAAAACCAGCCATTGAAAACCCTATGGAGCAGAGTTCTACTCTGACGCACGTGGGGCCACTCTAAGTCAGAACTGACTTGAAAGCAACTGGTACTGATATCATTGCCCCACCTTGGTATCCAGAGAGATGAGCATCCTCCCCAACTTCACTCTTACCATCTCCTCTGAAAGGCTGAACCATACCTTCTAACTACCCCTCTCCACCTTGGGCCGTCTTTAGCCAACTCTCTGTTACCATGCTCATGGGAGCTTGCAAGAGAAAGGAAATATAAATACTTCTCTGAGGGCCTCACGTCTGCTTACTGCCCAAAGCGCACTGTTGAGACCTTAGGCCTATACTTCTGGTCCATTGTGCCTTGGGTTTCTTCCCCTCCAGCTCTTTCTGAGAAGCAGAATGACACAGCATCAAGATCACAAGCTTTGGTCAAAAAGACTTGGGTTCAAGGACAGGTTTCACCATTTCCCAGGAGAGCCTAGGATGTTTCAGATGCAATGATCATTAATAAATTTTCAAAGATAAATAAGACAAAGCCCTGCTTTTAAAATGATTCCAGCCTAGTGGGAGATAAAGGGATATGGAAAATATTTTTTACAACATATTGTGATAACAGCATTTCTAAAGGAGACATGAATGTAGGGTGATCTCACCTGTGGCACTCAGGAAGCACTAGACAGGGATGAGAATGGGCTTTCCCCTCGATACGGGAGACTGCCCACCACTCTGAACCTCCTGCAAACTGCCCACCCTAGTGTGCACGTGGAAGGGCAGACGTGGTTTCCAAACAGGCTTCAGATGTTGAGTTCAGAGAGAGGAATTCCAACTGAGAGAAGGTATGGCCAGGGGCCTTCACAGGAGAATTCTTTAAAAGGAGACGTGGCTCCTGACATCTAGACCTGATGCCAAGCCCTGTCTTCTCAGCCATCCCTGCAGGGTTTGCCAGCAGATCTGTTGGTTGACTCTAACTCCCAAGTATTCTGCCAAAGGACAGGTTTTGTTGTGTTTTTTAATTTAAATGATTATTGATCTTAATTTCTTTTGATAATATAAGCTTATTACAAAGACTTCATGTAACACAGAAAAGTAAAAAAATTTAAAAGCTCACCACTCAAAAAGTGAGCACTGAGTAAACATTTTCTGAGACATCTTTTTACACATATGGATAAATAGGTGAAGGAAAGAAAGAAGGAAGAAAGGAGGGAGGGGTGGAGGGAGGGAGGGAGGGAGGCAGGGAGGGAGGGAGGGACGGAGGAAGGAAGGAGAAGGGGAAGGAGAGGGAAAGGAAAGGAAGAAAGAAGGAAGGAAAATAATGTATTACAATGAAACCATACCGTACATCCTGATGTTTTACTTTTATACTTTAAAAAAGCAGTAATATTAATTAACAATTCAAAATAAACACATCCCAGAGGAACTGCATGCAACCGATCACACGTGTTAACAGGAATGCCTTCCCCTAAGAATTCTCCTTAAACCTGCCACTGGGGCCATAAGGCTGTCCATGATTCTTCAGTCTTTCTTCATTTTGCCATTGGCCAAATATTTATTCAGAGTCTACCATGAGCTGGGCACTAGGCTAGAGCAGGAGACAAAGAACTGGGCAAGACTGATACAGTCCCTATCCTCATGGAACTTGGTTGCAGAAGAGTGTATTTTGAGGCATGGTTCAATATCACAAGAAGTTTGGCCTCATAGTTATAGTATGAGGTCCAGGAATCTGCATTTTCAACAGCAGGTTGATTCAGATGCACATTGCACTTTGAGAATCACTGCTCTAGCAACGCTTTGATGCCACAAAGATGAATAATGCTGGGCCCAGAAAAACCATGACTGTTCCAAGTCAGTAATCCAGGTCAAGACTGGGCAGTGGTTCAGGTTAATGGAACCAGACTGACTATTTTGGACAATTCTACAGTGTAATTATGGGTCTAGCTGATTCAAGTGCAGATCAGAGTTGCTACTGAAATAGTGAGGACCTTTCCTTCACAGAAAGTAAGATCTTTGCAGATACAGGCATTCCCGAGTTGCAAATGTCCCACTTAAGGACAACTTGTACTTGCCCTTTAATGTTATGAAAATTTTCCCTCATTTTGAAACAATCAAACCAACCCCTACTTGCAACAAATTCTTCATCACAATTTCTTTCACTTGATGCACGTGAAGCTTTTAAATTACTGAAAACGCTTCCAGTCTTTTCTTACACTAACACCAAAAACTCACTGCCATAGAGTCAATTTTGACTCATAGTGACCTGGTAGGACAGAGTAGAACTTTCCCATACGGTCTCCAAGGTTGTAATTCTCTACGGGAGCAGACTGCCACATCTTTCTCCCAGGGAGCCACTGGTGGTTTGAAACCACCGACGTTTCGGTTAGCAGCCTGGCACTTTAACTACTGCACCAGCAGGGCTCCTTTCTTGCAGTAAACTAAGTCTAAATAAGAACATTATGCACCTGTTTCAATGTACCTACACATTTGACTTAAAGACAGAGTTAGAAACAGATCTGATTTGTAACCCAGGGACTGCCTGTAATGGACATTGGCAAATGTTTACAGTAGGCTGTATCCTTTGGGTAATTTGGCAGATAAAATTTCAAGGATTTCGATGAAACCAGACAAGGATGCCCTTTATCACCACTCTCATTCAACATTTTGTTGAAGGTCCTAGCCAGAGCAATTAGGCTAGAAAAAGAAATAAAGAGCATCCAAATCGCTAAGGAAGAAGTAAAAGAATCTCTCTTTGCAGATGACATGATCTTGTACACAGAAAACCCTAAAGAATCCTCAAGAAAACTACTGAAACTAATAAAAAAGTTCAGCAGAGTATCAGGATACAAGATAAACATACGAAAATCAGTTGGATTCCTGTATACCAACAAAGAGAACGTCAAAGAGGAGATCACCAAATCAATACCATTTACAGTAGCTCCCAAGAAGATAAAATACTTAGAAATAAATCTTACAAGAGGTGTAAAAGACCTATATGAAGAAAACTATAAGACACTACTGCAAGAAACCAAAAGAGACCTACATACATGGAAAAACATACCTTGCTCATGGACAGGAAGACTCAACACTGTACAAATGTCTATTCTACCAAAAGCCATCTATAGATACAATGCAATTCCAATCCAAATTCCAACAACATTTTTTAATGAGATGGAGAAACAAATCACCAACTTCATATGGAAGGGAAAGAGGCCCTGGATAAGTAAAGCATTACTGAAAAAGAAGAACAAAGTGGGAGAACTCACACTACCTGATTTTAGAACATATAAATTATACCACCACAGTAGTCAAAACAGCCTGGTACTGGCACAACAACAGACACATAGACCAATGAATGGAACAGAATTGAGAATCCAAACATAAATCCATCTACATAAGAGCAGCTGATATTTGACAAAGGCCCAAAGTCAATTAAATGGGGAAAAGACAGTATCTTTAACAAATGGTGCTAGCATAACTAGATATCCACCTGCAAAAAAAAAAAAGAAACAAGATGCATACCTCATACCATGCACAAAAACTAACTCAAAATGGATCAAAGACCTAAATATAAAATCTAAAACAATAAAGATCATGGAAGAAAAACCAGGGACAACCCTAGGAGCCCTAATACATGGCATAAACAGTATGCAAGACATTACTAACAATGCACAAACACAGGAAGAGAAACTAGATAATTGGGAGCTCCTAAAAATCAAACACCTATGCTCATCCAAAGACTTCAGCAAAAGATTACCTACAGGCTGGGAAAAAGTTTTTAGCTATGACATTTCCTATCAGCATCTGATCTCTAAAATCTACTTGATACTGCAAAAACTCAAAAACAAAAAGACAAATAACTCAGTTAAAAAAATGGGCAAAGGATATGAACAGACACTTCACCAAAGAAGACATTCAGGTGGCTAACAGATACTTGAGGAAATGCTCATAATCATTAATGAAATGCAAATCAAAACAGCAATGAGATACCATCTCACTCCAACAAGGCCGGCATGAATCCAAAAAACACAAAATAATAGATGTTGGAGAGGTTGCGGAGAGACCGGAATACTTAATACACTGCTGGTAGGAATGTCAAATGGTACAACCACTTTGGAAATGGATTTGGAGCTTCCTTAAAAAGCTAGAAATAGAACTACCATACGACCCAGCAATCCCACTCCTTGTAACATATCCTACAGAAATAAGAGCCTTTACACAAACAGATATATGCATGCCCATGTTCACTGCAGCACTGTTTACAATAGCAAAAAATGGATGCCACCAAGGTGCCCATCAACAGATGAAGGGATAAATAAATTATGGTATATTCACACAATGGGATACTACACATCAATAAAGAACAATGATGAATCTGTGAAATATTTCATAACAGAGGAATCTGGAAGGTATTATGCTGAGTGAAATTAGTCAGTTGCAAAAGGACAAATATTGTAAAAGACCACTATTATAAGAACTTGAGAAATAGTTTAAACTGAGAAGAAAACATTCTTTGATGGTTACGAGGGTGGGGAGGGAGGGAGAGAGAGGGGTATTCACTAATTAGATAGTAGGCAAGAACTATTTTAGGTGAAGGGAAAGACAACGCACAATGCAGGAGAGGTCAGCACAACTGGACTAAACCAAAAGCAAAGAAGTTTCCTTAATAAACTGAATGCTTCCAAAGGCCAGGGTAGCAGGGGCAGGGGTCTGGAGATCATGGTTTCAGGGGACATCTAGGTCAGTTGGCATAATAAAATCTATTAAGAAAACATTTTTCATCCCACTTTGGAGAGTGGCATCTGGGGTCTTAAATGCTAGCAAGTGGCCATCTAAGGTGCATCAATTGGTCTCAACCCACCTGGATCAAAGGAGAATGTAGAACACCAGAGACACAAGGTAATTATGAGCCCAAGAGACAGAAAGGGCCACATAAACCAGACACTACATCAGCCTGAGACCTGAAGAACTAGATGGTGCCCAGATACAACTGATGACTGCCCTGACAGGAAACAAAACAGAGAATCCTTGATGGAGCAGGACAGTAGTGGAATGCAGACCTCTCGTAAAAAGACCAGACTTAATGGTCTAGCTGAGACTAGAAGGACCCTGGAGGTCATGGTCCCCAAACCTTTTGTTAGCCCAAGACTGGAACCATTCCCAAAGCCAACTCTTCAGACAGGGATTAGACTGGATAGGGTAGAAAATGATACTGGTGAGGAGTAAACGTCTTGGATCAAGTAGGCACGTGAGACCGTGTGGGCAGCTCCTGTCTGGTGGGGAGATGAGTAGGCAGAGGAGTCAGAAGCTGATTGAATGGACACAGGGAATACAGGATGGAGAGAAGGAGTGTGCTGTCTCGTTAGGTGGAGAGCAACTAGGAGTTCAGAGCAAAGTGTCTATAACTGACTTGATTTATAAACTTTCACCCAAAGCACAATAAAAATTTAAAAAGAGAAAAAAAAATTTTGATGCAGAAATGTTAACCCCAACTTCTATAATAATCTGCCAGCAGTGACTTTTTTGTGCCCTGGCAAATGTCACAAAGGCTTAGAATCCTTTAGCCCAAAGATTTCCAGAGGAAGAAACCATGAACTGCTGAGGATTAGGGTCAACTTTCTGCTAAAACCTGAGTCCTCTCCTTAAAACATGTCACTAAAACATTTGTTTTTCCTTCTTTGTTTGGTTTAGAAGATGAGATCCAAGCTAAATGTGCAAGAGGGGCTAAGACCCAGTGTATGTCCTGAGAGCCTCGGGAAGAAAGGGCTATGTTGGAGAGAACTGTGCTTTCCAAGTTTAAATAACACTGCTCAGCATGGTGGCAGAAGATCAGGTGGGAATCCCCTCATGGAATTCATGCAGCTATGTAATTTGAATGAAACCCTAGTGGCGTAGTGGTTAAAGAGCTCTGGTTGCTAACCAAAAGGCTGGCAGTTCAAATCCACCAGGCATTCCTTGGAAACTCTATGGGACAGCTCTACTCTGTCCTATAGGGTCACTATGAGTCAGAATTGACTCGACAGCAATGGGTTTGTTTTTGTGTTTTGGGGGCGTGTAATTTGCATAAACACACATTTGGAGTATTCATGTAATAACACTCAGTTTTTAATTACCCACTAGCCCTTTAAAAGTAAGTTGTTCTAAATACTCATTATTAATATTAATTCTTAAAATGCCAACACCATATAAAAAAAAAAAAAGTTGCTACTGAGTCAACTTCTACTCATGGTGACCCCATATGTGGCAGAGTGGAGCTGTGCTCCATAGGGTTTTCAAGGGCTGAGTTTTCGAAAGCGGATCATCAGGCCTTCCCTTTGAGGCACCTCTGGGTGGACTCAAGCCTCCAGCCTTTCATAGTGTTTGTATAAACCTATACTAAAAAAATGGTAATTATTTCTTAAATTTATTTCTTGAGAAAATAAAATAAGAAGACTAGGAAGTAGTAAAAAAAAAAAAAAAAGTTAAGTAATTATTGCAAACTCAATATCTTTTTCCATACTAGCCTGTAATCCTAGTTTATATAGCTAGAAAAATTTAGTACCTCATTTTTTACCTAAATCAAGTTAAGCAGAAGAAAAGTTTAGTGTTTCTAGGCTCCGGGAATATAGATATGGTTGACGCAAGGGGGTTGATAGCCAGGTAATGAGGGCAGAAATAGGAAAAGGAATGGTAAAAATCAGATTTTAAAGTTCTAAAATCATGGCAGTTTGGTGGCATCCAGTATTGAGACAAGCAGCCCTGAACATCCAAAGGAGCTTTGAGTACATCACATACGGTAAGAATTAATATTCATTCTGACTTCAAGCTATCAAGAAAGTTTTATGTTGGATCCATATACTCTATTTTAAAAGACTGGGAGTTGGATAGTACAACTAACATTTCCTTCATGGTTATATTTTTAAAGTTTTGGTATTTTATGGGATTGGCTTTCATCATGGGTAAAATTCTCTTGGCCAGAAAGCCTCTTTCTGCAATGACTAAGGTTGCAAGATTTAGCAAATTACAATACAGTTAATTTGAATTTCAGATAAACAACTAATAATTTTTGGTATAATCAATTACTGGGACATACTTATGCCTCATGCAATATTTGGGACATATATACACTAAAAAAAATTTTAGAACTGTTTTGTTTATCTGAAACTTAAATTTAACTGGGTGTCTTGTATTTTATATGGCAACCCTACCAATGACTCAAAAGTAATTCACTGTTGCATCTCAGAGTTAGTACATACTGGAATTGCTGCTCTTGAGAAAGCCCTGACTATTCCATGAGTCAGCTTCACAGAACTTTTCATAAGAACTCGACAAACTTCAGGACAAAATAACCTCCTAACATGGATGCACTCTTGGAGTCTCATGCCAAGAGATAAGGCTTGAGGTACACCTATAGGAAGTATTCAAATAGAAGTGATAGGCTTTAGGGGAGTAGGTTCAAAAAGTAAATTAACTCCCTAAAGCCCCTCACAAAATCATCTCCATCAACTTGATTTCTACAAAGAAGTCTTTGACTTTTGTTGAAAAGAAACCTTTGTTGAAAAGCGCATCTTGACACACATTACTAAATATGATACTGAATGTTGTTGAGGAAGTTCTCTCACTAGATTCTTTAAAGGATAGGGGATGTATCTTCTAATTTTGTATTCCGAGTACAGCATTGCCTGACCTGCAACAGGTATATAATATGCTTTTTATAGGATGGAAGAGTGGCTGGGTGGCTGGGTGTCTGAGTGGCTGGGTGGCTGGGTGTCTGAGTGGCTGGGTGGCTGGGTGTCTGAGTGGCTGGGTGGCTGGGTGGCTGGGTGGATGGGTAGATGGATGGATGGGTAGATGGGTAGGTGGATAGGTGAATAGATGATATGGCTGAAAATATATATTGTGCTGTGAAAAGGCAAAAATTAGCTCTTAGACTTGTAAGAGAATTTTCATAGCCACTTTCTTTCTATTGGCCAAAAACTGAAGGAAAAAACCAACTGTCCATCAATAGCAGAATGGATAACTTTGGTATATTCACACAATGGGATCCTAATTAGCAATAAAAAGGGACAAACTACTGATACAGACACGTAGGAACTTCAAAAACATTATGCTCAGTAACGGAAGACGTACACCAAAGAGTATATAACATGTAATTCCATATTTATGAAGATCTAAAACAAGCAAAACTAACAAGTTGGAAAAACATCAGAGCAAACTTGCCAGGGAGGTAGGAGAGGGTGGGGATTGACTGGGAAGGGGCATGATGGAACTTTCTGGGTAAAGATAATGCTCTCTATATTGATAGGGGTTTGGGCAACAAAGGAAAATCCATTAGTCAAAATTCAGCAATTATATACTTGAGATTTAAGTGTTTCGTCATAAGTAAATTTTACCTCACAAGAAGAAAAAATTGTAAACAAATATTTATAGTTAAATGCAGGAGTATTTAAGGAAAGTACAGTGATAGCTGCAATTTGCTTTGAAATGCATCAAAAAATAAAATAGATTGATGAATGAATGGATGGGGGATATACAGATTTATGATAAAGTAGGTATGGTAAAATGTTAATCATAGAATCTAGCTACTGGGAATACATGTGTTCACCATAAAATTCTTTCAATTTTGCTGTACATTTGAAATTTTTCATAATAAAATGTGGGGATACAACAAGGCTCTTATTCATATAACTGTCAGAGGCTTCACACTGGAAAAAACCCTGAGGTTCCCCAATATTGCAGATTGAATTGTGTCCCACAAAAATGTGTATGAACATGGCTAGGCAATGATTCCCAGTGTGTGTGATTATCCACCATTTGGCGATCTGATATATTTTTCTATGTGTTGTAAATCCTACCTCAATGATGTTAATGAGATAGAATTAGAGGCAGTTATGTTAAAGAGGCAAGGCTCGATCTACAAGATTAGATTGTATCTTGAGTCAATCTCTTTTGAGATACAAAAGGGAGAAGTGAGCAGAAAGAAGGCAGGACCTCCTGCCACCAAGAAAATTAGCTGGGAGCAGAGCATGTCTTTGGACCGAGGGTTTCTGCGCTGAAAAGCTCCTAGACCAGGGAAAGATTGATGACAAGGACTTTTCCCCAGAGCTGACAGAGACAGAAAGCCTTGCCCTGGAGCTGGCACCCTGAATTTGGACTTCTAGCCTCCTAGACTGTGAGAAAATAAATTTCTCTTTGTTAAAGCCGTCCACTTGTGGTATTTCTGTTCTGGCAGCGCTACACGTCTAAGACATCCGATATTTGAGGAACTTTCTCAGGGTGAGTCAATGACCACTGGAGTTTTCTGGGGAATCAGCCCCATATGTAATCCGATCCCAAAATACCACTTGGGCAAACTGGGTGCAATTGGTGAGAATTCTACTTGGGATATTTTTCATTATCCCAGCCCTTCCAGAACTTTCTCTCCTAAAACTTCCTGTTTATTTAGAAGTAAAAACTAGTTGCCTTCAAGTCAGTTCCAACTTATGGTGACCCCATGTGTGTCACAGTAGAACTGGGCTCCATAGGGTTTTCAATGGCTGATTTTTTTGGAAGTAGATTGCCAGGCCTTCCTTCCAAGGTGCCCCGGGTCAGACTCAAACCTCCAGCCTTTCAATTAGTAGCCAAGAATGGTAGGCATTTGCACCACCAGGGACTAGAAGTAGAAAGAAAGCACCCATTCCAGGGTTCCCATTCCTACCATAGCACACGCTGGTTTCTGTTGTTTAGTTTCTGGCTGAGGGAGGTGGTGTCAGAGTCCATAAAAGGCCGATCAGAGATGAGGGACTCCTGGGGTTAATCATGGGCCCAACTGCTCCCTCCTGCAGAAGTGGTGTGCTTGAAGATCACTGTCTCTGGCACGTTTCTCCAGCTGCTGAAGGAGAGGATTTACTTGGGGAAAATTTAGGCCTGAGGGGAACTTGAGCATCATGTCTATAGTTAGAAGTGACATGTGACCCAGGATTAAAAAGCTGGCTGCAGAGAGAGGAGTGAGCAGATGCTTTTGAGTGGGTCTAACTCAGGAAAACAGCCTTTGTAATTCCATCTGTGAAAGGTCCAGAAAGTTTTCGTTTGGGTCAGCTTGAAATACAAAAGAGAGATGAATGTAAGGTATCCCTTTTAAAAATGAAAAAAAAAAAAAAAATCGAATGTTCCTTAGAAAGGGAAGAGAGGAGGCTGAGAGCTCAGTCATGCTTCACTGGAAATGTCTGTGACTGGATGTCACCTGTGTCTGCAGGTTGTAAAAGATAAGAAGTCACAGTTCACCACTTAACACTCCAGCTGCAGAGTGTTCCCCAGCCAGGTGACTTGGAGAATCACACAGCCACTATGCGAAGAATCCAAGCCCTGTGGCGAGGACATCTGGGTCCTGTGGCCTTCCACACAAGACAGGTTTAAACTCTACCCAAAGAAAAGCTCCATAGAATAATTAATAGAAGGTGTGGCAGTGTGTTCTTCATCACTGGGGTGTTCAAGCAGACCCTGGACATGAACATGAGAGGTTATCCAAGGGATTAAAGGGTAGAGTGAGGCTTGGAGTAGATGGATTTCCAAGTTCCACCTTTGAATGTAAGCTCTTTGACTTGTTCATTGCTATATTCCAAACACCTGTAATAGTCCTTAACAGGAAGCAAGAGTTGTTGTTGTTGTTGTTAGTTGTTGCTGAGTTGACTCCAACTCATGGCAACCTTATGTGTAACAGAATGAAACACTGCCCGGTTCTACGCCATCCTCGCGATGGTCGGTATGTCTGAGTCCCTTGTCGCAGCTATTGTTTAGTGTCTTCCAACCCAGGGGGCCCTTCTTCCAGCAGTGTATTGGCTGATACTTTGTTGTCATCCATAAGGTTTTCATTGACTAACGTTTGGAAGTAGATAGACACACCTTTCTTCCTAATCTTACTCTGAAAGCTCTCCTGAAACCTGTCCACTAGGTTTTGATATTTCAGTAACAGATGGTAGGCATTCAGTAAATGATTGTTGAATGAATGAGTCTTACCAGACTTTCTCAGGAACTCTATGTTGCCAGAAGCTTGCTGTCAAGCACAGAGCTTTTTAAAATTACACATTGGCCCCTTGATATAGTTTTATTATATTCATTATAGCATGTTACATTTTTCTAGTTTTATTTTAGAAAATTTGGAAAATACAGGCATTAAAAGAGAAACTAAAAGTCTCCTGAATTCCCAGCTCTAAGATATAACTCCTGCTAACATTTTGGTTTAGTTTCTTCATTCATAAAAATATACACAAATTTAAAACAAATTCTAAATGCAGGATATTTTCTTCTTTTTCCCATAAGGTTATAGTACATTTTCCTATTTTATTATGTAATTTTTTAACAAGATATTTAATATGCTCATGTTATTCCATCATACCCCATTGCCGTCGAGTTGATTCTGACTCATAATTTTTTTAATCATCCAAATATTGACATAGATATAACAGAAAAAAAATGAAATGAATAGAAATCTATATCTGTATTATAGGTTCAGTTGTGCCCCCCCAAAAGATATCTTAGAGTCCTAAGCCCTGGTACCTGTGAATGTGACCTTATTTCGAAATACGGTTTTTGCAGATGTAATTAGTTAACATGGGGTCACGCTACAATAGGGTGGGTCCTAAACCAATATCACTGGTGTTGTTATAGGAAGAGAAAAAGAAACACACAGCAGCTAGAGAAAGAAAATTGGAGTGATGCATCTGTAAGCAAAGAAACTTTAAGGATTGTCAGCAAGCATCAGAAACTAGAAGGAATAAGGAGCTATTCTTTTTTAGAGCCTTTGGAGGGGGCATTGTCCTATGAACCAAAACCAAACCAAACATGGTGTCATCCTGTGAATTCCAACTCTGGATTTCTGACTTCTAGCCTCCAGAACTATAAAACAAAAAATTTCTGTTGTTTTAAGCCACCCACTTTGTGGTAATTTTTTATGGCAGACCTATGAAATTAATCCAGTGTCCAAAAACATCAATTTAAAGATTGAATTTAGAGTGGTTAAATACTTTCACACATTTTAATTGGCTACTTGAACATTTCATTCTCCTTTTATGATTTGTTTATTGTTTTATCCTTAGAAAAGCATTTCCCAATTCAGTTAATCTATTTCATGTTTTGGGGGGGTATTTCCATTACCAAAACAATACATGATCATGCTACAAATTTTGAAATTATATGAAAGCTGAAAAAATTAAAAAGAAGTCATCTATAATACACTGACCTTTTGCTGTTTTTATTTCTAGCCAATTTGCGTGGATAACTCCACATTTTTGTTATCATGTAGTACACATAAAATTTCTATTTATTGCTATGATTATAAAATGAACATCTGATCACTCTATAAAATCTGGAGATTATACAATGGTGCATGGAGAAAATAAAAAATTTAAAAAAAAACAACTAAAACACACTCCTCCAGGCAGAGCAACTGTTAACATTTGGTATACAAGATTTCCTTCCAGTTTTTTGTTGTATATGTTTTTATATCTGGCAGTTTCTTGTCAATGTACTGTTGCAACCACTTTTGAATACTCTTCAGCAAAATTTTACTCATGTGTCATATTAATGATATTGTTCAATTATTTCCACAACCTGTTGGATCACCTTCCTTTGGAATGGGCACAAATATGGATCTCTTCCATTCAGCTGGCCAGGTAGCTGTCTTCCAAATTTCTTGGCATAGACAAGTGAGCATTTCCAGTGCTGCGTCCATTTGTCGAAACATCTCAGTTGGTATTTGACAATTCCTAGAACTTTCTTTTTCGGCAATGCCTTTAATGCAGCTTGGACTTCTTTCTTCCATATAACTGGTCCTCGATCATATGCTACCTCCTGAAACAAACATTGGCTAATGCTTTTTGGTACAGTGACTCTGTGTATTCTTTTGATGCTTCCTGCATATTCAATATTTTGTCCATGTTGTTGTTTGCCGCTGAATCGATTCCTACTCAGAATCCTTCAATATTGCAACTCTGGGCTTAAATCTCTCCTTCAGTTCTTTCAGCTTGAGAAACGCTGAGTGTGTTCTTTGCTTCTGGTTTCCTGATCTAGCTCGTTGCATATGTCACTATAAAACTTTACTTTGTCTTCTTGAGCTGCCCTTTGAAATCTTCTGTTTAGCTCTTTTACTTCATCATTTCTTCCATTTGTTTTAGCTATTCTGCATTCAAGAGCAAGTTTCAGAGTCTCTTCTGGCATTCATTTTGGTCTTTTCTTTTTTTCCTGTATTTTTAATGACCTTTTGCTTTCCTCACGTATGATGTCCTTGATGTCATCCCACAACTCCTCTGGTCTTTGGCCATTACTGTTTAGTACATCAAATCTATTCTTGAGACGGTGTCTAAATTCAGGTAAGATATACTCAAGGTTGTATTTTGGTTCTCGTGAACTTGTTTTAATTTTCTTCACCTTCAACTTGAACTTGCATAGGAACAACAGATGGTCTGTTTTGCATTTGGCCCCTGGCCTTGTTCTGACTGATGATATTGAGCTTCTCCATTGTCTTTTTCCACAGATGTAGGCAATTTGATTGCTGTGTTTTCCATCCAGTGAGACCCATGTGTATAGTCACCACTTATGTCGTTGAAAAAAGGTATTTGCAATGAATAAGTCATTGGTCTTGCAAAATTCTATCATGTGATCTCCGAAGTAGTTTCTATTGCAAACACCATATTTTCCAAATACTGATTCTTCTCCTTTGTTTCCAACTTTCACATTCCAATCACCAATAATAATCAGTGCATATTTATTGCACGCTAGATCAATTTCAGACTGCAGAAGTTGGTAAAAATCTTTAATTTCCTCATTTTTGCCATTAGTGGTTGGTGCATAAATTTGAATAATAATGGTATTAACTGGTCTTCCTTTTAGGCATATGGATATTATCCTATCACTGACAGTGTTGTACTTCAGGATAGATCTTGAAAAGTTCTTTTTCACAATGAATGTGACGTCACTCCTCTTCAATTTTTCATTCCCAGCATAGGAGACCATATAATTGTCTGATCCAAAATGCCCAATCCAATCCATTTCAGCTCACTAATGCCTAGGATATCAATGCTTTCCATTTCATTTTTGACAACTGCTAATTTTCCTACATTCATATTCAGTGAGGGATATTATTGCTGATGTCAGATGGATCCTGGCTGAAAGCAGAGAATACCAGAAAAATGTTTACTTGTTTTATTGACTATGCAAAGGCATTCAACTGTGTGGATCATAACAAATTATAGATAACATTGCAAAGAACTGACACTCTAGGACCCTTAATTGTGCTCATGTGGAACCTGTACATAGACCAAGAGGCAGTCATTCAAACAGAACCAGGGGATACTATGTGGTTTAAAATCAGTAAAGGTGTGCATCAGGTTTGTATCATTTCATCGTAGTTATTCAATCTGTATGCTGAGAAAAAATCCAAGAAACTGAACTATATGAAGAAGAATATGGCATCAGGGTTGGCAGAAGACTAATTAACAACCTGTGTTATACAGATGACACAAACTTGAAGAGCACTAGAAGCACTTACTGATGAAGATCAAAGAATACAGCCTTCAGTATGGATTACAATTCAACACAAAGAAAACAAAAATCCTCACAACTGGACTAATGGGCAACATCATGATAAATGGAGAAAATATTGATATTGTCAAGGATTTCATTTTACTTGAATCCACAATCAATGTCCATGGAAGCAGCAGTCAAGAAATCAAATGACGTATTGCATTGGGCAAATCTGCTGCAAAAGAACTCTTTGAAGTGTTTAAAAGCAAAGAAGTCACTTTGAGGACTAAGGTGCACCTGATTCAAGCCGTAATATTTCCATTGCCTCATATTCACGCAAAAGCTGGACCATGAATAAAGAAGACTGAAGAATAACTGATGCCTCTGAATTATGGTGTTGGTGAAGGATATTGACTATACCATGGACTGCCAGAAGAAGGCATAAATCAGTCTTAGAAGAAGTACAGCCCGAATGCTCTTTAGAAGCAAGGATGTTGAGGCTTTGTCTCATGTGTTTTGTACATGTTATCAGGAGGGACCAGTCCCTTGAGAAGGACATCATGCTTGGGTCAGTGAAAAAGAGGAAGACCCTCAATGAGATGGATTGACACAGTGGCTGCAACAACGGACTCAAACACAGCAGTTATTGAAAGAATGGTGCAGAACCGGGTAGTGTTTCGTTTTGTTGTATATGGGTTGCTATTGAGTCGAAACTGAATCAAAAGCCCCTACCAACAACAACCTGTTTTTATATAACTGCAAACGTGCAATATACACAGAATTATGTTGTTCAATTTTCTATTTCTTCTAACGTTTTTTCCGCTTCATCTATCAGTTGCTGAGAGAGACTTGTTATATTTTCCATAGTCATTGTGAATTTTTCCATTTTTCCTCTGTAATTTCATCAGTTTTGAGGGTATTCATTTAACTGCATATAAATTTTAAAGTATTAAATATTATTAGTCTTTTTTAATTTTATAATTACATCATTACTCCATTTATCTTTAAAATACATTTTGCCTTAAAGTATGTACTGTCTTATATTAATATAATCATAAAGTGCTCAGCTACTAACTGAATGGTCAGTGGTTCGAACCCACCAGCCACTACTCAGGAGAAAGATGTGGCAGTCTGCTTCCATAAAGATTTACAGCCTTGGAAACCCTATGGGGTACAAGACCGAGAAAACAATAATCCAATGAGAAGAGACCAATTTGGAACCACATTTGAAAATAGTCAGAGCTACAGCTTACATCTGGACCCTCTCAAAGTCTATTTGGCTGTGGGAACATTACGTTCTTAGTCCTACAGCTAAAAAATAAATTAACAAATAAAGTTATCTATGTCTATTTTTAGCCCAATTCTAAAGGTCTAACAAAGCCACAAAGCCTTGTGGCTCTTTTGGATCTTGTGTGATATTTTCCTACCCCCACTACTTGATTCTGCAATACTCTCAACTATGGAGTAAAGGAGAATGGAAAAATAGTAAAGCCAGCATGAACCTTCACCATAGCTCTTTCTGACTCTGCTTATCTGCATGACTATTTGTACATTTGGATAATAAACCACTCAGTCAACAAATAGTTATTGAGAGCCTGCCATAATTCAGGCATTGTCCTGGGTGCTGGGGATATTAGCCCAATGTGTTAGAGAGCTTTGGGTAGGCTAATTTTGATTACGTGATCTTGAAGGCAAGACTGAGGAGGTGACACTTGACCTGAAATCTAAATGATTAACCATTTCAAGATCCTATTATTTTCTACTTTTTTTTTTTTTTTTTTTTTGATACTGTGTGTTTTCATTAATGGAAGCATGCTGAATTGTGGAGTGTGTTTAAATTTTTGGTTGGTAATACAGATTTTTTTTTTAATATAGATTTTGAGAAATGTTATTTGGGAATACATGTTTCCCACAAACCTCAGGGGGCTCTTGGGTACCAGGATTGGTGGGTGCCCATCTGTTCCACTGGTCATGGGTGGCAGGATATATTGTGATGTACACAAATAAAAAAAAAGACAAACCACTAGGGCTCCCTAATTATCACAAGGAAATCATAAATATGCTTACAAGGCTTATCTAGCTATACAAAAGCCAAAAGAGACAAAATTTTTACCTAATCACACTTCTTGGATGCCCTGCCTCACATTTAAGGCTGATACCCCAGCTATTTTGCTTCAATGAATATGTTTTTCACCTTTCATGTCACACATGTCCCCACTGGAGGGCAGCAAATACTTTTAGCAGGAAAAGTAGATTCCCAAGAAAACTTGAGAGTCAGAAAAAGTGAGTGGGTTACCATATGTCCCATGGTAAAAGGAGTCATCATGTTCAAATTTGGGGGAAAAACATTCTAATTGCAGAGAACAAAAAACACAAATGTCTTAAGGTGAACGTATAATCTTCGTATGTTCAAGGGTCAAAGAGAAAGTGTGACTGGAGTATGAGGAGTAGAATGAGATAAATTCAAAGAGATAAGAAATGTTCAGAGACATTGGATCCTTTAAGTCATGGTCAGGAGTTTGTGTTTTGTTGTAAGTGTGACAGGAAACCCTTGGAAAAGTTTTAACATGGGGAGATGCATAATCTGATTTATGCTTTTGAATGATCATGAAGGCTGTATGAAGAATGGATTGTACAGAAGCCAAGAGACCAACAGGAATGACATTTTAGTAATCCAAGCAAAAGATAATTATGACATGGCTTAGAGTATAGTGATAGTGGAGAAAGGGCGAAATAGATAGATTTGAGTTTAGAGCCTAACGCCAAGGCCAATAGAAATAGATTGATATAGCAGTTGAAGGAAATGAAGAAACCAACAATGTCTACTACATTTGGGGTCAAAGAACTAGGATGAAGCAGAAGGTGGTGAAATCAAGTTTTGTGGCCAAGCCTATTAGATGTTTACGTGGAAGCAACCCCCCAGGTTCCAAGGTAGAGCTCAGAGGGAAGACATGATATATTACTATTACACATTTCTCATGTCTTTTAGGAGTTGCTGAACCCAAATGGATATAATCAGAAATAGAATTCAACAGGGAAAATGGACATAAGATTTGCATGATCATCCTAAATAGCCACGTAACATGCAATAGAAGAACAAATGCCCAGCTCTCTGATTATCATGTGTAGGTCCTGGACCAGGAATCAGGAAGAGGTCAAGGTTAAACTATCTACCTTACGACAGTCAAGAGATTTTCCCAGTTGCAAGTGGACGAAGGTGTGAGGCCTGCTTATCACAATTCTCAAGCTCATAGTTCATAATTCATTAAATCTTCCAGCCTCTAACAACAGACTGGCTGGTGTAGCCAATTCTATCAATGTCTTTCCCATATCTTCCTGGCATTCAATATTCCTCTTCTTACTACAAACACTTGAGACTCTGATTTTTGTCTAGAGGCTTTTTCTGGCTTTGAGATCATGCCTACTCTGCACACAGAGGACAAATACCTCCATCTTCCTCACCCTAGGTAGGTACAACTCTGGTGCATGTTCTACACCAGCTCCCAGAGGTCCCCAGTAGGAATAAATTCCAGTTGCCCACAATAATAACCTTTTCATTCACACGTCTTGTGATTTGTTCCTTCCCTTCCCTCTCATTTCCCGGCTCTCTACTAGTGCTTCCGGTAATTAATTCCCAAATACACTACTTTCACCCAAATCCTAGTCTCTGGGAATTTGGCATGGCTACTATGGGAAGTAGCCAAACTAAGACAACTGATATCTTTATTATTGTCTTTGTAGTTTTGTGTCTTTCTTGGGCTTCACAGATATTTTCATAAATAGAATGTGTCATGCTAATAAAAACAAGCATGTTTATTCTAGAATATTTTCATAATACAGGAAAAACAATCATCTTGAAAACCACTGCTAACATTTTGGTATTTGTGGTACATTTCTCACCAGCCTTTCTGCTTTTTCTTGTCCTCTTTCTTCCTACCTATTTAGGGACAAATGAGGAGAGATAGCAACAGGGACAATTACTTAGATGCCGTTTTATACCAGACATTTTTCTTTGATATTTGATATGTGTTGTTTCATGTCTGTATTAAACATAGTTTGGCATAAGTGGCCAAATCTGGAGAACTCAGCAGAGTAAAACAGTTGGTTAATTATTTTATGTAGCACAATTACTATTTCCCAAGTTATTTCTAAAAAGGAATTTGAAGTTTTGCCTCCATTTTACAGACAGTAAGACAAAGCTTGGTTTTTATAAGTGGAAGGCATTTCAAAGGCCATTTTTGTCACTACTTGACCTTATTTGTCCATATCTGCCTTTTTTCCAAAGTCTAGCTTCTTCATGACCATGCCGAATTCTCTGATGACAGGTTAATGCTGCGGAGCTGGCAACTTGAAACGGACTAATTTTAAAACCTGCGTTGTAATAATGGGAGTCTCTCATTTTTGAGCCTATAACTAATTCAGAAGAAATTGAAATCTCCCAAAGAGAGCACAATGTAATGGGAAGCAATCCCCCAGGCCCCAGAATGAGGCCATGAGACAGGCTAAGTCCATCAGGCAGGCAGGCAGGCAGGAAGACTGACTCCTAGAAGAGGAGAGCCCAAAATAAAATGGGGACATGGAGTTGAGCATCCCACAGTCCAGCTACTTGATTGACTTCCGTAAAAGTCCATGTTCCCACAATCCGAGCTAACCTTGATGCATGGCATCAATCAGAAGCAAGGGTCATATATCTGTCAATCAACAAACATCTACAGAATACCAGACAAATGTAGGGCACTCTGTTATGCACTGGAGTACACACGAAGGAGAACAAAACTTCTTTCTATACTTTCGAGCAGCCCACATTGATTTCTTTAGACATTTATTGAGTGACTTCAATGTGCCAAACTTAAGAATGAGACCCTCTTCTTAGGAGACATTGAGTTTATGTTAATGGTGGTGGGATGATTTGGAAAAGGATAGCGAGAATGGTTGTACAACTTGGAGAATGTCACCAATGCCGCTGAATTTTACCTGTAGAAATTGTTGAGTTGGCATGCATTTTCTTATGTATATTTTCACCATGATAAAAGTCAATAAAAAAGGAATGAGGCCCTTTTAAGCCTTCCAGCTCAGCTGACCTTCCATTTGAAAGCAGCCACTTGCATGATTCCACTTGAAAGCAGCAGAGGAAATGGCCAACCAACTCATAGAATCATGAGGGAAACAAATGAATTGTTGTTTGAAGTCACTGCATTTTAGAGTGGCTTGTTATACAGGAATAGATCAATAAAACAACAAGGAAGTATGACCTATTTCTTGAATCTGAGCCATCTGATCAGCATCCTGGATTCTGGAGTGTGATAAAGAGGGCATTCATAGGGGTAAGGGAAGCAGGTAGAGGTAGGGGAGGTGGACAGAAGAGAATAATGCAAAGCAGCAGCCACCACCTGGGAGACCAAGCAGGGACAGATGCAGGACTAACTAAGAGATGCTGGTCAACTGGGCCTGGCACTAGAGTGATAGCCCCATCTCACTTTTTACTTTGCTCATCTGAAACTGCAAAGAAAGCAGCACTAGCCTGGGAGTCAGGATCTATGAGTTCTATTGTGACCTTAGATTTTTCACTTAAGCCATCATGCTCAATGTGTGTCATCAGCAGAATGTCCTCAATTACCCTGCCTATCTCTCAGCAGGACTGCCATGAGGATCCAACGAGGAAAGCTGCTCTGAAAATGTTGAAGCATGATGCAAACAGAAGATATTGCTATAAGTTGGATCCAATGCTATTAGATCCATTGCCATTTATTGACTGCACAGCCCCCTCAAGTTATTCAATAGGATAAAAGAATAGCTGGAAGTTGTCAATACCATCATCTTGCAAATACATGCCTTTACAAAAAGTGTAGGTCCAGCTTTGTAAACCACAGCTCAAAGAGCAAAGTGTCACAGAAGGAGTCCTAAGTAGCAGAAGAAAAGCAGAACCCATAAAAACCTGAATCATCTGAGCTTCCTGGCCTCGTTTCCAGATCTACAAAATCAGAAAATGTAAAGCACCATTTACAGAGCCCTTAACATGTCCCAGCGATGGGAAATGAATAGAATTAACCATCACTCATCACTTGCCACGTGCTAGATACTTTCTGAGGATATTTTCTGTGTGTACTCTTTATCGTTCCTCTCAATAATGCTGGGAGATTGGAGAAAAGGAAACCGATTTTCAAAGAGATAAGCGATGTTATAAGGTTTTCGCAAACTGTAATGTTATAAAGGGGGACGAGATGGGGGCATTAGGAAAGTTTCTACAAATGGCAGAGTATGAGGCGGTTCCAAAGGATAGGTGAAATTTTAACTGGGGAGAAGTTTATTCTGTAGAAGTAATCACTAAAGCAAAACAGGGCAATGATAAAACAGACCTTTGTGGAGGCCGTTGGGCTGGAGCACAGTTGTGTGTGTCGAGTAGTGGGAGAGGAGACTAGAAAGGGGCTGAGACTCTCTGTCAGTCAAGGTTCAACCAGAGAAGCAGAACCAGAGGGATATGTATGGATTTATTACCCAGAACTGGTTTACCTGAAAGTGGAAAGTGGCCAAGCAATCTCTGTAAGCCTGTCTCTTCGTGTCTGGTGCTAGAGCTTAGAGCAGCGGCAGAGTAACCAAGAATGTGAGAAGTCCCAGGAATAAGAAGGGGGCAGTTTCAAGGAAAGGTAAGGAACTAGTTCCAAAAGAGAAGACAGGCCCAGACCTCAACTGTGATCAGAGCACCATTAAGTTGTAGTTAGGAAATTGCTATAGAGTTTAAGAGGTAGAATTTTTTAAATCAAAACTCCCCAAAAAGAGTAGAGCTCCCAGACCCAGAAATACAGAATGGGTATACAGGGTGAGCAAGCAAGGGTGCATATTGCTCCAAGAGCAAGTGAACATACGTTTTGCTCTTATTACCCATTAACCATGCTTTCCACCATGTCGGATTTTGAAAGCAACTTAATGCAGGATCCAGATATGGCTTCTGACAGCAATGATAGCAGCAACTTTAAAGACATTTGACAGGAAAAGTAAAAGATTGCAAGAGATATAGTTGCTACCTTGAAAATACTATGTTGAGCGAAATTAGTCAGTCACAGAAGGACAAATACTGTATGATCCCACTTACACAAAATATCTAGAAGGCAAAAGTATACCGGCCAAAGTCTATTTATTAGTGGTTACCAGGGGTAGGCAGGAGGGGAAAGTAGCAGTCGCTGTTTAGGGGGCGCTGAGCTTCTGTTAAGGGTAATTAAGGATGATAGAAAAAATTTGGAAACCGATGCTGCTGATGGTTGCACAACATAATGAACATATAACAAGGAGCCCTGGTGGCTCAATGGTTAAGAGCTTGGCTGCTAACCAAAAGGTTGGCAGTTCGAATCCACCAGCTTCTTCTTGGAAACCCTATGGGGCAGTTCTACACTGTCCTATAGGGTCGCTAAGAGTCAGAATTGACTCAACAGCAACAGATTTGGTTTCAGGCTTATACATAATGTGTGTGTATATCAGAATCGACTTGATGGCAATGGGTTATATACATATATATACATATATAACACACATATGTATTTATATCATAATAAAATAAATGAAAATTTTAAGAAATCTTTAAAAAAAAAAAAAAAGTCATACAGAGTTACAGGGTGATTCTGTGATTTCGTAAGACAGAGGAAAGTTGAGCATATTTGGCAGGAGTAGAACAGAGCCCTCAGCAAAAAGCTAGGATGTAGTCACATTCTGGAGGAACACAATGGACCCGTTGGGGAAGTTGATGAGATTGCAAAGGCGAGCAACCCTGGACAAGTGTCGAGGTCAAGGGATTTGTTCATGCACCCATCATTCTTCCTGAAAGCGCCATTCCTCCACTGACCGGGGAAGTTTGAAATCGTGTTTACCTCAAAGGAAAGCCACGTTGCTGAGGAAATCACTCTCCCTGGAAATTCCTGGTCCTGACGCCCTCCATGGAAACCCTGGAGGCGTAGTGGTTAAGTGCTACGGCTGCTAACCAAAGGGTAGGCAGTTCAAATCTGCCAGGCGCTCCTTGGAAACTCTATGGGGCAGCTCTACTCTGTCCTATAGGGTCGCTATGAGTCGGAATCGACTCAACGGCACTGGGTTTGGTTTTGGTTGGCTTGATGCCCTCCATTTCTCTAGAAATGATATCTTAATTGATTTTTAATCATTTGCATTTCTCAAAGTTAATTACCTTCCAATGGGGCCATCATAACAGAATCACATGGCCCACCTCTGCCTGTACATATGTGTGTGTGCACACATGTGCATGTAGCTATGATCACTATGATTGTCCTTCGTGGTCAAAGGAACACTGACACAATCTTGATACTACATGTGTGAATACAGGTGAGAACAACCCTATGATTTGTACAGGAAAAAAAAAAAAAAAAACCCTGGGAAATATCATTGTTTATGTCTAGGACAGAATGTCTCAGCTTTTCTCAGTTTATGCCACCCTTGGTGTCTCAGTAATATTTTCATGACAACTGTAGGACAAAAGAAAAGCCTAACAGTCAGTTCCCTTTATTAAGTAAAGTCCAAAAAATTATGGCCTAAGAGTTTCATGACTCATAATAACGGCCTATTTTGACTCATAGCAATCCCACGTGACTGAGTAGAATTGCCTCATGTGGTTTTCTAACCTGTAATCTTCGCAGCAGCAAATCACCAGTTCTTTCTCCTATAGAGCTGCTAGGTGGGTTCGAACAGCGGCTTTTCAGATAGCAGTCAAAGGCTTAACCATTGAGCCACCAGGGCTCCTTAACAACTTGGCAGTCATTTGAAAAAAAAAATTCAAAGGAAGTCCCCAACCACCTACAATACCTGCACTCTCAATCCACCTCATCTTTTTTCTTCATTCCTCTCTACCTGAAACACCCTCCCTGTTCTCTTCCTACGCGCAGCTCCTGTCTTCATGGAAGGCACAACTCAAGTAGTACCCTCCCTGCTGCACCTTCCCTCCGCTCTGCTGCGGTAATTGCTCACACCTTCATCTGTGCTTCAAGAGGCCTCTGCCCACACCCTTAACACACAGCATCACAGTTACTCACTGGTGATAGACTGTGTACCTTAAAGCGAGGGCACATATTTAATTCATGACTCTCTCTTCGACTCCTAATTGGGCCTGCCACATTTAGGTGCTTAATACGTGTTTATTCATTGAATGAATGATTGATGTCACCAAACAACTTTAAAGTGACAATATTTGAGAACTGTAGGTGCTAGCTGACACACACATGCACAGTTATATATACGTCTACAAGACTACATACACACATGCGTTCATCATACATATGCATGTTGACTTAAACATTTGCCTACATCCCAGCTGCCTGAATCTTGGTTCTGGGTTTTCTCTTCTAGGCAGAACACAGAGAGATTAATTAACTCGCTCAAGGTCACACAGTTGTATATGGCAGGATTAGGACTCAAACTCAAGCACATTAGCTCCAAAGTCCATATTCCTTACCAATATGCCACCCTATCTCTCATTTTTCTCCAGGCTGAAAGTCTCTCTTAGGAATATATATGCAACTAGAAAGTTCTTCCCAAAATGTGTGAAATGAACTGCTTTGCTGTGTTCCTCATCCTCACCCCTGCTGCCCAATGCTTCCCCAGGCACCCGTCATAGTAAAATCTATGAATTCAATAATTCAGCAAGTGGGCATATAGTATTCTAATCTGTACCAAGCACTAGGGGACTGATCTGAGTAGATCATGGCCTTGCCATGGCTGAGAAGGGAAGACAAAGCCATTGGAGGCTGTAAGCTGACGGTACACAGTTGTCGAAGGAACACAGTATACGATGGAACAATTTATGCTGTCCAAAAGATCATAAAAAGCCCCACAGAAGGCAGATGCTGGGCTCCCAGAAAGCAGGGTTCCAAATCATACCAGTCATTCAAACTCATTCTAGAATAAACAGCCAGATGCTGAGTGATACTGGTGTATTTGAGGCAGCACCACACTTCCCTGAGGCTAGGAGGCCAGGGCTCCTGCTCAACTGGGCCAGAGCCTTGGCTAGGCCACTCCCCAGCCCTGTGCCTCAGTTTCCTCCTCTGTAGAACAAGCATGCTGAACAGGATGGACTTTCTTTAGCTCTAAAACCTCAGCCCATCCTAAGTTAGACTCCAAATGTATGATGAAAAATTCATAATGATTCTCCAAAAATAAGGAGAAAGCAAAGGATTTAAAGTAGATGCAGTTGTTTTAATTTTTGGCAAAGCAGCCAATGGCCACAGAACCCACAGAGACATAGAGTCCCACATCCCTGACCCATCACCCTTCTGGAATAGCAGAGCAGGAACACGCAGAGTGATTCCTGATGCCCCTCGCACTCCAAAACTTAACCCACTGGAGAGCAACGCATCCCTGAGTACCTACCCTGTCCTTAGAATTGTGTTAGGCCCTTCATATTTCTGTCGACTTATTCATCTTCTGAATAGCCCTGTAAAGACAGGATTACCATCCCGCTTTCAAAGGTGAGAAAACAGATTCAGAGAAGTTAAGTCAGTCACCTAAGGTCACACGGCAAAATCCAGATGAGAATCCACACCCATATGACTCCACATTTGATGTCCCTTCCACTATGGCACATAGCTCTCTTTGATTGCAGGTAATTAAGTGAGGGAGGCAGAATAAGAAATGAGACAATAAGGGATGAGTACTGAAGACAAAGGACAAGCAACTCGAACATTTCGTTACCTCAAATCTTTCACAGACCTCCAGAGCAGGACTGACGGATGTAGGAGTCCTGCATCAGAAATGATCTGACTCTACTAACCCCTCTGTACTCATCACTGGCTGGGAAAAGCCTGGAGAGAATGGTGCACTGGGTCTCAAGTTTGCAGCAACTGGAATATGTTAGCTCGCTGCCATCCTCACCGCAGCTTCTCTCTTAAAGTGAGATCTGAGAGACATGTTTCCATGACTGCCACAAGGGATTATCTTCTCCAAAAGCTTTTGCAGTTCTAGCAGATCTCTGTACTTAGGGTCATGACTGACTGTCTAGAGAAAGTGGTTGCATTCTGCAGTGTCTGTTCCAAGAGACACTAGAAGGTTTTTTGTTTCTGTTTTGACACTTGAGTCCATTAAGGAAAGATAGGGTGTCTTCTGAAGTATGCTTGCCTCTCACCTTAATGCATGACAGCATTGAGAGAATTGTGGGAAGGGGGTTCAGTTACCATTCATGAGGGTGATTTTGCAGGAAAAAGAGAAAGACTGAGAGAGAAAGATAGAAGGAGTAAGGAGAAGGAGGAAAAATGAGGAAGAGGAAGATGGAGGGAAAAAGAGAGGGAGGGAGAAAGAACTCACCAATGGTGTGGAGAATCATCTGCCACAGAGCTCTGCACATAAAAGATGTTCACTAATGCTGAGACTTTGCCTTGCTTACTTTGGACACATCATCAGGAAAGTCGACTTGCTAGAAAAGGACATCATGTTTGGTAAAGTAGAAGGTCAGTGAAAACGAGGGAAATCTTCCATGAGATGGAGTGACACAGTGGCTGCAACAGTGAGCTCAAACATTCCAAAGACTGTGAGGATGGCGCAGGACTGGGCAACATTCTTTCGTACATATGGTCCCCGTGAGTCAGAGCCGACTCGACAGCAACTAACGATAGTGTTGGTGGAAGGAGTGAACCATCTCCATACTTCATCTACTAATCTCTGTTTTAACATCTTCTAGTTGAGGCTATTAATTTAGCAAGCATATATAACGCACCTACTATATGCCAGACGTTACATTGGGTGCTCTTGGTATGCTGAGATACATATTCACAGTTGCTGCCTTCAAGAGATGAAGACTTTAGTGGGAAGGCAGTCAGGGTAAACAGAAATATGAGCAAATGTTTACTTTCCTAAGTGGTCTGATAGCAGGATGGACAAGGCACTTTGAGGATTGCTATGGTTAGCATGCGGTCTGCTACAAGGAGCATAAAACCCAACCCAAATTGGCTTAAATAAGGGGTATTGCTTCCCATAAACGCCCTCTTAAAACAAAATTGTTTTTTCTTCTCTGTGTTCAGGAACAGCATCTGCAGCCTAAACTTTTTTTTGTAGAAGCCCCAATACCCCTGCACCAATACTCCCGATTTTTTCCTACCAAGTTCACTAATGCTACAACCTTGAAGATCTCTTTCCCAAGGTGTAAGAGGCAGCTGATTAACCATCTGAAGTCTTTTCTGGTGCCCTTCATCCCTCTTTAACCAATCCCACACTTTAGAATTTTTTATTAACAACACCCCACTTTCTGTTACCAAGTTCTCTATCAGTTGTGAGGCCTTGAGTTGTAAATATTAAAAAATCCAACTTGAAGTTGTTTTTACTATAAAGAAGTTATATTAGTGAATAATGGTCTTGATGTTAGGACGGGTTGGTTTAGTTTAGCAGCTCAACAGTGTTATTTCTATTTCTCTTCTGTGTACTGTGGTGTCAACTTCATCACAAGGCAGGTTGCACTTCAAGGTGACAAGATGGCTGCCAACAACCACTCATGGTCCATGCTTCCTTGGGCCCTGTCAAGAGACAGGCAGTGGGTGTTGCTACCAAAAGTTCTCTGAGAAGAATGAGGAAGTGTAATTCCAGAAACAAACAAACGAAACAGTTGCCGTTAAATCGATTCCGATTCACGGAAACCCCATTTGTGGCAGAGCAGAAGTGCGTTCCATAGGGTTTTCAAGGCCACACTCTTTCGGAAGAAGATTGACAGGCCTTTCTGCCTAGGTGCCTGTGATCATTAAAGCTGTCCATCAACTTGGCTGGGCCATGATACTCAGTGATTTGTTAGTTATGATGTAGTCTGGCAGTCATATAAGGTTGTAATCACCTCCATGATAAGATCTGATATAACGCAGTCACTTCCATGATGGGGTCCACTGGGGGTAGCCAACCAGTTGAAAGGGAGTTTCCTTGAGGGTGTGGCCTGCATCCTATATAGGTGGACTTTCCGGTAAGGCTGTTGGGCTTTTGGTTGCTCTAGATCCTACAGGTTTCTTCTCTTCATCTGAACTCATACCAACAAGAAAAAAACGCTGGAAGCAGAGTGCAGAGTGAACCACAGGCAGAGATTCCTGTGCTGAGACACATAGGAGAAGATTGATGACAAGGACCTTCCCTCAGAACCAACAGAGAAAGCCTTGCCCTGGAGCTAGTGCTCTGAATTCAGACTTCTAGCCTCCTAAACTGTGAGAGGATAAACTTCTGTTTGTTAAAGCCACCCACTTGTGGCATTTCTGTTATAGCAGCACTAGATAACTAAGACAGTACCTCTGGGTGGGTTTGAACAGCCAAGCTTTTTGTTAGCCATTTTCACCACCCAGGACTCCTGTACAAATCCAGATACCCCTAGAAAATGTCTCTTCATATTGCATTGATCCAAATGGGACCATGTGTCCAACCCTGAACCATAGCCAGGAAATGTGGTTATACTGATTAACACAGTCCTGTGGCTTCCACAAGGCACATGGATTTGGATAGGAGAAATATTTATATCTGAATAAAAATTAGATGTTGTTCTTTTTTATAAAAATGAATGTTGGACAAAGAACCCCTGAGGGAGCAGGAGAACAGTGGGATGCAGACCCGAAATTCTTATAAAAGACCGGACTTGATGGTCTGACTGAGAATAGAATGACCCCAGAGGTCATGGTCCCCAGACCTTCTGTTAGCCCAAGACAGGAACCATTCCTAAAGCTAACTCTTCAAACAAGGATTGGACCAGACTATGGGATAGACAACGACACTGGTGAAGAATGAGCTTCTTGGATCAAGTAGACACATGAGACTATGTTGGCATCTCCTGTCTAAAGAGGAGATGCGAAGGTAGAGAGGGTCAGAAGCTGGCTGGGTGGACTTGAAAAGAAATAGAGGGGGGAAAGATTGTGCTGTCTCATTAGGGGGAGAGAAATTAGGAGTATATAGCAAGGTGTTTATAAATTTTTGTATGAGAGTCCTACTTCATTTGTAAACTTTCGCTTAAAGCACAATAAAAATTTTTTTTAAAAAGTGAATGTTGGAGAGACAACCATAATGTCCACTACAATGATGATAATGATGACAGTAAACTTTTACCCAACCCTTCTCTGCATAAGGCTTCATGCTAAGAGCTAACGATCACTAGAATGGACATACCTCTACTCACAACATGTCCCAAAGAAATCCAGCCAGAGAAGCATAAACTTAATCCTTCTGCAAGCTCCAGCTGAAAGAGGAACTTGGCCAGGCTCAGTTGAGTCTCCTCTCCTCCCAGCCTCCCCCATCTCTGAGCACCCTTGTTTCACTGCTTTGTTTGCTTAAAGCCTGGGGCAGACATAATTACCAAGATCCTAAAAGGTCTTCCTACTTGAACAGAAATCATTTGTTCTAACGAGCCCCGCACATCACCTCCTGACCTTGGAGCTCAATTAATTTTACGCAGGAGAAGTGCTGGGCGCCTCTGACCCTGCTTTGGAGACATTCCCATTAAAAAAGTAATCACCTCCCTCAGCAGGGGACTAACATAAAAACTGGTTGTAAGGACTGTGTAAACTTGGCACACAGGGTAAAAGAGCTGGGTTTTCTGAAACTACTGGGGAAGAAATGGAAAATAGGTCCCACCTTAGCCAGAGTGGTCTCCTTGGTTCCAGAATTGTCTGGGCATCACTAGACTTTTCAAAGAAACCGTAGGAAAATGAGATTGGCCTGAGACTTCTCCCCATCACAGCACTTCAATTGGCTAACTCCTCTTCAGCCTTCATTACTTGCTTTTGCTGTCTCTACTTTCAGGAAGTCTTATCAGATATTCTCCCAACCTTACAGATTGGGTAGGTTCCTCTCCTGGACTTTTCCATACCTATAACCCTTTATCTTTCCCATCATGCGCTTAACCCGCATTAGCAAAATAGCTTGCTTACTCGTCTTTCTTTCCCACTAGATTGAAGATACCTTAAGGGTTTTTTTTTAAGGGTAGGAATAAATTCTATTTTATTGTCAACTACATCCTTAACATCTTACATAATGTCTGGCACATATCAGAAGTTCAGCAATTATTGTGGAAGGAAGAGAAGGAAGGAGAGGAGTAGGTAGACAGACACCCAGGGAGTGTTTTATTGATCTTCTTCTCATAGTTCCACCAGCCTCATCCTAAAATCTTCTTGACATGAACTTGTAGCTGTTTCTACTTCTGCAAACCTTGCTAGTAATGAGGTATTATCTCCACCTGCCTTCAGATTCTGGAGGGTCCAAGGAATGGCAGAAGAAGACTGAAGGGGATAATGTATCAGAGGTGTAGCTAGGGTATAGCAGGTATTGTACGACCCTGGGCATGTGGTGCCAATGAGCAGTTTCTATTAACCTGGTACAGCCAGCAGCTTCAAAAAAAAAAAAAAAAAAAAACAGATCAAACGCATTGCCATCAAGTCAATTTCAACTCATAGTGACCCTATAGGACAAAGGAGAACTGCCTCATAGAGTTTCCAAGGAGCGCCTGGTGAATTTGAACTGCTGACCTTTTGGTTAGCAGCCTTAGCACTTAACCACTACACCACCAGGGTTTCCATCAGTGGCATATCTACGCAAAATGGCTCCTATGGTAATTACTGAAATCGCACCCCTGTCCAAATGTCTGACACCCCTCTTCTAGATAACTTTACCATAATATCAGCTGAAAAATACAAGTCAGCCTCATTTATCTTTTAGTTAACACATTACCATGCTTGAGGAAGGGCACTGGGCCATACCAGGTTAATAGATAGTGCTCAGTGGCACCGTGCACCCAGGGCTGGTGCAATACCCTGGATACGCCACTAAATTTCTGCAATTTCAAAATTCAACTAGGAAAACCAATGTCCTGCTCTTGGAAGTGTGCATTGCAGGTGGGAAACTGCCTGCCATCCCCCACATGAGCGGGTGCTTCCTCTCAACTTGTCCACAGGTTGAAGCAGGGGGAAAAAATGTTTCATGCCAAATTCGATTTGAGAAACAGTGGCTTAAACAAAATTAAGGGAGCTTCTTTATTGAAGAATTTCTTAGAAGTTTAGTGTGCTGTGTGACATGAATCTGCAAGATGAGGGTACAGAATTTTTCTTTTGCAAACTTAATAACCAACTGAACATTTTTTGGGGAGCCCAATTTATTAAATGATTGTCCTATACATGGCC
The DNA here is from genome assembly GCF_030014295.1 of Loxodonta africana. Lineage (NCBI taxonomy): Eukaryota > Metazoa > Chordata > Mammalia > Proboscidea > Elephantidae > Loxodonta > Loxodonta africana. The sequence continues at coordinate 39,632,396 of NC_087365.1, forward strand.
TTGGAGATCTGGTTGCATAGTCATTAAGATCGCCGCTGCTAACCAAAAGGTCAGCTGTTCAAATCCATCAGCCACTCCTTGGAAATCCTATGGGGCAGTTCTATTATGACCTATATGGTCGCTAGGAGTCAGAACGGACTCCACAGCACCTAACGACAATGACATACATGGCCTTAGAAGCCCCAGGGTGGCACAAATTGTAAAGTGATCAACCACTAGATGAAAGGTTGGAGGTTTGAACCCGCCCAGGGATGCCTCAGGATGCTGGTCTGGCAATCTACTTCTGAAAGGTCACAACCTTGAAAATTCTATGGAGCACAGCTCTACTCTGACACACACAGGCTTGCCATGAGTTGGAATCGACTCTGCATCAACCAACAATGGCAACAACAACATACATGTTCTTGCTGTACTTGACTAGAACACTGCCCATGCCACCTGATAGTCATCACCTAAGTTTCACAACATCTGCACTGATCTACATCCTGTTAAAGGTGGTGTTCCCTTTTAACTCCAGGATATTGATGGTGGAACAATGTCTAAAGTTGACCCTAAACGTCTGTATTTACCTCATAGCAGACCAGTAAGAAACAGTTGACAAAGTAGCACTGGCATTAAACACCTGTCAGACAAAATGCTCTCAAAATCTCTCTGATCAAGGCAATAGTCCTACAGAATCTCTCAATCCCCCCCCCCCCCCATTTCTCTATCTCCTTGCTCCTCTTTCATATTAAAAACATGCTTCTGAGAAGCCCAACTGCCCAACAAGGGACTGCACTCCCCAGGCCCCTTTGCATCCAGGTAGGGCCAAGTTATCGATTTGCAAAATGTAGGCTAAACTGTTCTACTTCCAGGTCCATCAAAACCATGCACCCTGTCCTCAGTCTCTCCTTCCTTCAGTATGATGGCTGCAAGTCAATACACAAGTCACTTTATGACTCATGAATTACAGGTGGTGAATCCACTGTCAACATTTTCCTGGAAAACTGTGAGGAGTCAAGCTCACCTTCTGCCACCAACTAGACTTTACATGTGTAAGAAATATATTTATATCATGTTACACCACTGAGATTTTGAGTTTTATCCATCAAGGCAGCTAGCAATCCCTTAACTAATACAGTTATCACATTGGTTTGATGGACTTGGGCTCTACTCTGTTACAAGCAACAGTTCTGGCTCAAGAGAAAAGATCAGGGCCTCAGCCTGGCTTCAGAGGTCAGACCCTAACCCTAACTTATTCTCTTTTACTCTTAAGCCCATCTTAACTTCTCAGTGTGTCTTTTTGGTGTGGACAGCACTCGGCTGTCTCTGAACTTAGATACTATTCTCAACCCCAGGTACATGCTTCCTTTTGCAATCATCTCAGGAAGGTCTAGAGGGGCCTGTTCTTCAACTGTGTGAATCCAAACCCACGATCCATCCACCACTCCAATCCATCCCCATGCCCAGAAAATTGTTCATCCCCTTACTATATTCAAGAGGAGTAAGAACTCCACTGCAACTAGCTTTTAACACAGCCAACCATGTCTAGGATAGAGGAAAACTAGTCAATATCTTTGTCCTTCTATTTATTTCCAGGCTTCCAATTAATTGACTTTTCTTTACTGAAACTCCATGGTCATAAATAGCCTTTACATAAACATGGCAGGTATGGTGGGTAGATAAGAGTATGTTGTGGACATGTAGTCCATTTTTAATGTTCTTGTCACTAACAAAATTGCATTTTTTAAAAGAAAGCCTTAAGCTTAGCTTGTGCATGTGTCAGAGATCATCTTGCATGCACTAGAAAAGTTGCTGATTCTAAAAATGTTTTTTTTCTTTTTCCTCTTTGTGTTGCAACTTGAGCTTCTTTTCATGTTTCCTTCTTTGGATAACAAGTAATTAAGGCAGCTATTTTTTATCTAGTTTACATATAGAAAGTTTAATTTCTCAACATTGAAAGAGAAAATTGTTTAATGAGGCACCTCATGAAATAGAGATAATAGATGATAGATAGGCAGGCAGGTAGGTAGGTAAATAGGTAGGAAGGGAGGGAGGGAGGGAGAAAGATAGATATTCTAAATTCTTTTATTGAAAATCTGAGTGCCATGAAATCCAGGTGGATGCGAAGTCCCACTGTGATTCTCTGCAGTCTCTGGGTACTGACACCCCCCAGTAACTTCAAAGGAATTGAGGAGGAAGAAAGCAACAGTGTCTTTGGGAATGCACCCCAGCCATTTGCCACCTGGTGAGAAGTAGGTTGCAATGTCCATGTAGTTTATTTCTACTTAGAACATTATGGAAAAGTCATCTGCTTTCATGAGCAGCCCCTAGAGACAGTTCATCACTGAAGAGGTAACATGGCTACAACCACAAGCCACTTTTGAGTCTTGGCTCTATTACTTAGTAGCTGTGGAGTGCTGGGCAAGTCACCTAGCCTCTCTGAGCCTGTTTCCTTATTTTATAAAATATAAATAATGAAACTGAACTTCTAGAGCCATTTTTCAGATTAAAAGTAAAGTTTTACAGTATCCAGGAGATAATAGATGTTCATAAAATAATGTTTATTATCACCATTATCATTAGGCAATTGTGCGTAATGCAAGCAGTTAACATACTTGTCTGCTAACCAAAAGGTTGGAGGTTTGAGTTCACCTACAAGCACCTTGGAAGATAGACCTGGCAATCTACTACCAAAAATCCAGCCACTGAAAACACTAGGAAGCACAGTTCTTACTCTGACACAGATGGGGTCACCATGAGTCAAATTCAACTTGAGAGCAACTGGTTATTGGTATTATTATTATTATTACACAAAAGTGGGGGTTCTCTTCTCCCCATATGAGGTCAACAAAGGTCTTTCCCCTCAATCTAGTTGTTTGTGAAATCCAAGCCTTTACATATTCAAAGTCAGCCCAGCTCCCCTGTGCCATGGTGGCCTGGCAGAGACCCATATGACCATGACACCAATGTCGCCAGCAAAACAGGTCTCCCTAGAGTGGAGGTGAACTTTTCTCCCTGGTCTTCCTGTTTTCTAATGGCCTAAAAAAATGACACCACACAGTGACTTTACTTCCAGCCCTCTTAAACCTAGGACATTACTGGAAGATATTTAAAACATACAACTGTATACTTACTATTGCATATATCCCTTCTTATCACCCAGAACAGAAACCAAGAAACATCACTCTAATTTTTATGGTTGGCCAGGGGCTCCTCTAACCATTGAAGCAGTTATGTTCTTTATTCTCACTGTCTAGTCTCAGGTCCTGGATGAGCCACTCAAAAGTCCTCTTCAGTTTTTCTACCAAAATGGAACTGTAGGTAACCTGTCCTGTTGGATAATGCTATCCTAAATGTGAATGTTAAACTCTCCATTTTCATCCGTGTATTTATTCAATGACTAATTACTAAGGGTCTGCTTAATGCCAGGCACAGTTCTATACCCTAAAGGAACAATGGTGAAAGGGAAAATAAATATGCCATCTCTACTCTTATGGGGAAAGCAGATATTAATAAAAGATTTTTACTACATATACACACCAACCAAAAACCAGTTGCCATCAATTCTAACTCATGGTAACCCTACATGTGTTAGAACAGAGCTGTGCTACATAGTGTTTTCAATGGCTTGTTTTTTGGAGGTAGATCACCAGATTGTTCTTTTGAGACACCTCTGGGTGGACTCAAGTCTCTAACCTTTCAGTTAGCAGCCAAGTACATGTGTGTGTGTATGTGCGTGTGTGTGTGTGAATTGCGTTAAAGTGTTACAGGGAAGATGTACATGCATAAGAGGAATGCACCTAGTCCAGGATATCAAGGAAGGCTTGTCTAAGGCAGTGATCCTTGAGCCTCAACTTGGAAGATGAGTAACATTAACTGAACAAAAACAGGGATGGAGATGGGAGATCATTCCAGGTAGAGGGACTATGTGTTTGAAAGTCCAAGAAGAGGGTATATGCTACATGCAATTGAGTCTCCCACAAAATGAGGAGGGGACTCAAGGAACAAGCAGGCAGCATCCAGATAACGTAGGAACTTGTAGGGCTTTGAAGGATTTTGATCTCCAGCCATATAGCAATGAGAATCCATTGAAGTGATTTAAAATTCGTACTTTCAGGAAAATGTTATTGGGTCTATTGCTAATTGGACACCAAACATCTTTAAAAATGTGCTTCCAAGACCAATATTTCAGCTGGCTCCGAGGCAGGGAACCAGGAGGAAGCATGAGTCAGGGGCTCCCTCCCTATAATTGGATACCTCTAATTTCTGCTGCCGTGTTGGTGTTGACTTGAGTGCACCATGATTTCATCACCTTCCTTATCTTGGCTTCTGATGCCAAGGAGCTTTCAGCGTATCCAGCTTCCCTGTGCCTGGAGGGCAAGAAAATCACCAGCCTTGACACGGCCATCTTCTTCTCCTCGGAATGGGATCAAATACTGAGGTTCAGCCTCATTAAAGGTCAAACTCATTGATGAGTTAATCCTTATTAAAAACTTTTAGTATTTTAGGTTTTATACACTTTTGAATTTATAGGCAACAAAACCACACTGTAATAACTAAGCCGTAAGGTTCATGAAAAACTGGGACCCCTTTTTGCACTATTTATTGCCAGTGTATAATAGAGAGTCTGCCACACAAAAGGTGCTCAGTAGAAGGCAAAAAGGGACAGGAGCTGGTTGAATGGACACAAGAAATCCGGGGTGGAAAGGAGGACCGTACTGTCACATTATAGGGAGGGTAAGTAGGGTCACATAACAACGTGTGTATAAACTTTCGTATGAGAAACTAACTTGAGCTATAAACTTTCACTTAAAGCATAATAAAAAAAAAAAGTTGCTCAGTAAACATTTGCTATACAAATGAAACGTTTTTACAAACGTTTTTTACCAGAAGGGGGAAATAAAAAAGCAATGGCTTCAAATATAAACCCTACATCTAAAGATAGAAGAGTCAAATCTCCAAATTTTAGCCATTAATTTTCGTTTGATTGGCTGCACTTGTGGACAGCTCTCTGTAGCTTGCTCCAGAATGACTAGCAGCTGGAATCAACTTATTTAATGATGGTCTGTGATTTTTCTGAGCTATGCTGAAGAGGCTACCACAAAAAAGAATTCAGCTTTTAAGAGAATATTTTTAAGCAATGGTTATTATCTGATTAAAATTTATTAACTTCTGACTATGTTGATCAAAGACTTGACTCAGCCATAGCCCTGGACACCTGTCACTCTCAATAAGATGAACAAGTCTGAAGTCTAGTGCCCCTGAAAGGCTGGGAGGAATCAGAGCAATCTTCAAACAGGGCCTTGACACCACTCACTTTCCTTGGTAATGCTGAGCCCTTGACCTGGGCTACTGCTGCACAGCTGGGCCAACTAGCCATACCCAGAGTCTCAGGCTCCTCCTCCACTTCCAGACTTAAAAAGAACATCATTCAACATGGTAGAATCTGGCAAACTGAACAACCACCAAGGGGCCAGATAACATAATCTTGAAAATCAGGAAATTAACTGTCCACGGGGTGAATCGTGACTAATAGGAAAAAAAGAAATGGAAGAGAGCCAAGCAGATAAATTTTTCCTCCTTCTTTCCTCCCATGGACTACTCCTTTTCTTCTGTAGCCAATCCAAGGAAGTCCTTCCTGAAGAATAACCTGGCTCATCATGAGGTAGTACCCAGCCTGGTAATACCTCACATCTCATGGCTTTACATGGTTCCTTGCCTTGCTTCCCTTTTTCACATTCTCATTGGCCTGGGTCTGTACCTCCCAAATAAGGCATCAGACTTTCATTTTTCTCTAGAACACAGACTAAGCCTGAGTCTTTGTCTTCAGAATAATAGAGGTGGGATCTAGTGACCTCACAGTCACTTCTAGGTTTGTTTCTCAAGTCTATGTTCTAAACTTCAACAGAACTTGACCAAGAGTTTCCACAAGGCAAGCAACATTTACATTACCCATAATGAAATATGCAGGTTGCGACACCTTTCTGTATTGGGAAATATTTCTCTGGGGTTGCTAGCATTCTTGCCATTTCACATATGAGAAAATTGAGGCTCAGAGAGTTTAACCTACTTACCCAATGCCATGTAACTAAAAAGGAGCAGAGCTAAAGTCAAACTTAGATACTCTGACTCCCACACCTGTGTTCTTTTCCAGTGCCTCATCCCATAACCCTCAGATTATAGGATGAGGCACTGATTTACTTTTCAAATCTGATTAAATGTTCTATAGACTAGAAAAAAAAAAAAATCCACAGTGGAAGTATGGGAGTGAAAAGTAAGATTGCTCCTCCTGGGCTGCACCAAACAGTATGTGGGGCAAGAATTTCATGCTTTAGTTTTTTTTAGTGTTTACATGATCATAAATCCTACAACCACAAGGCCCAGGTTTTAGCATTCTATTCCCCTAATACTTCCTCTAAGATAAATGCATAAATTAGAAAAATCATTCTTAGTAAGAAAACATGCCCTAATTTCAGTTATAAAAATATAGCTGCTGTAAACCTAAATATAACATGTCAGTTCACTGTCACTTAGAATTCTTTTGTGTCCTGAAATCAAGTCTTATGTGAACTTCATGACTGATATATGAAAGAGTTTTGTTTGTTTGCTTTCAGGACCATGAGTCCCCTGAAGATACGGGCATCTATTATTCTATACAATACTTTTTCCCTTAATTTCTTCCCTATGTCTCCTACTCTGTCCCAGAAAGAAAGGGTTCTGACCTTAGATGTTATCTCCCAAAGGCATGGAATCTGAAATGCATTCTACCACACTTCATGATTATTGGGAGCAGATGTTAACACATATTGCCCAGGAGTCAGCGCAGGTTTGAAACCTTAATAGAAGCAGACAACTTACCACCAGTGGAGCTGCCAAGTTCAAAGGGTCAGAGAGATACAAAACAGGTGGGGACTCCCCACTAGCTGCCCTGCCTCCCCAAATTTGTGGCCTTCTCTCCCTGCAACTCCAGCCCTCCCTGGGGCTCATGATCCTTCACAAATGGCTTGATTTTCCCTCCACATAAATGGTTTGAGTTTCTGTTCAGCCTCTTGATACATTTAACAGTTTGGAAAAGGTTATAGAGACAAATTGTTCCAGCCAGAAGACTAATTCTCCCATCCACATGTCCATACAAGCACATGAATGATCTCACAGCTTGTGAGGAAGGTGAGCTCAAGAGCCTAATAATGCCCAAAGCAGAAGCCAGGACCCAGTGTTGTGGCTATCCAAGGTGTGGGAGCTACAGATTGTTCAGGAGTCTTCAAAGAGCATGAACTGGGGCTTTCCAAGGTCAGGGATCAGAGCCCATGTGGGGTCAAAGACCACCCCAATTTCATGTAACTCAGGGTTTTGAATATCATAGCTTCCCAGAAGAACAGATAATGTGAAAGTTTCTCAATAAATATTGACTGAATAAAAAAAGTAAATGGATAGATGGATGGGTAAATGAAGGAATGAATTCCTTTATTTCTCTATCCATGATGACCACAAATTACCTATTCCTCGGAGACAGCGCAATGTAGTTTTTGAGGTCAGGCAGCTCCATGAAACCTGGTTTTGTCCTTTACTAGCAAGTGACTTCCATCCCTCTGAACCATATTCCTCCTCTGAATAAAGAGAATGGTAAACCACCGGCTCTGTGGGAACAAAGACCTGGTAATTTGCTCCCATAAAGATTACAGCCTAGGGAACCCTATGGGGCAGCTCAACTCTGTCCTATTAGGATGGCCATGTGTCGGAATAGACTTGACTGCATGCAACAACCACAATCTTCATCTCAAAGGACACTGTGAGTGTTGAAAGAGCTAATTCAAGAAAACTACCTGGCCTGTGGAGGAGCTCAGTGGATGCTAGTTTCCTTTCCCACTTTGTCTTCTCCTCCTATACCGTCTCTATCCCCTAGGCCCTGGTACCACAGAGCCAAGGTCAGTGCCGTGGTGTCCTGTAACCATTTCTGACCAAGAGAGGCTGTGCTGTATAGCACTCAAAATCACAGGCTCCATTTGAATACCAGCTACAATCCTTCCTAGCTGTGTTAGCTCAGGTAACTTACTCAACCTCTCTGAACATCTGTTTCCACATCTGAAAGATGGGGATAATAATAGTACTTACCTCGAAGGGAATCTTGTGATCACTAAATTAGTGAACACATGTAAAGCATTTCCTACAATACCCAAGCTTAGAATTGCTCAGTAGTGTAACTAATATTATGTCATGTATATAAATCTCCTCTACTTGAAGTTTAAACTCAAGCCAGTACCAAGGCTTCTATCTGCCAAGCCTATAAAAACAAAACAAAACAAACAAACAAACAAAAATCCATTGCCATCTAGTCAATTCCAACCTATACTGATCCTATAAGACAGAGTAGGGCTTCCCCATAGGGTTTCCAAGGAGCAGCTAGTGAACTGGAATCACACGCCTTTTGGTTAGCAGCCAAACTCTTAACCACTTTGCAGCCAGAGCTCCTCCATCTTACTTGACTCAGTGCTTTGTCATCTTACTTGACTTCCTAGGCTCCCTCTGTGATTTGGGATGGGGGTGGTTTCCTCTCCTTGCCCCATGCCACCCACCACCCCATCTCCCCAGACACCAACAAGCTCAGAGACTTCCACACAGTCCCAGGAGTTTGGAAAGTGCAGCCTCCCCTGAGCAAGCCTGTGGGACACCTCTGTAGAATCCTGGGTCTTAGCAAGCTCACAATGAAGCAGAATGTTTGCTGAAGCTTCTCCCAGCAACATGTTCCCCTCCAAGTTCAAAGAACTCCTCAGATTGGGTTTCATGTGGAATTGTGATTTTTTTTTGCTTGATGGCAGCACTGAACTCCTTTCCCCATCTCCCATTTTTCTCTTTCTTTTTAGGTGACTAGGTGCATGAAGAGCACACATTAAGGTTTATTAAGTAGGAGGCAGAAATGCTTGCAAACTTTTACTGCTCCTCCTGAGCCTATAAACAGCTCCCTCAATCCTTCTTTCCAAGGCAATAAAACCTGGAGGGAGGTATGCCCTGGGACCCCAGGGGTGAGGGTGGGTCTGCTCCCAGCCTGAGGCTGAAACCCACAGTGAGGTCATGGCAGCACCCACTCCCTGCTCCAGCCCCCACAGGAAGAGGGCTAAGACGGGACCAGCAGAGCTGGAATTGCTGGGAGCCCAGAAAGCCTGAGCCCCCTCGGCTTGTATAGAAAATCTAGAGAAGGACTAGTCTCAGGGAGGTGAGGGGTAGCATGGGGACCCAGGATGTGCCTTCTGAAGCTCTGCAGCCAAAATCCTTTATAAGCAAGAAGGCATTATAGCCCAGTGGGGGAGATTACAGCAAGAGTCTGAATGCCTGTGTCCTAACGCTGGCCCTGCTGCTTACCAGCCAAGTGGCCCTGAGCAAGTAACTTGACCTCTCTCAGCCTCAGCTTCCTCATCTCTACATGGGATTAATGACAGAAACCCTCTCACAGGGAAGTGTGGATGAATGCATGAGACAATCAATTCAAAGCAATTAATACTGCAGAGAATATAGTAAACATTAAATAAGCCATAGAGGTCACTGGTGGTTCAGTGGTAGAATTCTCACCTTCCATGTGGGAGACCCGGGTTCGATTTTCAGCCAGTGCACCTCATGCACAATCATCCATCTGTCATCGGGGGTTTGCATGTTGCTATGATGCTGAACAAGTTTCAGTGGGACTTCCAGCCTAAGCCAGAGCAGGAAGAAAGGTCTGGTGATCTGCTTCTGAAAATCAGACAGTGAACAGCCTGTGGATCACAGCAGCCTGATCCCCATTTTGTCACTTTGTGCATGGGGTCACCATGAGTGTGGAACTAACTAGACGAGAGCAAACAACAGCAAACAAACCCTGACAAATCATTACTTAAGATGTAGATTGAACACACATGTACCCTTGGATTGGGAAAGACGAAGTCAAACGTGGCTAGTGTCTGTTGTTGCTGGTTGTCAGTTCAGTCTGGACTCATGGTGACCCCCTGCGTGCAGAGTAAAACTGCTCCACAGGATTTTCAAGGCTGTGACCTTTCAGAAACAGATCATCAGGTCTGTCTCCCAAGGGGCCTCTGGGTGGGTTTGAACCTCCAACATTTTGGCTAGCCGTGGAGCACTTAACTGTACCACCCAGGGACTCTGGGGCTAATAATAGTGATCAAAGAAATCACCCCTGTGTATGTCTTGGTGATAGGCATCTCGATGAAAGCATAGCCAGACAAATCCCTAAAGGACATCAACAGAGATTAGCGGTCCGAAGAAGACAGACTGGTAGGCTCCTCAGGTGGGCATTTGAGGAGCCCACCTGTAACTGCACCACAGGCTTCCTCCTCTGGCTCACTCCCAGCATCAGGTGGCCCTGAATATTCTCGGTGGAGCACTGTGAGAGTCAGCAATCCCTGGGCCCAGGTGTGGGTTGGACTTGGAGTGACCTGTAGCCCGTGGGCAGCCTGAACAACACATGAGGCAAGGAGAAATATGAAGGCCTGCTTGTGGCTCCAAAACCATACCCACACAAACGGAAAACAGGGCATCTCTACTTTAAGAGTAGTAACCTCGGTAAAGCACCAGGGTTCCTAGTCAATGTGATTTCTTTTATGATCTTTGGCTGAATTCATTTTTTTTTTTTTTTTTTTACCTCTAGTGAAATCTTCCCCAGTTGTCCTACCCAAGCTTTCTTCCAGTATGGAGTCAATCTACATGCCAAGTTAGTTTAACAGTATGGTCATACTTTACAACCTTTTGCCCCTTACATATTTGCAAGTATGCTGTGGGAACATAAAACTCATTTTTAAATCAGTAATAATAATAATAGATAATAGGTCACCTAGAGCAAGCCATTCAGCCACTCTGTGCTTCCATTCTCATCTTAATGAATTGGGAATGGAATGTGATTTTCAGCATACTTGGGAGCATGAGGAATCTATTAAAGATGTTCTTATTGACCAGCCAAACTGAAAATGATCACTGAGCCCCCCTCCTACCTTCCCTCTGGTTTCAACCCCGAGAGAAGTTGATTCCTCATCTGACTCTACTTCCCAAACTCTCACTCAGTCCAAAGCAGAGAAAATCCCTCTAGTTACCTGAGACCTGGACGAGATGGTATCTTTCTTCCACTTGTATCTCTATCAAAGCTGTCCTTTGCTATCATAAGATCATAGACTATGAAACTGTCCTGAGCAATTCCTGTTTAGGATTTCACTAAACTTGGATGTTGATTTCACCATGAACATTACATAGGTTCATTCACTCATTTATTCATGGATTTATTCAGCAAAGGTTACTGAGTTTCTACTTATGTGCTAGGATCTGCTAAGCAGACGGGAAAACAAAGTGGGCAAAACTCAATTCTTCCATCTTTTCCATCTAGTAGGAAAGACAGGCACTGAACAAATACACAAATATTTAATTATTAAAATTATGTTGATTTATACCATTTATATTAAATATATAGATTATAAAGGGTGCTACAGGAGTGAAAAATGGTGGGAAATTAATTTCAATGGGAGTCAGGGGGGTGGGTTCACAAAAAGACCTCTCTCATAAAATTTGTTGGCTGACTAGGATTAAGATGAGAGAAAGTGAAGGAAGAGCATTCCAGACAAAGAGAAGAGCATGAAGGAAGAGTCAGAGGTAGAAAAAAATCCTGCTGTGTTTGGGAACTGAAAGAATATTCACATGTCAGGTGTATAGTGACTGAAGGGGAGAGAATACCAGGGAAATGGCTTTTAGGCCATGGGAAGGGTTTGAATTTTATTGTAAGTGTTATTATAAGTTATATTTTAACAAATTACACTGGTTACTTTGTGAAGAATGGAGTTTGGCAAATTGCAAAAAGGAAAGCAGAGAAATCGATTAAAAAAGTTATTGCAGGAACCAGAAGAAAAATTCAGGAAACAACCTGACATCTTTAAAAGTGTCAAAAAGACTGACTCTGAAAAGGTTGAAAAGAAAAGGACATAGAATGAGATAAGAAGAGAAATAGATAAGAAAGGCAGGGAGGAATTTCAAAAAATATATAAATTCCATATAAGAATTTAAATCACCATTGGAGGCAAAATTGCTTCTACAGAAAATCACATCAACAATGTGTAGCACAAATCCTAAGATTTCTCAGGATGCAAAAGGAGAGGACAAAAAGATAAAAATGATGATAGGAACTATGGCAGAAATGGAGCAAATAATTTCAGTATACGAGTAGGAGTTATATCTGAATAAAACCAAACAGCAATACTCAAAGACCTATCTGAGAAAGCTCTCTTCTGTTGGAGACAGATTCACTTACACGGTTCAGCATAGCATGGTGGAACTTGAGCATCTCATCTGGGATTCTGGCTCCACCACTTATAAACAGTGTGATCTTGTGCAAATTATTGCCCTCTCTGTGCCTCAACTTACTGACTTGAGGATATTAGTATTTTCTACCTTGCAAGATTTATGAGGATTAATAAAATGAGATAATACTTATTGAGTGCTTGGAACAGGGACTAATACATAGCAACTCATATGTGTTTGTGATTATGTAATAGAAGGCGTTTACCATATTCGTGACAAAATCTATGGACAAAAAAAAAAATAGGCCATCAAAATTATTAAGCTTCAAGAACAAAGTAATAATGGAAGTATGAGCCTCAAGGTGGGAGAAAAACACATTCTCAATGAAAAAAGAGAAATAAATCTTAGACTGGCCTCATCTCAGACTTCTCCTCAGCAAAACTAAATGCGAGAATATAGCAAAGGCTACATAGCTTGGGAGGCAAAAAAAAAAAATCTATCTGTCTGTCTGTCTATCTATCTATCTATCTATCTATCTATCATCTATCTATCTATCTAAATAACAAGTATTTTACAGCCAGTTAACTTTTAATTTGCAAGACATATTAACAGAACAACATTTTAAACACTCAAGGGTTTCTGTAATGGATCAATGATGTAACAACAAAGAGTGAAAAAGAATTACCATCACCCAACAAGAAATCAAGGGAAAAAATAAGGACATGTAAAAATAAATTCTGAAACAAGATGGAGAATGACAAACCTCACTTAGAACCGCCTTTTCTTTTTTTTCTACATCTTATCATTAGTAATATGTGCTACATACAATGTTGGAGTGTGTAATTTGCTGATGTTATTACTCCCCGATGTTCACTCCCAGATGTTCAATTTTATGATTTGCTGTTCAAAATACTGCCATATAATAGAGGAAAGAAATAACGAGAAAGAGCAATGAGATTTTACAAAGAAAGGATTAGCTGAATTTTTCTCTGAACTAAACCAGAGGCTTTGGTTGCTTGAAAACAGGGACCCAAAAACTGATCACTTTGCTAAAGTCGATAGGCAGATTCTGGAAGCAGTGAGCTGTTACCATGAAATATGTGAAGAAAAAAAAAAAAAGGAAAGGGCCATACAGGCAACTCTCACTAATTTTCTGATTAGAAATGTCATCCCCATTCCCAGGGGTAATCCAGATGACCCAGAACCTTCCACAAGTGGCAAAATGCCAATGTCATCCAACTCTTCATCATTAGACTAAATTTTTATGTATGTGTATCATCCTCCCACATGTCTGTCAGTTTGTCGTACTGTGGGGGCTTGTGTGTTGCTGTGATGCTGGAAGCTATGCCACCGGTATTCGGATACCAGCAGGGTCACCCACGGAGGACAGGTTTCACTGAGCTTCCAGACTAAGACAGACTAGGAAAAAGGACCCAGCAGTCTACTTCTGAAAAGCATTAGCCAGTGAAAACCTTATAAATAGCAGCAGAATATTGTCTGATATAGTGCTGAAAGATGAGCCCCCCAGGTTGGAAGGCATCAAAAAGACAACTGGGAAAGAGCTGCCTCCTCAAAGTAGAGTCAACCTTAATGACATGGATGGAGTACAGCTTTCAGGATCTTCATTTGCTGATGTGGCAAGACTCAAAATGAGAAGAGGCAGCTGCAAACATCCATTAAGAATCAGAACCTCAAATGTATGAAATATGAATCTAGGAAAATTGAAAGTCATCAAAAATGAAATGGAATGAATAAACATCCATATCCTAGGCATTAGTGAGCTGAAATGGAATGGTATTGGCCATTTTGGATGGTACAATCATATAGTCCACTATGCTGGGAATGACAGCTTGAATAGGAATAGTGTTGTATTCACCATCAAAAAGAACATTTCAAGATCTATCCTGAAGTACAATGTTGTCAGTGATAGGATAATATCCATATGCACACAAAGAAGACCAGTTAAGACTATTATTCAAATCTACATACCAACCACCAAGGCAAAAGATGAAGAAATAGAAGATTTTTATCATCTGCTCCAGTCTGAAATTGATCGAACATGAAATCAGGATGCATTGATAATTACTGGTGATTGGAATGTGAAAGTTGGAAACAAAGAAGAAGGATTAGTATTTGGAAAATATGGCCTTGGTGACAGAAACAATGCCGGAGATGGAATGACAGAACTTTGCAAGACCAATGACTACTTCACCACAAATACCTTCTTTCACCAACATAAACAGGAACTATACACATGGACCTCGCCAGATGGAACACACAGGAATCAAATTGACTACATCTGTGGAAAGAGAGTATGGAAAAGCGCAATATCATCAGTCAGAGCAAGGCCAGGGGGCGACTGTGGAACAGGCCGTCAACTGCTTATATGCAAGTTCAAGCTGAAACTGAAGAAAATCAGAGCAAGTCCATGAGAGCCAAAATATGACCTTGAGTATATCCCACCTGAATTTAGAGACCATTTCAAGTATAGATTTGACGCATTGAACACTAGTGACCGAAGACCAGACTAGTTGTGGAATGACATCAAGAACATCATACATGAAGAAAGCAAGAAGTCATTGAAAAGACAGGAAAGAAAGAAAAGACCAAGATGGATGTCAGGGGAGGCTCTGAAACTTGCTCACGAACTTTGAGCAGCTAAAGCAAAAGGAAGAATTGATGAAATGAGAGAACTGAACAGAAGATTTCAAAGGGCGTCTCGAGAAGACAAAGTATTATAAGACGTGTGCAAAGAGCTGGAGCTAGAAAACCAAACGGGAAGAATACGCTTGGCGTTTCTCAAGCTGAAAGAACTGAAGACAAAATTCCAGCCTCGAATTGCAATAGTGAAGGATTCTATGGGGAAAATATTAAACGACACAGGAAGCATCAAAAGAAGATGGAAGGAATATGCAGAATCATTATACCGAAAAGAATTAGTTGATGTTCAAACATTTCAAGAAGTGGCATATGATCAGGAACCGATGGTATTGAAGGAAGAAGTCCAAGCTGCTCTGAAGGCATACGTGAAAAACAAGGCTCCAGGAATTGACAGAATATCAATTGAGATGTTTCAACAAATGGATGCAGTGCTGGAGGTGCTCACTTGTCTATGCCAAGAAATATGGAAGACAGCTTCCTGGCCAACGGACTGGAAGAGATCCATATTTAAGCCTATTCCCAAGAAAGGTGATCCAACCGAATGCGGAAATTATAGAACAATATCATTAATATCACACACAAGCAAAATTTTGCTGAAGATCATTCAAAACTGACTGCAGCAGTGTATCAATGGGGAACTACAAGAAATTCAGGTTGGGATCAGAAGAGGATGTGGAACCAGGGATATCATTGCTGATGTCAGATGGATCCTGGCTGAAAGCAGAGAATACCAGAAGGATGTTTACCTGTGTTTTGTTCACTATGCAAAGGCATTCAACTGTGTGGATCATAACAAATTATGGATAACACTGCGAAGAATGGGAATTCCAGAACACTTAATTGTGCTCATGAGGAACCTGTACATAAATCAAGAGGCAGTTGTTCGGACAGAACAAGGGGATACTGATTGGTTTAAAGTCAGGAAAGTTGTGCATCAGCATTGTATCTTTCACCATACCTATTCAGTCTGTATGCTGAGCATATAATACGAGAAGCTGGACTGTATGAAGAACGGGGCATCAGGATTGGAGGAAGACTCATTGACAACCTGCGTTATGCAGATGATACAACCTTGCTTGCTGAAAGTGAAAAGGACTTGAGCCACTTACTAATGAAGATCAAAGACCACAGCCTTCAGTATGGATTGCACCTCAACATAAAGAAAACAAAAATCCTCACAACTGGACCAATGGGCAACATCACGATAAATGGAGAAAAGATTGAAGTTGTCAAGGATTTCATTTTACTTGGATCCACAATCAACAGCCATGGAAGCAGCAGTCAAGAAATCAAACGACGCACTGCATTGGGTAAATTTGCTGCAAAAGACCTCTTTAAAGTGTTGAAAAGCAAAGATCTCATCTTGAAGACTAAGGTGCACCTGACCCAAGCCATGGTATTTTCAATAGCATCACATGCATGTGAAAGCTGACCAATGAATAAGGAAGGCCGAAGAAGAATTGATGCCTTTGAATTGTGGTGTTGGCGAAGAATATTGAATATACCATGGACTGCCAAAAGAACGAACAAATCTGTCTTGCAAGAAGTACAACCAGAATGCTCCTTAGAAGCAAGGATGGCAAGAGAGTGTCTTACATACTTTGGACATTTTGACAGGAGGGATCAGTCCCTGGAGAAGGACATCATGCTTGGCAAAGTACAGGGCCAGCAGAAAAGAGGAAGACCCTCAACAAGGTGGATTGACACAGTGGCTACAACAATGAGCTCAAGCATAACAATGATTGTAAGGATGGCACAGGACTGGGCAGTGTTTCGTTCGGTTGTGCGTAGGGTCGCTGAGTCAGAGCCGACTCAATGGCACCTAACAACAACAATAAAATGTATATCATCAGACACTCCTTGGAAACACTATGGGGCAGTTCTACTCTGTCCTATATGGTCACTATGAGTCGGAATCGACTCGATGACAACAGATTTGAGGTTTTTTTTTTTCTTTTTTGGTTTTATGTATGTAGCTTAAAATCTGCAAAGATGGGAGTATTCTCTCGCCAGAAATCAACAAATGCCACAAATCAAGCCCTCTTCTCCTCACCTAGAGCTGGTTGTTAAAGGTTTATCATCACACCAGTGCTTATGTCCCCATAAGCCTGTGCACATCCCTATATACTTTTTATCATCTTGTACTATATGTTTTACTTGTTTTTCTACACCATTTCTTTGTGAGTACTTCAAAGGTAGGACATATTATCATTTATCTCTAACCTACACCACAGCACCTAGCATAGAGTTGGTAGAAGGAAGAAGAGAAGGAAAAAATAAGAAAGAGAAAGACAGAGAGAGAAGGGACTGAGAAAGGGAAGGAGAAAGGAAGGATGGGAGGGAGGGAGGGAGAGAGAGAGGAAGAGGAAGGAAAACCACTTTCTTTCTTCAAATGTAATAGTGATGGCTGTAAGTATCACCCATAGCCCAGTCTTTGGAGCATGAGAATCTCCAGCTAACTATCACCAAGAGAAAGATCTGGGCTTCCTCACTCCTGATTCTTTAAAGGGAAAAGGCTTTGAAAAGCAGTCACCAACCTTTGGAATGTCTGGTCAGGCTGGGTCAGGAAGGTAGAACAAGGCTGTTATTAAAAAGGCGTCCCTGAACTCAAATTAGTATGGCAAATTCCAGTCTTGCTTAGAATAACGCTTCCTGGGAATTAACAATTTTGAGTCTCTTTCCTCATTTAAAACATAGAAACCCTAAGAACTCTCGCTCTCTATACTTTCTAGTATTTCAGTGAGAATTGAGAAAGGACTCCATAAATATAAAGTGCTTGAAAAGACTACCTATTTGGTTTTTACCTCTTTCAAAGTATGTTGGAATCTCATCAAGAATCATTTTGGTATTATAGCCTATCAGGTATCTTTTTGGTACTGATTTATCCAAATAATGGGCTCCTTACTTTAATATACTATCATATATCATCATTATAAACCTCCTTCAACTTTGCTGAAGTTAAACAAAACAGAAAACAGTGATGAGCTCAACTGGCTTAGCCAGTTTTTCTGATACACAGTAGATACAACCACTGAGCTGTTATTTCCATTGTCAGACTCAAGTTCCTTCAGGTTGCATGAATAACAACAGCTGCTTAGGGAAGAGAAGAAAATAGAAACCACTAATTATTGAGTAGCTACTGGATTCACTCATTGATTCACCACATATGTATTGAACAGTGTGCCAGGCACTGGTCCAGCCCCTGGGGATACAAACGAAGGAGACAAACTTTTGGAGTGTACAATCTATTGGAGGAATGAGACAGAGAACAATAATAAGAAACAAATAAACAATATAACCACAGCTTGTAATAAGCGGTTTGAGCTTGGCTATGAACCAAAAGGTTGGCCGTTCAAACCCATCCAGCAGAGCCAAAGAACAAAGGCCTGGCAATCTGCTTCTGTAAAGATTGTCGTTGTTTTTGCTAAGTGCTGTTGAGTTGATTTTTGAGTCATAGAGACCCTATGTGACTAAGCAGAGCTGCCCCGTAGGGTTTCCTAGGCTGTAATTTTTATGGGAGCAGATCTCCAGGTCTTTCTCCCACAGAGCATCTAGGTGGATTCAAACTACCAAACTTTTGATTAGTAGTTGAGCCCTTAACCACTTAACTGTTACATCACCAAGGCTCCTTCAGTAAAAATTACAGCCAAGAAAACACTATGGAGCAGTTCTACTCTGTAACACATAGCGTCACCATGAGTTAGGATCAACGACAACGGGTTTCATATGATTTTTTTTTTTTTTTTTTTTGGGTAACAAACTCTAGTAAGGAGTTTAACAAAGTTCTGTGATACATTCTAAAGGTGGGGGAGAAGACATATGAATTTAGAAGGAACAGGAAAGATTTCTCTAAGGCGAGAATTAAAACAAGAGAAAGAGTTGGCCATGCAAAGGGATAGGAGAGAAGCATTCTCAGCAAAGAAGACAGCAGGTGCAAAGATCTTGAGGTGGAAAAGAAGTCAGCATCTGCAAAGAACATGAAGGAGGTCTGTGTGGCTAGAGGGTTAGAGCAAGAATGAGTTACAATCCATTGTAGGAATGAGACAGAACAGACAGAAGTTGGAGAGGCAGACAGGCACCCATCATGTCAGCCATGATAAAGAGTTTAGATGTTAATGTAAGTGCAAAGGGGCACAACTGGAGCCTTTGAAGCAGTACAGAGCCATAAACTGATTTCAATCCTTTAAAAGTTTTCCTCCGAGTAGTGCTGCATGGAGGGGCCTGGGATGAGAGCAGAGAGACCAGTTGACCTGCTGTGTGGACTTCCTTTCATTGTATTCTGGGACTCAGGGGCAACAGAAGAATTTAATACACGCTCGCTGAACCCACTGCAAAGTTGTCGAACTTCAATCCGTTTGTCCAAAGGAAACATTCGGTGTGTCCACACCTTTCTCATACTCTTGGATGTGAAATCTTGGACGAATTGCATCACCTCTCAGAACCTCAGTGTCTTCATTTGTAAAAGTGGTTGAGCTGAATTTCCAGAGTATCCAGTAAATGTTATACTCCGTGGTTTCTTGGAAAGGAAAATGACTCAGATCTGCTGGAAATAGACCAAGTAGCTCCAAGCAGTTTCCTGGGCCAAGCCACAGCCAAGCTTGGGTGGAACCTGAAAGGAGTCAGGGTGGAGGCCCAGGGAGGCCTGTGTACCTGATTATGCAGTGCAAAATCCCACATTCAAGATACAAACCTTCAGCTCAGGAATGTGGCTTAGGTGGGGCTTGCTAGTGATGGAAATGGCGGGGAGAAAACCAGGAAGGCAATGGAAGAAAAAAATATAGATATTTAACTAACTGCAGAGTGGAGAAAACATTGCTAAACTGGAAAACAAAGGCAAAAAGCATAATGGCAAAGATTGATGAAATTTATTTTATGAAAAAGCCAAGGCTATCCTATAAACCACAAAGAAAATGATGAGTAACCTAATTAAAAATGGGCAAAGAGTGAATAGGCATCTCACAGAAGCATGAATGACCAATAAGCCTTTGGCAAGATGTTAAGTAGCACTCATGATCAGGAAAGTACAAACAAGATGAATATGAGGGAGAAAGAAGAAGATCTTCAATGAGATGGGTTGACACAGTGGCTGTAACAATGGGTTCAAACATAGCAATGATTGTGAGGATGGCGCAGGACCGGTCAGTGTTTCATTCTGTTGTACATAGTGTTGCAACGAGTCAGAACCAATTCGACAGCACCTAACAACAACAGAATACAAAATCGACATACAAAAATCAGTTGGATTCCTATATGCCAAAAAAGAAAACTTTGAAAAGAAAATAATACCATTTATAATAGCCCCTAAAAAAATAAAACACTTAGGAATAAATCTAACCAGGGACATAAAAGACTTATTCAAAGAAAACTACAAAACACTCTGCAAGAAACCAAAAGAGTCCTACATAAATGGAAAAACACACCATGTTCATGGATAGGAGACTCAACATCGTGGAAATGTCAATTCTTCCCAAAGCAATCTATGGATATAATACTATTTCAATCCAAATACCAATAACACTCTTTAACAAGATGGAAAAATTAATCAGTAACTTTATATAGAAAGGAAAGAGGCCCTGGATAAGAAAAGCATTGTTGAAAAAGAACACTACCTGATCACCGAACCTACCATACAGTCATGGTAGTCAAAACAGCCTGGTACTGGTACAACAACAGACATATAGACCAATGGAACAGAATTGAGAACCCATGCATAAATTCATCCACCTATTTTTTTTTTTTTTTTTTATGATCAGCTAATCTTTGATTTTTGACAAAGGCCCGAAAGTCCATTGGAGAAAGGACAGTCTCTTTAGCAAATGGTGCTGGCAAAACTGGACATCCACCTGTAAAAAAATGAAACAGAACCCATACTTCACATCATACACAAAACGAATTCAAAATGGGTCAAAGACCTAAATAGAAAATCTAAAATAATAAAGGTCGTGGAAAAAAAAATAGGGGCAATGCTAGGGGTCCTAATACATGGCATAAATAGGATACAAACCATAACTAACAATGTACAAACACCAGAAGAGAAACTAGATAACTTGGAGCTCCTAGAAATTAAACACTTATGTTCATCGAAAGACTTCTTCAAAAGCGTTAAAAGAGAACCACCACACTGGGGAAAAAAATTTAGCTATGACATATCCAACAAATGTCTAAACTCTAAATCTATAAGATACTCCAATACTTCAACAACAAAAAGACAAATAATCCAATTTAAGAAATTGGCAAAGGATATGAACAGAAGACATTCGGGCAGCTAAAAGACACATGAGGAAATGCTTGTGATTCTAAGCTATTAGAGAAATGCAAATCAAAACTACATTGAGGTTGAGATACTATCTCACCTCAACATTCCTAGCACTAATCAAAAGAATAGAAAACAACAAATGTTGGAGAGGTTTTGGGGAGGTTGGAACTTCTGGTGGGAATGTAAAATTGTACAACCACTACAGAAAATGATATGGCATCCCCTTAAAAAGTAGAAAGAGAAATACCACACAATCCAGCAATACCACTCCTAGGAATATAACCTGGAGTAATAGAAGCCATCACAGAAATAGACATATGCACACCCATGTTCATTGCAGTAACGGTCACAATAGCAAAAAGATGGAAACAATCTAAGTGCCCATCAACAGACGAACATATAAAAAGCTATGGTACATATACATAATGGAATACTATGCAACAGTAAAAAACAATGATGAATCCTCAAAATATCTCACAATATGGATGAATCTGAAGGATATTATGCTGAGTGAAGTAAGTTAATCACAAAAGCATAGATAATATATGAGACCAGTATTATAAAAACTTAAGCAAAGGTTTACACACAGAAAGAAACAATCTTTGATAGTTACAGGGGAGGGGAGGGCTGGAGAGGGAAAATCACTAACTAGATAGTAGACGAGTGTTAACTTTGGTGAAATGAAAGACAGTACACATTACAGGGGAAGCACACTGATCAAGGTGAAGTCATAGAAACTTCACAGACACATCCAAACACCCTGAGGGACTGAGTTACTGGGGCTGAGGGCTAGGGACCATGGTCACGGGGGTCATCTAGGTCAACTGACATAACATAGTTCATAAAGAAAATGTTCTACATCCTACTTTGGTGAGTAGCATCTAAGGTCTTAAAAGCTTGTGAGCGGTCAGCTAAGATACATCCACTGGTCCCATCCCATCTGGAACAAAGGATAACGAAGAAAGCCAAAGACACAAGGGAAAAATTAGTCCAAAGGACTCGTGGACCAACAGTACCACAGCCTCCACCAGCCTTTGCCCAGAACAACTAGATTGTAACAGGCTACTAGCACTGGCCGCTGTGACAGGGATCACAATAGAGGGCCTGGGGCAGAGCAAGAGAAAAACAAAGAACAAAATTCAAATTCACACACACACAGACCAGACTTACTGGCCTGACAGAAGCTGGAGGAACCCCCGAGACTATGGCCCCTGGACACCCTTTTAACTCAGAACTGAAACCACTCCCAAAGTTCACCCTTCAGCCAAAGATCAGACAAGTCTATAAAACAAACAACACATGCGAGGAATGTGTTTCCTACTTCAATCGTGTATACAAGACCTAATGGACAACACCTGCCTAAAAGCAAAGACAAGAAGGCAGGAAGGGACAGGAAAAATGGACAGATGGAAATAGGCAACCGGAAGGAGGGAAAGGGAGTTTTGACACATCACGGGGATTGCAACCAGCGTCACAAAATAATTTGTATAAGAATTGTTGAATGAGAAACTAATTTTCTCTGTAAATTTTCACCTAAAGTACAATTAAAAAAACAAAAAGGAGGGGAGAGAAAATATTCCAAAGAATAATAGGGACCTATCAAAAGAACATAGGGGCCAGCTTGAAGGTGGCTTCCACAAATCCAGGACAACTTGAGCATCAGACTTGGATTATAACCCTGTAAATAAAACAAGAACCTATGAGTGTGTATTAATATAAATGTATATAAAACAAACAAAACCCAGTGCCGTCGAGTCGATTCCGACTTATAGGACCCTATAGGATAGAGTAGAACTGCCCCATAGAGTTTCCAGTATGAATGGATTAATGAATTAGAAAGAAAGGAAAACTCTTTTTTACAGAATATTGCCAACTAATAAAGAGAAGGAATAGACGCTGACTAGAGGTTGAAGGTGTGATGAGGAACAGTGTGTTTGCATATTCTCAATGTATTTACCTATATGGAGAGTCCAAAAGGAAAACCAGCAACTTTACAGAGAAACCTGGCAGACATTCCCTTATTTGAGTAATCAAAGTTACTACCACTAAAATGTATAAACTAACATTATACACCTCCTAATACGATGCACTGAGAAGGACACAACATCACCACTTTGATTTTCCTGCCAGAAATGCATCACCAGAATCTAATCATAAAGAAATATCAAATAAACCACATAACTGGCTTATACTCTTTACAAATATGAAGGTGGAAGAAAACACAAAGAAAGTCTAAAGAATGGTTCCAGATTAAAGAGGGCTAAAGAGACATGACAACTAAATACAACAATTGATACAGGATTAGATTCTTAACTGGGATAAACAAAATAACTGTAAAGGACATTGTTAGACAATCGTTGAAATATGAATATGTACAGTGGATGAGATTATTCATATTTTACCATCGAGAAAACAGATCTGTAAGTTGAGTAGTGTGCCTAAACTCACTCAGCTATAGAGTGTCAGGGGTGGAATTCAAACACAGGTCTGCCTGGCATGAATTTGCCATCCTTAGTAGATATAAGAACTTCCCAGCTCCCTGGTCCAGCTAGAATTCTGCAAGCCTTAGGAACCTAGTGCTCCATTTTGAGAATTACAGGTTCCTGAATATTCAGCATTGCTGTTACTGTTGAGTTTACACACTACACATCCATCTCTCACAAGGTGGGAATGGTAGATGAAAGAGAATCACAAATTCTTCACTATTCTTCCCATTATTAGGTGCAGTCTAATTCCACTCCCTTTGAGTATTGGCTGACCTTAGTAACTTGCTTGATCAAAAGAATGGTGCAGAAATGATGTTGTGGGCTTCTGTGATGTCATAAGAAACCTTTCAGCTTCTTCCTGGGCCTACTGGAACTCTGTCTTGGAGCCCCTCCACACTCCTCTGAGGAAGTCTAAGCAGCCCCTTGGAGAGGACTACTCGATGAGAAACTGAGCTCCCCAACTAACAACCCAGGTGATCTTCCAGCACCAACACATCGGCCATGACAGTGAGCCATCTTGGCCAAGAATCTCACAGCCCAAGATGAGCCACAGCGGTTGACTCAGCATGGAGAAGGGAGGCACTGGCCTACCAAGCCTTGCCCCAATTTCAGATACATGGCAAAATAAATGGTAGTTGTTGTTTCAAGCCACTAAGTTTGGCATACTTTGCCATGTAGCAAAAGATAACTGGAATAGAGGGTATTCTTTTTGAAGGAAGGCAGGGAGGGAGGAAAGGAGAAACTAAGGGAGGAAGGAAAGAGGGAAGGAGGGGGTAAAGAAGGAGGGAAGGAAGAAAAGAGGAAGGGAAGGGAGAAAAGGGGAGGAAGGGAGGGAGGGAGGGAGGGAGGGAGGAAGGAAGGAAGGAAGGAAGGGAGGGAGGGAGGGAGGAAGGAAGGAAGGAAGGAGGAGTATGTGCCACTAAAAACAAAAAAACCAAACCCATTGCTGTCGAGTCAATTCTGACTCACAGGGACCCTATAGGAAGGTGTAGAACTGCACCATAGAGTTTTCAAGCACTGCCTGGTGGATTTGAACTGCCAACCTTTTGGTTAGCAGCCATAGCATGTGCCACTAGGGAGGGGTATTTGCCACTTCATTCCGTGGATAAAAATGGCATGTTGTTATTGGGTGTCATCTAGTCATCCTTAATCATTATCTAGCTTTCATATGCATGGGAGGCACTTAAAAATACCATGACTTGAGTCAGGCACATTTTAGTCCTCAAAGTGACATCTTTGCTTTTTAACACTTGAAAGAGTTCTTTTGCAGCAGATTTCCCCCAATGCAATACATCATTTAATTTCTTGACTGCTGCTCCTATGGGCATTGATCCTGGATCCAAAAAATGAAATCCTTGACAACTTCAATATTTTCTCCATTTATCATGATGTTGTTTATTGGTCCAGTTGTGAGGATTTTTGTTCTTACGTTGAGGTGTAATCTATGCTGAAGGCTATAGTCTTTGATCTTCATGAAGTCCTCTTCACTTTCAGCAAGCAAGGTTGTGTCATCTGCGTATCGCCAGTTGTTAATGAGGCTTCCTCCAATCCTGATGCCATGTTCTTCTTCATATAGTCCAGCTTCTCAGATTATTTGCTCAGCATACAGGCTGAATAAATATGGTAAAAGGATACAACCCTGACGCACACTTTTCCTGACTTTAAACCACACACTATCTCCTTGGTCTGTTTAAACAACTGCCTCTTGGTATATGTACAGGTTTCCCATAAGCACAATTAAATTTTCTGGAATTACCATTCTTCACAATGTTATCCATAATTTGTTATGATCCGCACAGTCGAACGCCTTTACATAGTCAATAAAACACAGGTAAACATCTTTCCGGTATTCTCTGATTTCCGCCAAGATCAATCTGATATCAGCAGTGATATCCCTCCTTCCAAGTCCTCTTCTGAATCTGGCTTAAACTTCGGGCAGTTCCCTGTCGATGTACTACTGCAACCTCTTTTGAATTATTTTCAGCAAAATTTTACTTGTGTTTGATACTAGTGATATTGTTGAATAATTTCCACATTCTCTAAGATTAACTTTCTTTGGAATGGGCACAAATATAGATCTCTTCCAGTTGGTTAGCCAGGTAGCTGTCTCCAAAATTTCTTCACATAGACAAGTGAGTACCTGCAACACTGCATTCATTTGTTGGCAGATATCGATCAATATTCCGTCAGTTCCTGGAGCTTTGTTTTTCACCAATGTCCTCAGTCTAGCTTAGACTTCTTCCTTTAATACCATCAGCCCTTATTCATATGCCACCTCCTGAAGTGGTTGAACATTGACCAATTCATTTTGGTACAGTGACTCTATCTTCTTTTGATGCTCCCTGGATCATTCAACATTTTGCTCATAGAATCCTTCAAAATTGCAACTCGAGGCTTGAGATTTTTCTTCAGTTTTTTCAGCTTGGGAAATGCTGAGCGTGCTATTCCCTTTTGGTTTTCTATCTCCAGGTCTTTGCACATTTCGTTATAACACTTTATCTTCACAAGCTACTCTTTGAAATCTTCTGTTCAGCTCTTTTACTTTATCATTTCATCTATTTTCTTTCTCTACTCTGTGTTTAAGAGCAAGCTTCAGAGTCACTTCCAATATCCATCTTGTCTTTTCTTTATTTCCTGTCTTTTTAATGACCTCTTGCTTTCTCCATGTGTGACGCCCTTGATGTCATCCCACAACTCATCTGGTTCTTGGGTCACTAGCATTTAACGTGTCAAATCTATTCTTGAAATGCTCTCCAAATTCAGGCGGGATATACTCAAGTTTGTATTTTGGCTCTCGTGACTTGCTTTTCACCTTCCAACCTGAGGGACTCATCTTCCAGAACTATATGAGACAATGTTCCACTGCTATTCATAATTTTCTTCAACTTCAACTTGCATCTGAGCAATTGATGGTCTGTTCCCCAGTCAGCCCCGGGCCTTGTTCTGATTGGTGATATTGAGCTTTCCCATCATCTCTTTCCACAGATGTAGTCAATTTGATTCCTGTTTTCCATCCAGTGAGCTCCATGTGTATATTGTAGAAAAAAGATATTTGAGATGAATAAGTCCTTGGTCTTACAAAATTCTATCTTGTGATCTCCAGTCATTTCTATCACCAGGCCCATATTTTCCAACTACAATTCTTCTTCTTCGTTTCCAACTTTCACGTTCCAATCACCAGTAATTATCAATGCATCTTGATTGCATGTTTGATCAGACTGGAGAAGTTGGTAAAAATCTCAGTTTCCTCATCTTTAGTGTTAGTAGTTGGTGCATATATTTAAATAATAGTCACATTAACTGGTCTTCCTTGTAGACTTTGGATATTATCTTATCACTGACAATATTGTACTTCAGGATAGATTTTGAAATGTTCTTTTTGACGATGAATGTTATCCCATTCTCTGGCATAGTAGACCATATGACTGTCCAATTCAGAATGGTCCATGCCAGTCCATATCAGCTCACTAACACCTAGTACATCGATCTTTATGTGTTCCATTTCCTTTTTGACGACTTTCAATTTTCCTAGATTCCTACTTTGCACATTCCACATTCCGATTATTAATGGATGTTTGCAGCTATTTCTTCTCATTTTGAGTCTCGCCACATCAGCAGATGAAGATCCTGAAAGCTTTACTCCTTCTCCATCATTAATGCTGACCCCACTTTGAGGAGGTAGCTCTTCCCCAATTGTGTTTTGAGTGCCTTCCAACCTGAAATGGTCATCTTCAGGCACTATATTAGACAATGTTCTTCTACTATTCATAAGGTTTTCACTGGACAATTTTTTTCAGAAGTAGACTGCCAGGTCCTTCTTCCTAGTCTGTCCTAATCTGGAAGCTCAGCTGAAACGTATCCACCATGGGTGACCCTGATGATATTTGAAATACCAGTGGCATAGCTTCCAGCATCACAGCAACATGTAAACAACAGTAGGACCAACTGGCAGATGCTGTGGGGGTAAAATGGCATAAAAAATAGATAAGTAAAATTCTCTTAGTGACCAAATGCACCCGAACTCCTGGGCTTCTATGACCTGCCTGGGCAGGGAGGTGAGCAGTGTTGGCTCTGCATCAGGCTTTCTCTGAGCTTCTTTCCTTGTCACCAAGATCAGAATCGTAAAAAGACAAGTTACCGGTGCAAACCTGAGCTTGTCCAGGCAACTGCAGGAGCAAAGTCTTTAGCAGAGAGGCCGAAGTTTTATTTATGCACTTTCTTGTGTATTTATTTATCCTGCCAAAGGCATTTTCAAACTTGTCATTTTAACCCCAAGGAATTTTTCACGCATTTTGAAATTTCAATCACCATGTCATAGAATGGGGTAGATGATGTAGGGGCAGCCAGGCTCCTTTGAGCAGCATAAATTCCATGGCCTCTGCCTCCTTATAAGATCATCCCTGGTGACCTGCTGCCAAAAGTATTCAACCAAAGGAAGCTGGACCCTCACCAGGAAGTGACATTCTTTTGCAAGATGCTCATTGGAATGGTGGCTTGCTTCTTCCCCTTCAATTGTGATTGTATCCTAATAGAATAGATTCTCCATTCAGAGTCTGTAATTTCTGTGGTGGAAAATGGAACCTGTGAGTCCATCTGTTGCAGGCATCTGGTTCAAGGCTGATAAATAAATAAATGTTACAGGACATCTAATGTGTCAATCATTTGCCTCTTTGCTCTCGGGTCCAATACCCCATTCCTCCTCTGCTCAGCTCAATATTGCATGGGGCTGATCCTACAAACTGCCTTTCCCCAAATCCCTTAAAACTGGCTTTTGATTAGAGTTGGACAATGGCAGGTACAGGTGGGAGATTGGAGGGCAAGAAGAAGGGAGAGTCCAGGGTATTTTTCTCCTTCACTCTATCTTTCAGGTCAGGAACTGGATCTCCTCCGTGGTTCTTGAAAGGAAACCCAAGCTCCTAGGCTCTGTTAACTTTACCATTTCCCTGTAGTTTCTCTAAGTTCTGTTGTTGCACATCTCTGGGGCTTTTCACTGTGCCTTGTTTTTTAGCTTTTCTAACATCTTTATAATGTACCCCCTGTATGACATTCTCTCTAGTGGACGACCTAGTTAGTGTGAACCCTGTTTTCCTAACTGGTCCCTCACTGATCTCCTGGTCCTTTTTTCCCAGGAATGGAGATCTCACAAGGACCCTAGGTCCTGATTCAGATTGGGCCACCCAGATGCACAAGAAGCTCTTCCTTTTGTTAACACCACCTTCTTTCTGCTGTAATGCAACTGTCCCCACCTGTGTGACCTTCTGCTGACAGGGAGGAAACATGTTGTGGACGATACGATCTCTTAGTTACCTGAACATCTGGGGTTATTCTGTGACTTTGAAGGCAAGACACAGGAGAAGGTCAGGAGTCCAAAACCCTCTGCCTAAACACCTAAATATCAAGTTCTATGTGGAGAAAATTACATGTACCACTTCACTTAATCCTCATTGTAACACTGAGTCAGATTTTGAAGAAAAGGCTAAACAATGCTACATGACATTGTCCTAATCAAAAAGCTGTTGATTTCTACTGCCTTATTCTCAATGCTCTGATACCAATATTTGTGTATTTACCACTGTTTCCTTAGCTTCTTCTACTCCAGATTGAACCCTTCAAATTTCCACACTTTAAAGTTGCTGAGCTATTGTACAGTGCAAGGAAGAGCCCCTCCGTTTTACCCTTCTCCAGCCTGGCGTGATTACATAGTCGCTCAGCCTGTGAGCCCAGTTCTTCCACGGCACCAGGAGGTCAGCTGGGCTTCAATCTGAGTTTCTTGAGCACTTATTTGGGTCTTGGAATGTCCCATCTTAGAGTATAAATCTTGCTCTATAGGTAACCATCTCCAGATCAATTTACATAAGTCTCCGGAGGCTTTGGACTGTGTACATACTTAGGTTTATCACCAGCACCCTGTTTAGTAATAGCACATTTAGCATACGGGGAAAGTCCCGACTCCATCCATGCTCCTTTCCTCCTTCCATCCATCCATTCACTCTGTCCTTCCAGTTATCCTTCCATTCATCCACCATCCAACACCACATTGACACAAATAAAAACAAAAACAGTACAACTAATAGATTAAATGTAGAGATTTCAGAATCAGAAAGGCTTGAAATCAAAATCCAGCTCTACCATGTTTGTTAACTGTGTAAACTTTGGCAAGTTATTTATCTTTCTGGGCCTTAGTTCATTTTCTGTGATATTGCATATTTATTAATATATGCAAATATCTACCTCATAGGATTTTTATAAGGATTAAAATTATAATACATAGTATACCTGCACTCAACAAATGATAGCTATCCTGTTATTCTAATAAACTTCTGCTCACTGGGTCTCTCATGCATGCCTGGCTCTATGATGGCTAGTGAAGTCTCAGAGCTCTAAAGTTGATCCAGGACAATCTTAAACTAACAACAATTAGAATGGAATAATTCATTTATTCTCTCTGATTCTCAGTTTCCTACTCTATAAAATGGGGTTAATAATGATACCTACACATTGGTAGCTATTGTGAGGAATAAGTCAGACAGTCCTGTAGTCAGAAAATGCCTAGCATAGGGCCTGAAATAGCTAGTACTAACAGTTTGTGATGATGATGATGAAGAAGAAAATGACAAGAGAATGATACTGTTGGTAGGAGCAATTCATAGGCACCTCTTCCTGGAAGTGAGTCTAGATAAACACTTTGCAAAGCCTGGGAAATCCCCATGGAGCAGTCTGTCCATCTCCTGTGGTCTAAGCAATGCCAAGACCCATGGGAAGCAGAATCCATAAGAACAGACCTGGTCGGACTCACATCGAAAGAAAAGTCACATGAGGTTGAACAAGTCATGGATGGACCAACAGTAGGGAATGCCAGCTCTCTGTATGACAAGTATCAAGCTCTATGCTCTGTAAACCTGAGCCCCCTCTGTTATAGGGCAAAAACACCAGAGGCCCAGACTCAACTTACAGTAACACAACAAGACTGGATTAGATAATGTTTACGAAGCACTTTGGACTCCTTGGAGAAAGGCTTCTCTAAATAGCAGGTGGTGGTATTATTATTAATCAGGCCTACCTCTCATTGAAGCTAATTGCTGCTGAAGTCGATGGGACGTTTACCTGGGTGTAGCCTAGGGATCAGACTCCAGCAACAACCCATTATTTATTCATCATTAGATTAGCGAACAAGAAAGAAATGCATCTCATAAAGAGCAGTGGTATTTATTGTCTACAGGAAGGTATGAAAGGGGAAAAATATCATCTATTTTACTGGTCATAAAGACAGGTTCCAATCCCACCTTCACCTCTGATCAGGTACATGATAAGGTGAGTTACTTTACCTCTCCCAGCCTTGGCTTCCTTGTCTTTAAATAAGGAATGATAGTTCTTACCTCAGAGGTTGTGAAGATGAAATGACGTAATGAATGCTTAGTCCTAAGCCTACTGCCAGGTGTAGGGTAACTATGGAGATTTACAAGATTCATTTCAAATGCTAGGGCTTGTCATTTGTCACCACTAACTTCTAAATTGTCTAGTCTACAGAACCCTTTGACTTATCAATTCTGGGCTTTTGTAACCAGAAAAAGACACAATCTTAGCCATCAAAGGAGGAAGGAGAAGGGGATAGATGAAAAAGAAAAAGTAAACAACCAGACTAGAAGACCACAGTATTAGTTTTTTGTTGCTGCTATAGGGATGGCACAGTTGTCAAGCACTGGACTACTAACCAAAAGATTGGTGGTGATTCAAATCCACCCAGAGACACCTTGGAAGCAAGGCCTAGCGATCTGCTTCTGAAAGGTCACAGCGTTGAAAGCCCTGTGTAGCATAGTTCTACTCTGACATACATAGGTTCTCCATGAGTCAAAACCCACTCAACAGCAACTGTCTTAGTTATCTAGTGCTGCTATAACAGAACTACCACAAACTGATGGCTTTAAAAACAGAAATTTATCCTCTCACAGTCTAGTAGGCTAGAAGTCCAAATTCAAGGCACCAATTTCAGGGAAAGGCTTTCTCATTCTGTCAGCTCTGGAGGAAGGTCCTTGTCATCAATCTTCCCCTGGACTAGGAGCTTCTCAGTGCAGGGACCCTGGGTCCAAAAGACACTCTCTGCTCCTGACTGTTTTCTAGGTGATAGGAGTTCCCCTGTCTCTCTCCTTGCTTTTCTCTTATATCTCAAAAGAGATCGACTCAAGATACAACCTAAATTTATAGACTGAGTCCTGCCTTGTTAACATAACTGCCTCTAATCGTGCCTCATTAACATCATAGAGGTAGGATTATACAAAGCGTAGGAAAATCACATCAGATGACAAAATGGTGGATAATCACACAACACTGGGAATCACGGCCTAGCCAAGCTGACACATATTTTGGGGGACACAATTCAGTCCATAACAACAAGTAACTACAACAACAGCAAATTACCTCAAATTTAGCCACTTAAAACAAAACAAATTTAATGTCTTACAGTTCTGTAGGTCAGAAATCCAACACAGGTCTCACTGGGCTAAAATCAAGGTTCAGTAGGGCTGCACTCCCTTCCGGAAGCTCTACAGGAGAATCTATTTCCTTACACTTTCCAGCTGCTAGAGGTCACCGACATTTCTTGACTCATGGTCCCCTTCTTCTATCCCCAAAGCCAGCAAAATCAAATCTTTCTGACCCTTCTTTCATC
Organism: Loxodonta africana; assembly: GCF_030014295.1. Taxonomy (NCBI): domain Eukaryota; kingdom Metazoa; phylum Chordata; class Mammalia; order Proboscidea; family Elephantidae; genus Loxodonta; species Loxodonta africana. Next base: position 39,664,710 of record NC_087365.1, read on the forward strand.
ATTACATCTCTCTCTGACCACAGCTGGGAAAGATTCTCTGCTTTTAAGTGTTCGTGTGAAAACTAAATTGGGTCCACCCAGGTAATCCGGGATAATCTTCCCATTTTAAGGTCACTTGATTAGCAACCTTAATTACATCTGCAACCTTAATTCCATTTTGCCATGCAAGATAACATCTCCACAGGTTCCTGGGATTAGGACATGGACAGGTTGGGTGGGGGGCATTATTCTGCCTACCACTACCACTAACACTATGCCAGTTTCTCCTAAACTGTGGTCCCTGGGCCATTTCATCTGGATCACCGAGCGAAGTTGATAAACGTGGAGATCCAAAGGCCACAAACAAGACTTTCAGAATCTGACTTTTTTAGGAGGAGCACTCAGGAATGACAAGTATTTAACAAGCTCCCCAGGGATTTTCTGTGCACACTCAGGTTTGAGAACCTCTGGTCTAAATATTCCTCCAATGAAGTCATTATCTTCCATTGAAAAATTGAGACTTTTTTTTTTTTTGCTTTGTTTGAATTTCTTTCTCTAATTAATTGATGAGGCTGCTTGTGTTTAGAACAAAAGATTCCAATTTTAGATTGAGTGTCTAATATTGTATCAAGTAGCTAATGTACTCTGAAGAAACTTAAAAGCAAGGATGGCGAGATTACATCTCACATACTTTGCCTATGTTATCAGGAGGGATCAGTCCCTGGAGAAGGACATGCTTGGTAAAGTAGAGGGTCAGCGAAAAGAGGGAGACTCTCCATGAGATGGATTGATGGTGGCTGCAACAATGGGCTTAATCATAGTAATAGTTGTGAGGATGATGCACGACCAGGCAGTGTTTTGTTCTGTTGTACATAGGGTCATTATGAGTCAGAACCTAATAACAACAACAAATGTACCATCTGTATCACCAAAGAATTTCTTTGTTTGTTTCTTCATACTTTGCACAGCTTTTATCAAGACCGTTGCTTGGAGACTCTATGCTTCCTGTTGGGACTCTTAGGTCAGTATCAGCAGAGAACCCAGACTTCACTAAATGGAGCCACGTGGGTCTTGGCTCGGGACCCTGAGATTCTAATCTACCAAGAGCTCTGTTGCTTTCTTCCTGGATCCAGTGTCAATCCATTTGGAACATATGGTGCACAGCAGTATTTTCACTTCTAGAAATGAAGTGTCCTGAATGCCAACCCCTTTAGCCAGTTGCCCTGACAATAACTGATGTATCAGGACATCTGGGGTAAAGGCACAAGGTCAGCACAGGATGCTGCATCTCCAGTCTGTGAACCCCCTACACTCCCATGGCTGAAGCCCCATCTTGCCTGTTCATGACTACTACGAATGGAAAAGAGTCACAAGAAAACAAAAACATAGGAAGAACCTATGCTGGATCTTCGCATATATTACTTTGTGTAATCACACGATTTCTGGAAAGGGAGCCTGACTACGCACATTTACCCATGCTGAAACTGAAGATTAAAAGGGTAATACGTTGCACCGTGTCAAATAGCTATTAAAAGTAATCCATCTGGAATTCAACCTAAGACCTCTCTCCCGTGCTTGGTGGTGGAGTGTGCTCTGTGAAGTGCAGCTACACCTAAGTGTCTAACCCCTGAGTTGTTGAAAAAAATTATAACATAGACACAATGGGGGAGAGAATTGGGGAAAGTAAGATGCTTTCTTGGAATACCTAAATTTGGAGAGATAAATTTCCTTATTTCCCTTTTATAACAAAGATCAGTGATTGTGAGGATGGCGCAGGACCAGGCGGTGTTTTGTTTTGTTGTGCATAAGGTAGCTATGAGTTGGAACTGACGCAATGGCATCTAACAACAACAAAAACAGCAACAGAGATCTAGCTTAAATCAGAAAAAGGCCTGAAATTCTGCAAGCTTACACAAGTCTCAGCACTTTGGGATATGTAGAGTCAAGGAATTAGATGGTAAAATACACGTGGCCGGCTGTCCATCAATGAGTTAATCAATTTAATTAATTTACAAAGGAAAATACTGTGTCGCTACCATTCGCCAGGTGCTGTGCTAGGCACCATAACTCACAGAGCTTAGAGTCTAGAGGTGAGCAGTCATCCAACAATTATTAGTTTGAGCCCCATGAGATTGCTGATACCTGGCTATTTCATCTATAGGAATGGTCATTTCAAAGAGTTCAACCTATAATTACGCAATTGATTAGAAATAAAATTTGATCAGAGCTATGAAGGTTCTAAAGCAGGAGGGGATATTACGTAAGCCCTGTGGTGGCAGCACAAGAAGCATAAGAGATTGGCACAAGACACACCCAGAGAAGAAGGCAGGGAGATGAGGCAGGGTCTCCGTAGACCCAGGTAAAGAATTTGAATTTAATCCTGACAGCAATGTGCTGCATAAGAGAAAAGTCCTCCCAACGTTTTATTTGAAAAGTTTCAAAGAAACAAAAGTGGAAAAATTTGCACATGGAGCACCCATATCTCCACTATTTAGATTCTACGATTAACATTTTGCTGTATTTGCTTTGGGGCCCTGGTGGTGCAGTGGTTAAGTGTTCGGCTGTTCATCAAAACGTCGGTAGTTCAAATCTACCAACCACTACTTGGAAACCCTGTGGGGCAGTTCTACTCTGTCCTGTAGGGTAGCTATGAGTCAGAATCAACTCAACGGCAACAAGTATTTTTTGGTTGTTTGTTTCTTTATATTTGCTTTATCACTTACTACTCCTAGAATGGTATAGTAAAAAAAAAAGAGTGTCCAGATAGAATAAATGAGGGGGTTTTAAAATATTAAACACTTTTCTTGGCCCATCACCTTTTCTCCTCTTCTCATTCTCTTTGCAAGGAGTGAAACACAGTGCAACAGAAAGGAAAGGGCCTGTGGGTTCTAATCCCAGCTCTGCTTTTTAACATAGGTGTGACGCTGGGCAAATGAGCATCTTTGAAAAGGGGTTGATAATTCCTGTCTCAGCATCCCTGGGTGGTGAGAACAGTTTCAGCCCTTAAGTACTAGCTGAAGGGTTGTGGTTGGAATCTACCCAAAGCACCTCAGATGACAGGCCTGGCAGTCTGCTTCCAAGAGGTCACAGCCTTGAAACACTGCGGAGCAATCCTACTCTGCACACGTAGGGTTGTCATGAGTCAGAATCAACTGAACGGCAACCAACAATTCCTATCTCACATAGTTGTTGTAACCATAAAATGAGATAATATATGTTTAAAAAAAAAAAAAAAAACTTTGCCTTCCTGTAGATTCTGACTCCTAGCGACCCTATATGACTGAGTAGAACTTCCCCGTAGAGTTTCCAAGGAACACATGGTAGGTTCGAACTGCTGACCTTTTGGTTAGCAGAAGTAGCTCTTAATCACTATGCCACCAGGATTTCCCATATATGTTTAGGACAGGTAATAATTATAACAGGTGATCTTTAATGGGTACTTACTCTATCTATGGAGTCCTTGTGTGGTGGAAACTGTTAAGTGCTGGACTACTAACCAAAAGATTGCTGGCTCAAATCTACCCGGGAGCACCTAGGAAGACAGGCCTGGTAATCTGCTTCTGAAGGGTCACAGCCATGAAAACTCTTTGGAGCTGTTCTACTCTGTACACGTGGGGTCACCAGGAGTCAGAACAGACAGAACTGGTCTGGTTTTTACGGGCTATGTGCCAAGGACTTTATATGATTTTTCTCATGTACTCACAACACCCAGATGCAGTAGATGCTATCATTTAATTCATTTTACATGGGAAGAAACTGAGGCACAGAGAAAGCTAACTTGGTAGAAACAAGATTTGATACCAGGCAAGCTGATGATAGAAAAAAAATATTTAACCATGCTAGAGCCACTTCTGGTTCTCAGAGACTTTTAATTGTTTGCTGTTCTCAGAGCTTTCTGAAAATAATTTCTCCCTAGAAAAATGTTCATACATTTTGTATGCAACTACAGGGAGTTCCAGAACCAGCAAAGTCTACCCGTTGACTCCAGGTTTATAGGCCCTGGGACACCAAACCACCACACAACACTGCAGAACTCACCCACAGGCTCCATGTGGGTGAGGTGGGAGGAAAGAAGGAACCAGAAAGGCGGCCCGTGGAAGAGGCCTCCAACTTGCTGAGACTAGTGAGAGCTGGAGTGGGCCAGGGGAGGAAGGAGGCGCTGGGCACCCAGCCTCCAGGGAGGAGGAGGTGTGGAGGATGACAACCAAGTCAGGGTAGGATGAGCTGGTCCCAAGCCAAGCGGCACCTCCTGGAGCCCAGAGCCTCTGGCTCAGGGCGAGGGTCACTGAGGCCATAGTGCTGCCAGGGAGGCGCAGGGGAGAAGCCCAACAGGAGACAGTGCGTGTGGCAGCAGCACAGGGCTCAGCCTCGCTGCAGGGTGGGGCGGCGCTGAGACAGCCTAGCCGTGTGTCTGAATGCCAGATCAGCCCTGGCCTGCGGGAGGCTTGGGGAGGACCTGGCAGTATTCCCTTTCAAAGGAGGTGGAAGCCCAGGATAGGCTACTAAGAGGCTGGGGATGGGGGCGGGGCCAGGCCAGGGTGAGGCTGCTTCTCAGCAGCCCCGGGGGAGTGGGAGGTCCCCAGCTACCCTGGGAGGGTGAATTCAGCCCACATCAGGCAGTCCCTTCTTCCTCCTAAACCAGAAGGCCTATAACCTTTTGTCTTGGAGCCCATTCTAACTCCTGATGACCCCAAGTGTTACAGAGTTGAACCGTTCCACAGGATTTTCTTGGCTGTAATCTTTTTTTTTAGCTACTTGGTCAATAAGATTATTGTCTTTACCTGAAAAATCTTCGTAGAAAATTGTGGTTTGGTTTAGCTCTCAGCAGCCGGCTCCTGAGCTCTGAGGAAGCTTGCCTTCTTCTGAGCCACCCGATTTTTCTTCTGGGCAAGTTACACTTTGGGACGATTCCACCTCTTCTTTTAAACATCTTTCTTAGGCTTCTTTTCATAAATGGGATTCTCTCGTAGAGCAGCATGTGCTTCCTTGTACATCCTTTTCATCATGTTCAGAGTGACGATGTTCTTTATGTATTGAGAGAATTGTTTCTCCTAAACAGCTCTGTCCTTCTTCATTATGCACCGCATATCTTCTGCTACGATCTGAGCCATGCTGTGTTTCCCATGTAGTTCTGCACTGAATTCCTTGCTTTCCGAATCATAACCAAGGAATCATTTGGTACTATGAGGGGTAGACAAGCCTCCATCCACAGCTTTCTTCAGAGCCCCAAAAATTGTATTTCCAGTGGTTGTTCTGGCAAGGACTGCATCCAAACAGCAGGTGAAGGCACCAAGTTAACGGTCAATGCTTTCCACATTGTATTCATCTCTGGACACCTCCACTTGGCCTTCACAGATCTTGTCCATGCCAAATCTGCTGAGAAGCCCAAGGGCCAACAGCCGATCAGTATAATTCTTCAGGCCAACTTTCAGACCGTACTTTGGGAGTTCATGAGCATACCCTGGGCAGACTATCACAACCCTTTCTACAGAGGCATAAGCAATCTGGCAAATGGTATCTCTGTTGGTTTTATGAACTATTATCCTGTATTTAGGTGTGTTGTACTTATTTTTATCTGGATTACCAAGCGTTGCTGAGCATAGTAATCAGTTTTACCCTCTTGTCTTCTTCTAAATTTCACTTAGTATCTCTTGAGTAGGTCTTTTTCTTGATAACTTTAACAAACCCCACTCTGTAGAACAGAGACCGGTGTCCACGGTGCGCCACAGACCTGCAGGCCCAGCAGCCCTACTGCTGGGGGGTGGAGGCAGAGGAGGCTTGGCTGTAATCTTTACGGAAGCAGTTCACCAGGCCTTTCTTCCGTAGCACCACTGGGTGGGTTTGAACCGCCAACCTTTAGGTTAGTAGTAACAAAGCACGAAACGTTTGCAGCACCAAGGAACCTTATAGGGATTTTTTTTCCCCAAGGGATTTCAAATATGTATTAAGTGTTGTTTTATTTTTCAACTTTTTATTTCTTAACAATCATTTTAATGATTGTCAACTCCTTGAACACTTCACCCAGCTTCTCCAAATGGTGCTACCTTATATAACCACAGTACAATATCAGAAGCAGAAAATTGATACTGGTAAAATACTGCACACTAAGCTACCATTCTTATTCAGCTTTCACATGTGTGTGAAGTTTTAAATGAATGGTTGGCATTTACTGGAGGTCATCTCAAAGCCGAGCCATCACCCAGGCTGTGGAGGAAGGTTGTTGGTGGTTTGACTGGAACACACAGCAGCCAGAGAGAGGTTAGAAGAGAAAAGCAAAGACACTTGCAGCGGTCACTATTATGACCTAACAAAAAACACACAAAATGTGGCCTGGCACCCCCATCCACCAGCCGCAGCATGGAACACAGGTGGGGTGGGACCCCTGGCATATGCCCTGTGGCTTCTATGACCACTTCCTTTGCTTAGTCTATGTAGCGGGTTGAATGGTTAATCCCAAAGATCTACGACCATGTCCTAACCCCTGTAAATGTGACCTCATTTGGAAAAAGGGTCTTTGCAGGTGTAATTAACAAAGAATCTTGAGATGAGCTCATCCTGGATTATTTGGATGGGCCCTAAACCCAACAACAAGCATCCTTATAAGAGACAGCAGAAAAGGAATGCAGAAAGTAGAGGAGAAGGCCATGTGAAAATAGAGACAGAGGGTGGAGTGATGCAGCTACAAGGAATACTAGCAGCCACAAGAAGATCAAAGAAGCATTCTCCCTTGGAACCTCCAGAGGGAGTGCTTCCTGGCCAACACCTTTATTTTGGACTTCTGCCCTCCAGAACTGTAAGAGAATAAATTTCTGTTGTTTTAAGCCACCAAGTTTGTGGTAATTTGTTACAGCAGCCACAAGAAACTAATACGCTCTACCACGCAAATGGCCCATCTGCACAAGCCCCTCACTTCTCACAAAGCAGGTTGACAGACATTAATCAATTTGTTCCTTACCTGGTCCTCAGTGGTCAGGGCAGGATTTTCGATCCCCAGTTTACCAACAAGGTAACTAAGGAACAGAGCAATCCTCTGACTTGCCAACGGATGCAGAGCTGCTAAATGATTGAACAATGACTCCAACAGTCCTCTCTGGCTCACTCCAAAGCCATGGTCCCAGCTTAGATCACTAAGGGCCACTTGGAGGTACAGCAGGGTGCCTGTTGGAAACAGGTTTTGTTCTAAACCTTTGGCCTTTCTATTTAATAAAAGTTGTTTTCAGGTGCCATCAAGTCAGTTCTGACTCATAGTGGCCCTGTGTACAACAAAATGGAACACTGCCTGGTCCTGCACCATCTTCACAATCATTGCTATGTTTGAGCCCATTGCTGTAGCCACTGTGTCAATCCATCTTGTTGAAGGTCTTCCTCTTTTTCATTGATTCTCTACTTTACCAAGAATGATGTCTTTCTCCAGGGATTGGTCCTTCCTGACAACATGTCCAAAGTATATGAGGCAAAGTCTCGCCATCCTTGCTGTACTCTGGCTATACTTCTTCAAAGACAGACTTACTCATTCTTCTGGAAGTCCATAGTATATTCAATATTCTTCACCAGTACTATAACTCAAAGGCATCAATTCATCCTCGGTCTTCCTTATTCATTGCCAGCTTTCACATGCATAGGAGGCAATTGAAAATACCATGGCTTGGGTCAGGCACACCTCAGTCCTCAAAGTGACATCTTTGCTTTTTAACACTTTAAAGAGGTCTTTTGGAGCAGATTTGCCATATGATAAATCTTGGGAATCTGAAAACGACATTTACTTGCTTAACATCTCACTCGCTTGTACCTCCATCTGAGACAAGGTGTGAAGTGAATTGCTGAGGAGGAAGGTGCAGGTGACTCATCCAACAGACCCTGTGGGATGAAGATGGAGACTGTGACCCCTGATTGGCCAACCTAATATTCACTGGCTTCGGCTGCAGCTGTAGACAGCTGGCTTCTCCCTGTGGGTCCCTAAATGGCCCCCTGATAGCCAAGTTCTCAACCAGCCCATCCCCTCCCAGGCTCTGAAGACGAAATCAGGCCAAGTTAGCCTTGCAGCCCTGTCCTGGCTTGTTGGAGACTCTTCCTGTCACACTTCTTCCTCTGGGGTCCAAAGACTTTACTTTTTCAAAAAAATATCACAGCGGTTAAGAGTTAGAGCTGCTAACCAAAAGGTCGGCAGTTCGAATTCACCAGCTGCTCCTTAGAAACTCTATGGGGCAGTTCTATTCTGTCCTACAGGGTTGCTGAGTCAGAATCGACTTGACAATGATAGGTCTGGTTTTTTGGTTTTATGACATATACTTGAAGGAAAAATTAAACAATTTAAAAAGATAAAATATGGACTAACTCCCTCCCACCCCAGACACCAATTCCTGAAATCTCCTCCTCAGAGACAATCACTATAACCAGTTTCTTGGGTTTTCTTCCAGAGAGGCCTCTACAGGCTCACATAAAAATATCCTTCTTTGACATAGCTTGAAGGTTTTCCCATAATAGTATACATTCTTGCTAATGACCTCATAGATTTACCTTGTACAAGTGCACTGTAATTTCCATAACCTGCCCCTGGAGAGAAACAATGAGGGTGCTTCTAATATTTTCTCACTATAAGTAGTGCTGTGGTACATATCTCACACATACAGCAACACACATATATAGGGGTGTGTTGGAAGGATAAATTCCTGAAAGAGGATATGTACCTCAATGGGTATGTGAATTTTAAAATTTAATGGATACTGAGAAATTTGTCTCCAAAGGGATTTGTTTGAATTTATATACCCTGTCAAAGGTCTTGGGAGAAAGATGTAGCAGTCTGCTTCCATAAAGATGACAGACTTGGAAACCCTGTGGAGAAGTTCTACTCTGACCTACAGGGTCACTATGAGTAGGAATCCACTTGAAGGCAATGGTTTGGTTTGGTTTGGGCCAGTCTTCTATACCTCTTTCTCTACAATTTAACCATAAGGATGTGCTATCAAAACTTTGATCTTTGCAAATTTGATAAGTAACAAAAAGACTATTATTGCCATTTGTTTTAATTTGCATTTTAATTGAATTAGGTTCAGTACTTTTCATATGCTTAAAAGCCATTTGTATTTTTTGCTATGAGATTTCTGGACAAATTAACTGTCGTTTATTATTTATTCACTCAGTCAGCATTCATTTATTCAACAACTGTTCTTACGTGGTGTCAGCTCTGTGCCTCATATTATGGTGGGTATTGGGAATTCTTCAGGTATAACACAGACCAGGCCCCTGAGCTCGTGGAGGTTATATTCTAAGCAAACAAATGCATACCTATTCATAAAAAGCAAAGTGCTATCAAGGTCTGGATGGTATAAGAATGTGTGCATATGTATGCATATGTAAAAATCATTGAGCCATACACTTAAAATTAGTAAATTTAAGGTACCTTATTGTATATACGTAATACCTCAATTTAAAAAAAATATGAAAGAAAAACAGGATCCTGAGATAATATTGTCTCCTTCAATGGGGCGGTCTTAGAATGCCTCACTGAAACCTTAAGGATGATGAGGCTCCACACAGGAGTAAAACATGTGAAAGAGGGCTTCAGACACAAGGAACAGCGTCTACAAAAGACAGGGAAGGAGCCTGGCTTATTTGAGGAAGTGAAAACAGCAAGCTAGGGGAGACTGGTCCCAGATGTGGTTGGAGAGGTTATCAGGGGCCAGATCAAACAAAGCCTCTTAAGCAAGAAGTTTGGGTTATTTTTCTCATTGCAATGGGAAGCCATGGAAAGAATTGAAGCACGTGAGGGGCATGATCCATTCTATGTTTAAAAAAAAATCTCACTCACTCAGCTGCTATATAGAGAGTGGGTTTTAGGTAAGGAAGAATGGAAGAAAAGAGACAAGTTAGAAGGCTGAGTTCTTCAAGCTGAGAGATGACAGTGGCTTGGATGAGGATAGAGATAAAAATGAAAAGAAGAGGGTTATGGCAATTGGTGGTTGTTATTGTTAGGTGCTGTCTTGTTGGTTCTGACTCACAATGACCCTAAGTACAACAGAACAAAACATTGCCCAATCCTGCGCCATCCTCACAATCATTGTTGCTCTGTTTGAGCCTATTGTGGCAGCTACAGTGTCGATCCAACTCATTGAGGGTTTTGCACTTTTTTGATGACCCTCTACTTTAAAAGCATGATGCCATTCTCCAAGGACTGGTCCCTCCTGATAATATGTCCAAAGTACGTGACATGAAGTCTCACCATTCTCACTTCCAAGAGCACTCTGGCTGCATTTCTTCCAAGACACACTAGTTCGTTCTTCTGGCAGTCCAAGGAATATTCAATATTCTTCACCAACACTATAATTCAAAGGCATCAATTCTTCTTCAGTCTTCCTTATTCATAGTCCACGTTTCCCATGCATATAAGGTGATTGAAATTAGCATGGCTTGGATCTGGCACACCTTAGTCTCCAAAGCGACACCTTTGCTTCTCAACACTTTAAAGAGATCATTTGGAGCAGATTTGCCCAATGCAATACATTGTTTCATTTCTTGCCTGCTGCTTCCTTGGATGTTGATTGTGGATCCAAGTAAAATGAAATCCTTGACAACTTCAATCTTTTCTCCGTTTATCATGATGTTGCTCATTGGTCCAGTTGTGAGGATTTTTGTTTTCTTTGTGTTGAGGTGTAAACCATACCTCCAGTGCTGCATTTGTTTGTTGAAGCACTTGTTTCCCCCAATGCCTTCGGTGCAACTTTGACTTCTTCCTTCAGTACCATTGGCTCTGGGTCATATGTTACCTCCTGAAATGGTTTGAATGTCAACCAATTCTTTTTGGTACAGTGACTCTGTGAATTCCTTCTATATGCTTTTGATGCTTCCTGTGTTGTTCAATATTTTGCCCATAAAATCCTTCAAAACTGGAAGTTGAGGCTTGAATTTTTTCTTCAGTTCTTTCAGCTTGAGAAATGCCGAACATGTTCTTACCATTTGGTTTTCTAAATCTAGGCCTTTATACATTTTATTTTAATACCTTGTCTTACTGAGCTGCTCTTTCAAATCTTCTGTTCAGCTCTTTTACTTCATCATTTCCTTGATTCCCTTTAGCTACTTTTTACATTGTAGTTTCAAAGTCTCTTCTGACATCCATTTTGATCTTTTCTTTCTTTCCTGTCTTTTTAATGACCTTTTGCTTTCATCATGTATGATGTCTTTGATGTCATTCCACAACTGCTCTGGTCTTGGGTCATTAGTGTTCAATGAGTCAAATCTATTCCTGAGATGGTCTCCAAATTCAGGTGGAATATACTCAAGGTCATATTTTGGCTCCCCAGTGGTGTGGTGGTTGAGAGCTATGGCTGCTAACCAAAAGGTAGGCAGCTCGAATCCACCAGGCACTCCTTGGAAACTCTATGGAGCAGTTCTACTCTGTCCTATGGGGTCACTACGAGTCAGAATCGACTTGATGGCAGTGGGTTTTTTTTTTTTTTTTTTTGAGGGGTTAGACTTATTTGAATTTTCTTCAGCGTCAACTTGAACTTGCATGTGAGTAATTGAAAGTCTGATCCACAGTTGGACCTTGCTCTTGTTCTGACTGATGATATTGAGCTTTTCCATCATTTCTTTCCACAGATGAGGTAAATTTGATTTCTGTGTTTTCCCTCCAGCGAGGTCTAGATGTATAGTCACCACTCCTGTTGTTGAAAAAAGATATTTGCAGTGAATAAGTCTTTGGTCTAGAAAAATTTTATCATGCAATCTCCAGCATTGGTTCTATCACCAGGGCCATATTTTCCAACTACCAATCCTTCTTTGTCTCCAACATTCATATTCCAATCACCAGTATTATCAATGCATCTTGATTGCATGTTTGCTCAGTTTCAGACTGTAGAAGTTGGTATAAATCTTCAATTTCCTCATCTTTGGCATTAGTGGTTGGTGGGTAAATTTGAATAATAATCATATTAACTGGTCTTCCTTGTAGGCGTATAGATATTATCACTGATGGTCTTGTACTTCAGGATAGATCTTGAAATGTTCTTTTTGACATTCCTCTGCAATTTGTCATTCCCAGCATAGTAGATCATATGATTGTCTGATTCAAAATGACCAGTATCAGTCCACTTCAACTCACTAAGGCTTAAGGTACTCATCTTTATATGTTCTATTTCCTTTTTGGCAACTTCCAATTTTTCTAGATTCATACTTCATACATTTCACATTTCAATTATTAATGGATGCTTGCAGCTGTTTCTTCTCTTTTTCAGTCACACCATATCAGCAAATGAAGGTCCCAAAAGCTTTATTCCATTCATGTCATTAACGTAAACTCTAAGGAGGCAGCCCTTCCCCAGTCATATTTTGAGTGCCTTCCAACCTGAGAGCCTCATCTTCCAGCACTATATCAGACAATGTTCTGCTGCTATTCATAAGATTTTTACTGGCCGATATTTTCAGAAGCAGACCACCAGGTCCTTCTTCCTACTCTGTCTTAGTCCGGAAGCTCATCTGAAACCTGTCCACCAAGGGTGACCCTGCTGCCATTTGAAATACTGGCGGCAAAGCCTAGAGTATCACAGCTACATGAAAGTAAACTGGTAGCTACCTTCATAGAGTGAATTAGAAATGAGGATGTATGTGCCAAGCACATAAAAACCAGTTACAGTTAAATTGATCCTGACTCATGGTGATCTCATGTGTGTCAGAGTAGAACTATGCTCCATAGTGTTTTCAATGACTGATATTTTGGAAGCAGATCACCATGGACTTTCTTCTGAGGTACTTCTCGGTGAACTTGAAAAGCCAACCTTTCAGTTAACAACTAAACTTGTTAGGCCTTTTCTCCACCCAGCAACTCCTTATAATGAAGATCTATATGAAGAAGTATTAAGTGTGGAGGGAGAGTGGGAGGGTGGAGATAGGAGGAGGGAAGTCAAAAGACACTGCCATAATAAAAATCTATCAAGAAAACCTTCTAAATCCCACTTTGAAGAGCGGCGTCTGGGGTCTTAAATGCTAGCAAGCAGCCATCTAAGATGCATCAATTGGTCTCAACCCACCTGGAGCAAAGGAGAATGAAGAACACCAAGGACACAAGGTGATTACAAGCCCAAGAGACAGAAAGGGCCACATGAACCAGAGACTACATCATCCTGAGACCAGAAGAACTAGATGGTGCCCGCCTACAACCTATGACTGCCCTGACAGGGAACACAACAGAGAACCCCTGAGGGAGCTGGAGAGCAGTGGGATGCAGACCCCAAATTCTCATAAGACCAGACTTAATGGTCAGACTGAGACTAGAAGGACCCCAGTGGTCATGGCCTCCAGACCTTCTGTTGCCCCAGGACAGGAACCATTTCCTAAGCCAACTCCTCAGACATGGATTGGACTGGACAATGGGTTGGAGAGGGTTGCTGGTAAGGAGTGTGCTTCTTAGATCAGGTGGACGCTTTGAGACTATGTTGGCATCTCCTGCCTGGAGGGGAGATGAGAGGGTGGAGGGGGTTAGAGGCTGGTGAAATGGACATGAAAAGACAGAGTGGGGGGAGAGAGCAGGCTGTCTCATTGGGAGAGAGTAATTGGGAGTGTGTAGCAAGGTGTATATGGGTTTTTGTGTGAGAGACTGACTTGATTTGTAAACTTCACTTAAAGCACAATAAAAATTTAAAAAAAAAAAAGGACTGACTTTTAAAAAGAATAAGCATTTAATAAAGTGGCTGAATAAAAAAAAAGACACTGCCAGCTTTCTGGCTGAGGCAAGTAGATTTGTGATGGTGCCAGTATCAAAGCTGGAGAAGGCTTAGGTAGGTCTCGGTTGAGGCCATGGGAGGAGAATCAAAAGTCTGGTCTTAATCATATTCAGTTGTAGATGTCTAAGAGGCGAGAGGCATCACACTGGGATCACCAAGAAGGAAGTCCTTGGTGAGTTGTGAAATGTCTCTCTCCATATGCATTTGCACACAGGCCCAAACCACCATCACCCTCCCTTAGGCTGAAACTTCAAGGATTTGTAGGCACTGTGTTTTTGTAGTTCTGGAATCAGAATGTCTCTGATTCCTTCTCTTCACAAATTGACTCTAACCTCTTCAAGAACAGAGATTGAGTTAAACCTCCACAACTCTCAGGGCCATAGCATATGCTTTTCAAATGTGTTTGTGTCTGGGATGAAGACTCTTCATAGATCTAGCTCAAAGAATCTCAGAACAGAAGCTGAGCTCAGATCATAATCCAGTAGGGGCAGTGACATCCTGTCATTGGCAGGAGGAGAGAAGCAAGCCTGCCCATAACCCATCAGAATCAGGAGCCCCCTAGGGGCATTGCTTCCAGAATCCAGGTGACAGACATAGAAGTGGCCATGGTTAGTGGTAATTTAATGGACATGGTGTCAGTCTTATCAAGGAGAAACTGGACAAGCCTCAGACCCTGGCCCATTTCCTTGAGCCACCTCATCAATCTCATGCCAAATGTGCCATCAAGAAAGTCATGAAGGAGGTGGGGCCAAGATGAAGGAATACCCAGATGCTTTCAACAAAGACCCAAAAAAACAAGTGAAACAGTTATATTTATGACAAACTAGGAGCCCTGAAAATCAAAGGCAAAGTAGAAAATGGACTGAGCAGCAGGGGGAGGGAGAGACAGTACAGAAGCAGAGAGGAGCTGATGGACCTGAATCGCCGGGATCCCTCAGGCACCATTTCCAGGAGCAGCTATGGCAGGCTGGCAGTAGCTTTCAGCTGCAGTTTCCTCAGGGAGAAGCAGCCAGCCACGCAGCCTACTCACACCTCCGGAATCAGAGAAGAACGGTGCTCTCAGCTAAAGCTAAGTACTTGTGTATATTTTAACACACCCCCCTGCCCCCCAAGCTGGCTTCAGAGGCTGTTGATTTCCCTGGGCCTGAGATAGGCCCTGTTGAGCACTGGGAGCCATTCTCCTGGCCTTGGAGAAGGAATAAATTTGCAATTGGGGGCAAAGATAATTTGTCAGCTCCACTAAATGGGGGAGCTCAGGACAGAAGCGGCTCCTGTCCAGGCATAATTGGTCCATGCACTTTGAATAACTTGCCCCCCCTTCCCGCATGGACCTTGTTGGCAGACTGCAACTGTTTCAGCTGTGCGGTCGGGAGGTGGGTGTTTGATGTTTGATGCCACTTTGCCTATTAAACAGGGTCCTCACCTACCCACATCAGGGGTCTAAGGACTGGTGACTCCACCGAGGTCACTCAGCTATCTGTGATAGAGGTCAAAGTATAACTGGTACCTCCCAGTCCTTACAACCAAAAGCGTTGGGGGCCCATGGTCCATCTGCAGAAAACACCCACCTGTACACTCTAGGGAAGAGGGACACACTGTCCTCAGAGGCACTACGGGAATGGTTCTCAGCCTCCTGCCTTCTTCAGAGCAGGGCCCCCTACTGCAGCCAGATACTGGTACCTACACCAGTCACCCCTGCCCTGTAGGACAGAGCCTGTACCACACACTTGATGACCAGCTACCTGGACATCTGAGCTGAATCCACACATGAAAAGTGAATGGACTCCTAGACTCATATACCTGATAATAGTTCTAGCCATCTGGGGACAGGATGTCAGAGCTCCAAAGGCAAAAATAATCAAGCTAGCTCACTCAGGCAACCCATTTGGCCATATCAAAACAAAATAAAGCAAGAAGCTAGGATACAGTAAGCAAACATAAAATAAACTAATATAATAACTTATAGATGGCTCAGAGACAACAGTCAATATCAAATCACATAAACAGACCATGATTGCTTCAGCAAGCTCTCAAAACAAATAATCCAGGGATCTTCTAGATGAAAGTACCTTCCTGGAATTACTGAATGCAGAATACAAAAGATTAATATACAGAACCCTTCAAGACATCAAGAAGGAGATCAGGCAATACACAGAACAAGCCAAGGAACACAGAGATAATGCAGTTGAAGAAATTAAAAAGGTTCTTAAAGAACATAATGAAAAATTTAATAGGCTGCAAGAACCCACAGAGAGACAGCAATCAGAAATTCAGAAGATTAACAATAAACTTACAGAAGTAGACAACTCAGTAGAAAGTCAGGGGAGCAGAACTGAGCAAGTGGAAGGCCAAATTGGTGAGCTTGAAGATAAAGTACTTGGCACCAATATATATGAAGAAAAATCAGATAAAAGAATTTTAAAAAATGAAGAAACGTTAAGAGTCATGTGGGACTCTATCAAAAGAAATAACCTACAAGTAATTGGAGTACCAGAACAGGGCGAGATAACAGAAAAAAACAGAGAAAATTGTTGAAGATTTATTGGCATAAAACTTCCCTGATATCATGAAAGATGAGAAGATATCTATCCAGGATGCTCATCAAACTCCATATAAGGTAGATTTTAAAAGAAAGCCACCAAAATATATTATAATCAGACTTGCCAAAACCAAAGATGGAAAATTTTAGGAGCAGCTTTGGATAAACAAAAAGTCACCTACAGAGGAGAGTTAATAAGAATAAGCTCAGACTACTCGGCAGAAACCATGCAGGCAAGAAGGAAATGGGATGACTTATATAAAGCATTGAAGGAAAAAAATAGCTAGCCAAGAATCATATATCCAGCAAAACTATCTCTCAAATATGAAGGTGAAACTAGGACATTTCCAGATAGACAGAAGTTTAGGAAATTCATAAAGACCAAACCAAAACTACAAGAAATGCTAAAGGGAGTTCATTGGTTAGAAAATTAATAATATCAGATATCAACCCAAAACTAGAACACTAGACAGAGCAATCAGATGTCAACCCAGAAATGGAAATCACAAAAATAAATTAAGATTTTAAAAAACACTCAAAACACAGAAACAGCAATGTTATTATGTAAAAGAAGACAACATTAAAACAATGAAGAGGGACTAAGAAATGTAGTCATAAATCTTTCATATGGAGAAGAAGACAAGGCAATATAAAGAAATAAAACTTAGATCTAAACTTAGGAAAATGGGGTAAATATTAAGGTAACCACAACGGAATCTATCCTACACATCAAAATAAAATACAAGAAAAAAAGAGAGACTCAGCAGAAACAAAATCAACAACAACAAATCAGAAGAAAAGACAATATATAAAGATAAACTACTCAGCACAAAAAATTAAGTGGGAAAAAGAAACTGTCAACAACATACAAAAAAACACATCAAAATGACAGCACTAAATTCACACCTATCCATAATTATACTGAATGTAAACGGACTAAATGAACCAATAAAGAGACAGAGAGTGGCAGAATGGATTAAAAAAAAACACGATCCATCTATATGTCACCTACAAGAGACACACCTTAGACTTAGAGACACAAACTAAAACTCTTAAAGGATGGAAAAAATATATCAAGCAAACAACAATCAAAAAAGAGTAGGAGTGGCAATATTAATTTCTGACATAATAGACTTTAAAGTTAAATCCACCACAAAGGATAAGGAAAGACACTATAAAATGATTAAAGGGACAATATACCAGGAGGGTATGACCATATTAAATATTTATGTCCTCAATGACAGGGCTCCAAGATACATAAAACAAACTCCAACAGCATTGTAAGTGAGATAGACAGCTCCACAATTATGGTAGGAAACTTCAACACACCACTTTTGGTGAAGGACAGGGCATCCAGAAAGAAGCTCAGTAAAGACATGGAAGATCTAAATGCCACAATCAACCAACTTGACCTTACAGACATATATAGAACACTCCACCCAACAGCAACCAAGTATACTTTCTTTTCTAATGCACATGGAACATTCTCTAGAATAGACCACATATTAGGTCATAAAGCAAGCCTTAGCAGAATCCAAAACACCAAAATATTACAAAGCATCTTCTCTGACCATAAGGCCATAAAAGTAGAAATCAGTAACAGAAAAAGCAGGAAAAAGAAATCAAACACTTGGAAACTGAATAATACTTTTTTTTTTTCAGAAAAGACTGGGTTATAGAAGACATTCAGGATGAAATATGAAAATTCATAGAATCCAATGAGGATGAAAATACTTCCTATCAAAACCTTTAGGACCCAACGAAAGCAGTGCTCAGAGATCAATTTATATCAATAAATGCACATATACAAAAAAAAAGGCCAGAATCAAAGAATTATCCCTACAACTTGAACAAATAGAAAGAGAGCAACAAAAGAAACTCTCGGGCACCACAAGGAAGCAAATAATAAAAATTAGAGCAGAATTAAATGAAATAGAAAACAGAAAAATAATTGAAAGAATTAACAAGACCAAAAGCTGGTTCTCTGAAAAAATTTACCAAATTGATAAACCATTGGCCAAACTGACGAAAAACAGAAGGGAAAGCAAATAACCCAAGGAAGAAATGAGATGGGCAATATTACAACAGACCCAACTGAAATTAAAAGAATCATATCAAATTATTATGAAAAATTGTACTCTAACAAATTTGAAACCTATAAGAAATGGATGAATTTCTAGAAACACACTGCCTACCTAAACTAACACAAACAGAGGTAAAACAATTAAATAGACCCATAACAAAAGAAGAGATTGAAAAGGTTATCAAAACACTCCCAACAAAAACAACAACAACAAAATAACCCTGGCCTGGAGAGCTTCACTGCAAGAGTTCTACCAAACTTTCAGAGAACAAGTAACAACACTACTACTAAAGGTATTTCAAAGCATAGAAAAGGTTGGAATACTCCCAAACTCATTCTATGAAGCCAGCATATCCCTGATACCAAAACCAGGTAAAGACACACACGCACAAAAAGAAAATTAAAGACCTATGTCTCTCATGAACTTAGATGCAAAAATCCTCAAAAAAATTCTAGCCAACAGAATTCAACAATGTATCAAAAAAATAATTCCTCCCGACCAAGTGGGATTCACACCAGGTATACAGGATTTTTTTTTTTTTTTTTATACAGAATGGTTCAACATCAGAAAAACAATTAATGTAATCCATCTTATAAATAAAACAAAAGATGGGAACCACATGATTTTGTCAATTGATGCAGAAAAGGCATTTGACAAAGTTCAACACCCATTCATGATAAAAACTCTCAGCAAAATAGGAATAGAAGGAAAATACCTCAACATAATAAAGGGCATTTATACAAAGCCAACAGTCAACATCATCTTAAATGGAGAGAGTCTGAAAGCATTCCCATTGAGATCTGGAACTAGACAAGGAGGCTCTTTATCACCACTTTTATTCAATCTAGTGCTAGAGGTCCTAGCCAGAGCAATTAGGCTAGATAAAGAAATAAAGGGCATCCAGACTGGCAAGAAAGAGGTAAAAATATCTCTATTTGCAGATGACGTGATCTTATACACAGAAAACCTTAAGGAATCCTCAAGAAACTACTGAAACTAGTAAAAAGTTCAGCAGAGTATCAGGATACAAGACAAACATACAAAAATCAGTTGGATTCCTCTACACCAACAAAAAGAACATCAAAGAGGAAATCACCAAATCAATACCATTTACAGTAGCCCCCAGGAAGAAAAAATACTTAAGAATAAATCTTACCAGATATGTAAACGACCTATACAAAGAAAACTATAAGACACTACTGCAAGAAACCAAAAGAGATATACATAAGTGGAAAACCATACCTTGCTTATGGATAGGAAGATGCAACATTGTAAAAATATCTATTCTACCAAAAACCATCTATAGATACAATGCAATTCCAATCCAAATTCCAACAACATTTTTTAATGAGATGGAGGAACAAATCACCAACTTCATATGGAAGGGAAAGAGGCCCTGGAGAAGTAAAGTGTTACTGAAAAAGAAGAACAAAGTGGGAGGCCTCACTCTACCTGATTTTAGAACCTATTATACTGCCACAGTAATCAAAACAGCCTGGCACTGATACAACAACAGACACATAATCCAATGGAACAGAATTGAGAATCCAGACATAAATCCATCCACATACGAGCAGCTGATATTTGACAGAAGCCCAAAGTCAGTGAAATGGGGAAAAGACAGTTTTTTTAACAAATGTTGGCATAACTGGATATCCATCTACAAAAAAATGAAACAAACTCAAAATGGATCAAAGACCTAAATATGAAATCTAAAACGATAAAGATCATGGAAGAAAAAAAACAGGGACAATGTTAGGAGCCCTAATACATGGCATAAAAAGTATACAAAACATTACCAACAATGCAGAAGAGAAACTAGATAACTGGGAGCTCCTAAAAATCAAGCACCTCTGCTCATCCAAAGACTTCACCAAAAGAGTAAAAAGATTACCTACAGACTGGGAAAAAGTTTTTAGCTATGACATTTCCGGTCAGGATCTGATCTCTAAAATCTACATGATACTGCAAACACTCAATTACAAAAAGACAAACAACCCAATTAAAAAATGGACAAAAGATATGAACAGGCACTCCACTAAAGAAGACATTCAGGTAGCTAACAGATACTTGAGGAAATGCTCACTATCATTAGCCGTTAGAGGAATGCAAATCAAAACTACAATGAGATTCCATCTCCTTCCAACAAGGCTGGCATTAATCCAAAAAAAACAAAATAATAAATGTTGGAGAGTCTGGAACACTTCTACACTGCTGGTGGGAATGTCAAATGGTACAACCACTTTGGAAATGGATTTGGCGCTTCCTTAAAAAGCTAGAAATAGAACTACCATACGATCCAGCAATCCCACTCCTTGGAATATATCCTAGAGAAATAAGAGCCTTTACACAAACAGATAAATGCACACCCATGTTCATTGCCACATTGTTTACAGCAACAAAAAGATGGAAGTAACCAAGGTGCCCATCAAAGGATGAATGAATAAATAAATTATGGTATATTCACACAATGGAGTACTATGCACTGATTAAGAACAATGATTAAACCGTGAATAATTTCATAACATGGAGGAATCTGGAAGGCATTATGCTGAGTGAAATTAGTCAGTTGCAAAAGGACGAATATTGTATAAGACCACTATTATAAGAACTCAAGAAATAGTTTAAACGGAGAATATTCTTTGATGGTTACAGGAGGAGGGAGGGAGGGAGAAAGGTTTTCACTAATTAGATAGTAGATAAGAACTATTTTAGGTGAAAGGAAAGACAACACACAATACAGGAGAGTTTAGCATAACTGGACTAAACCAAAAGCAAAGAGGTTTCCTGAATAAAATGAATGCTTCAAAGGCAGGGTAGCAGGGGCAGGGGTTTGGAGACCATGGCTTCAGGGGACATCTAAGTCAATTGGCATAATAAAATCTATTAAGAAATCATTCGGTATTCTACTTTGGAGAGTGGTGTCTGGGGTCCTAAACTCTAGCAAGCAGCCATCTAAGATGCATTAATTGGTCTCAACCCACCTGGAGCAAAGGAGAATGAAGAACACCAAAGACACAAGGTAATTATGAGCCCAAGAGACAGAAAGGGCCACATAAACAAGAGACTACATCAGCCTGAGTCCAGAAGAACTAGATGGTGCCTGGCTACAACCGATGACTGCCCTGACAGGGAACACAACAGAGAATCCCTGAAGGAGTAGGAGAGCAGTGGGATGCAGACCCCAAGTTCTCATAAAAAGACCAGACTTAATGGTCTAAGACTAGAAGGACCCTGGTGGTCATGGTCCCCAGACCTTCTCTTAGCCCAAGACATGAACCATTCCCAAAGCCAACTCTGCAGACAGGGATAGGACTGGACAATGGGATAGAAAATGATACTGGAGAAGAATGAGATTCTTGGATCAAGTAGACACATGAAGATATGTTGGCATTTCCTGCCTGGTAGGGAGATGAGAGGGCAGAAGAGGTTAGAGGCTGGACAAATGGACACAAATAGAGAGAGTGGGGGGGAGGGGTGTGCTGTCTTATTAGGGGGAGAACAATTATGAGTCTATAGCAAGGTGTATATAAATTTCCATATGAGAGACTGACTTGATTTGTAAACTTTTACTTAAAGCGTAATAAAAATTAAAAAATAAAATAAAAAGAAGGTCTTGAAGATTCTCAAATTTGGCTCCTCTTATTCATTCCCATAACTGATCTCCTTAGTCTCCACACCTCCAAGTTTGGGCCTTCCAATATTCTCTGTAGGGCTGTAACGTCAAATCTTATCATTCTACCTCCTTTCTGAAAACCTCTTTTGTGGCCCTCTGTTACTTTACGGTCAAGGCCAGATTCCTTAAGGAGGCATACACGGCCTTTTACGATCTGGCCTCGGACAATTTTCCACCATCTTTTCCAGCCACGTGCCCTGAGTTCCTGACTCACACACTTTCTCCCTGTTCCCCAAGCATTCCAGGTCCCCCCACAACTTCAACCCTTAGCTCTGTACTTGAAAGAGATAATTCCTCTTTAAAAGAAAAAATATGAGAAGGTGCGAAGCCTATCAGTGCTCAGGGGAACACAAATTAAAATGAGATAGTTCTTTCCACATAGGGATTGGTAAACATTTAAAACATTTGAAGAGGAAAATGTAGTTGTCCATTATCCCATTGATGTGAACGTAAGTAGTTATGACAAATCACTATTTAAAATGCATAAGTGCTTTAATCCCAGCTGTCAAACCTTCTTTCTCCTATATAAACATGACATATATCTCATGCTTAGGAACCCTGTTTAGCACAGTGGTTAAAATTGCTCGGCTGCTAACCATAAGGTCTGCTGTTTGAACCCCCTGTGGGAGAAAGATGTGGCAGTCTGCTTCCGTAAAGATTTACAGTCTTGGAAATCCTATGGGACAATTCTACTCTGTACTATAGGGTTGCTATGAGTCGGAATTGACTCAATGGCAATGGATTTACATCATGTTTATTACAACCTTGTTTGTCATAGCAAAAATAGGAGGCAACTTAAACGGCCAACAAAAGGAGAACAACTAAGTCATCATTTATGGTACATTCCAACTGGCAAATTCTATGAGGTTATTAAAAAGAATGCAGTAGGTTTGTATAGACTGATTTGGAAAGGATATGTTTGATCTATTGCTAAGGCAAAAAAAAAAAAAAAGGTGGTAAAATGGAATATGATCCCATTTGGGCTAAAGACCAAGAAAAAGAGAGAGAAATCTGGTGGACACCTCAAACTGCTCATGGTAGTTTTGTGAATTGCTATACAATGAGCTTATTTTTCCACACGCATCTACTGCTTTTGAAATTAAAAGAAGACATATATAATGTAAAATAATAATTAATGGAAATCTTTAAAGGGCCTTAGGGCAAAGAGTTAGCAGTGACAATTGCTGCAGATAGTTCACGAAGAATCAAACCTCAAAGAACACAGGAGACTGTTCCCCAAGATCTGAATGGGTGTGGTGCAGGGGGTGGGAGTGGGAGTCGAAGCCTCGCATTTAGACGCTTTTGGTGGCATGTTTGTACAGGGCTCCCGCAGTGAGCGCACTACGCAAGAAGTGGCTGAAATCAAAATAAGAACAGTGTCTGGGCCCCCATGAGCCTTGTTCAGAACTGTTGATCACTGAGGATCTGTCATTGTCCATCACCTGGGGCCATCAGCCCTGTAGCTGGGACCCTGCTGAAGCCTTGCCCCTGTCCATGTGACCTGGTGGGAGCCTACCAGAAACAGATGTGCAGGACGAATACCCCAGGAGAAAAGTGACTCTGAAGGCAGATGGGATGGGGCTAGTTCAGAGTACAATGCGCTGTCTGGACCTCAAATCATCCTTGGTCCTGCTGCCAAGTCTCAGGTCCAAGCCCTAGGGAGAAGGGAGCCTACGGATGAGAACGAATGGAAAGGCTGGTAACATTCTTTTCCTTGATCTGAGTCATAGTCACGTGGGTGTGCTCAGTTTGTGAAAACTCAGGAGCTGTACACTTAGGATAAGATAATATACGTGTGTGCATATGTATATTATACACTGATAAAATATTAGGAAATAAAAATAATAAAAAAGAGCTGTATCAATTTAAACAATCGCCATTGACTCAGTTCCAACCACGGAAACCCTATGTGTTTCAGAGCAGAACTGAGCGTAGGGTT
This sequence comes from Loxodonta africana, assembly GCF_030014295.1. Taxonomy (NCBI): domain Eukaryota; kingdom Metazoa; phylum Chordata; class Mammalia; order Proboscidea; family Elephantidae; genus Loxodonta; species Loxodonta africana. The sequence continues at coordinate 39,688,642 of NC_087365.1, forward strand.
TTCAGTGGCTGTCAATTGTTGGAAGCAGATCGCCAGGGCTTTCTTCTGAGGTGCCTCTGGGTGGATTCAAGCTACCAACTTTTCTATTAGTGGTTGAATGCTTCACCATTTGTGTCACTCGGAGACTCGAGAAGAAAGACCTGGTAACCTGCTTCCACGATTACAGTCAAGAAAACCCTATGGAGCAGTTCTACTTTGTAACCATGAGTTTTCCACGAGTCAGAATAGACTTGGTGGCAGTGGTTTGGTTTGGGTTTTTTTGGTATCAGTTAAGGAGCTAAAAGCTATGGAAGAATGACGGAACAAAAGCAGGGCTGCCCTGGCCTCTGGGAGAACAAAGAAGGAGGAACCCTTTGTCCACTTGGGCATCTTGAGAGTCCCAGCAACAGCGGTGGCCATGGTGATGGCAGTAGCCAGAAGCTGTATTTGTAAATACAAAGAGTTATAGCTGTAGATACAGACACAGACAGAGGTTTCAAATCATGTGAATTTTACTCATATATTTACTGCTAGTAGAAAAATACCTGAAAGGGCAGGCACTAAACTCAGGACAATTCCTACCCTGAGGTGGGTCATTTTGACTTTTTACTTTATATATTTTTTCATAAGTTTGATTATTTTTACCAAAACCCATAAAAAAACAAACCCGTTGCAATCTAGTCAATTCTAACTCATAGCTACCCTATAGGTTGGAGTAGAACTGCCACAGAGTTTCCAAGGAGCACATGGTGGATTTGAACTTCCGACCTTTTGGTTAGCAGCCATAGCACTTAACCACTACACCACCAGGGTTTCCATTTTCACCAAAAGCATATTTTAAAAAATTATTTTATAACATTTTGTGGCCTTTTAGCTCTTGCTTGTTGACAAACCCTTACACACCCTTTAAATGGCCACCCCTTCCCCATGATATTTTCTCTGACTTCTTGGTACATATTTTCTTACAGTGTTGCCCTCCCACCCCACACCACTAGTCCCTGAATCACCTGGGGAGACGGTGAGCTATGCGGATTATCAACCTCTTCCCAGACCTTCTGAGGTATAATATCTGGGGCTCATGAATCTACGGTTTAGACGAATCTGAGGCTTGCTGAAGGCTGATGATCTTTGGGTGAGGCGGCGAATTTCTCTCTTTCCTGGCACCCATGGCCCCTCACGACACTCATCCTGTGTCCTCCACTGGACTTTGAACCCCTCAAGGTCAGTGACTGTAACTAATTCAACTCAGTGTCCTCAGGGTCTGGGAGGTACTTGATAAAAATGTGCTAGGTCAGTGAAGGAATGAGTCTCCAACATCATACAACCATTGGGTTCCCAAGAATGCGACTTACATGGTGGGCCCAGCACAGGTACACAACGGAACCGGGCTAATTTCCAGGCCTATTAGAAAATCACTTTCTTCTATCAGTAGAAATTGCCTACAAACTATTTTTTTTGAAGTGAGCTATTTCTGACATCGCTGATCTGTAACGCTGCAGAGCACTTCCTTCGGGGCAGAGGGAAACTGAGAGAGCCATAGAGACTCCTAGGTGTGTTTCCACCACTCTGAGGGACTCTAGCCTATGCTCCAGACTGCTCTGGGTAGAGGAAAACCGGGCTAGGTCACACAATAAGGAAACTCCAAAAGCCGGTGTAACCAGCCAGAAGAGTGATCCAGTAACCTAGATTACTGGGTTTAGCTTTCCTGTGCCCTGTTCCGTCTTCACTAACCTTAAAGGTTTTAGGTCTTAAATAATAAGCTATAAGCTTCCCAAGACCACGGGCTCCTAAGAGCAGCAAGTCCTAACTTGACTAGCAGAAAGAAGCACTGGCTAAAAGCCTGCACTGTGGGGACCTGGGTTCAATTCCATGTTCAACTTCTAACTAGGCAGTTTGGAAGTGGCTTCCCTATGAGCCTCAGTTTCCCCATCTGTACACTTAGAAAAACAATAGTACTTAATTCAAAAGGTTGTCGTGTCAGGTTAGATAATTCATGAAACAATACTCAGTGAGCTCCCAGTGTGTGCCAGGCACCGTTCTAGGTGCTAGGAAGATAGTAATGAACAAAACAGGCATAAACCTTGTCCTCAGGAGGATCCCTAGTAATCGATCCAGGTGGCCAAGGGAGAGTCTTTGCATGTGGACCCGCAGTAAGCAGAGTCTTGAAGCTGAGTATCAGCTCTTGGACATAGGCATTGAGAACTCATAGAAGGGATGAAAAGTCACCCCCAGATCCTGGGCAACGACTATGTAGGCATAGCAAATGGTCAATAAATAGAAGCTTTAAAAAATACACCTCTATTTCACTCCATTCCCTCCAGTAGAGCACAGACAGTGGCCCTAGGGTCCGAAGCCAGAGAAATATGAGCTGTGTCAATGACAAAACTCTGGGGGAATACAGGACATAGAAATGTGCTGGAATACAGCAGCTCAGTCCAGACTCTTCTGGCTCCACTTATTGGAAAATGGTAGCTCCATTTTGCCAGGAGAAAATAAACTTCAACAGGAAAATGCTTCAAGACTCATTGGGAAACTCAGGGCCCTTGTGGTCTGAGTGGGACAGCTAGGTGAGCGATGGCTTCCAAGCACCCCCCGACATGGGGTAAGACGGGCCTGCGTCTACGTGTGTTTACGCCTGTGTCCCTGTTGCATAGGTATGTGTTTCTGTGTGTTTTCTTTTGCATGTGTGCGTGCATACGTGTTTGCATGCATGTGTGTGCTCCCATGTGTGTTTGTGTGTGTGTTCACCTCTGCTTCCGGGGATCTGAATCTGTAACTTCGATGTGCATTCCTTTGTGCGCGTGTGCACATGTGAGGCTGTGTGGACCTTTCTTTGCAAGCCCCTGTAAGTGTGCTTAGGTAATCGTGAGCACACCTGAGTGATGCGGGTCAGGGGTAAGCAGAGACAATGAGGAAAGGGTCTAAGCAAGTAGAAGCGGGGCTTAGAGCCCACTCTGGGGAACAGGGAGTGTGTGCTGGGAGGGTCTGGTTTATGGGGACTTAAATGTTCCCATCAGGGATGTGGGGAGGAAGTAGACTCACCAAGTGTCCTATCCTCACCTTTAGAGAACATATCTGGGGGGCTCTCTCGGCTCTGTGGTCTCCAGATGTCGAAAGTATGGGTGGTTTCCTTTTCTCTCCTATTCTCTGTATTTTCCATGTTTTCTACAACAAGGATATATTCTTTAATAATAAAAAAATTATAGATAGAAATATAGGAAATAAGGCAGCCTCCCTGGGAATAAAAAGGCCTGGCAAGGTCTCAGTTAGGACTGTGCCCACCCTCCCCCAGCCCCCCATATGTGTTGGAATCCTAACCTCTATACTGGTGAGAATAAGCCTGTCTGGAAATAGGGTCTTCTTTGTTATGTTAATTAGATTACACCCGAGTAGGGTGGGTTGTAAATCTAACCACCTCTGAGGTACAAAACAAGCAGATTACACACAGAGACACGCACACCTGGGGGAAGACAGAGGCCATGTGAGGACTGTCAAGGAACCAAAGAACACCCGGGGCCACTGACAAGGAAGGAATCAACACAGCCAAGACCCTGATTTGGACTTTTAGCCTCCAGAACTGTGAGACTATAAATTTCTGTTCTTTAAAGCCACCCCTTTGTGGTATTTCTGTTATAGCAGCACTAAGAAACTGAGACAGTCTCTGGGTGCTCTTCTGTGGCCCACCAGATTGGAGCTGGCCCATCAGGTTTGTACACAAGGACTCACAGGAAAGGGGAATCTCAGACCTTCTGTCAACCTCCAACTATGAAGATTGAGACTCTCCAACAAGAGGGAAACAAAGACTGCCCCTAACCATGGGCACTGACCAGGGACTCTAGAATAAACCTGTGAACTTGGCCTGTCCCCCCAGACCTCACTGTTTATCATCAGCAAGGGAACACTTTGCACATGACACTGCCCGGGGTCCAATGTTCTCCCACTCTCCCCAGCGCAGCAGGGCCCAGGCTGGATGATAGAGAATAACTTTTTGGTACACAGGAATTATAAAGTTGGAGGAGGTGCCATCAGTTAAGGAAAAAAGGGTGCCTGAGCAGACAGTCTCATACAAATTGTGACGTTAAGCTGACCAGCAAGAGTGACAGGCCCAGCACCCATGGGTATAAAGAAAATAGAGAGGAGGGAAAGAAGAGCATTCCCTGAGAGACTGTGCGGCTCATCAGGGCCCTCCCATCTAGGGACACTGAGGGCTTCCAAGGTTGGAGAATTTCGATCAAAGAATATTCTATTTCCACTTTTAGACAATTTAGCCTTTATGTGGCTCAGTTATCTCATTTATAAAATGAGGAAACCCTGGTGGCACAGTGGCTAAGAACAACGGCTGCTAACCAAAATGTCGGCAGTTGAAATCCACCAGCCACTCCTTGGAAACCCTATGGGGCACTTCTATTCTGTCCTATAGGGTCGCTATGAGTCAGAACCTACTCAACAGCAATGGTTTTTTTACGGGTATGGTACAGATAGGTGACAGTTGTCCTACGATGGCCCTTCAAGCTGGGGGGGCCTGGCAAAGTGATTTATAAGGACAATTGCCCTGAATTCCAGCTACCTCAGTCCTGGGGACTAAGTAGCCCCATGCTGTGGCCTCCTCTGCTTCTTCATGCTGTTCTCTAAGACCTTCCCCAGCTTCCAGCTGACTGTTGACACACAGGGCTTCGTGAGGACAAGGGGCCTGCTCTACCTTTAGACCCCAAGCCCAAGCATATTGAATGAGGTGCAACCCTCAGATAATGGCTGGCTGATCCCACCCTGGGACTTTTCTATGGAATTCAGCCTCAGCATCTATTCTCTGGGGAAGGCCTAGAGCAAGGGCTCAAACTTCAAGATGGGTTTGTAAACAGCTGAAGGTCTGCCTACCCACAGAGAGTGGATTTCAGTAGTGTGGGATGAGAAAGGACTCTGCCTTTTCCACAATCATCTCAGATGACTGTAGGGAGAAGCCAGCTGATACAGATAGAGCTGGTCCCTCGCCCTAGCACCTCAGCCCTCCCAGCAACCCCCTGGCCCATTCTTAGACAAGGTACCCCATTCCTTCTGTCTTAGGGCTGCAGGATGTTCTGCACGTGTCTGCCTAGAACCCAGAGCTCAGATGGAGTTGGAACGCAAGCCTGGACTGCAGACGGCCCAGTGCGTTTATTTCCCTGCCTGTGCGTCTTGCAGGGAACACCTTTAGAGTGAGCCTGCATCTCGGGACATGGTCATTTGACTCTCATGGAATACCAATTACTGTCATCAGGAATAGAGAGAGAGAGACCGCTGTGCCCTGGCACTGAGACCAGCACAGGGTAGCGAGCATGAATTATGTATTACACAAGCAATAGAGATAAGAGTGGAATGGGGAAAATCATAACCCTATTAATAATGGAAGTGCAGTTTGTAAACTCTCCACCAGGAATAATTTGCATTGCAATATAAACAGGGAGTATAACACAGAGCAGCCGGCAATGGCGCTTCAGTATAATGTAAAAGCCACCATTTCAAACATTAAAAGTCATGATTAAATTATAAGAATTTGTTCAGCAGAATGTACAAGCAGAGGGCATGTGCTCTGACTCTATCTGAGCACAGGGTCAGCCCTTGCTCCCCATGTCTGCCTGGAGCATGAACCACAGACGTGGGTCCTTGAGGCCTTGGCAATTATTATTACTTGTTGACTTTGTTGTTATTGTGTGTACACCAGGAGCACCATTGTAAGCACATTGTAGCCAATAACTCACTCTGGAAGCAATCTTATGAGGGGGGTACTATAATAGCCCCATTTTATAAATGAGAAAACTGAGTCACATAAAGGTTAAATTGTCCAGGCTGTACAATTGGTAAGTGGAGGCACAAACCCAGGCAATCAGATCCAAGCCCACCATCCTAAACATTTGCTCGGGTACCCCTTCCTGTCCTCTCACACAGTGCTGGTGGGATGGAAAACTGGGGTGATCTTTTTAAAAAGTAATTTGGCAGAAGATTAGGAACTTAGAAAACATTCTTAACCTTTAAGCAGGTTGTCCTCTATTTCTAGAAATCTGGGGGAAAAAAAAAGACTTATTTTTGTGATCATTATTAGCTATTGAGGTATAGGAGTCATGGTGCCACAGTGGTTAAGTGTTCAGCTGTTAATCAAAAGGTCAGCAGTACGAATCCACCAGCCACTCCTTAGAAACTCTATGGGGCAGTCCTATTCTGTCCTATAGGGTCGCAGTGAGTAGGAATCTCTTCAGTGAAAATAGGTTTAGTTTTATGGGATTTTTTATTGAGGTCTAAACATTATTATTAGCTATTCATGTACAAAAGCTTTGGGTACAAAGATGGTTTTATCACTGCATTATTTATACTGTAAAATATTTTGAAAACAATTTAAATGTCTGATAATGGTAGAATATTCAACAATAATGGTCAACTGTTATGCACCCTAAAAGAGGGTTTTGGTAAAGAATTTGAAATAAAATGGAAAATGCCCTTGTTAAGTGAAACAAACAAGATATAAAAGGACAGATTCAGTATGAATTCAACTGGGTAAAACAATACACAGAAAAACATAACCTTTTACCTGTTCTTGTTTGTTAGGTGCTGTCAAGTTGGTTCTGACTCATAGTAACCCTATATAAGACATAATGAAACACCCCCCAGTCCTGCACCATCCTCATAATTACTGCTATGTTTGAGCCCATTCTTGCAGCCACCATGTCAATCCATCTTGCCCAGGGTCTTCTAATTTTTTGCTAACCCTCTACCTTACCAAGCACAATGTCCTTCTCCAAGGACTAGTCCCTCCTGATAACATGCCCAAAGTACATGAGACGAAGTCTGGCCATTCTCGCTTCCAAGGAGCACTCTGGCTGTATTTCTTCCAACACAGACTTGTTCTTTGTACTGGCACTCTATGGCATATTCAATATTCTTAGCCAACACCATAATTCAAAGGCATCAATTCTTCAGTGTTCCTTATTCATTATCTAGCTTTCACATGCATATGAGGCAATTGAAAATCATGGCTTGGGCCAGGCACACCTTAGTCTGCAAAGTAACATCTTTGCTTTTCAACACTTTAAAGAGGTCTTTTGAAGCAGATTTGCCCAATGCAATATGTTGTTTGATTTCTTGACTGTGGCTTCCATGGGCATTGATTGTAGATCTGTAAAATGAAATCCTTGACAACTTCAATCTTTTCTCCATTTGTTATGGTGTTGCTTATTGGTCCAGTTGTGAGGATTTTAATTTTCTTTATGTTGAGGTGTAATCCATACTGGAGGCTGTATTCTTCGATCTTCATCACTAAGTTCTTCAAGTCTTCTTCATTTTCAGCAAACAAGGTTGTGTCATTTGTGTATTGCAGGTTGTTGATGAGTCTTCCACCAATCTTGATGCCCTATTTTTCTTCATATAGCCCAGTTCCTCGGATTATTTCCTCAGCATACAGATTGAATAAGTATGATAAAACAATACAACCCTGATACACATCTTTCCTGATTTTAAACCATGCAGTATTCCCTTGTTCTGTTGAAATGACTGTCTTTTGGTCTGTGTATAGGTACCTCATGGGCACAATTAAGTGTTCTGGAAGTCCACTTCTTCTTGTTTTCCATAACTTGTTATGATCCACACAGTCAAATGCCTTCGCATAGTCAATAAAGCACAGGTAAATATCTTTCTGGAGTTCTCTGCTTTCAGCCAAGATTCATCCAATATCAGCAATGATATCCCTCGTTCCACAGCCTCTACTGAATCCAGCTTGAATTTCTGGCAGTTCATTGTCAATGTACTGCTGCAACCACTTTTGAATTATCTTCAACAAAATTTTACTTTAATAATATTGTTCAATAATTTCCACAATCTATTGTATCACCTTTCTTTGGAATGGGCACAAATATGAATATCTTCCAGTTAGTTGGCCAGGTAGCTGTCTTCCAAATTTCTTGGCATAGATGAGTGAGCACTTCCAGCGTTACATCTCTTTATTGAAACATCTCAATTGGTATTCCGTCAATTGTTTGAGCCTTGTTTTCCCCAATGCCTTCAGTGCAGCTTGGACTTCTTGCTTCAATACCATCAGTCCTTGATCATATACTACTTCCTGAAATGGCTGAATGTCGATCAATTTGTTTTGGTACAGTGATTCTGTATATTCCTTCCATCATCTTTTGATGTTTCCCACATCATGAGAAGCAGCAGCTCCAAACATCCATTAATAATTGGAATATGGAATGTACAAAGTATGAATCTAGGAAAATTGGAAGTCATCAAAAATGAAATGGAAAGCATAAACATCCATATCTTAGGCATTAGTGAGCTGAAACGGACTTGTATCGGTCATTTTGAATCGGACAACCTTGTGGTCTACTATGTTGGGAATGACAAATTAAAGAAGCATTATGCCATGTTCATCATCAAAAGGAATATTTCAAGGTCTGTCCTGAAATTCAACACTGTCAGTATAGGATAATAACCATACACCTAGAAGGAAGACCAGTTAATTTGACTATTATTCAGATTTATGTACCAACCAGTAATGCCAAAGATGAAGAAATTGACGATATTTACCAGCTTCTGCAGTCTGAAATAGATCAAGCATACAATCAAGATGTGGTGATAATTTTTGGTGACTGGAATGCGAAAGTTGGAAACAAAGAAGATCAGTAGTTGGAAAATATGACTTTGGTGATACAAATGACGCCAGAGGTGGCACAATAGAATTTTGCAAGACTAACAACTTCATTGCAAATACCTTTTTTCAACATAAAGGGCAACTATACATGTGGACATCAATAAATGGAAATCAAATTGACTACATCTGTGGAAAGAGATAATGGAAAATGTCAATATCGTCAGTCAGAACAAGACCAGGGCCCATTGCCGAACAGGCCAGCAATTGCTCATGTGTAAGTTCAAGTTGAAGCTGAAGAAAATTAAAACAAGTCCACGAGAACCAAAATATGACCTGAACTTAGAGACCATTTCAAGAATAGATTTGATCAATTGAACAGTAATGACAGAAGACCAGGCAAGTTGTGGGATGATATCAAGGACCTCACAGATGAAGAAAACAAAGAGTTCTTAAAAAGACAGGAAAGAAAGAAAAGACCAAAATGGATTTAAGAAAAGACTCTGAAACTTGCTTTTGAATGTAGAGTAGTTAAAGCAAATGGAAGAAATGTTGACGTAAAAGAGCTGAACAGATTTCAAAGGGCAGCTCAAGAAGACAAAGTAAACTATTATAATGAAATGTGAAAAGATCTGGAGTTAGAAAATCAAATGGGAGGAAAATGCTCGACATTTCTCAAACTGAAAGAACTGAAGAAAAAATTCAAGCCTCCAGTTGCAATTTTGAAGGATTCTATGGGCAAAATATTGAACCACACAAGAAGCATCAAAAGAAGATGAAAGGAATACACAGTGCTATACCAAGAAGGTCAGTAATCTTTGTCTCTGTGTGTCAAAAATATGGGCCATTTCCTTTTCTACTTTCTGTATTTTCCCATTTTCTACAGTAAATACGTATTACTTTTATAATAGAGAAACTATTGCTATATAGATAGATAGAGCCCTTGTGGTGAGGTGGTTAAGAGCTCAGGCTGCTAACGAAAAGATCAGCAGTTTGAATCCACCAGCTGCTTCTTGGAAATCCTATGGGCAGTTCTACTCTGTCCTACAAGGTTGCTATGAGTCGGAACTGACTCGACAGCACACAACAACAACAACGACAATAGTATAGATAAATAGAGATTCTGGTACTTAGCATATGTAAACTTGAAGGTGCCCTCATCATCTCTACAGTAGACACCAAACAGAATAGGAAGGACTCTCTTTGTATCCACCTTGACATCTCCATCCCTCAAAATCCTGTGTTCCCACCATCCCAGGAGTTTCCCATCACTCTCTGTGATCAACTCACTCCCTGACCTGTCAGCTCAGAACTTCCTGGACCAGAGGACTGAAGCACTGTCTCCCACACAGGGTGAATAGTGCCCCAAGTAGCATATACTGCTCTCTCTTATTTCCGTAAGCCTCACCCAAGGGGAAGCACCCACAATCATTTTATCTGTAGAGCTAGAAGTTGTCAGCCCCATGCTTACCTCCAGGTTAATAAGTTAAGGAGAGTTTTCCAAATGCTGAAGCTTAAATGGAAAAGGCACTGACCTAAGAGTTACTCCATGTTCTATAATGGTCTGTAATTTTCTATAATGACCACCTGGCTTTGTGATCTCAGGTAAGTCACCTGAGTTCTCCTGGCTACAGTTTTCTCACCTATAAAATGAGAATACTTGACCATCTTAAGGCCCCTTTCCTACCATAAGACTGTATAAACATAAGCTCACAGGAACTTGAGAAAAATAAAATGTGAACCATTTCAATGCCATTTTAGAATACATGGGTTCATTATAACAGAAAGGCACAACTGTCTCTGTCAGTTTAGGGGGCTGGACTGCAGAGATAAAGAGAGGAGTTGGACTGGAGAACATAGCACCTCAGTGTAAGACTATAGTGAGCCTTAGGCAGAGTGGCTGGGCTCCTGGCCTCCGTGGTTGGCCAAAGTATTGCCTTCTGGGCAGGCTCAGCTGTATTTTGTCACCAATGTCTACTGTCCCTTCCAGTGATCTGGGAGAGCCTTCACGAGGGGAACTCTATTACAGTACCAGTCAGACTTCCTCCTGGTGGGTGGTGGGAACAGGGACGACAGCCAGCTTCCCCAGGAGGGGAGTGATACACAAGAAGCAGGGTGCCACAGACCTGGGAACCTAGAAGACGGAGTTGCCAGGGGTGCTCAGAAGCTCTGAGCCTAGTTTGAGAAAGGGAGTGGCAGGCAACTGCACTCCCCAGTCCCCTCAGCACATTATTGGCATTCCAGCAAGGAGAGGCAGAGAATTAATTTCATGCTGCCTTCCTCCCCACACACCCATGCCTCTCCCCTGCCTACACAGTCCCCAGCCATGTCCAAATGAGGGGCTGTGACTTGCAGGAAGACAAACAATCACAATTAGGGAAATGCTTCGGCGGCCTCTGCATTCCATTCCTCCATCTGCACCTCCCAGGCATCCCACATGGGGCTGTATACCCAAGTGCTGTGCACGGTGGCATGCAGTCGGTGCTCATTAAACATTGGCTGGCTCAGAACCACGTGACTGTTATCTTAACTCTAACTCCCTGAGCCCTGGATTGCCCAGAAAGCCCCTTCCCTTCTATTCCTAACTTTGACCTCTTATGAATTCATCTCATCCTTTTTTTTTTTTTTAATCCCATTTGTCAAATTCTCAATGATCATAGAAAAATTAGAGGAGATGTTAAAGCTTTTCATTATCACCTAATATCATCCATTTAAATAACTACCTTTACTGGCTTTTTTTCCGAAGGATAAAAGCATAGTCATTGTGTCTAAGAGATTTAATACCAGGACTGGAGAGAAGAAAAACTGATAGAGGTGTAGAGAAGGTGGAGAGAAGAGAAAACATTTACTGAGCACTTATTACACTCCAAGCACTGTGCTTTGCATACATTCTTTAACTCCTCCATGAAGTAAGCATCATTAACCTCACGTTAAAGCTGGGGAAACTGGCTCAGAGAATTGACATCCCTGCCAAATGTAGGTTCCTTTCTCCCTGCCTGGTGATGACCTCAATTGAACCCTGGGCTGGGGTAGTCTAGGGCCTTGCTAGTGAAAGAGTGGTTCACAGACCAGCATCAGCACCCCCCCACTCTGGAGCTTGTTAGAAACAGAAAATCTCAGATGCTAACCTAGATGTACTGAATCAGAATCTACATTTTAATAAGATCCTTAGGTGATTTTTGCACACATTACGGTTTGAGAAGTCTGGTTTACAGCAGCGGTTCTCAGTTTTCTGAGTACATGGTTATCACCTAGAGGGCCTCACTCGAGTTTCTGATACAGTGGGTCTGGGGGAGGGCCCAAGAATTCACATTTCTAACAGGTTGCCAGCCAATGCTGATACTGTTGGCCCGAGGACGACACTCTGAGGACTCCTGGACCAGAAACATTCCTAGGAGATCTAGTTATTCTCTCTTCATCCAAGTATTTAATGGACGTTTGCTGAGGCCCTGCCATGCACCACTTGGCACCACTGATACCCACTGGAGATTCAGGTGGGAAAGAGTCTCAGCTGACATTCCAGCAGGGCAAGCAGATATGACAGCAACTAAGTCTAAATCAGGGGCAGTGGTGGTTCAGTGGTAGAATTAGTGCCTTCCGTGTGAGAGACCCAGGTTCGATTCCTGGCCAATGCACTTCAAGCACAGTCATTATCTGTCTGTCAGTGAAGGCTTACATATTACTATGATGCTGAGCAGCTTTTAGCTGAGCTTTCAGACTAAGACAGACTAGAAAGAAAGGTCTGGCGATCTAATTCCAAAAACCAACCAATGTAAAACCTATGGATCACAATGGTCCAACTCACAACGAATCATGGGGTGGCAGCTAATATCAAGAAGTCTAAAGCATCCCTAGATGCTGATGGAGAACTGGGTCCTGCTGAAGCCCGGAGGAGGGAGATTCGAGGTGAGTCTAACAGCTAAGCAGAGGCTCCACAGAGAGGGTTTGTACTGCATCACCAACAAGTGGGCTGCTGACCCCTTTCTTGAAAGTTCTCTAGAGGACGGGGTTGTTTGACCCACTGGACATTATAGATTCAGTGCTTTTGAGCTTATTCAAGGTCCTCCAAAATTATTAAGACTTTAAAAAACATGGCTCCAAGAGCATTAGAAAAAAAAAATGTAGAACAGAAATAAATGCCTGCAAAATAATGCATTATAGCGAGTGGCACTTCTTCCTGCCGTAATTCACCTTGTACTTAATGTGAGATACAGATGCATTACAAAATGTTTTCAATGCTGTAAGGGGACTTCCAAAAGTCAGACGGCCTGGAGCCCACAAAACCCTCCTGTTGTCCTGTGAGCGGTGGCAGGCCCAGGAGTAAGGGAGAGGGTTGAGCACTAACTGGGTTCTTACTATGTAGCAGCAACCCCCCACCTTCTCATTGCCTTCACCTGTGAAGGTCCCCTCGCTGCCAGTGTCCCAGGGATGCACAGTGGCAGGAAGCTTGGGGACCTTTCTCACAGCTGCCTTTAATATTCCCTTCTGAGTTCAGCCCCCCTGTTCTGGAGACTAATGTCATTTGTCAGTCACCACCCAGGGGTCACGGAGAAAGCCTGCCCAGGTGCATATCACAATCCAGGTACAGCCATAGGTGCTGACACCTTGTCACAGCATCATCCTGACCTGATCTTCTTGGCCTTTACATGACGCTGCCCAAAGAGACATCAGGATACATGTGTTGACTGAAAAGAGGGAGTGAGTCCCAGGAACCCAGGCTCACTTCCCCCTGTTCATGGCAGGAAAGGAGTCAGGAAATAGCAGGGGGAGGGTAGTATGCATCTTTGGAGTCTGAAGGCCCTGAGCCTCTGGGGCAAATAGGGCAACTGAGAAAGGAGAAAAGATCAGAGACCAGGGTCTGCTGAGGATGCAGTACAGAAACACATGCGTATACCCCTTCAGGAATCAGTCATTAGACAATAACCACCATGCACACAGTCAAAGGTTGATGTCCAAAGATGGGCATTTCAGTGCCATTTGTAGGGGTGGAAAATTGGAAATGCCATCACTTACTGTGCTACCTTGGGTGTGACACTCAGCTCTCTAAGCCCCACTTGTTTCAGCTGTAAAATGGTAAAAGGATAATACTTCATCAATTTGCTCTGAAGATTAAATGACCTAATGCATGGGGAATGCTGTACACAGTACTTGTCACAGAGTAAAGGCTCAGTAAATAGTCATTGTTAAAATTTTATCCAAGAATCCTGTATCAGCAATACAAATGGTGATGTGCCCCCTCCCCAAAAACAGGGTAAAACAATACAGCAATTCAAAATGGTTTTCTTCCCTAGAGATTTGTTGACAAGGGGGCCAAGCTTATGATAAAATGCATCATGTAAGATATGAATGTGCATATTTATAATGGGAGGCGGACTTTCATTTTCCAATTGGAACTTCAGGGTTGTGAAGGATCTAAGAGGCAATTGATGTCCAAGTGTTGCTGTGAGGCCAGGGAAACCTTAATGAATGCAGACAGACCCAGGAAGTCCGGTGGAACCAGGGAGCGCGTTCCCCTGAGCAGCTGATTTCTTCCTCAATGAAATTTATGTAGTTAAAAAAAGGAGTTACCCCTGACTTATTCAATGTGTGTGCGTTCAAGCACCCGCGTCCACGCAACTCTATGTCCTCTGCCGCCTATGAATTCCCAGAGTACTATTTCTAGATTGTTCTCTACCACTTCGGGGGTTGTTCAAAGTAAGATTCAAAAATCCAGATGACTTGATGAGACTCTCTTATAGGGGAGGGAGTGTCCAGAACTCTGAAGCAGTGACAAATCCCACAAGTCATTCATATGCACAGCATATGTAGAGTTTTGAAATCCTTGCCCTGAGGGGTGGAGATCTCATCTTGTTCACTTCGAAATCACCAGCACCTGGCCTGGGACCTAGTACATAAAAGGCTCGATAAATGGCTGTTGAATGAATGAATGAATGAACCAATCAATCAACCAACAAATGAATGAACTAATCAATCAATATGGATATTTCCAGCCTTGGAGGAAATACCCATATCCTGAACTGTACTAGACTGTAAGTCCAAGAAGCATGGTAACCACGAACACCAGGTACCTGGCAGAATAGATGTTCCATACATTTTTATTGAATTAATTGGTTAATTTTACTAATATTGAAGAAAAAATTAAAAGGCTCCTCTTTTCCTAGAAAGGCTGTCTTCTTGAACTGCCACAGCCAAACACATAGGAGCAGACAGGCACTCTCGGCGTGACTACCATCATGCTGGGGTAGACTTGACTCTGGTAGTCGTGGTCTGAAAGAGAATATGGCAAAATCTTATTTCACTGGGAAAGACTGAAGAAGATTTTAAAAACCTGGCAATTGTAGCTGCAGCAGCCTGCCATGTTTATACGGTTCTTGGAATTGAAAAGGTGCTTCACCATACTTTACCACCTTTGTTGTTGTTAGATGATGTCAAGTCAATTTTGAATCATAATGACCCCATGTGACAGAGGAGAACTGTCCCCATAGGGTTTCCTAGGCTATAATCTTTATGGGAGCAGATCGCTGGGTCTTTCTCCCCCGGAGTCATTGGGTGGGTTCCAACCATCAACCTTTCAGTTAGCAGCTGTGCACTTAACTATTCCACCACCAGGGTTCCTTCACCTCCTTTTAGCCCTACCATTACAGGCTGGGGCAAGTACCACTTTCATCTCCATTTTACCAAGAAGAAGATAAAATGACTTGTCCAAGGTACTTCTCTAGGTACTTAGTGGCATCAACGGGTCACGAATTCTGGTAGTCTAACACCGCTTTCAGGCTTCTTTGCTATTACAGTGACAAACAGGAATAACTTTTCTTGCTTTGCCCAGACCAATCAAAAAATGGATCCCAGCTAGGATCCAGATGTGTTAGGTTTGTCCCTCCAAAGATTTAAGTGACAAGAGATTAGGACACATTTGGTGGCACCTCTGATCCAACAGCTTTCAAATGGCTGGACCGGTTTTATTGGTTTACATGCAAGTGCAAAAGCCATTTGGGAGCCCTAGTTCCAACACCATGGGTTTTAATTACCCACATCCCAAAATGATTTCCATCACTCATCTGAATTTCAACATCATGCAACACATATAAGTTACAGAGAAGATAAAAAATAATAATGGCAATGCCAGAGAGCCAAAGAGAAGGAAAGACAATATTTTTCAAATATTTTCCCAACTGTCATTTTAAAAATGGTCTAACAACAAAGTATGCTAATTTCCCTCCACAGATACCCGTGAATGCAAATGCAAAACAAATAGTAATTAATGTCTCAGTGTGAAAATCAAGCAATTGGTATTAATTCTGCATCAGACCTGAGATAATGCATATTCAAAATCATGATCTGTTTTCAGAAGCAACAGTGATAATCATAAAGAAAAAAGGCTGAGGGAAGACTCTGAGGTTAACAGAAGTAGCAGAGTCATCCCTGGTATGACCTTGCCCAGCTTCCCACTAAAATACATGCAAACACCCTGGTTGCTTAGAATCATAATCAGCCAAGTCTCGAACTCTGAGTGCAAGTTTTGCTAACTGGAGCATGGAAGGGGCCTGGTGGCATTAAAATCACGCTCAATGGCACATCTTATCTTCCAAACCAGAGTATCAAGATGGGCAGGCACTGTTGAATGAACCCAAATTTGTAGGCAGAGACCCCAGATCTCTGCTGATTAAAAAAAGACACTCTCTAGGTGACCAAACAACGTTCTAAAGTGCTCAAGGTCATCCTCCCTGAAAACATCAGGAATAGCTCATCTGATGACAACACCTCAGTAGAGGAAAGGGGCAGAGGTTTAAAATGGGATAGGAAGTCTGCATGAGGCAGGCAAAGCCGTAAGGGAGACCTAGAAGTTATGTTTTTTGGAGTTGGGAGTCTTCGAATATCATTTCTAGAAAAAGAGAGACTACTTCAGAACATTCAGGAACGAATTATCTATTTCATAATCGGGAAACCAGAAAGCAAATGATTCCAATTCAGTCCTGCAAAGCACATGGTAGCACTGTAGCCCATGCATGAAAAACGATAGAGAGTCAAGAAAAGCCGTCCCATCCAATATAGTTGGCACTAGCTACCTATGGCTGTGTTCATATTCAAATTAACTAAAATGAAATAAAATTAAAGATCCAGTTTCCCAGTTGCACTAGCCACATTTCCAGTGTTCAATAACCACATGTGGCTAGTTGCTGATATATTAGGTAGCACAGGTAGAGAGCACTTTCATCCTCATAGAAGGTTCTATTGGATGGCACTGATAAAGAGACTGTGAACATAAAATCCTGGGGATGGAGATCTTTTGTTTGCCTCTCCCATCCTTCCCACTCAGTGTTGTGTCTCAGTGTTGTGACTCAGTGTTGTGGACATGTATGGGGCTCATTGGAGGAATCCTTTACTCCCTGGTTTCTTGTTGTTATCAGCCGTTGGGAGGCACCAATATGACACTCTGGGTCAGGAGAAGAGAGTGAGGTTGGGGTATTTGTTTGGCTTCTTCACAATTGATCGCTCGCTGTGATTTGGATGTATCTCTCTGTTAAAAGCCAAGAGTTTGTCAAGTGACTCTCCATACAGCTATTTTCTTTGGGTTCTGGGAATACTTCCCTGCTTTGATCCTTCAGGCCTGGGTAGGTAAAGAAACCTCACTGATACTAGACTTGAGGTACTGCATTACCCCTTTTGGGGGCCTCTGAACTGTTCCCTTTGGAAATAAAAACCATATTCATTGCCTTTGAGTTGGTTCCAACTCATAGTGAATCTTTGAAAACAGTCCCTTAATAAATGTTTGTTTAATTGCCTAGTTTGAGTATATTATCATTTCCCATGAAGACCCTGACTGGTAAACTTCTACTCTAATCTGAGAGGACGACTTTATCAACACCTACAGAGACAGTAAAAACTATGATCTCTCTGGGCTCAAACAAGATCTTTAGAAAGACCTTTTATCATTTAACAATGATTAAACTGAAAAGAATAGCATAAAATCAACAAAAAATCCTCTAGTACAAGGGCTGGCACACATTTTCCATAAAGGACCAGATAGTAAATATTTTAGGTGTTGTGGTCTGTATGTTCCCTGTCATAACTATGTTGTAGCCTGAAAGCAGCCATAGACAATGCATAAATAGATGAGTGTGGCTGTGTTCCAATAAAACTTTATTTACAAAATCAGGCAATGGGCCATATTTGGCCCACAGACCATAGTTTGCCAAATATTCCTTTAACATAACTGTTTTCCCTAAGATGCAGAAAAAGGCATGCTTCAGGAACTGTTTACTAAAAAAAAAAAAGAAAATTTTAGAAAACGCATACATTTTATTCTCAATAAATTTTAGAAAGACATGGCTTCTAGAGAGGGAAAGGAGAGAGACAGAATGCAAAAGCAAAATGCAGACTGAGATTAAGAAAAGCTTAACTGAGATACTAAAGCTGGCAAAGATACTAAAACATGCACTCTTAGAATTACTATTTGCATTAGAAGCAAGAAAGAGCAGAATTTACATAGCAGAAAACTTAGCGTCAAGATAAGTTTGAAATGTGTCCTTCAGAATCTAGAGTTGAAAATAATGAGCAAGCAGGTGACATGTAAGGACAGAGAAAAGTGATCCACTTTATAGAAAGAATAAAGGTAGAGGATCCTGAAAACTTTCCAAAAAAATAATGACACCGAAGCAGCAATGAAATCTATAATAGGACATTCCTGTTCTGAAACGAATAACCTAAGATTGCAAAAACAAGATAGTATATGCTGTGCCAAATAGAATTGATAAGAAAGAAATGCACAGCTTGACAGCATGGAAAAAAAAAGAAATTATAAGTATCACAGGCAAAAAACAAAACAGCAAAGCAAAAACAATGAAAATCACGTTGCTTGCAAAAGAGCAGGAAAAAAAATCAGACTGGGCTGGCCTCAGAAGTCCTCTTGATGAAAAACTGAAAAGAAGTGTCATGGATTGAATTGTATCCCCCAAAAATGTTTATATCAACTTGGCCAGGTCATGATTCCCAGTATTGTACGATCGCCTACCATTTTGTCATCTGATCTGATTTCCCTATGTGTTGCAAGTGCTATCACTATGATGTTAATGAGATAGATTAGCAGCAGTTTACTGATGAGATCTACAAGATTAGATAGTGTCTTAAGCCAATCTCTTTTGAGATATAAAAGGGAGAAGCCTGCAGAGGGACATGAGGGCCTCATACCACCAAGAAAGCAGCAAACAGGAGCAGAGCGTGCTCTTTGGATCTGAGGTCCCTGAGTCTAAGAAGCTCCTCAGCCAGGGGAAGATTAAGGACAAGGACCTTCTTCCAGAGCCAACAGAAAGAGAAAACCTTCCCCTGGAGCTGATCCCTTGAATTTGGACTTCTAGCCTACTAGACTGAGAAAGAATAAATTTCTCTTTGTTAAAGCCATCCACTTGTGGTATTTCTCTTATAGCAGCACTAGATGACTAACACAATAATCAAAACCAGATGTTGGAATATTATGCATCTATCAGAAGCAATGTAGAGGAGGTGTTTTTTAATGGAACTGGAAAACGCTCATGATAAAGTGCATAAAAAATAAGCCAGACATAGAAAGAATGATTTCAGCTGTGTAAAAATATGCATGCATGTGTATTCACATATCTTTTGTATTTTTTTCTGTTCTTCTGTCTACCTGTATACACAAGCAGAAAAATGCCATGAGTGCTATCTAGGAACCAAACATTTTCACATCCTTTACTGCTTATATTTTAATTCACCCAACAAATCTGTGAGATTAGTAACGTTATATCCATAGTACAATTAAGGACTCTGAGGGTCAGAAAGATCACAAGCTCATCTAGATCATCCAGAAAGTCAGTGTCATAACCAAGAATCCAATCAATATCTGCAATGGGTATTTTTCCATTACACTGTATTAGTGAAGGAACCCTCATGGTGCAGCAGTTAAAGTGATCAGCTGCTAGCTGAAAGGCCAGTAGTTCGAAGCCACCAGCAGCTCCGAGGGCAGAAGATGTGACATTCTGCCTCTGTAGAGATTTACAGCCTTGGAAACCCTACGGGGTCACTTTGAGTAAGAATTGACTCAACAGCAGTGTGTTTTTTGGTTTTATATTAGTGAGAATAAAGACTGAGCGTGGGTAAGAAGAAGGGGTAGGAGGGGCTGGAGGATCTAATTCCTGAAAGTAAGGTCCTAGGGTCTTGGGTGCAATCAGCAGTAGCAGGGCTGGACAGATAGAACCAGTTTTCCTTCATCCACCACTGTCTTGAGATTTCCGCTTCAGAATGTCAGCAGCGACTCTGTCCCATCTCCTGCCGGTCCTGGATCTCACTTCTGCAGAGCCTGGAAGAACCAACAGGTTTCAAGAAAAACCCCAGGGCTCATTCAGAGGGAAATCGATGTTTTACCAATTTGTTCAGAAGTCAATTTAACACTGTAACTTACTTAAAGCACTGAGCCAATCCTGTGTTTAGAGTAAGGGAAATTTTTAGGAAAACTGCTACTGGCCTCTCTTCCAGGAAAACAGATTAGGAACCAAGCTGTAGAGATCATAGACAGCTCTGAAATGTCTACATCTTCTGAAGGAGCGTTCTATAATGTCAAGTTTCTATACTGCAATTGCTAATAGACTTAACTATTCGGGGAGTTTTATAGCTACATATTGACAGAGCAGACAAAAAGAAAAAGGAAATAAAAAGGGAGACACCTCCCCAAAAAAGGGGGCCAATAGAAGGAGTAGGTGTTCTGGAATTTCAAGTTCTTCATGACATGGAGAGCCTTCATTCATTCATTCATATTAAACTTCTTTAGAAACCCTCAGACACACTGTTAGACTCTCAGGAGGCAAAGAGCTATCAAAACTATTTTCCTGCTTCCAGGAACCAACTGTCTGGAATGGATGGTTAAAAAGGAAAGGAAGTCACGTGGCCCATTGTTTGATTTAGAAAGCTCACTCTGTGAAATAAAAAAGTGGAACTTTCTTACATTGTGATTTATTTAAACAAAAGCAAAACACTTCCAAAGCAATACTATGCACATAAACATGTACAGACATAAACTGACTATGCATCACGTTCATGATGTGTGGCTACCTTTTGAGAAGAAAGAATAACTAGAAAAATTAGAATATAGGAGACTTTGCATTTATCTTTAAAAATTTCTTTCTTAAAAAGAAGGTTCAAAATAAATAACACACGAAGCATATGCATTGTCTGACTGTATTTACGTAAAGGTAAAATAGGCTAAAAATAGGCAATTCAATCTACGCTTTTAGACTCAGAATAGTGGTTACCTTTGCGGGGATGAATGGAAGGGACACAAATAGAACTTTCAGGAGATTGGCCATGTTCTGTTTCTTTTTTGTGGGTGCTGCTTACGCGACTGAGATCACTTAGTAACTGTTCAGCAGTTGTACAATTATGATATGTGCACTTTTCCATATGTATGTTATGTTTCGATAAAGAGTTGAGAGAGAAATAGAGATAGAGAGAGAGACAGAGAGAGTTTTTTTTAAAAAAAAAAATATCCTTGCTGTCGAGTCAATTCTGACTCAGAGAGACCATATAAGGCAGAGTAGAACTGTCGCACAGGTTTCCAAGGAGCACCTGGTGGATTTGAACTGCTGATCTTTTAGTTAGCAGCTAAATGCTTAACCACTACGCCACCAGGGTAGACAGACAGACAGACAGATTAGATAGATAGACAGATAGACAGATGAACAGATGGACAGATAGGCAGATAGACAAGTAGACAGACAGACAGATAGATAGATAAAGATATGACAAAAAGCATTTGTTGATTTGGAATGGCAAAAATACGAGTGTTAGCTATAGTATCTCTGTGCTTCCCTGTATTTTTTTACATTTTTCTAATTATATAAAAATTAAGAAAAGGCAACTCTAGCTGCAATATAGAGAGGGGTGGAGACTGCAGTCAGGCAGATTAGCTAGAGCCTGGGCTGGAGAAGGATGGCAACAGGAGTAGAGGAAAAGAGGTGTTGAATTATCTGCAGGGTCTGGTGACCATGGGCCATCCCTCTGGGTTGCTCTAGAGACTTTGAGCAATCAGTCTGCACGATCAACATCACTACTGTCTCAGCCATCCTTAAACAGAGAAGGAACACCTGGTCATATGTAAGGAGAGATGTGTTTGGTCCTGAACTCCGCTTGCCCAATGCCTCCCATCAGCCTGCCCTCCTCTGAGCCTGGGTCTCCACCCAAGTCATTTCCCAAGGCCTTTTAATTAGATTAAATATTAGGCAGGAGATTCTCTGGGATGGATGATCCATTATTGAACTAGGCAGCATAATCAGCATGATGAGTTTGCCTGATTAGCAAGCTTTCCCTACCTGTTATCACCTAGCTGAGAGAAAGCCATGCGGGGCTCTGACAGCAGGTAGGCAAAGCCTCAGGGCCTGATGCTTTGGGTAGGGGGAGGGAAGTACTGCAGAAGGAGATGAATTATTGGGGCACTAGGCCCACAGCGACAGTTGTCCAAAGGAAACTATAGAAGGAACATGGACTGGAAAGACCAGTTCTCATCAGCGACACTGCGAAAATCCACGCACATCCCGCAGAAATACCCATGAGTAGGGAACGTTTTTCATCTTAAACCCACAGGCAGAGGGTTTCAGCTTATCCTCTCCAAAAGGAGCAGGTTGGGCATCAGCACTTGCTAGCTGTCCCTCTCTTCATTCTCGCACTCCTCACCCTGTGGGAAGAGAAATGGTTGATCTAATTGGTGAATGAAAAGAGTGTGCCCTTTACTGAGCCATATAAACCAGAGCAGGGTTGCTGTTCTGAATCATGAAGGTTTCTGTCTGTCTCTTCCTCCTTTATTTTCTCCTCTTTGGGCATTCATATTCTCAGAGTGAGCCCATTTCTCTGCTCCCTTTATGAGGTAAACCAACGGCGCAAGACTTGCCTCTAGCAGTCCAAACTAGCCTGTGCTCTCGGCTTTACATTCTCAGACTACAGCTAGATAAATAAACTCACCCAGCCTAGAGGCCTAGGGAGAGGAGTAGCAAGCCTCTTTGGCCTAATGCCCTCTGTGGTGGATGGCACTATTAACCCTCCTTATATCCATGTGCTTTGCACATGGTTTTGGGGGTAATGGTGGTATTATTGCTGTTAGCTTGCATCAAGTCATCTCTGACTCGTGGCAACCTTACATACGACGGGCCTAATCTGGTGTCATCCATACAATGGTCGGCATGTTTCAGTCCATCCCTGTGGCTGTTGTGCCAATCCGTCTCACCAAGGGCCTCCCATGCCCCTTTGGCCCTCTACTTCACCAAACATGATGTCCTCCTCCAGTGATTGATCCCTCCTGATTATGTGTCCAAAGTAAGCAAGTCAGACAATGCCCTGTTGTGATCCATAGGGTTTTTGTTAGATAATTTTTGGAAGTAGATTGGCAGGCCTCTCTTCCTAGTCTTAGTTTGGAATCTGCTAAAACCTGTCCACCATGGGTGACCCTACTGGTATTTGAAATGCCTGTTCCATAGTTTCCAGCATCATAGCAACACATAAGCCACCACACTACTTCTCACTAAAGGCAGAGTGTATTTCTCTACCCCACTGAGGTCAGACCTGGCTATAGGACTTGCTTTGGTTAATGGAATGTGAGTGGAAGTGACAGTATATTATATCCAAACCTTGGTGCTAGGAGGTAGCACATGCTGCCACTCACTTCCACTGTGCTTCTGCCGTTGCATGAGAAGAGCATGCCTGGTTGATCTATTGGTCCATGGGGAAGGAAAGACACGTGAAACAGAGCTGGACCCAATCTGTAACCTGGATTCAGGCTCAGCCTAGATCAGCTGACCTACAGGTGAATGCATGAGAATAAATCATCTTGCCTTAAGACACAGAGTTTTGGGGTGATTTGTTATACAAATTATTATAGCGGGAGCTAAGGGATATTTCCCACTATCACTTGTTCCCCAATTCAGTAGAGAAAACCAGTACTTTAAGCTTAATCCTAACATTTTACCCAGTGTGGCCCAATTCTTTGTGCTTTTATTCTGTCAGTCAGACCAGTGGAAGAAAATTTGAATACATGGTAGAATTACAGCACTAAGTTTAGGGGACCTGTATTTTCTGGTTTACAGCGTTATCTCAATATAACTAATATGCTTTCCCCAAAAAAGCATCCTACTTGGAATTACTAAATTATATAGCCTCCCTACCTAAACCCAACAAGGCCCAACATGAACCATGTCTTTCTTGCGGTAACCACAGATGTTCCTCTGGGGTCAGTAGATACTATCGACATTTGTAAGAAGCCATGCTCTGGAAAGCAGGAGGTCTTGACTATGATCCCCATGGCAGCGAGAGAGGTAAAACAATTCTTTTTCTAAATGCAGTCTATCTATGTAAGGTTTTATAAAAGTGCTATAGGGTATTTTCTGAGAAATAAACTCCTTAATATGACTTCATGGTAAGAGTTCTATTTCCTCTATTCTCAGGAGTCCTAGGAAAGAAAAATATGCCCCCTGGCAGTGTTCCATAAAACTAATGATGTGGGGGAATATGTGAATAATTGCCTGAATCGCAGGGCTACATATCTGTTAGAAAAATCTCTTGGCGATATAAGGAAGGGGCTCAGGACAGTTAAATTGGAGTCAAGTGAAATAAACTCCTGCTGCATTAGCTAGACAGCCTTGTAGGTCAAGGGAACAGTAGCAGCCATCTCCATAACTTGAGATGGTTGGGCCTCTGAGTATTCTAGGTTCACAGACAGGGACCTAGGATGAGAGATGGAAGGAAAGGGTAAACAAAGCATGGGCAAGGCTTTGCAGAGGCAGAAGGGCAAGGGCAAAATAGAGCAAGGCAGAGAGGGCAGTCCTTGATCCAAGTCTACTAGCTGCAGATCAGAAACTCAGACCAATGCCCCAAGCTTGAGTTCAAAGTGATGGAGAGGCCAGACATGGCACCTGAAGAGTGTGTGTGTGTTGGAGGGTCTTGGCACAGTTACAGATATCTTCCCCAACTGGGAAGCATCATGTCTACTCCCTGATGAGTCAACAATTAGCCCCCAATCATGGACAATCCAGATGACAGCAGGTAGGAGAAAGTGCCTGAGATGAAAGCGCTGGAGAGGATAAAGAAAGACATAGCCTAACCTCAGTAATAACTGCTTTCCCAAACCACGGTGCCTGATGGTTGTCTGCAGAAGACACTGCAAGATGATCTTCTTCATCAGTTGGAGAAAATCTGGCAATGTTCAGTAAGTGTTTGAAATGTTCATGATTGAATTAATGTTTTCTACAAATATTTATTTAGCACTGTTTCTCAGACCTATACTGCCCTAGCCACTGGGAATGTGGCAGAAATGAAAGAGACATGGTCCCTGCCTTCATGGTACCTCTAGTGTCATCTCTAGCTGCACATTAGAATCACTTGGAGAACTTTTGTAAAATACCGACATTTGTGCCCTACTCAAGACCAGTTGCATCAGAAACCTCAACTGCA
Organism: Loxodonta africana; assembly: GCF_030014295.1. NCBI lineage: Eukaryota > Metazoa > Chordata > Mammalia > Proboscidea > Elephantidae > Loxodonta > Loxodonta africana. The sequence continues at coordinate 39,713,678 of NC_087365.1, forward strand.
GTTGAAAACTGCTTGACTAGTGGGTAGATGGCTAGATGAATGAATGAATGATTAAGTGAATTCTAAGTGTAGGGTTATTGATACTGTGCTTCATAATATTATACTTCCAAAATTACTAGAATGAAAGGAACTTCCCCACTTCATCCCAGCCCTATCTTTACCTACTCGCCATTCCTTCACTGCACTGGTCTGGATGAGGTGAGGTCTAAAGATTCATAAAGCAAAGGCAGATCAAGTGTACTGACAAATATGACCAGCCCAAATCCTCTCCCACCTAATGGAAGACGACTGATATTTCCAGCATTGGAGACCATCAAAGAGAATATTTTAGGATGTTCTTTAAGGCACATAGAGAGGTGGATAAAAGTCCACGAATTCTGACAGAGAAGACAACCAGTTTGTACAACTCAGGACACCAATCTATATCCCTTATCCTCAGATGTTTGGTGCTGATGGACATTCATGTCAACAGTTTTTTAAATCATATTTTTCTTCCTCGTTTTCACCCATGTGCCTTCCAAGTAAATCGAGGGATTATTTCAACGGGGTCATAAATCTTCCTATATCTCAAAATACACACATAGGGGCCTCATGTTAATTTTCTTTCTCACTCTGCATTTCAACTATTTCAAATCATCTGCCCAGGTGACCAAGCCAGAAACTTCGGAGTCACCTGTTATCACTGCCTCTCCATCACCTCAGCCTTAGTCAGCCCTTCCTTCTAAATCTCTCAGGGATCGCTCCAGGTCTTCCAGCCCACAGCTTGCCCCTCTCCCGTCCAGGTCTCAACCATGTCCCCCCTGTTTCCAACAGAGCCTCCTAGCTGCCTCTCTGCCTAGGTTCTCCCCTTCAAATCCATCCTAAACTCAACAACCAGAGTTATCTTTTCTAAACAGAAATGTGTCTGTGTCGGTCCCCTGGAAACTAATCAATGGCTTCATGCTGCCTTTAAAAAAAAAATAGAGTTAAATCAAAACTCCTTATGAGGCTCTGCACAGCTTGATTTCTGTTCACTCCTCAGCCCATTTCTCGCCACTCCCAACTTCACCTTCTAGCTAAGGCATCCCCTATTTCTTCTGGCTTCTTGCTTTCTCTTGTTCCCTATCTTTGAATATCCCTTTTCATCACCTGGAATTCAATTGCCCATTCCATCCTAATCCTATCTTTCCCTGTCCACCATTTCTTCACCAGACAGGTCAGGGTAAGGTGTCCTACTATATTTTCCAAGATAGTATCCTGAAGTTCCCCTAATGTATCACTTATGACACAAGTTTATGCTAGCTGTGTCAATTCTCTATCCTTCCCTCAGTTGAAAAATCAGAAAGAGAAAACCCAGGTCAGTCTTATACGTGATTGCATTTACAGGGCTTAGTAAATGCAACCACATATAAGACGTATCAGTTCCTGCCACAAAGCAGCTTAGTATAGATTTTCTGAATGTTGAATGAATGCATGAGCTGAGGACAACTGTTTGTTCCTTCAACTTATACTAACTGAGGGCCTACTATGTGTCAGCCCTACATGCTTAGACATACCAATAAACAACAGACAAAAATCCCCACCCTGGTGGAGCTTACCTTCCAGATGGAGGGAGATTTTTTATTTATATATTCAACAAACGTTTATTGAGCACAAAACTGCAGCACACACACAGCAAAAAGATGGGGTGGCTTAGCCAGAAATCTACATGGAGGTTAGTGCTCAAATGTTTTGCTTGTTTTTGTTTTCAACCTCGATGAAAAATTTTTCTTTGTTTTAGTGTTACAGTCCTGGAATTTTCCAGCATCCCCTTTTTTGCTCAGTATTTCTCCACAGCATTTTTCACCATCTAATACAGAGAATATGGAGGCCCTGGGTCGTATGAATGGTTGAGCACTGGACTACTAACCAAAAGGTTCGCAATTCAAACCCCCCCAGAGGCACTTCAGAAGACAGGCCTGGAGACAGGTCATAGCCTTGAAAACCCTACAGAGCAGTTCTACTCTGCACACATGAAGAATCAACTCAACAGGAACTAACAACAACAACAACAATATAAAGAGTAAAATATACAGTTTGTGCTTATCGAGTTTTGTTGACTACATACATGAATGAGGACCTCCTAGAGCTCATTTGATACCAAATTTTGCAAATGATTAAGGATGAGCTTATCCAAAGCAAAAGAGAGGAGAAAGAAACAATTTTTAGAACAGCCTTTCAGGAAAGGGCAACTGGTGTTTGTTGTTCGTGACCATCGAGTTGTCTCCCATTCATGGCAACCCCATGGACAACAGAATGAAAATACTGCCCAGCCCTGCGCCATCTCCATGATTGTAGCGCTGTATTGGACAACGTTCTCCCATGAGACATAGAGTTTTCACTGGCTATTTCTTAGCAGTAGATCACCAAGCCTTTCTTCCTAGTCTGCCTTAGACTGGAAGCTCTACTGAAAACTGTCCACAACGGGGAACCCTGCTGGTATTTGAAATACCAGTGACATAGCTTCCAGCAACATGCAAGCCACCACAATACAACAAACTGACAGACGGGTGGTAGAAAGGGAACAGCTTGCCAAGTTCAGGGAACGAGGAGCACTGGGCTGATCTTTGTGATCCAGAAACATGTGCAAACAGCAGACCATCTCATGTTTTAATAGAGGGTTATTTACATAGTTTACTAATTATTATGTCTCAGTATAGGGGGAAAAAGCAAGTGTTTTTCTAATCTCTATCTGCCTCAAAGCTCTGGGGGTAATAAATTGTTGGTTTTCTTTTTAATTAGTGCATACTTCTTACTGCTTTTCTTTAAAAAAAAGAAAATCAATACGTGGTTTGTGAAGCCCTTAACAGAGAGTAAAGGACTGTGACTGGACTGTTTCCTTATTATCAGGGCATCTGTCAGCATTGCTCCATGAAAGGGACTACACGTGAGGCAGTCCCGTGCCCAGCTTTTTGGAGTAGTAAATGTACAGCCTGTTTCTAGAGTTAAAATGATGTGAAAAACATAACAATGTCAGGCTATGGTTGATAAAAAGGCACTGCCTGTTTTGCAAAAACTGTGGGCTGTGAGCCTCGTCCGTCGAGGCGGGCTCCCAACATCTTGAAAGTGTTGTGCCCGGCCAGTGCCCGGCCACACGCCTGCCCCCACTCAGCTTCGGGAAGTGGCTGCTGCCGTTCCCAGCAGGTCTGGTCAGAGGCAGAGGCCGCTGGGCTGGTAACCCTAACCCCACGTGGGCAGGCCAGCGTCAGAGCTTCTCTCCAACCCTGAAATTAACAGGCAGGGTTTTGGGAAGGGGAGGTGGACAGAAAAGTTTGGGGCCGGGTTTGTTACTCAGAACCCAAAGGAAACAGGAGCCTGAGGACGGGCCTCTTGGGCATGAAATGTTGTCATTGTTGAAGGAGTCCAGGTATGTGAACGAAAGTGTCCCTGAGAGTGTCAGAGCGGGATTTGGGGGGTCCCTTGTGCTATGAAGGATATGGTTCTGGCAGGCTGCCACTCTGGAAGGGAGAAGGGCAGAGCATGGGAAAGTCTGAAATCAATCAAGTAACTGGGTCTGATGGAGGCTGGACTCGGTGGGGCTCTTCATGCAGATAGATCTAATTCACTGTCCTTGTGCCCTCTCTGTGTGGCCAGGTGGACCAGGCAATGTGCCCCGATTTAACCTGTGCGAAAATTGTGTAACATGGGCACTTTTATCCTTATTTTATAGATAAAGAAGTCAGGGCTCAGAGAAGTTAAGTAACCTTCCCAAGACTTCACAGCACTAAGTTGGCAGTGCAAAGATTCACAACCAATCATTTCTATGTCTCACATTGCCTTTACTGTATCAAGCACCACAAGCAAAAAAGATAGTATGGTATCATGGTAAAAAGAGCATGGGCTTTGGAGCCAAATGCCTGAGTTCGAATCCTGGGTTTTGAATTCTGTCTTTAGTCAGGTTACTTGTTCTCTCTGTGCTACATACAGTTTTCTCATCTGTAAAACAGGGAAAATAATTGTATCTTTCTCATCAGGTGGTTAACCACCTAGTTGTAGAATTGTGGTCCATACAGTTTTCAATGGTCGATGTCTCAGAAATAGATGGCCAGACCTTTCTTCTGAGGCACCTCTGGGTGAACTCAAACCTCCAACATTTTGGTTAGCTTTTAAATGTGTTAGTATTTGTAAGGTTGTGGAGAATGGGAATCCCAGAATGCTTAATTTTGCTCATGAGGAATCTGCACATGGATCAAGAGGCAGTCATCGAACAGAACAAGGGGATACTTCACCGTTTAAAGTCAGGAAAGGTGCGTGTCAGGGTTGTATTCTTTCACCACACCTATTTAATCTGTATGCTGAGCAAATAATCCAAGAAGCTGGACTACATGAAGAAGAACAGGGCATCAGGATTGGAGGAAGACTCATGAACAACCTGCATTATGCAGATGATACAACCTTGCTTACTGAAAGTGAAGAGGACTTGAAGCACTTACTGATGAAGTATGGATTACACCTCAACATAAAGAAAACAAAAATCCTCACAACTGGACCAATGAGCAACATCATGATAAACGGAGAAAAGACTGAGTTTGTCAAGGATTTCATTTTACTTGGATCCACAGTCAACAGCTATGGAAGCAGCAGTCAAGAAATCAAAAAATGCATTGCATTGGGTAAATCTGCTGCAAAGGACCTCTTTAAAGTGTTGAAAAGCGAAGATGTCACCTTGAGGTCTAAGGTGCGCCTGACCCAAGCCATGGTGTTTTCAATCCCCTCATGTGCATGTGAAAGCTGGAAAATGAATAAGGAAGAGAGAAGAATTGACGCCTTTGAATTGTGGTCTTGGCTAGGATTAATGAATATACCACAGACTGCCAAAAGAACGAACAAATCTGTCTTGGAAGAAATACAATCAGAATGATATGATCCTTGGAAGCAAGGATGGTGAAACTAAGTACGTCTCACATACTCTGAACATGTTATCAGGAGGGATCAGTCCCTGGAGAAGGACATTATGCTTGGTAAAGTAGAGGGCCAGCAAAAAAGAGGAATGAGATGGATTGACACAGTGGCTGCAACAATGTGTTCAAGCATAGCAACAATTGTGAGGATGGTGCAGGACAGGGCAGTATTTCGTTCTTTTGTGTATAAGGTCACTATGAGTCAGAACCAACTTGACAGCACCTAACAACAACAATTTGTAAAATACTAAGAACACTGTCTGGCACATAATAAGCACTATTTGCATTTTTTGTGTTTGTCAAATAAGTAAATGAGAAAGGAATCGTTTCATTCTAACCTCCACAGTGTTCATTTTCTAATAGTAGAATACCTGGACTCAGAATGCACACTTCATTTTCTTAACACTGTGATGTCTATGAAGTGTTTGGGCTGCAACAACCTCATCTTGCTGTCTCAACAGCCATCCAGGGAAAGAAGGAAGATTGGACCCATGTTAGACACCAAGACTGGGCCAGGTGATAACTTTTCCAAGGCCACTTGGCAGGTGAGTCAGAGCAAGGTCTCCAACTCACTCTCTATGACCTTAAATTCCATGCTATGTCACAAACACCAAATAAAAGTGTGAGCTTTATAAGTTCATGGATAAAAGCTTGACGCTGTATATAAAATGGAGCCTCGAGACAGCCTCATGCTGCCATTTTACCATGGCTCCCTGACTGCGTGGGCTCTTTTTAAATTTTTCAACCCTCCACAGAAAGTCAGTGGCTCCTGGCTCCAAACGTTTCTGGAAACTCCCCACTATATCTCTCCTCTGTATTCAGGAAATGGAAATGTCTCTAGAGTTGGCATATTCTCGGCTACCTCAGAGCCGTGACAATGTAGTGTTCTCTTTTTACACATAGAACAAACGGAAGCTTCAAGAGTCTTAGTGATTTATCCAAAAGTCACATGAGTTCAGTGAGTAGGGAACTGCAGCAAGAGACTTAGCTAGCTTCCAGTTAATTTTATGAACCTTCTATGTATTGCCCAATATGAGTGTTGAACCCCATGGTTCTCTGTTCTTTTGTGCAATCTATGACCCAAATTCTAGGGAAGTTTGGGTGGGGCAAGGGGGAGGTAGAAAAAAGTAAAAGAAAACAAAATGCACTCAACTTGGTTTGGAGGAGCGGAAAGGAAACTGGAACCAGAGGGAGGGGTTTCAGAGGACTGGGGAAGTTGAGAGGGTTGGGGTCTTTGGAAAGAATTGAAGGCCAGAGTCATTAGGGACATAGAAAAGTGGCTGGTGGCAATGTCTACGGAAGCCCAACAGTGGCCAGAAATATGTGAACTCAAGGAGCAATAATATTGTCTTAATGCTAGATATTGTCCCAAAGTAAGGTACGAAGTAAGGTGCTTAGGATGAGTACATGCCATGCCTGTAATGGGGAAACAGAGGGGCAAGGAGAGGCTTGAGTTCCAGAGCCCATTCCACACCTTCTAGATCCCAGGCCAATGGCCACAAAACTGATTCTGGGTCTCTCTCAGTGGTGGGGCTCAAGATCCTGATCCCCTCCCCACTCAGGTTAGGGCAAGCTGACAGCTGGGTGACTCCAGCCTGCCACTTGAGTGGTTGACATTAAAAAACACTCACATTTCAAATGTGTACATGCTATATCCTTCTGACTGTAAAATCAATACATATTTATTTGAAAAGAACTTGTATCTGCTGGTATATGCACATACTTTCTTCTAGAAAGAATCAAAAGGATTTATTAACAATGACTTCATTTAGGGGGAATTGCAGATGGGAAGGAAGGCTTTCCATTTTCTTTTTGCACCTTTAGTACTGTTTTAAGTTAAGGACTAGGCTACTATGTTACTATTTTTGTTTTGTTTCATTTTTCTTTTTAGTGACAACAGAAGATATCTAGAAAGTAGGATGTGGGATTGTGGGCCATGTGTCTTGTTTTGTTTTTATTCCTCTACTTCTCTGTATTAAGAGAGAGAGAAAGCACGCACAGAAGCTTGCAAGTTAATAATGGTCTTTTGGAATAATATGAAAACTAAAGAAAAAATTAAAATCCGCAGTAATCACACCCATCCAGAAATGAACACTGTTATCATCTCAGCATTTGTCCTGCATGCTTGAATAATGATTATTCGATACCTAAATTCCAAATTCTATTTTTTACTTATTTGTACACCAGATATAATCCCACATATTGTTAAATATTCTTCAAAAGCATTCTTTTAGTGGCTATATAAGAGTCTTCCTACAACAAGAATTTTTGAAAATCTATAAAAGCAAAAAAAAAAAAAAAAAAACTATGAAAGTTCACTTAAAAATTTCACCTAAATCTCACACAGCTTCCAGGGTGCGAAATGGACCGGATGGCGTGTTGTCTAAGTTCCTGCCTCAAATTGACTCCTGGTGGGTCCCAGGGCCCTGCTCCCAGCCACCACCCTAGCCTGGTAGTGAGCTGGCTCCTTCAGAACCACTCAGAAAACGTGTTAAAAATGCAATTTACTTGATTCAGCTCCCAGAGATTCAGATTCAGGAGTTAGGAGGGAGGCCTGACAATTAGTATGGCTGTTTTTTAAGACACCTAGGTGCTTAGACAATCAGGTCTGTCCCATGGACGACCAACCTGTCTGCAGTTTCCTGGGACTGAGTTTTAGTGCTAAAATTAAGAAAGTCCCAGGCAAACCGGGACAAGGTGGTCACTCTGTCTTCTCCTGCATTGGGCCTGTGTGCCATCTCTTGTGCTGTCTGCCCCTTATCTCATGATGAAGTAACAACATCTGAGGGTAAGCCTCAAGTTCAGCAAGAAAGGAAGTCATCGTGGCCTTTATTTTAAGCAAAATGAATTCTCCCTAAGTACAGATGGGCTCACAGGGACCTGTGCTGCAACTCAGAACCAAGGTTGTAGGGCATCCAGCTCTGTACTCTGACGGACTCCACCTCCTCTGTGCACTCATCTTCCTTGGGGCCTTGATGGAAGGCACTGGCTAAAGAAGGGAAGGATTCAGGGTCTCCATAGCATAACTTTCAGAAAGAGCAAGTATTATGAATTGAATTGTGCTCCCCCCTCAAAAAAATATATATCATATTTTTACCCAAATAACATGTGCCTTCTTCATTTGTTTGCTAACGTCGCCTTCCCTGCTCAAGGTATTTTTGTAAGCAATCCACTCTAATTTTTTTTGCAGCAACATATAAAAAAAAAGAAAAAAAGGCACAGCAACACTTAGGAAAATACCTGGCGGGGGAAGGTACAAACGTAAAACACTGTTATGTTTTGGAATCTAACCCCCCATACCTGTGGATGTAATCTTGACTGGAAATAAAGTTTTCTTGGTGATATTCATAAGGCCATCTCATTGTAGGGTGTGTCCTAAATCTAATCCCTTCTGAGTTACCAAAAGCCCAGATTGGACACAGAAGGGGACGCAAACAGGGAAGACAGACTCCCTGTGGGAATCTCTAAGGAACCAAGTGGTGCTGGGGCTACAGATACTGAAAAAGACAAGAATTTTCCCCTAGAGCCAAAACCTTGATTCAAACTTCTAGTCTCCTGCAAGGTGAAAAAAAAAAAAAAACATTCTATTCTTTAAGCCAACCACTTGTGGTATTTCTGTCACATTGTTCTTTGGGCAACTCCTCCATCCCACAGGTCCCCTCATACTACTTCCAAATGTTCCAGGAGAGAGGTTGACATCCATCGCCACTAACGGAAACCCAAGCAGGTGGAGTAGTGATTCCACCCTGCATCCTGAGGCTGCTCGTCCGGGCACACAGGAGTATCCTTCTCTGCTGCAGAATGAGTCTCCCTGAGCCCATGGTAGGGATGAAGGAAATCAGGATTTGCTTTTTCCACTGGTTGACATGGGGGAGGGGGACCCTGTACCCTACCTCCTTAGAAGGATGAAGACAGTGTTGTATCACAATAACTGCTATTGGCTACTGAGTCCCAACCTTGAACCAGACACTGAACCAAGCACTTGATCCTCATAACCATCCAATGAGGTAGGTGCTATTTTTGCCCCCATTTCACAGAGGAGAAAACTGAGGCACAAAGAGGTTACTACTTGCCCAAGGTAAACGATAGAGCTGAAATTGAAAACCAGGCAGTTCTGGCACCAAATCCTATACTCTCATAACCCTTGTAGTGACTCAATCTAGTGGAGATAACTGGGTCCAATTCCCAGTTTGTCCTCAAATCATTTTAAATCTTTAAACCTCACACTCCTCCTCTATTTAAAAAAAAAGTCATTTTTTAAAAAGCAGTTGAGGCTCTGCATTTTCCCCAGGTTGTTGTAAGGGTTATAGGCACTACCTGCATTTCTGCCCCCCCCCCCATTATCACGTGGCTGCCCCTTACCTGTAAGGATCTCTGCTCACGTGTCATCTACACCTACAGCTTCCTTGGTGACCCTGTAACAGCAAACCTCCACCTTCCTGCCCCACCACTCAGGCTCTCTCTTTTTACCCTACTTCATTTTTCTGCACGTCACTTATCACTAGTGTGTACCACTATGTGAGTGTGTGAGTATGTGAGTCTGGATGTACACGTGTACACTTTATTTAACGAATGTCTGACTCCCCCACTGGGTTCTTGAGCCCCAGGAGAGCAGGAACATTGTCTGTCTTATAAGCTGTAACATCCCCAGAGCCAAGAATGGCATGCAGGCAGATGGGAGGTGCTCAAAAAATATTTGAGAAGTGAATAATGAATGGATAATGGATGTGTTAAATTGTATGGTGCCTGGCACATATTAGTCACAAAATATTTTTATCTTGTCTGAATCTGAATCCCAGGTGACCTATAATAATAATTCACATACAATTTTTAAAAATTAAAAGATGAACCCCAAACAAAAGACAGGAATCAATATGCAGAGGATGAAGGGAATAGAAGTATTTTAAGAACTTTTTGGAGAAAAGTTACATTTAAGTACCTTCTGAGTTATGAGCATCTTAGTAGACAAGGTAAAAAGGTAAACCAGATGAGAGCCCATAATTCTATTATCTACAGAAAGCCCCACACTACCGCCCAGCTCTAATGTCTCATCGAGCGCAGCAGGTGACCACTCGGCCTCAGCATTTGACTTTTGATCCATGTGATCAATTCAGACCGCTGTCTCGTGTTTCCCTATCTTCAGTCCATCAAATACTCTGCCTTAGAAAGAAGACCCTTGACTTCATAGTTTTCCCTTCTAGGACAGCAGCACTAAATAGGATATGTCCACCTCCTGGGTGAACCAGGCACCTTCTGAGACTGCTATGAAATTTCCCAGCAGGAGTCAGTTTACAAATGTAGCACTCCTCCTTGAGTGTGCAATGGCTCTGAGGGCACCTGGGAATTTAGAGTCAGGAAATGCCACAAACAGGGCAATCTCCCAAAGGTAGCTGCCAGGGGCCATCTCCCCTTGGAAACAGTAAAGCTGAGCCAACCAGAAGGCTCCGTAAGTGTAGGAGCAAATGCTGATCCACTCCCAGCTAAGGGTAGAAGACGGGAGGGAGGTGCCAGCTGTCCGGAAACTGGAATAGGGTCAAGTGAGGCTTCAAAAATGTGTTGTTGTACCACCTCTAGGAGGTGTCCCGGTGCAGTGGGAAGACCTTTGGAGTCCACCAAACCTAGATTCAAATCCATCCCTCTTACATGAGCTGGGAAACCCTGGTAGCATAGTGGTTAAGAGCTATGGCTGCTAACCAAAAGGTCAAAGGTTCGAATCCACGAGGCACGCTTGGAAACCGTAATGGGGCAGTTCTACTCTGTCCTATAGGGTTGCTATGAGTCGGAATCGACTCGATGGCATCTGGTTTGGTTTTGGGTTTTATATGAGCTGCATGATCTTGAACAACTGACTTCATCTTTCTTTGCACGTTTTTCCCTCTATCTCAGAATGAGGCTTAGACCATCTGCCCTGTGCAGCCTAGGAGTTAAGAATGCAGGTCTGAAGCCAGGCTGCCTGGGCTTGCCTCCTGGCTTACTGATGGGGTGTCCTTGGGCAGGTACCTTTATGTTTGTATCTTGATTTTCTCATCTATAGAATGGGGATAATGATAGGATCTATAGTCTATGACTATTGTGAGGATTATATGTGATAAACCATGTAAGGCTTTTCTAATGTGCCAGGTATACAGTAAGTACACAATAGATACTGCTCTTGTTCACCAATGTTTTGGGTCGGTTGTGAGGCTTACAGAGAATATGTGAGTGCCCAGCTGTGCCTGACACTTAGGGCTCTGCATTCCTGTCTTGGGGAAAGCAAACCCTGAGTCTAAGCCCAGGTTAGGGGCCCCTTCTGTAAACCCCACAGGATCCCTGGGTCAGTTGGACAAGGAACATGGCTAGGATGTTTCCTTGGCTCTGGCAGTGAGAAGAGTTTGCTGGGACAGGGTTGGCCAGTGCCAGCCCACCAGAGAGTCATAGGCACATAAATAGGAAGCTCCTGGCTGGCATTTACTGTAACTCCTCAGCCCCTGACCACATTGTCTTGTCTGTGGCACGTTTATTTTGGGGACAAGCACTGAAGTCATTGCTGCCCAGAAGTGCTCCAGGCAGCCCTGCCGCAGCTCTGCTTTCCCAGGAGAGCCCTGGGATGAGAGAACCAGAACCGCAGGCAGCCCGAGAGGTGCCCTGAGTCGACAGGCCGACCGCAGGCCCGGCTTCAGCCCCTACCCGGGAACAGACCCGGGTACAGCCTAGCTTCCCTTCGAGCTTTAAGAACAGCCCCTGGCAGGAAGCTCTGAGGAAAGGTGGGAGGGGCAGCCCCTCTCAAACACCTCTCTGTCTCACTTTCCTTTTCCTCCAAGGGCTGCTTTAGCCCATCTTCGTGGTGACTGGGACTCATCTCTCTTCATTTTCTGTAACTGCACAGGGAAATGGGGAAGTAGATTCTTCAAACCCACCCTCTGGCCTTGGTGAGTAACCCCTCAGTCCCAAGCCTGGGCTTGGGCCTAGGCAGGCCTCTGTCAGCTGTTCCCTGGGCTGAAAGACAAAAAAAAACAAACAAGCCCTTTCGCATCAAGTTGATTCCAACTTATAGCAAAACTGGAGGCTGAAGGACAGGCAGTCCTGAAAGACCTTGATTCCTGACACCACTGGCGAGAAGGAGCCACTGCCGCTCTGGAACTGGGCCTTAGACTCCACCTGACAGGAGGCCTGGCTTCTTCAAGCTGCCCTTTCTGTGAGGTGCTCTGGTCACAGCATGCCCTTCCTGCCCCAGCATACTAACTGCCAGGATTAGGCTTTTGTGTCCCCAGGCCCCCCAGACCAAAGGATCCAAGGCTGTGCTTCCATTCTACCCTCCCCAGGTCTGGGTGACATCTCCCTGCCTGCTCAGTGGGTGGGTCAGCCTCTCTCCCTAGAGTTGGGTCTTCTACCAGAGCATGAACAAAGGGAAGCCAACCTACTACCCAGACCTGGTTCCATAGGCTTTTCTGGGAGTCACTGGGTAGTTGTGGTTAGAAAAGAGTGTCCCTGAAATCAGCTGCTCCTGTGCTTCTCAGCAGTGTGGGACCACCTTTGGCCTCCTGCCTGACACTCAACACAGAATAGACAGCCACATCCGTCTTTCCTTCCTGCTTTCCTTCTTTCCCTTCTTCTTTGCTTCCTCCCTCCACACAAGGTAAAACCCGTTTCCCTGGAGTCAGCTCCAACTCGTAGCATCCCCATGTGTGTCAGACTAGAGCTACACTCCATAGACTTTTTCCTTGCCTGATTTTTTCAGAAGTAGATTGCCACGTCCTTTCTTCTGAGGGTGGGCTTGAACCTCCAAACTTTCAGTTAGCAGCCCAGCACGTTAACTATTTGCACCACCCAGGGACAAGTCCCCACAATTACCTCTTGCATAGCATGCTTTTGAATACCAGAGCAATGTCCTGAACTAGATCTTGGAAGACAACAATGACCCCTCACAAAGCCATACAGACAGCAAAATAGGGGCCTGACATGGAGATCCCCTTCCTTGCCCCCCCTCCCAACTTCCACATGAGTCAGACAATGACACACACCCAGGTCCCAGGGGTTTCATCAGCCCCTCCAGATCCAAGTCGTAAGGGTCAATATCTTTCCCCATTTTTGACCATAATCAGTAACAAATGCGACAACAACCCTGAACTTGCTTTTCTAGTACTTTTTAAAAGACCTTTAACCACAGGATTTTTATTAGCTCTTTTTTTTCTTTTTTGGTCATTAAACAAATGAGAAAACCCCTGCAAATTGAATCCAGACATGTTTACATAGGCTATCAAAAGCCACGATATTTTTATCATCTTTGTTTTTATTTATTCAGTCTCCTTAGCTCTCTAGTCATGGGTTGTCAGTGTTTCCTCGTTACTTTGAAAGTCAGGAGACATTGGCGTGTGGTACGAGTTGTTCTCCTCCCCCTCCAACCCCAACTCCCCCACCCCCCACCCCCATCATAAGCCTGAAAGGCCTAGAAGCTTCTTTGTTGGGGAAAGTAGGAAAGGCATATAAAATGAAAATCTCTGTTCCATTTGCGTGTCCCCATTTGAACAGGCCATACTCTACATATAATTAAACCCTGATATATATCATTATCATAATTGGGAAACTGGCATAATTTCATATCTTGTTAAAATAAGTGGTGTGGTTAAAACAGTATAATGTACACCATATACCTTCCTCCTCCCATGTATGAATTGGGCCAGGTTTTTATGGTGTCTCAGAGCCTTTATGCAATCGGGCTACCCCAGTGAGGTCTTGGGTTCGCGGAACACCCACTGTAAGCCTGTGGAGTCACCGGTGCTCACCCAAGCTGGTACCACACCTACCTGCTTGGTTTTCAGACCTAGAGAGCCTCATCTCTTCAGCTACGTCCCAGGCTGAGTGAAGAGTAAAATCAATATTCCTAAGTGGAAAAAGGTCCAATAAATTGCTGAAAAAGTTACTTTCATGTATATCTTTGCTACTAAGTAGGCACTCATTCAGGCAGTAAAATGGCAAAGTGGTCAGAGCAGGGAGACAGCGGCCAGACCAGCCCCCACCTCGCAGCTGGCAACGGCTCTTGGGTCGCCTCGCAACCCCAGAAACTCAATTAACCTCCCTGGGCCTCGTTCCTCTGTTCATTAGTATTTATTTATATGATTTTCTTAAGCTTGCCCTTTGTGGTAAAAATCACCTCAGGGCACCGGCACAAAAGAGTAACAATTAATTTAAATACATAAAACAGAGCAGAGATGGCCAACGGCCTTGAACTTGGAGACGGTCAGATAAGCCTTTTGAAAGATCTATCCCCTTAACTTGCCAGAACCTCAGGGGGAGGCCAAGAACTCAGCAATAAGGAACCCCCTCTAAAAGTCACATAGAGGTTTCTGCTTTCAGAGAACCTGCGACATGTTGGTAGCAGTGCCCTGGCTGACTCCTCCCTAGGTGCAAAAACCACCCCTAAAGTGCATAAGGTTCTTCTCAGCTTGGCATTTGCTGTAGGAGCCTACCGAAAATCTGGAAGAAGATAGGGTTGAGAAGCTATGCGTCAGAGTGAGGAACTGGCCGTTGCCCATACGAGTCACCCCAGCCAGAATCACTGCCACTGACAAGGGTTAAAAAGAGGCAGAATTTGTCACACACACACACACACAAAACTAGACTTACTTGTCTGATACAGACTGGAGAAACCCTTAGAGTATGGCCCCAGACACCCTTTTAACTCAGTACTGAAGTTACTCCTGCGGTTCACCCTTCAGATTAGAGAGACCTACAAAACAAACAATGGTGCACATAGCTCAACCATGTAGAGAAGACTAAATGGGCACACCAGCCCAGGGCAAGGACGCAAAGGCAGGAGGGCACAGGAAAGCCAGACAAATGGAAATGGGGAACCCAAGGTAGACAAGGGGAGAGTGTTGAACTTTGAGGGGTTAGCAATCAACATCACAAAACAATATGTGTATTGATTGTTTAATGAGAAACTGATTTGCTCTGTAAACCTTTACCTGAAATACAGTTTAAAAGTTTTTTTTAATAAAAAGAGGCAGGGTTTGGCTCAAGATAATAAAGTTCTTCCTGAGAATTAGAACTGTCCCCAAGGAAAAAGTGAAGTGATGAACTCTGTCCCTGTATGAGTTCAAACACAGATGGAGACCTACTATGTGCCGGGTACCATGCCAGGAACCTGCACAAAAGCTTCAGGGGAACCAGAACACCAGGTCAGGAAGGGTCATGCTGAGCAAGTGAGACACAACTCCATCTAACACCAATGTACACAAAGCCTTCTACAGGGAAACATTTTTGCAAGACTGAGTCTTCAAAGCCTACCATATACACTGCTCTGCCCTCTAGTTTTTCCACTCTGCTGCACACCTTGGATATCATTCCATATCAGTCCATGAACAGTGTCTTCATTCTTCTCAATGGCTGCAATTTTTATCAGTGTACCGGAAACCCTGGTGGTGTAGTGGTTAAGCACTACAGCTGTTAGGCAAAGGGTTGGCAGTTCGAATCCACCAGGCGCTCCTTGGAAACTCTATGGGGCAGTTCTACTCTGTCGTATAGGGTCGCTATGAGTCGGAATCGACTCGACAGCACTGAGTTTGGCTTTTTTTTTTTTTGGTATCAGTGTACCATTTTTTTAAAAATCAACCTGCTCCCCTATTAGGACATCGAGGTCATTTTTGGCGATCTGTTATCACGAATATTCGTTCAATAAATATTCTTGTATATATGTCATGAAAGCATATCTTTAAGTCAAGTTCCTAGAAGAGAAGTCACTGGGTCAAAGAGAATGTGCGTCTAGAAAGTTAATGAACGCATTGTCCTCTATAGCAGTTGTACCTTTATTGAAATTTCTCAGAGAACAGAAGAATTGTCACATGGTGTCACTGAAAACTGACTGCTAGCTATGATTCTTTGGCTGTATATTGGCCCTTCTCACAGAAGCCTCACCAGGCTACCAGTTCATATAGTCATGGGGCATAGCACCTCCAGATGAAATATATGCCTCCATTCCTGAAGGCCCTTGAACACATGCTTGAACCTAAGAGAGGAGAGCTCAGAGAGACCTGAGATCTGCCTCCCACTTCCTATTGTTAGATCTGCCTTTTCTCTGGAGATTCTTATCCGGAACAACAATTTCTTTCCCTTCATGAGGATGCTATCCTAGACTTAACCACTAGACAAACCCCACAGAATACAGTGCCCCAGCACACACATAAGGTCTATACTTATGGCTCTTCTTTCTTGACATTTTTCTCTCTCTGGTCACTGCTGTCTTTTAAAGAAAATATGTCCTGTTTAATAGAAGCTCTTTGTTTTGCTGAGAACATTGGTACATTTGAATATGTAAATACAGCCAAAAATGGAGTCAGAGCTGAAGAAAGCTAAACATTCCTGCACAATAAAACTAGAGGAATTTGGAAATTCCAAGAGAAATCCATAAAAGAAAGGGAAGAGGGGGAGGGATGGAAGAGAGGGAAAGGAATGAAAGATCCATCAAGATGCCAGGAAGCTGGGAGGAAAGGGCCAGGGAGGACTGTCCAGGGATCCTGGGACCCGAGGACATTTTGAACAAGTAGGTTACCTGACGTTACTCTGAATCAGATTGTGACGCTCTGAGGTAAGCTCCATCTTGGTACCCCTAATGCCAAGCCATTGCTAGAACACTTATAAATGCTTGAGGTAAATGAGCACTGGGTCTGGGTGTGTGACAGAAGCACAGTCAATCAAGGAAGGGTATGAGTTTCATATACGGGTTAATATGGGGCAGAACAGAAAGAGTACCTTCAGAGCTGGAGCTCAGAACCTGAGATAACCATGAAAATATTAGCTCTGAGGGATTCCCAGTTCTTATCAAGGACTTCCTTTGGGTATGGAGTGGAGGTTGCATGATTTTGGCCTATAGATCCAGAAGTTGGGTATTTCATCTGCTCCCTGGGTCACATTACGCCATGTCGTGGCTCATTTCTGACTCCCTGTCCATGAGGGTTGGCCAGGATGACTTTTCCCATAACCATGACTCTTCCTTCAGGTATCCATATGGCTTTCTCTTTTACTTCATTGGTATCTCCGCTCCAACACCCCTGGTTAAAAAGTCCTTTCCTGCTCTCCCTATCTATAATCACATCTCCTGCCCCAACCTCTCCATCTCCTAACCTTGCTTTATTTTTCATTAACAGTACGTCTCATCACTGGGCATAATATATTTATTTCTTTATTGTTTGATTTCCTGCTAGAACATCCATTGCTGCCAAGTCGATTCTAACTCATGATGACCCATGCATTACAGAGTTCCACAGGGTTCTCTTGGCTGTAATCTTTACAGAAGCAGATCACGAGGCCTTTTTTCCATGGCATCACTGGGTGGGTTCAAACCGCCAACCTTTAGGTTAGTAGTCAAGTGCAAACCGTTTGCACCACCCAGGGTCCTTCAAGCCCTGTAATTATAGGCCTATTGTCTACCT
The DNA here is from genome assembly GCF_030014295.1 of Loxodonta africana. Taxonomy (NCBI): domain Eukaryota; kingdom Metazoa; phylum Chordata; class Mammalia; order Proboscidea; family Elephantidae; genus Loxodonta; species Loxodonta africana. The sequence goes on from NC_087365.1 coordinate 39,731,004, forward strand.
TCTTTGTTCCTCTATCCGCATTGCCTAGAACTATGCCCAGCCCATAGTAGGCACTCAATAAATATTTGTGAAATAGACTAATCGACTAAAGATGTGACAGTCTGCTTCTGCAAAGATTACAGCCCTAGAAACCCTACGGGGCAGTTCTGTTTTTTCCCATAGAGTCGTTACGCAAAGAATGATCAGAGTAAGTGGAAAAGAAAACATCAGAGCGTTTGGACATTGTTTAAAACTAAGCAGATTAAAATTTTAAGAGTCTCAATGCAGCTGAGAGAACTACCATTTTATAAGGAACAAAGTGAAATTAAAGTCTAAGGAAGATTTTAAACTAAAAAAAAAAAAAAATGGCCTTGTTTTCCTTGTGTTTCTCAGACTAATAATATTCACAGAGTTGGGTACAGGGAATGATTTTAAGAACTGCACACTCTTCCGAAGCATATGACCATCTGCCACAAGGAGGGAGTGAGTCCTGGTCCAGATAACCATGAGCATCCATGAGTAATTGTGACCAGACCCCAGGCCAAACCTTGCACTAGGAATTAGGCATGTGTCGCTGAGGTCAGCAATTGGCTCCTCTGCCCTCTGTTTTGTGCCAGGCCAGACAGCTTACTCCCCACCAGGGATGATACGAACTGTGCTCTCACTTTGTCTTCAACTGCAGAAGTGGAGAACATGCCGTGGTTCATAGGGAGAAGGAACAAGCATTGAGTTTTATCCAAGAGTTGTCTGCTTTTCCACCATCAGATTATTACCTTCCCATCCCCCATGCTGGATTCAGAACAGCCGCACCTGAAAAATAAGAAGACGCCATTAGCCAGATACTTGGGTCATTATTTCTAGCCAAAAAGAAGGGCAGGGACGCCAAAGGCAGCCTTCACAATTCAGCTATGGCAAGAGTCATACCCAGGCAGCCAGAGTGAAAAGAAAGTCCTTGGAGATTCAGGGCAGCAGAGTCTCTGGCCCAAATAACCCAAAGCTATAAAAAAGACAGTCCCTAGCTGGTACAAACGGTTAACTGGTGGCTTGGCCACTAACCAAACAGTTGGAAGTTTGAGTTCACCCAGAGGTGCCTTGGAAGAAAGGCCTGGCAATCTACTTCTAAAAAGGAGCCATTGAAAACGCTATGGATCACAGTTCTACTCTTGCATACATGGGGTTGCCATGAGTCAGAGCTGACTCAACGGCAGTTGGTTCCTGGTTACAAAGAAGCAAGGGGCAAAACAACTATTTCATGAGACAAGGCAGTGTAAATGAATTATTTAACCGAGGTAATATTTGTCTACACAGCCTCGCCTCACTTGAGAATCGTTCTCTCCCAGGCTTCACTGAGACCAACGAGATAGTGCAATAGAAAATCTGTCACAGAAACCCATTCCAATATACAGGCAGTCTCCTTAAAGGGACAGGAATAAAATCATGCTTGCATTCCTTGATAGCATGTGCCAGTGTAACATCTTGATATTGTTTCTCAGAGTGGATTTGACACACGTCTGTTCAAATAATTAACACTCCCATTTTGACTTAGCTTTTTGGCAGAAAAAACAGATTGTCATGCCAATTTATGAGTTGACCTACAGGACCCTTTTTGGAAAAATAAAATAAAAAGACCCATGCAAAGTGGATCATTATGCTTTAACACATTAAAATGAAAGTGGTCAGCTTTTCTTTTTCCTTTTCTTTCTTTGCACCTAAAATCCCCTGACCTATTACACTCTGCAATGCAAATATGCTAGTGGTAGCAATTGTAGGAGAAAGAACGGAAAAGGGAAATTGGCAGGGGCACATGGGAGATGCATATTACAATTTATCAAGGGAAGAGAATGACACCTCATTTTCTATAGTAAGAAGTACTGGAAATAAATCAATCAGCCATTCATTTGGTTATTCTCTCTATACGTCCAACACCCAATATTATAGCATAGCACGTGTCTTTCCACATACTAGTTTTTTTAATGAGTATAGTCAAAATTAACCAGATAGTTAATTTTTAAAATAACTAGGAGGGACAAGTTTGACTAGACTACTTTTTTTTTTTCTGTTTGCTGATAGGTGCCTCTGAGTCAGTTCCAGCTCATAGCAACCCTGTGTAAAACAGAACAAAACATTTCTCTGTCTTCTGCCATCCCCACAATAGTAGGTATGTTTGAGCCCATTGTTGCAGCCACTGTGAAACTCTGGTATTTTCTGCACTTCGTGTGAAGTTTAGTCTATAAACAGTAAAATCTTTACATGTTCAACTCAATGAATTCTTACCTCTACATACATCCATGCATGCACACTCAGGTCAAGATACAGAACATTTTCCATAGCTCCAGAAAGTTCTCCCATGCCCTTTCCCAGGCAATAACCACCACACCCCGCAAGGCAGTCACTCTTCTGACATTTTTTACCATCATTTAATTTTCTGTGTATTCTTGAAATTCATATAAATGGAATCATAGGTTACGTTCTCTTTTGTGTCTGCCTTCTTTAGCTCAATACAACGTTTTCAAGATTCATCCACTTTGCTGCATGCCTCATTTGCTCACTATTTCTCACTGCTGTGTGGTGGTCTACTACATGAGTGTACCACAATTTGTTTATCCGTTTTCCTGCTAATGAGTATTTGAGTTGTTTCCAGTGGTTGACTAGTATGAAAAAACTACTATGAATATTCTTGTCCAAGTCTTTTTGTGACTATATACCCTCATTTCTCGTGTGTGTGACATGGCCGGGTCATAATGTAGGCAGATTTTTACCTTTTTTTAGAAACTGCCAGATAGGTTTCCAAATTGGCTGTACCACACTCCTATTTGTTTTTTAACCTTACTGCGTCTCAGTGTTTCTTTGTAAAATAGCTATATAATCATTGTTGTTGTGTGCTGTTGACTCCAACTCATAGCAACTCTACAGGACAGTGTAGAACAGCCCCACACAGTTTTCTAGGTTGTAATCTTTAAGGCAGCACATTGCCAGGTCTTTTCTCCCACAGAGCCCCTATTGGGTTCCAGCCATGAACCTTTCAATAGCAACTGAGCCCTTGACTACTGCACCACTGGGGCTCCTTAGCTATATGATGATACTCACCTATTCATGGGACCATTGTAAGGATTAAGCAGTGAAGTACCTAGCACAGGATCAGGAGTGTGGCAAACACTGGATGAAAACCATTCCTCCTCCTGCCCCACATTCCTTGAGTTTGACAAGCACCTTCTCCTCTCTGCTAGGTTGTCTCTCTCTCTTCTAAGCCCCAGAGATTGAAAGGGAAGCAGGTCTAGTAGAGAAAAACCCTGCAGAAGAGAAGGCCAGGAGGCCAGTTGAGGATGAGAATGCGTCTACCCACAGCAGAAGGAGAAAGCTCTATTTACAGTAGGACCCAGACAGAACTGATTTGTTCAGAGCCATCCTATTCCTGAGTGTGATATTTGTCCACATCATAAAACCACAGGCTACAATGTGTCTGACATTATACCAAGTGATATAACCCCTCCTAATGATATTATAATGAATCCCAAATGAGGCAGCCATCACTGGGCAGCCATTTCAAAGTGATCCTGAAATAGTTTTTACAGAACAAGGGCTCTGTGTGCCAAAGGCAGACGCTCACATGAGGCCAGCAGAGTTAGCTCAGGCATACACATGAACACAACTGTGCCTTAGCTCTTGGCTGGGAACTTTGTCTTTTTATATTAATCTACTGCCTTTTATGAAAATCAAAATGTTTCTTTTCTTTTTTTTTATTTTTTTATATGAAGGATGAAATTGGACATTTTCTAAGTGCAATAAAATGTCCCCCAGGGTGCTTTTTTTGTTATTATTCTTTAAATCAGCAGTTTCTGTGCCTCTTCGTTAGTAAAAGCCAATGACCTTTCAGCTTGGCTTCACCTCCCTCGGTGCTCCAAGAAAGCTTACCGCATTTCCTGCCATCCTGGTGGCAGGGCTTGTTTTGCTCTGTTTTTCTGCTAACATACATAAGGTAGTCTTCTGAGATGCCACATGATCTGTTTCCACAAACAGGAGAGCCTGCTGACTCAGGAACCATTAGAATTTCTTCTAGGACAAATGTGCAGCCCTTTCTGCCCTTAAGGGCAAGAACCACAGGAAACCATGTGTCTGTACTAATGGTGTTGGCTGCCTCATCCTGCTAGATGGGGTCCTTAGAATCAGTGGGACCTGAAACAGGAAAAAACATCTACTCTCCTCACTCTCACAATCATCAGAATCCTCATCCCCACCACCATAACCAGCATCGCCACCATGACCAATTTCACAGCAATGTTTGTTAGCCTCACCCTTATCATCTACGTACCTATTCCCCCCCCACCCCCCCGCCGCCCCAGTCATTATCCTCCATCATCCCCACTGTGGTGGATCCTCTATTGTTGGTCTTCCCAACACATCTCTTTCCTGCCCCTTTCCCATGCCATGTGGTTCCATGATTGGCCCGAAAATTAGGTCCAAGACTCAATTAGATTTGTTTTACAGATACTGGGAAAATATAGCTGTTCTTTTTATTCTCTTACTAAGATCACATGGATGGACTGGGAAAGTCCAAAACTACTAGAGATCATTTATAGCCACCAGGTAGAGAGAGATTAGTTAGTATAAAACACAACACAGAAGGCAATCGATCAGAAAGAAGGAAAGGAGTCCTGATGAAATTTTTTGAGCACCTGGACCCAACCACACCTGCATTTTTAGTTATATGTCAAAATATTCTGTATTTTACATAAACTAGCTTGGTTGTCTTTTCCTTGAAACTGAAAGAATTTTGAATAAAACAACTACCCTTGCCCTCTGTCTATATTGCACATGCCCATCCCAAAAGTACTCAAGTTTGGCATTCCATCTCGAAGTGTCAACCCTGGGGTTGAGATCCTGGTCTCCTACCAAATTTAACCCAAAGCTGGTGAAATAATATGAAGCCAGATTCCTTATGAGAAATCAGGTACTTCATACCAAGGAGACTAAACACAAACTTCAAGCCTAGAAGAATTAGGATAATACCAGGTTTAGAACCAAGGCAAAGGGTCTGAGACAATTGCTTCTGACACCAAGAGAGTGCGTAAATTTCCTTCATAAATGAGCGGTTTTGGTAATGGAGTTATGAGTCTCACTTAAAATATAAACAATCAAGATGAGAGACATCTTTCTCTCCACCATTGTCATCCACAAAGTATTCATGGTGGCCATCATGCATTTATTCTTCTCCTGAGCTCTGCTTTCCAGGAGCATTAACTCCAGTAGGGTGGAAATATAGAAAGACAAATTCAACAAATAAACTTTTTCATAGAATAAGAAGCTATTTGTTCTGTAAAGAGTGACTAAGATAGGAGGTCCACCACTCATCTGTCAGTTTGTCGTACTGCAGTGGCTGGCATGTTGCTGTGATGCTGGAAGCTATACCACCAGTATTTCAATACCAGCAGAGTCTTCTACAGGCATCGGGTTTCACCACAGCTTACAGGCTAAGACAGCCTGGGAAGAAAGGCCTGGACATCTACTTCTGAAAACTAGCCAATGAAAACCTTACGATCCCAACAGAAAATTGTCTGATACAGCGCTGGAAGATGAGCCCACTAGGTTGGAAGGCACTTGAAAAACAACAATGGACTCAAGCAAACCAAGGATCATGAAGATGGCGACATTTCGTTCCTGTTATGCATAGTGTCACCATGAGTCAGAGCTGACTTGACAGCAACTAACAACTACAGTGTAAGAGGTATACCTGAGCCTAGCTACCATAAGCAGAAAACCCAACCAGTTACTGTTGAACCAAACCAGTTACTGTTGAATCAATTCCAACTCATGGTGGCCCCTTGTGTTACACAGTAGAATGCACCTGTGATGGATTGAATAATGTCCCCCCAAAAATGTGTGTATCAACTTGGTTAGGCTATGATTCCCAGTATTGTATGGCTGTCCTCCATTTTGTGATCGTAATTTTATGTTGAGAGAATTAGGGTGAGATTGTAACACCACCCTTACTCAGGTCTCCTCCCTGATCCAAGGTAAAGGGAGTTTTCCTAGGGTGTGGCCTATACCACTTTTCTCTCTCAGGAAATAAAAGGAAAGGGAAGCAAGCAGAGAGTTGAGGACCTCATACTACCAAGAAAGAAGCACCAGGAACAAAGCACGTCCTTTGGATCTGGGGTTCCCGCACAGAGAAGCTCCTAGTCCAGGGAAAGATTGATGACAAGGACCTTCCTCCAGAGCCAACAGAGAGAGAAAGCCTTCCCCTGGAGCTGGCACCCTGAATTTGGACTTTTAGCCTACTTTACTGCGAGAAAATAAACTTCTCTTTGTTAAAACCATCCACTTGTGGTATTTCTGTTATAGCAACACTAGACAACTAAGATAGTACCCCATAGGGTTTTCAAGGCTGTGATCTTTCAGAAGTAAGTCACCACACCTTTCTTCCAAGGCAACTCTGGGTGGGTTCGAACCACCAACCTTTCAGTTAGTAGTCAAACACTTAACCATTTGTGCCACCTAGGGACCTGACTACAGCAGAAACACCAAAAAGGATATGCTCTCCTCCAGTGATCTGAGACACAGAGAAAGTGACTTTTGCAGCAATCACCTTCATGTAATTTCCTACCCCAAATCACTTCCATCACCATTCTCATCACTTCTACCATCACTACAATGGGACAGCCCTGGAGTAAGGGCTAGAAAGAATGGGTAATGCTCCTAACAACGTGTTTTCTTTCTGATTTTAAAAGTAATGCATGTCTCTTGTTTATTTAAGTATTTTGGGTTCCAAGAAGCAGGAATCAATTGAAGTTAGCTTAAGCCAAAGGGGCCTGTGATAGAAGACTGCAGACGATCACACAAAATCCAAGGTATAGGCTCTAGTCAGGCCTCAGAACAGACTGGAACCAGGAAGTTCCAGACACTTCCTCTCTCTGCTTCTCCAAGAGTCTGTGCTCCAGTCTTCTCCCATCCTATGCACTAACTTCCTCCTAGCAATTCCCAGAAGATCAGGAGCCTGAGCAGACAAAACATTGATAGCCAAGACCATTGTGGAAGATTTATAAACGCACCAGAAGAAATAAAACGCTATTTTAAAGTAACAATTACTTTCTAAAGATGGTGGATCCTATAAAAAGAAAGGCCTGAAGAGCTCAATTTCTTTTTCTTTCAGGTGCTACTAAAAGAAGGCAGTACAGCGCAGTGGTTAAGAGCATGGGCTCTGCATCCTTCTAGCTGTATGACTTGGGGTAAGCTTGGCCACCTGTGAAAATAAAGAATAATGGCTTTGTCCTGGATTAAATTGTGTCACCCCAAAATGTGTGTCAACTTGGCTAGGCCATAAGTCCCAGTGTTGTGTGACTGTCCACCGTTTTGTCATCTGATGTGGTTTTCCTATGTGTTGTAAATCCTACCTCTTTGATGTTAATGAAGTAGGATTAGAGGCAGTTACATTAATAAGGCAGGACTCAACCTACAAGATTAAGTTTCATTTTAAGTCAGTCTCTTTTGAAATACAAAAGAGAGAACAAGCAAAGAGATGGGGGGACCTCATACCACCAAGAAACAATAGCCAGGAGAATAACAAGTCCTTTGGACCTGGGGTCCCTGTGCTGAGAAACTCCTTGACCAGGGTTGATTGATGACAATGACCTTCCCCCAGAGCTGACAGAGAAAGAAACCCTTTCCCTAAAGCTGATGCCCTGAATTCAGACTTCTAGCCTCCTAGACTGTGAAAGAATAAATTTCTCTTTGTTAAAGCCATCCACTTGTTGTATTTCTGTTATAGCAGCACTAGCTAACTAAGACAGCCCTCTTCAGAACAATGTCCGGTACATGGAAAATACTTCATGAATGCCAGCTATTATAATTACAAAAAGAAAATTAGATGAACAGCTCTTTCAGCTGAAAACACCTTCATGGATTGTGGACATGCAAAGATGAAGCAGGAGCCAATTTTAAAATTAAGAGCCAGAGATTTACAGAATTATTCAAATTAACAGAGTTAGAAGAATTTCAAGTTTCCCGGAACAAACTGGGAGGGAAGAAAGCAAAAGAGAGAAGAGTAATATGGTAAGAGAATGGGACTCAACTGGGTGTGGCAGCGGTGTTGTCAGATGCCATCAAATCAATTTCAACTCATAGCGACTCCTTATGACAGAGTAGAACTGCCCCATAGGGTTTTAAGCCAAAGGCTGTAACCTTTTCAGGAACAGATTGTCAGGTCTTTCTCCCATGGAGCTACTGGGTGGGTTAGAACCACTAACCTTTCAGTGTGGTATAAAAACAAAAAAATGCCTAACAGATTTTGATGAATAAACACTAATGTCTACTACAAGAGTTTTTAACCCAGGGCCCATGGATCCTAAGCAGTCCATGCATAAAACTCAGGAGATCCTTGAACAGAGATGGGAAAAAATCACATCTTTATTTTCATTAACCTCTAACTGAAAATTACCATTTACTTCGATTATAAATGTAGACAATTCATCATAAAGGTATTGGCAGTACTCGTGGTTTTGTAACCAATGAAAACCACAGATCTTTCCATACCATGTTGCAGTCGTTGCAAATACCTCAAAGTACGATTGACACTTTTTTTTTTATATTACCCTCATATTTTTGCAAACCACCGTCATGTTATTTAATGCATTATTAATAAAGAAGCATATGCATCATTGGATCACATTTTTTTAAATATTTAATAATTATATTTCAGTAGGAAACCCTGCTGGCGTAGTGGTTAAGTGCTACTGCTGCTAACCAAAAGGTTGACAGTTCGAATCCACCAGGAGCTCCTTGGAAACTCTATGGGGCAGTTCTATTCTGTCCTATAGGGTTGCTATGAGTCAGAATCAACTCAATGTCAATGGGTTGATATTTCAATATAATTCATTTCTTTTGTAATCCCATGCATTTTGTTTTATGCATTTTGAAACAGTATTCTTGGAAGTGGTCTATAGTTTTCACAAGACCGCTAATAGGATCCATGACAACAAAACAAAAAAATCTTTACCTCTGGTCTAATATGGGATTTATTTGTCTTGTATATGGTATACAATAACTCATCTCCATGACCCACAGATCTTTAGTAAATGTTCTGGTACATGCAATAAATTCCAGGTTGTCTGGGGAAAGAGGTATTAGTGGGAATAAAGGAGAAGGGACTATGGCCCATTGTATCAAGCTGGCAAGGCAGAGATAGAGGAAGAGCCACCAGAGACAGGACAGAAAAACAGAATTCTAAAGATAGGAAGTCATCATCAGAGACTACGATGATAATGACGGCTCTTAAGAGGGCACAGAAGTAGTGAGGAGAGCATGGACTTTCCACAGGACATGGGATGGGAGTTACAGTCGGCCCTATCTAGCTCTTAAGTGGCAAAGAAGCCCCACCTGACAACTGTGGCTCTAATGGTCATCATTATAGTAATAAAAAATTCACCAGCAACACAATCACCACAGAGAAATAATCAAGTTACTATACCCACATTCATCTTTTGGTTTTTTCATGTACATATACATGAACACGATCAACTTTTAGAACTAGAATAATAATGAACACACAAGAATCCTACTTTTTTACTTTATTTCATCTCCTAAAACATAATTTTAACGATTATATAATGTTGCATCCTATGGAGATGCTGTAATTAATTCCCCTAATATTTGACATTTAGATTATACCTAATTTTTCACTTATAAATAATGTTATACATAAAAAATCCTGGCATATAATTTTTTGTGTGTGTATGAAACACTGATTACTTCCTTAGGATAAATTCCAAGTTATAGAAAAACTAGGTCAAAGTCTATTAACATTTTACCACTCATAAAACACATCACCAAATCATTTTTATAATTATACTTTTAATAGGCCCATGGGTAATGCGTAAGAGAACCCACTTTGCTATATCCTTACCAGCATTGGGTATTATCCTTCACTCTTTTTCCTTTTTTATAATGTGTTTTTTTTTTTTATGTTTAGTTATAATACAAGCTTACAGCAGATTATTTGCCAAGTTGGTTGCAATGGTTACTCCCATCCATGCATGCGCCCTCTTTGCAATGTGACTACGCTACTCCTTCCATAAAGAGAGTGAGACAACAGGGAACAGAGATGAGCTGACCCACCAAGGTACTCCAAAACAACCAGCCCTCAGGATACCCACCAGCTGATTAATGCAGACTCGTGACATTGAACACGACCAGCAGAAGAAACTTCACTGAGCCCAGCCCAAATTGTTGACCCTCAGAATCATGAACAAATAGTATTATCTTAGCTACTAAAGTTTGGGGTGGTTAGCTACACAGCGATAGACAAGTGATTCAATTATTATCACTTCTAAAGCATATTAAATTTTAGGAGAAAATAATACAATGGGCTCATTATTCGGCCATCCAGCACAGAAAAGACTACTAAGTTTGATCTATTTTAGTTCCACCTCTTTTATTTCAGTATGAATGTACTACATTACATAATACTAAAACCATAAACTAGTTTTGCTTTTAAAGATAGTTGCAAAAATTCTAAAAGCTAATCAACAAATCTAATTCATTTATATGTTAAAAATAGTTGTTTACAACCAGTTATAAGGAGATTATTGAATATTAGGGAGTGTATTACCGAAATATAGATAAAAAAAAAACTCGTTGCCATTGAGTCAATTTCAGCTCATAGTGACCCTATAGGACAGAGTAGAACTGCCCCATAGGGTTTCCAAGGAGTGGCTGGTGGATTCAAAATGCCAACCTTTTGGTTAGCAGCCAAGCACTTAACCACTGTACCACCAGGGCTTCAAAAATATGTATCAAGTCAAATAAAATGCAATCATCTCGATAAATATGCAGAAGACAATTGCTAAATTTGATGCTCAATCCTTTAAAAAAAATCACACAATAAAAGAAATAGGAAAATCCAAACCTAACAATATCTATCTCAAAAATAATAGTCAATTTTATTCTTAATGATAGATATTAGCAGTATTAAAAATAGGAGAAAGACAAGGGTGTCCTCTATAGTATCACCACGAATCATTGATCTGGAAATTCTAGGCAACAAAAGAAGGCAAGAAAAAAATTGAGGTGTAAAATTAGAAAAGAGAAAACAAAATTACAAATATTTGCTCATGATATGATTGTCTACCTCAAGACCCCAAAATAAATAAACTAAAATGCATTGTATTAATTTAAAGATTGAGTACAGGGGCTGGATATGAAATAAATATACATCTTTTCAAGATTGTAACAGTAACAGAAGATTGAATAGAAATCTATCAATTATACAATTATAAAAATACATAACATCTCCTATATCTATTGTAAAACATGAAATATCTAATAAACCTATCAGTAAAATACAATATAGTGAAGGACACTTATCAACAACCATAACACTTTTCTATGAGGTATAAAAGAGGATATCCCAATGGAAAAACACCATTTTACAACATGATAATATGAATTGTCTTTCCATTAGGTTTTTCCATTAAATTATCTTCCTTTATGTCCCTTAGAAGTACAATAACATGTATGAATATAAATACATACAATTTATATATATATATGAATTTCATGTATCTCTACATGTTACATAACCAAAAACCCACTGCCATTGAGTCTATTCTGATACATAGCAACCCTATAGGACAGAGTAGAACTGTCCCATAGGGTTTCCAAGGAGCACCTGGTGGATTCAAACTGCTGCCTTTTTGGTTAGCAGCCAAGCTCTTAGTCACTAGGCCATCAGGGTTTCCATATGTTACATAGACATATACAAAATTCCCAAATCATGATATACATTAAAAACAATATTAATTAACCCTCCCCCCCGAAAAAAAATCCAGCAAAACAAAATAATCCTAAAATTTGTTCTGAAGAATATACATATGGTGATGGTCAAATCAAATTTTTTGAAAGTAATTTAAAAAGTTAATAGGGAGAAATGGGCTTATTCTACCAACGCCTAAAACAAATAATAAAACATTAAAAATTAAAACAATACAAAAAAGAATAAGAACATATGGTTCAATGAAATGGACTAGGTAAATAAATTCCTAATGCAGAAATTCCTAAGGCAGCAAAAAACCTCTTTAACGTGTTAAAAAGCAAAGATGTCATTTTAAGGACTAAGGTGTACCTGACCCAAGCCATGGTGTTTTCAATTGCCTCACATACAAGTGAAAGCTGGGCAATGAATAAGGAAGACTGAAGAAGAATTGATGCCTTTGACTTATGGTGTTGACGAAGAATACTGAATATACCATGGACTGCCAAAAGAACAAACAAGTCTGCCTTGGGAGAAGTATAGCCAGAACATTCCTTAGAAGTGAGAATGGCAAGACTTCGTCTCACATACTTTGGACATGTTATCAGGAGGGACCAATCCCTGGAGAAGGACATCATGCTTGGTAAAGTAGAGGGTCAGCAAAAAAGAGGAAGACCCTCAGCAAGATGGATTGACACAGTGGCTGCAACAACGGGCTTACACATGACAACGGTCATGAGGATGGCACAGGACCGGGCAGTGTTTGGTTCCGTTGTACATAGGGTCGCTATGAGTCGAAACGGACTTAACAGCATCTAACAGCAACAATGCATAAAATAATATATGATAAAATTACCATCACAAATAAATGGGAGTGAACGTGTTTCTATAAATAATACTATGTCAATTAATTAAACAGAAACCTTACATTATAACAAACTTCACCTTCATTAAAAATATTATAGTACTTCAAACAAGCCCTTAAAATATTTGACAAAACCGAAACGAAACAAAACCTGTTGCTGCTGAGTCGATTTTGACTCATAGCGACCCTATAAGACAGAGTAGAACTGCCCCATAGGGTTTCCAAGAAGTGGCTGGTAGATTCAGACTGCCAACCTTTTGGTTAGCAGCAGTAACTCTTAACCACATAGGTAAACACACAGGCAAACCATTTACAAGAAAATATCAATAAACATTAGATGAGGAAAGCCTTCCTAAGCATAAGAGCATAGAAGTAAAAAAGGAAGTGCTCAATAGATTGCCTACATTAAAATGTAAAATTTATTAACATTACAAAACCACCTTCACAAAAGATATTTAGATTGTTCCCTAAAGGACAGCTTCTCCGAAAGTCTTATTTGACCCCCTCCCATTATTGGGCACATTGCTCTTCTCCTTTCATAAAACTCACCATACTTGTAATCACTGTTCAATGTCTTTCCACCCTAACTGATCACAAGCCCCATGAGGGCAGGCAAAATACTTGTCATGTTCACTGTTATAACTCAGTGTAGCACACGGCCTAGTCCATAGTAACTGACCAAAAATAATGACTAAAAACAATGACCTTCAGAGTGAAATGGGTGCTGCTTCACCTTCATAATCTCAAGCAAATTTCTACTGTGGCCAACTCTGACCTACAACCATACAAGGAAGGGAATTCTGGGAAACATAGATCCAGCTGAGCTAAGTTGACACAGTTCAAAGGCACCACAGCCTACCCCTTGCTCAACTTGTCATTCACACATAGCTCTTCTAATCATATCCAAATAATGACAATTGAAAAGGCATGCAAGATCTTCTAGCAAAGTCACTCTACTCCTTCAGTATTTTGAAGTTTACTACTCTTTGTATATCTTACTTTAGATGATAGAGGAATGAGAGTGAGAAGAAAGGAAGCAATTAGTTTATATATATATAACGATATCAAAATAAGAAAGCTATATTCAAATATTATATTCCTCATTTCTGAAACTGGTCACATGGTCATAGCTGGTGTTTAAAACTTCCTTCTACTACCCATTCCATATTCCCTTTGCCCTAAGTAGGAAGCCTAGCTTATTATGGTGCCCGGTCTGGTGAGGCGTCCCAAAGCTTCATTCCTGAATGGTCTGGGTTATTAGCAGTCCTGCCTGTATTGGGTTGCTGTAGTTTTCCATTAACTTTTATCACAGAACCTGGGAGTACTAAGAGGTGCCCCAGGGGATCTCCAACATTCCAGAAATACTTCATGTTACCCCCATTGTGTGGTAACAACCCAATTTCTCCTTGGTATTCAGGATCAATCACCCCAGCCAACACATTAACCCCCTTCTTTGTCTGTTGCTCACTGGCATGACGAAGCCAAAGGGGCCAGGAGGCAATCTCAAATTCCATCTAATTAACTCATTGCTCTGCCCCCTGGTGGAATCTTCTCTCCCTTGGGGTCTAAATCCTCTAGATCAAGAGAGCTTACACTCCTGGGGACAGGTGCAAATATTTTGCTAGTGGATCATTGGGGTAATAAGAGAAACTCATTCCTGATCCCATAAATTCTGCTAAGGAGAAAAACAGCACCATATGTTGGTCACTGATTTAATGTATTTACTACAACCTGGAGAACAATGTTCCATCCCCATAATAGTTTTCAAAAGACTTTTTCCACAATCTATCAGGCCAACCGCTCTATGGTAAAGGGGAACATGGAAAGAGCAGTGAATTTAATGAGCACGCGTCCGTTGCTGGTCTTCATTTGCTGTAAACTGAGTACCCTGGTCAGAAATGATACACATGAAATACCGTGATGCTGAATAAGGCACTCTGTGAGGTCGCGGATGGTGACTTTGTCAGAAGCATTGTGTGTAGGGAAGGCAAGTCTATATACAGAGCTAAGTGTCTATTCCAGTGAGGACGAAGCTCTGCCCCTTCTATGATAGAAACCGTTCAGTATAATCACCTGCCACCAGGTAGCTGCCTGATCTCCTGGGGAATGAGGCTATATTAGGGGTTCAGAGTTGGTTTCTCCTGTTGGCAGGTAGAGCAGTGAGCAGTGACTGTAGCCGGGTCTGCCTTGGTGAGTGAAAGTCCATGTTGCTGAGCCCACGTAAAATCTTCATTCCTGCCTCTTTGTTGATGAGATACAGACCTGTGGGTTGCAAAGGAGGCTCCAAGCAACTGTGGGCTTCATCCATTGTGCTGTGAGCAGAAAGCAAAACAGGAAGTAGGGAGCAAAGCTGGTAGGATATGGGGAAGATCCAGGACTTTAGAGAACCAGGCTGAGGCACCCAGAGCTTATGTGTGTCCATAGGAGGATCAGAAGAGCCAGAATAACATCAACGTCTTTCTCTACAGCGTAACCTGGAAGCATCTCGGATGAACACTGAATCTGCAAGTGATTGATCTTGTGAATCTGCTCGGTAGGCATCCCCCAGAGGCAAGACCCTGTCCCCACCTCACTCGCTGGTGGCATCATTTTTAGGAGACCCACAAAGAGAGGCAAGTGCATCAGAGCTGACTGGGCTCTCCTGTGGCCCATACTCTTCCCTTCTCTGCAACCTTCATAGGCTATTGATGGCTCCTTTGTAATGGACCTCCCAGAATACCAAAGCAAAGCAAAGACGAGAGCTCTATACCTCCCGCTCTTCCAGCTAACCCAAGCTTTTAACTTTCAAAAGGCTCAGAGAGAAGGCTTCTCTGGTTTTACATTTCACCACTCCTGGCACAATAACCAATTATATTACTTGATGGGACAAAATATGGCAATGTTGAATGAGAGATCCTCCCATCCCAGCCTTCACCTCCCTTTATCCAGTCTTCTCTCCATTCCATGCAAAACCTTCTATAGCCTGGTGACTCCTGACACATACTACACTGACTCTAGCCCCTAACACCAGTTGAATGGTAGTAGTTAGTATCTGGGCAGTTTTGTGCAGTGGAAAACAAGCTACACTTGAGGTCGGGGACCTGGGTTCATAATCCAGGTGCTGCCGAAACTTTACCCTGTCACCTTGCTTCCCAGTCTCTACAACGGAGATGAGAACAGCCCAGGACACGGGACCACGCTGGGGATTGGAGGATATTTGTGAAAGAGCTTTATAAGAGGTAAAGACTTATGAACTTGTCAGGTAATGTCATTATTTTTTAAGGGTGGGCAGATGACAGTACATATGCCAGGAGAGGTGGAAGATGGCAGAAGGCCTGGCCGCAACCAGAGGGTCTGGAGGCTCTGCTCCAAAGTTCTTAGAGCTTTTATGTTCCACTAAGCCTCTGGGTAAAAATGTTTGTCCTTGGAATAGTTCCTTACTTCTTCAGAGTTATTATTTCCCGGTTTGTTTGTTGCTTTTTTTTTTTTTTTTTTAAGTAAGGGACAAGTAGGATTTACACCCTGAGATCAAATACATAATTACAAAATACCACCCTTTCTCAAAGTGTGACCATGGGCCACCTCTATCAGAATGACTAGGCATTGTTTAAGTGCAGATTCCCAGGCCTCGTTCTTATGCATCACTGTTTTTGAGTCTCAACTTCCACGTCTGTAAAATGGGCTTAGGAATAGCCCTTGCCTAAAGCCTCAGTAAAAGATTCTGGATTGAATGAGTGAACAAATGAGATGAATTCATGCAGGGGAGGCGGTGTTATTTGCAACTGGACAAGATGACCCCCAATATTACGTCCCAGTCCATCCTCGATTATTCCAGATCCCCAGGACGTCTTGGGCCCCAAATAACTGATTGAGTGGACTGAGTGGTCCCCATTCCTGTTCGCGATGCAACTTCACCAAAAGCACAGGAAGTGGACCCCTTGGCTGGGCACTCGGCCAAGGCTGGAGCTGTTAGGAAATAAGAATGTGTATATTTATTGAGGAAAATAAAATTGTGCTTGCAACGTTGCACAGAGGCGATTTATGAGGTTTTATGGAAGTGTCACCAAAAGGCCCACTCCATCACTGCCAATGTCAGGTCTGCAAACACCTGGGAGCTCAGGCAATAAAGCCCCCTAATGGAGGCAGTGGGTGGGTGGGACGTGCCTGTGGAGGGAGAGTGTGAGCAGGGTGGTCAGGTGCCTGCACCTGCAGGCGTGTGGGGCTGAGCACCCTGTGAGTGTAAGTGTGTGTGCAGTAAGAGTACTTACACACACACCAGTGGGGATGCAGGAAAGTGCAACTGTGTGGACACAGGTCACCACAGATGCGACTGGGAGAAGGGGCTGGCCCACAATGCAGAAGTGCACCCATTACTCATGCTCTCTTCAATGGACGGTCCAGGCCCCGATGCTCACGGGAAGGGGTTAGTCATCACCAACTGGGAAGACTGAAGGCCTTGGGGATGTCAAAAAAAACAGCTTCCCATGGGAAAAGGCCTCTGAGCTGAGCATTCAAGAATACGTAGAGTCTCGCCAATAAAGGACGAATGGAGTCCAGACTTGCTCACCTCCCTGGTGGGGCTGAAAGCCCCCACTGATGCTGCAGCCCCTTCCTTCCAGGTCTCTGAAGCTTCTGTGACTTCTGTGGACCAGCCTCATCCCTGCTGCTCTCCAGGGAGCACTGCCTGGCGCTCTCCCTCATCTACCCAGCCCATGCAAGCCAAACCCCTTGGAGCCTCGGCTGGTCCGCTGTTTTCTGAGGGTTATGTACTGTGGGAGAAGGCTCAAGGAAGTGTGCAGAGGGTGTCATTTAAAAAAAAAAAACAAAAAAAGAGCAGTCCTGAATGGCTCCAATGGTTAAGTGCCTCAACAACCAGCCAAAAGGTTGAAGGTTCAAATGCACCCAGAGGCACCTCGGAAGAAAGGCCTGGTGATCTGTTTCCAAAAGGCCAGAGCCTTGAAAACCCTGTGGAGCAGTTCTACTCTGCACACGTGAAGTCGCCATCAGTTGGAAGTGACTTGATGGCAACTAACAACCATGCCATCTTCTATCCAGAAAGGAAAAAGGAGAAGGAATAGGAGAGGGAGATGGAGAAAAGGAAGAAAGGCTTTCATGGCAAGCTCCTGAACCACCCAAAGTCCACCTTCATAAATATGGCCTTAGACCCCAAAGCAAGCCTAGCCGAGCAGGCCATGCTAGAAGGAGGCAGGTCCACTTCCTCCTCCCTTTCATTCCCTCTGCAACAGTTAGGGGAACATGGGTTTTGCAAGAATCCCTTTGGCTGCCTGGGGCATACCATAATCGCATGCGTCTTCTCGGACATGTGAAGGAGGTCACTTCCCTGTAGGACAGGGAGGAACTCTAGCCAAATACGGTTTGTGAAATGAAACCAACCCCTTCAGTTTATTGACCCTGGTGAGCCAGGATGGTTGGCCCAGCTTGGAGTCTGAGGTTAGGGGCCAGTGTTCTATGAATACCTACCAAGTGCTGTGTCCTTGGCTGGGCTCTGTCGCACGCCCCATCTACTCCTCACCCCAATCCTGAAAGGGGAAATTAGCATAACCATGACATGGACCAAGACTTGGAGGATCAGAGAAGCTGTGGCATTTAGGACATAAAGATGGCACATGACAAAGCTATCTTCCCTATAGAAACAGGCCCCTCCTTCTGTCTCCCCATCACTGACTGCTGCTTTGTCTCAGAGCCTTTAGAACTCTGTATCCACCTTGTCCTCCAGGCTCATCTCTCCCCCACCAGACTGAGAGCTTCTGCAGGTCAGGGCCAGCCCTGCCATCCTCGTCCCCAGAAGCCAGCATGGATTGGCAGGGAGGAGGAGGTGCTCACAGATGGCTTGGAGCGGGAAGAGGAGAGATGGAAATGTCTAGGCTGTGCCATTTCTAACCAGTGTCACCACCTCTGACTCCTGTTAAGGCTCCCTGAGGGTCAGGAGGAAAATGCACGGGCCAATATCCCTGCAACCTGAGATTCTGGGTTCAGACATCCCCACAGTCTCCCCCACTCCTGCCCCAGAGCATCACTGAGTGGGCAATGATTATGATCGCCAATGGAATTAATTTCAGCGATCCTTGGCAGGCCCCAAACCAGTAACTTCAGCCAGAGAAAGCCCTTGCCCTGGCAAAACATCCACACCCCCTCCCATCCAGTCTTGGTTAGCCATTCCATGACCCAGACAGGCAGAAGGTTGCTCATCTCTGTACCTGCCCTCGAGGGTAGTGTCAGGCTATATCACACAGTGGGCGCCCAGGATGCGAGGGCTCAGTGAGGCACGGTGCCTGCCAATGGCCCACAAAATTATTCCTGTTGAGCCAATTTGCTTAGAGTTTGTGGAGAGGAGGTAGGTGGAAACCAGGGTTGGAACTTGTTCTGTGACAGGCTGTAATCACAAGAACTATCAGGATGAGGACATCTAATGGATGGGTGGTGGGTGTTGACGTTACTGACCTCTGACCTTCCATCAAATCCTTTGCAAGCTATTGGTCAAGCTTGTGAAACTGGAAACAATCAGTGGAAGATCTTTACTGTGAGCAAACACAGTAACATAACACAGTCACGAACTCCATGAGCTACAGTGTGCTAGAGCAGGTCTTCCCAAACTTGAATGTGCAGATGAAGCTCCTGGGGATCTTGCTAAAATGCAGGCTCTGATTCCGTAGGGCTGCATTTCTAATTAGCTCCTGAGCGACACCACTGGTCCTCAGACCACACCTCAAGTACCAAGGAGCCTGAGCTCAAGGTGGCCCCAGCCGGCTGAATCTGATGTTCCACTCCTTTCCTCTCTTCAGTACCCGGAAGGAGTCCCAGTGCCTAGCAGGGAAGATCCAAGCCCTCTGGCTTGCAAGACTTTTTCTTATCCAGACCCCCAACTGCACTTCCCCCACCCCACCTACACTCCAAACACACCAAATGGTTGCTGCTTCCCAAGATTGACAAGCCCTAGTCCACCTGCCTTTTCTTACTGCTCCTCGCCCTTCTGCCTAGAATGTTCTCGCTCTTCTTTGAGACTTTAGAAATGCCTACTCTTCCTTCCTCACTCTATCCCCAGCACCTGTTCTGCCTCTGCCACTTGCTACTAGTATGAACCTAAGCAACTTACTTCACCTCTCTAAGCCTCAGTTTCCTCATCTGTAAAATGGGATTAGTAATAATGCTCACCTTGCAGGGGGGTTTCTAACTATTAAATGAGATGATGATACATGTGAGATGCCTAGTAAGGTATGAGGCAATCAAAAACTATGCAACACATAAATAAATCACGCAATGTGAATGTCACCTCTTTGGGAAATTTTCCTGGATTTTCCCAATTCCCTGTTTCTGGGTGCTCCCCCAATATTTGACTCTTACTTCTACGATGACATTTATCACCCAACGTTGCAATATTGACTAGGCTGTCTTACCTAATAAGGTATAAAGCCTCTGGAAGTCAGGACCATATTCTACCTGCCTCTGCTTTCCCAGGATCTAGCACAGACCAAGCACGGAGTGAGCACATGGTGTAAAGGGGTGTAGGCAGCCACAGCCAATAGCATTCAGGGGTGTTCTGTGTCTGAGGGCCATATGTTTCATAGGAACAGTACAGTGACCTGAAGACTCAGATGATCAGTGGCTGTGCTTAAGTGAGCTGTCCAGATAACTGCAGGTTTCACACCCAGGCAAGGCATTATTCTTTATTTTTAAAAAACTTATCAAGATTTTCCTAAACGTGTTCCATACTTAAACATAATACTATGGTCCTAATATAACTTTCTCAAGATGACTTGGGAGTCCCTGGGTGGTGCAAATGGTTAACACACTTGGCAGCTAACTGAAAGGTTGGTGGTTTGAGCCCACCCAAAGGCACCGCAGAAGGTCTGGCAGTCTATTTCCCAAAAATCAGCTATTAAAAACTCTAGTCTGACACACATGGGGTCACCATAGTGTGGACAAGAAACTGTAAGATCGCCCTAACCAGGGATAAGTTATGCTGGATCAAAGTGATGGTCCAAGAGACCTCTGAGGTGAATATGAGTATATGCTATGGAGTTTTTAAAACATGACCCCCAAATTTTTCGACACTCCTCCCATTGAAACGTGGGATCTATGTCGCCTCCCCTTAAATCTAGGCAGGTGTATGATGTCTTGACCAATAGAATATAGAAGATGTGGTGCTGTGCCCATCTCCAGACCTCGACCACTGGAGGCTTATTGGCAGGCATTTCAGACACTTTAGTATGTTCTGGCATCATGGCAGACACTGGTGCAGCTGCCTAAAAAACAAGGACGTTGATCTGTGCCACATTTGGTTGTTCAGAGCCGTTCGTATGAGGGGATGCTTCCTGGAGGAGTGATTGTGTGAAACTTTTGTGTCTTTTGGCTACTGTAGGGCAAGATAAGGCTTCCAAGGATGTTTATTATTTCCTTACTGGGAAGGTGCAGTTACTGGCATTTGGAAATATTTAAGTAAATGTGTTATGTTTGGGGTGAAAGCAGTTTGTGATACACTTCCTGGGCCATGGGACTGATATTTCCCATGTGTAGTGTGCTTCAGGGAACATGGTAACAAAATGGCGAACTCTAAATCAAACTGAGAACAATTATGTGCAGCAAGTGCAATGTTTTTTAGTATTTCATGTGTATTTTTGTACGTTTTTAAAAAGCTGAGTAAGATATTTTATGGCTCAAGTACAACCAGGAAGTATGATGCCCCCTGTGACCAATATGTCTCACATGTGTGCTAGGCTTCAGGAAACATGGAACTGATATGTCCCGCCTGCAATTGGCACCTGATTTTTTTCAAATGATAAAAAAAAAACAACGATTCAGCATTCATTCCATTAGTGAAAAGACATGGAATCACCAAAAAAAATTCCAAAATAATAATGACGATTTATATGTGAAAGGATTAAGATATTAGCAGATTTCACATCTTGTATTTTGGGAAGCTTGCTCTTGGAACCCAGCCACCATGCTGTGAGGAAGCCCAATACACGCTGTGGAAAGGCTCATGCGGAAAGCAACCAAGAGCCAGAATCAACCTGCCAGCCGTGTGAGTGGGTCATCTTGGAAGTATATCCTTTAGCCCCATTTGCGGATGCTATGTGGAGCATAACTGTCCCTCTCAAGCCCTGTTCAAATTGCAGATTTGTGAACAAAGTAAATCATTGTTGGTTGTTTTTAGTTACCAAATTTTGGGATATGTTTGTTGAAGAATAGTTGAGAGGATTTTTCTCAAAATATAATGCTTTTGGAGCTTTCAACTTTTGGAGTTCTGAAATCTATTAGTATTCAGAGTTCTGCCTTCTCCCTCGAAGTCAGACTGATCATTGTCACCTCCAGGGGAGCACATTGAGAAAGATCATGAGCTTTGAAGTCAGACTCCCTGGATTTGAGTCTCTGTAAAAGCTTAAGAAAGTTTCTTGCCCTCTCTGAGCCTCAGTTTCATTTCTGTAAAAAGGATAATAATACTTACATCATCATGTTGCAATAATGGACATAAACCTCACCTGTGAAAGGCCAGATGGTAATTGTAGGTTTTGAACACCACACAATTTCTGACACAACTAGTCAACTCTGCCTTTGTGGAATAAAATCTAACGTAGACATTTGTAAACTAATGGGCATGGCTCTGTTCCAACTTTATTTACAGAAACAGGATTTGGCCTGTGGGCTGTAGTTTGCAGATCTCTGATATAAAAGATTGAGGAAGTTCCTAGCATATAGTAATAGCATATAGTAAGCACTCAATAAAGCTAGCTACCATTCTCCCCCTAACGAGACAGCCTGCTCTCTTCCTCCACTCTCTCTTTAGGTATTATTGTCGTTGATACAAGTATTACCTTCTTCAGGCAGAAAATTTCCTGGGATTTCACCAGCACAGTAACGACAGGCTTCACCAAAAAGTGTTCACCCCAAGACAATTAGCAGCAAACTGAGTAACAAGATGAGTCACACTCAGAGAGAGTGACAGGGAGAATTTTCATAAAAATTTTCTATCATCTTCCTTCTGAGAAATCTTGACCAATTCATACTACCTCTTGAATCAAGGTATTTCATCTGCATAATGAACATACACATTGCAACCCTCACAGGGGAAATTCGCATCTTAGATTCAGAGCTAAGAACTTACTCATGTGTCCGTCTCTTCTATGAGATGAGGGCCCCTGAGCAGGGAGTTTGGAGGACTTCATCTCTAGAGTAGAAAAGGGAAGTGAATTAGGGAGATGCAGAGGGAGTGCCAAGGAGGGGCAATAAGGGAGAAGAGTCTGTGTCCCTTATAAATTGCATCTCTCTTGGGTGCCCCATTCATTCACTGGTTTGTTCAGCTACTATGTATCACCTGCCAATTATGTGCAGACCCTGGCTGGGAGTGGAGTAACTAGCAGTGACCAAGATAAATCCAACCTCTGCTCTCATGGATGGGCCCACAGTCCAGTAAGGTAAAAGAGACCATTAAGTAAGACACAGCAGTAATAGAATTGTGTGTTGTGAAAGGGGAAGTAGATGGTGAGGAGCTACCATTTGAAGGGGGGGCTGGCTGACCCAGTTAAGGGCCAAGGAAGAGTGCCCCAAGGAAATGACATTGAAGCCAAGACCAAAGATATGAGTGGAGATTAGTCATCCTCCCCTGCCTTCCTCCTCTTCTTGAGTCTACCCCTGGGCTTAGACAAATGAATCTCCTGACATCCATCTATGGGCAAGATTCCCTCTCCTCCCTTCTCATGCACTGAGACTTCCTTTGTCTGCTCTGCCTTTAAAAGTGTATTTTATTCCTCATCCAAATCTTTACCCAGAACTTCAGTGGTCTTAAGATAAAGGCCTTTATACATGGCCCACTAATCTTTGCATGATCTGGTCTGTAACAAATCCCCTGTTTCATCGCAACCATCTTCCTTTGGTAACTCTGCTCAAGCCACCTTGGATTTTTTTCTAGGTCTTGCTACCACAGGCCCTTTGCATATGCTGTTCCCTTTACCTAGAATACTTTTCCTTCCTCTATTTACCCAGTTAACGCTTACTTATCCTTCAGATCTCCATTCACCTATTACTTCTCAGGAAATTCTTTGTTTATCTGCCCAACTCATTAAAGCCCCCTGTTTTTAAACTTTCAAAGCCTCATGAGCCTCTAATTCATATCACTTATCACATTTACAATTCAATGTTCTATATGATGATTTGACCAATTCCTGTCTTCCCAAAGAGACTGGAAGTCCCAGAGGAGCATGGACTTGTCTTCTTTATTTAGTGCTTCACTCTAGTACCCAGTCCAGAGCCTGGGACATGGTAGAAGCCTATCTCAAATATTTTATTTGAATGAATGAAATGTTGGATGCAGGGCTCAGATGCAGTAGCATTTCTGCTTTCAAACCCTTGGAAATATAAAACCTCAATCCACTGAACTCATGTTTGAGTTCACAATAGCAGTTGTGGCATGTTGAGAAAAAAAACAAATCCATCATGGAGGCAGGAGACCTAAGTTAGAGTCCCATCTCTACTACGTAATAGCTCTTTGGGGTATAAGTTTCCTCATCTGTAAAGAGAGTGAAATAATAGTGCCCTCCCCAACAACTACCTGGGCTTGCTCTGTGCAGTGAGACCGCTTAAGGAAGTACCTTAGGAGTTTATTATGGCCCAATGTCCAGCAGAGAGTCTAGAAAGAGGCATCATTCCACTGGTCCCACTGCTATGTGCAGACCCCACCTGGGGCAGAGAGCACCAGCTCTCTGAGAGTGCTCAGGAAGAGGAGGACACAGGGACCCACCTGTGCCACCGTGAGCGCTGCTGTATTGATCACCAGTCTTGCACAGGGAACATTTGCCTTTCTTCCCCTTCCAAATAATTAAAGTATAATATTTTACGGCCTGATAAAATTTACTGGGACCCTTGGCACATAATTATAGTGCTTCTTTAAAGGATACCCCATAAAAGATGCATGATTAGAAAGTTAGGGATCTGGATAGAATTACAACGATGTAACAAATAATTTACAAGTGATAAACTGTCCCAGGAAAAAAAAAACTCCAATAACCTCTGATGAAGGCTAACAATTAAAATAATAAATTCCCCAAGAGCAAGGGTAAACCTTTCTTCTTGGTCAAAGGCTTAGACTTCCTGAACCCAGGGAGAGGAACAAACCTTCTTGGTAAAATCAAGTTCTGGCTTCTCAGGGTATCTATCCTTTCTTCCTTCCTTCCTTCCTTCCTGTATTTATTTATTTAATCTCTTTAATTTATTCACCTACTGATGTATCATTTTTATTCCTAGCCATCCATTTATTTAATCATTCATTCTTCTATTTGTTCCTCCTCCCATTCATCTATTCCATCCTTCGCATTAGTTATTAATTTACCTATTCATTCATCTATTTGTTCACTATCGATTAATTAATAAATTTATAATTAATTAGTAAGTCTGCCCGTTTATTTTTTCCATTTTCCATTCATCTATCCATTCATCCGTACATCCCATCCACATGTATTTATCACCTGTGCTACGCAGATTCCTTACTATGTTCTAGGGCTGTGCTGTCCAATAGAACAATAACGTTAGCCACATATGTAATTTTAAGTTTTCTAGTAGCCACACTGAAAATATAAAAAGAAACAGGTAGAATTAATTGAAATAATAATTTTATTGTTTAATGATTATTTTTATAATAAAATAGTATGAATATTTTAATATAGTTGTTTATATTTTAATATAAAATAAAATAATATTTAATAAGTAATTACACTCACTAATTTTATTTAAATAAATGTATCCAAAATTGATGGAATACCAATTGAGATGTTTCAACAAACTGATGCAGCACTAGAGGTGCTCACTCAGCTATGCCAAGAAATCTGGAAGATAGCTACCTGGCCAATCAACTGGAAGAGATCCATATTTGTGCCCATTCCAAAGAAAGGTGATCCAACAAAATGTGGAAATTATCAAATGATATCATTAATATCACACACAAGTAAAATTTTGCTGAAGATCATTCAAAAGCTGTTGAAGCAGTACATCGACAGGGAACTGCCAGAAATTCAAGCCAGAATCAGAAGAGGACTTGGAACGAGGCATATCATTGCTGAAGTCAGATGGATCTTGGCTGGAAGCAGAGAACACCAGAAAGATGTTTACACGTGCTTTATTGACTATGCAAAGGCATTTGACTGTGTGGGTCATAACAAATTATAAATAACATTACAAATAACACTTAATTGTGCTTGTGCATAACCTGTACATAGACCAAGAGGTAGTCATTCAAACAGAACAAGGTGATACTGAGTGATTTAAAATCAGGAAAGGTGTGTGTCAGTGTTGTATCTTTTCTCCATGCTTATTCAATCTCTATGCTGAGCAAATAATCCAAGACAGGACTAGATGAAGAAGAACATGGCATCAGGTTTAGAGGAAGACCCATCAACAACTTATAATGTGCAGATGACACAATCTTGCTTGCTGAAAGCAAAGAGACCTTGAAGCACATACCAATGAAAATCATAGGCTACAGCCTTCAGTATGGATTACACCTCAACATAAAGAAAACAAAATCCTCACAACTGGACCAATAAGCAACATCATGATAAATGGAGAAAAGGTTGAAGTTGTGAAGGATTTCATTTTACTTGGATCCACAGTCAACACCCATGGAAGCACCAATCAAGAAATTAAATGATATATTGCATTGGGCAAATCTGCTGCAAAAGACCTCTCTCAAATGTTAAAAAGCAAAAATGTTACTTTGAGGACTAAGGTGCACCTGACCCAAGCCATGCTATTTTCAATCACCTCATATGCATGGAAAAGCTGGACAATGAATAAGGAAGGCTGAAGAATAATGGATGCTTTTGAATTATGATGTTTGCAAAGAATATTGAATGCCCATACCATGGACTACCAGAAAAACAAACAAGTCTGTCTTGGAAGAAGTACAACCAGAATGCTCCTTGGAAGCAAGGATGGTGAGACTACATCTCACGTACTTTGGACATGTTTTCGGGAGAGACCAGTCTCTGAAGAAGGACTTCGTGCTTGGTAGTGGGTCAGTGAAAAAGAGGAAGACCCTTAGGGAGATGGATTGACACAGTGGCTGAAACAATGGGCCCAAACATGGCAACGATTGTGAGGATGGCGCAGGGCCGGGCAGTGTTTTATTCTGTTATACATAGGGCTGTGATGATTTGGAACTCTTGACGGCATCTGACAACAACAACATCCAAACTATTGCCACTTCAATATGTAGTGAATAAAAAAATATTAAGGAGCTACTTTACATGCTTCATTTTCATACTAAGTCTTTGAAATCTGGTGTGTATTTTACACTTGCAACCCATCTCAAATCGGACTAGTCACATTTCAAGTACTCAATAGCCACATGTGACTAGTGGCTGCCATATTGGAGAGCACAGTTCTAGGGCTTCAATGATGAACCAGGCACAACCTCTGGTGAGGATGGAGAACTAAGACTTGGCAACATTAGTCTCACTGTGTGTTTCATTTATTATCGCATTTAATCTTCACATTAAAGGTACAATTAAAGTTACACCCATTTTACACTTGAGAAACCTAAGGCTCAGAGAGAAGTGACTTGGGTTTAATAAGTTCTAGAATCAAGTAAACTGAGCATCCCAAACAGTGTGATAAGTGCCCAGGCACAGTGAGGGCTGTGCAGCCATGGAAGCATGAAGAGGCACTGTCTAGTTCTGCTCCAGGCCTGCAAAGGCTGAGAGTCAGGCAAGAAACCATAGAGAAGAAACAACTGAGCCAGCCTGCAGTACGAGAAGGAACTGCCTAGCAGAGACAGCAAGAAAATGTGAAGATGGAAGAAGGAACTAACTATCCTTGAGTACCTATTACACCCAGCGGGTCCTTGAGTTCTTCCTGTATCTCTGGGCAGAGGCCCAAAGTGTCAAAGAACATATTTGGCGAATTAAAAAGTCTATACAAGTTGTAACTAGTCCTTTGCACCAAAAATCATAGTTTCCTATAGGAGCCCTGGTGGCACAGTGGTTAAGAGCTCAGCTGCAAACCAAAAGGTCAGCAGTTCAAAACCACCAGGTGCTCCTTGGAAACCCTGTGGGGTAGTTCTACTCTGTCATAGGGTTGCTGTGAGTCGGAATTGACTCAATGGCCATGAGTTTGTTTTTTGTTTTGTTTTGTTTTTTCAATCCATTCATAACTAAGGTAGCTAGACTCTTATGGCCAATTAACTGTGTGATACCTAAGTGATGTGAAGACAGTGAGGATGATGATGGCAAAATGGTAAGGAGAGCTCTCATTACTGAGCATTTACTACCATGTTCCAAGCACTTTGCCTGCACTACCTCACTGATACCCCAGTTTTAGAGATGAGGAAATTGAGGCACTTCCCAAAGCCACACATCTACTACATGCCATCTGCCATGTGCTACTTGCATAAACCCATTGCCATCGAGTCAACCTCGACTCATAGTGACCCCATTGGGCAGAGCAGAACTATCCTATAGGGTTTCCAAGGCTGTAGTCTTTACAGAAGCAGACTGTTACATCTTTCTCCCATGGAGCAGCTGGCAGATTTAAATCACCAACCTTTTGCTTAGCAGCCGAACACTAAACTGCTGTGCCACCAAGGCTCCTTTGCTACTTGCATAGACCCTTATGATGAGCACTTAACTGGAAACCAGCTCGTCCAGACAGGATACAGGCTAGGAGATAGTCACTGGGAGTGTGAAGGTGAATACCTATAGTCTTATTTTCAAGAAGTTCATAATCCAGTGGGAAGGATGAACCTGTAAGCAAATAAAAGTCCTAAAGACTTCCAGGTGCTGCCTAGACACCTATTAGACAGCTATACACAGTGGAGACAAAGGGGTGGGTGGGCTGTCACTTCTCTTTGGGGTAGAGGAGGTGGTCAGGAAGGCTTCAAGGAAGAGGTGACACTTGAGCCTGATAAAGCTTTCTATCATTCCCCAACAGGAAGCAATCTCTCTCCTTTCTACAAAGAAGTCACTTTGTTCAGGTCCTTCGAGCACAGACACTAGTCCAGGCCCCACTGGGCCAATTTCCTCTCCTCCCCGGCCCTCCCCTGCACAGCCTACTCATCCTGTCTTTCCCCTGCAGGCTCCAGGCAAGCTTTACATTGACTTAAAGTCATAATGGATCAATGGAGAATTACAATCACTTCCATTTCTGGGAATATATGTATTTGTTCAAAAACCCCTGTCTTTCTCCGGAACAGACAAAACACTGCCAGCTTAACACCTCCCAGAGATGAACTGTGGGAATGATTTAAAGGCTTGAGTTGTCAGGAGCAATATCAATCAGACTGGCTTCCCAGTAGCCTCTGCTCAGGAATGGAAGACATATCAGGCAGAGAAGCAGAAAAAGGGACAGAGAGCTGGAGTCAAAGCTAGACTGGGGCAGAGAGATAAAGGAGAGAGAGAGAGAAAGTAAGAGGCACTAAGAAAATGTGAGGGAGACCAAAAAAGGCAAAGGCTGACGAAAGGCGAATCAGAAATGCCAGTTGCCAGTTGCCATCTAGTTGACTCTGACTCATGGTGACCCCCATGTGTGTCACAGTAGAACTATGCTTTATAGGGTTTTCAGTGGCTGAGTTTTCAGAAGTAGATCACCAATTTTCTTCTAAGGCACCTATGAATGGACTCGAACTGCCAATCTCTCAGTTAGCAGCTGAGTGTGTTAACCACAACTCAGAGATAGGAAGACTGAAAGACTCAGAGAGATGAAGAAAAAACATCCAGAAAGAAACAGGGTCAGACTTAGACCAAGTAAATCAGACACCAAAACAGGAGTGGAGATCAAATGATTAACTAAAAAGAGGAGCCAGAGACAGGGAAATGTTTCTATGGCACACCCAGCTCCTGCCTGCCCCAGGCCTTGGCTCAGCTGTTCCCTCTGCCTGGAACATTCTTTGCCCAACTTTTTGCATCGCTGGCATTTTCTTCTCTTTGAGGACTTTGCTGAATTGAC
The DNA here is from genome assembly GCF_030014295.1 of Loxodonta africana. Taxonomy (NCBI): domain Eukaryota; kingdom Metazoa; phylum Chordata; class Mammalia; order Proboscidea; family Elephantidae; genus Loxodonta; species Loxodonta africana. The sequence continues at coordinate 39,760,517 of NC_087365.1, forward strand.
ACTTCCTCAGTAAGGTCTCCCTGATGGTCACCCCATGTAAGGAAGGTCTGCTCCAACCCCACCCAGAGCCATTGTCCTCCACGAGAACACTCAGTTGGCTTCCTTTGTGGAAATCATGGACATATGTTATTTTCTTGATTTTTTTATTATTCACTTGACTATTATCCATTCCCAGGACCACTGTTGTCTTACCACATGCTCAGGGTCTAGAACACTGTCTGGCATACCAAACGAAACCAAACCCATTGCCATCGAGTCAATTCTGACTCATAGCGACCCTGTAGGACAGAATAGACCTGCCCCATAGTTTCCAAGGAACACCTGGTGGATTCGAGCTGCCAACCTTTTGGTTAGCAGCCATAGCACTTAACCTCTATGCCACAAGCGTTTCCCTGTCTGGCATACAGCAAACCAAAAAACCAAACCCAATGTCATTGAGTCAGTTCTAGCTCATAGTGATGCCACGTGTGTCAGAGTAGAACTGCTCCATGGGGTTGTCTTGGCTGAAGTTTTTACAGAAGCAGATCACCAGGTCTTTCTCCTGTGTCATTACTGGGTGGGTTTGAAGTGCCAACCTTTAGGTTAGTGGACAAGTGCAAATCATTCATGCCAACCAGGGACCTGTTGGCATAGAATAGGTACTTAATAATTGAAGAAAGGATGAATAAGTGAATATATGAATGGCAACAAAGGCAAAATTTTTACCAAGATTTGGCTACTCAAGTAATCCCAGGATGCAAGGGTGGGATTTTGCGGCAGGGTTGGGTGTTGATGTGGGAGGCACGCCTGTTCTCAGAAGGTGGGCAAAGGCGGGGATGTCTGTGTTGGAGACCAGAGGGGAAGGAGAGCACAGCAGCCTGATCTGAGGCCGGGGCCTGAGCCAGACTGAAGCAGATGCTGCGAAGAGGGCAGCTGGAGAGCTGAGCATTTCTACCCTGAGTTAAGGGCCTCTCTGGAGTACCTTTCAGACGGAAGTGGTTCCATCTGCAACTTTGCTTTGTCTAAAGTTGGAAACGGCCCTGTGGGCAGAAGTGCGTGATTCCCATGCGCTGCTCTCCAGCAGTCAAAGTTCCTAACTTAACGGGGCCCCATCCACCCCATTAGGCCTAATGCAGCCTCCTCCCATATGTGCCTCTTTGCCTCTCTGGAAAGTGCTCTCAGGAGCCATTGGGCAAGACCAGCCCCTGCTGACCAATGCTGGAGAGCACTCATGGGGAGCTTTCCAGTCCCGATCAGAGTGCTTTGGCCTCCCCAAAGTCCCTAGTGAAGACCAGTCGGCTTTCTGGAGCCAGACAGAAGCAATTATGCATATTTGTGTCTTGAGGCTGGCATGGAAGCAGTATTCAGGGAATTGCTGGGGTGAGGCCTGGCTACAGGAGATGCAGAGAAAGGCTGGGCAGCCTGGTAGAAGGACTCTGGGCCTGAAATCCCAAAGTCAGAGGGACTCTCCAGGTCACTTATAGGGCGGCCCTGGAAAAGTGACTTGGTCCGACAATAGCATTAGGGGCAATCCACAGCTCCACCACCCATCTCAACTCTTTTGTTTTGCCTTTGCCCTCCTGTCCTTGTGTATATGCAGAAAATGTTTACAAAGTTGTATTCACAAAGTAAACTCCAGTTCACTTCTGCTTTCCAGGTAATACATAGTAAGTATTTTGTATGTTTCTATGAGTCCTTGGTCATTGACACTGTTGACAATTAAGATGATACACCATAATTTGATTAAACCGGTAGCTATCCATTCCAATTCATGGCAACCCATGTGTATCATAGCATAAGTAACGGTGCTCCACAGGGTTTTCAATGGCTGATTTTTTCCAAAATAGGTGGCCAGGGCTTTTTTCTGAGGTGTCTCTGGATGGACTCAAACCGCCAACCTTTCAGTTAGAAGCCAAACACGTTAGCCTTTGGCATCACCCCAAGGATTCCCAAACCCCTCTAAATAGGTCTGCAAGGATTACTGAGGTTTTTTGCTATCATAGGTATTAATGCATTAAGTCTCTTCTACTTACAGTTGCTTCTTTCTTCAAGGTTTTTTTCTGAGGGTAAATACTAAGCTGTAACAGTATATTGACACAGTAGCTGCAACAATGGGCTCAGATATGGCAATGATCATGAGGATGGCCCAGGACCAGGTGGTGTTTTGTTCTGCTGTACATAGGGTCGCTCGGCGGTACCTAACAACAACAATAACAATATATTATCCCATTTTCCTGAAAGTCTGTAAAAATTTAGATGTTCACGAGTAGTATTTGCATGTATAATTTTTAACACAATCTCACCAACATTAGAGAGTTGATGTAATTCATTTTCATTTCTTAATCAGAATTAAGGATGAACATTTTTAAATACTTGTTTACTTTTTATATTACATCATATATGATTTTTTTGTGTGTAAAAAAAATTTTTTTTGTAGGTCTGTTCAGTTATCTACTTACCCATATCCCTTTCTACATCTGTAAATTCCGTTATTAATCACCACCCCTGGCCACATCAGAAGCATGAAGATTGATCTATTCAGGGGAGGAAATTATAAATCACGGGCAGCACTCACAGCTTCAAATCAGGTTCTTACAAAGAAGTAGGGGCAGCCACATTGACAGGGGCAGTCACACTTGTCCTAGGAAGTCATCACTGACCCATCCCTAGGCCAGACTCTAGGGTTAGTATGCTGATGTGCTCCGTGTCTCTGGCACCACGCTAAGCATTTTACATGAATATTTCAGCCACACTGAAAAGTAGGCTTTAGAGTCTCATTTTACAGATGGAGCTGAGAGAAGTAGTTGACCCAATGTTACCCAGCCTAGTCAGGATTCCAACTCAGTTCTAAGGGTCTATAGGTCCCTAGGTAGCACAAACAGTTTGCACTCATTTACTAGCCTAAAGGTTGGTGATTCTAACCCACCCAACAGCTCCACAGAGGAAAGGCCTGGTGATCTGTTCCATAAAGACTATAGCCAAGCAAACACCATGGAGCATAGTTCTACCCTCTAACACATGAGGTCGTCATAAGGAGGAATCCACTTGGCGGCAATGGGACTGGTTTTGGTAAGGATCTATAAAGCCACTGCACTCATCTCTGGATGGAAAAAAATGATCAAAGGCTTAAAGAAAATTGATGAACGTGATACTGTCTCTGTCCTAAAGGAGTTGCCTGGATAGACAAGTAGGAAGAATCACAGAGCCACATGGCATGCGTCAGTAAAGGCAAGCATGGTCAGGGAGTTGTGAGGACGTAGATTGAAAGTCCTCACTCTGTGGAGCTGAGCAGGGCTTCCTGGAGGCCCCGTAAAGTGCAGAAGCATGCTTGCAAACTTGGCTCATGGACGAAAGTCAGGCTGAAGAGGGGAAGGAGGCAGGGAGCCGGAACTCACAGACAATGTGTATCTGAAGGCTGCAAGGGCTTATGGGTAACTACACAGGGTAGGTTTTAGAATAAGACAGACCTGGGTTTGAACACTGCCTTCTCTTGCTAGATATGTGGCTAGCTAGCCACTTCACTCTCTGAGCCTTGGTTTGCCCATCTGCAAAACAGGGACAATTGTTTCACAGGTTGTTGAGGGGACTAAAGAGCATGTGACGTCAAAGTTCTTGGCAGGTTAAGTACTCAGAAATACTATCTACTGTCATTGCTGCCATCTTGAAGAACCTCCCACTTGTCTTGCCTAACGTTCATCTTCTACGAGAAACCAGAACGTGTGCCCCGTGAGAGCTAGCCTCCAAGGGGACATGCCTGTGAGCACACACCTTTCTGACCAAAAGAAGCAACAGAATGCTTTGTTCGGATTTAGCCACACCTGGTTTTCAAATCGCATCTCAGTCACTTCCCAGCTGGACCTTTGTCGTGGTGGTTCAGTCACTTCCCAGCTGGACCTTTGTCGTGGTGGTTCAGTCACTTCCCAGCTGGACCTTTGTCGTGGTGGTTGTTAGTTGCCGTGGAGCCATGCGTCAGCTCGTGGCAACTCTATGTATGACAACGAAATGTTGTCCAGTCCTGTGCATCTTCATGATTGTTGGCAATCAGACAATGTTCTGTTGTGATCCAAAAGGTTTTCATTAGCTAATTTTCGGGAGTAGTTCACCAGGCCCCTCTTTCCAGTCTGTCTTAGTCTGGAAGCCTACTGAAACCTGTCCACCGTGGGTAACCCTACTGGCATTTGAAATACTGGGTCTGGTCTCCAGCATCACAGCAACATGCAAGCCACCACAGTACAACAAAATGACAAACGGATGGTAGGACTTGAACCTTAGACCTTGGACTTACCTCCACTGAAGCTCAGTTTCCTCATCTGTAAAATGTGGTCAGCAAACCCTGCCTGATAGGTTAGTGTGACATATGAGCACAGTGCCCTGGACATAATATGCACCGAATGTTTGGTGAAAGCCCCTGAAACCCTGCACACACAGGCCCTGACTGCAGTGCTCTGAAGCAAGTGGCAATGGCTATGTTAACCTATACGTGAGAGTAGCAGCCCCCTCCCGGGGCTCTCCCTTCAGCCTCTAGGGCACCAGCCACATGGGCAGTAGTTAGGTCTCTGCCCTCAAGGCCAACTTCCCTACATCCTCCCCCAGCAAGTGCGGGAAGAGGCATGACTCACTCCAGGGAAGAGGGTTGGCATCATCTTCCCCGGCCACATGGGGCAAACCAGCAGGCTTGTGGTTAAAGGACCTGCCTGGGTTGCAAAACAAGCCAGTTTTCTGTATTCTAGCATCACGTGACTCAGGCTGGCTCTGCGGGCGACCTTTCTTCACTGGCCCGCTGACTCACTGCACGCCCACTTGCCGGTCACATGGGCTCCCTGGGCCTCAGTTCCCCCAAGTGCTGTCCTCGGCTGAGCCCGTTTGGAGAAGAGCAAAATTGGAAGGGCTACTTCCTTTTTCTATTGCACCATGTACATAAAAATATATTCTCATTGTGAAAACTTTAAAGACAATCAAATATAGAAAAAAAAGAATCAGAAACTAGCCCCAGCCCCCACCACAATTCCTCTGCAGAAGTAACTATGGTCAAAATTTTTGTGAATATCTTCAAGGCCCTATCTTATTTTTTACATAAATTTTAAATTATATAAGAAATATACAAATGCATTCTTCTGTTTTAAAATATTAGAATATTAGTGAGAAGACAAGAGTCTCCCTTAACAACTGTCACCTCCAGTCCTGGTCAGAGGCAACCACTGTTACCAGTTAAATACTGCTCTTTCAAATTTTTGTTCTTTGTGTGCCGCGAATATATTCCATAGAAGCTCATAGAAAAGGCTAGATGTGGGGGTATACCCCACTTATTTCCACGACCAAATGCATCTTTCTACAAATTTTTTTCTCACCCATCAGAATGTCTTAGATATTTTCCATTTTGTTACATAGTTGTTGTTAGGTGCCGTCGAGTCCCTTCCGACTCATAGCGACCGTACAAGCAACAGAATGAAACGCGGCCTGATCCTGCGCCATCCTCACAATTGTCATTATGCTTAAGCCCCTCGTTGCAGCCATTGAGTCAGTTCATCTCGTTGAGGGCCTTCCTCTTTCTCACTGACACTTTACCAGGCATGATGTCCTTCTCCAGGAATTGATCCCTCCTGATAACATATCCAAAGTAAGTGAGACGAAGCCTAGCCATCCTCACTTCTAAGGAGCGTTCCACCTGTACTTCCTCCATGGCTGATTTGTCTGTTCTTCTGGCAGTCCACGGTATATTCAATATCCTTCACCAACAACACAGATCAAGGTTCAGCTTATTCCTTTTAATGACTACTTAGTATTCCATACTATGGCTATGCCCTCATTTTTAATAACTCACAATTAGTGGACTTTTAAGTTGCCTTCAATTTTTTCACTATATAAACAATGCTAAAATGGACATCCTCACACATGCCTCCTTCGCTCTCATGTAGGCATTTGTCCAAGGTTGAGGTCAAGTAGCAGAACCGCTGTATTATAAAGAAGGCACGATTTTAGATTTAATCACTGTCACTACATTGCCCTCCAAGGTGGCAGTTCCTGTCTCCTTTCTAGGTATTTACAGACATGCATTCATGTGCACATGAGAACTCATTTTCCAAGAATTCACGTTAAACGTTTTCAAAAGGAAGCTGAGAAATACAAAGAATTCCCAACTTCTCCCCAATACTGAGTGTCTTGTTGAGAGGCAGCATAGAGAATGAGGAAGAGCCACGGAGCAACAAAACTGCATGAAAATGATGGATCACTGAATCCAAACTCACCGCAGAGGTGGGGAAACTGAGGCCTACAGGGAAGAATTGACTTGCCAAGAGCAGACCCCCATTATCCCTCAGCTGTTAGGTGGCAGCATCTTCCCCCTCATAGAACCCAGGGGCTATTTTCCAAATGCATATCAAATTATGTCCTCACCTTTGCTTAAAATACTTCATTGGCTTCAGGGCTTCACCCTGTCATTTACTCTCTGTTCTCCAGACAGCCGCACCAGACTCTTCTGCCCCAGGACCTTTGCACAAGCTTTTGACCCTCTCTAAAATATCCCTCTCTCATCCTCCTCCATACCCACACTTACCTTGCTAACTTCTATTCATTTCCCTCCTCTGGGAAAGCTGCCCTGATCTTAACGAGGCCGGAGCCCTCCCATAAGCTCTCTTTGCATCTTACATGTCTCCTTCAGAACACGTATCACAGGTAAATTTTCCACTGATTCATGTAATAACTTGAAAAATATGAGACTCACTGTGATAGGCAGAATAATGGCCCTCTAAAGATGTTCACATCCTAATTCTCAAAACCTGTGAGGATTAGAATTTTTGCAGATGTAATTACGTTAAGGATTTTGTGATGGGGAGATTATCCTGGTTATCCAGGTGGGGCCGATGCAATCACAAGAGTCCTTATAAGTGAAAGGAGGAGCAGGAGAGGTGGAGAGCTAGAGAAGGAGATGTGACAACGGAGCAGAGGCTGGAGTGATGTGGGGCCACGAGCCAAGGAATGTGGCAGCCTCTAGAAACTGGATAAGGCAAGAAAACGGATTCTCCCCTAGAAGCCAGGGAAGGAATGCAGCCCTGCCAACACCTTGAGTTTGGCCGAAACTCATTTTAGACTTCTGACCTCCAGAACTGTAAGAGAATAAATTTGTATTGTTTTAAGCCACTAAATTTGTGGTAATATGTTACAGCAAGCACAGAAAAATAATACACTCACCTACCGGGTCTGCGAGGTAAAGGACTGGGCCTCTTTTTCTTGAACCGCCAGCATTTAGCACAGAGTAAAAAAAAAAAAAAAAAACCTCAATATTACATGAATGAATGAATGAGTAAACTTTACTCCTCTCTCATTTTCTCATGGCCTTTTCATTCACTCACACACACCTCTTGCCTGGGCCTTCCTCTTCTCAGACTATGAGAGGCAGCCTGGAGGGTACTCACCTTTCTAATCACAGGATGCAGTGGGCTGTCTGAAAATCACAGGGGATTCAGATTCACCCATACATGATTTCAAACCCAATTCAGTCACTCGGAATTGGACACTTTGCTTTTGTCCACCAAGGCTCAGTTTCCTCATCGGTAAAATGGGGCAGCAATCCCTGCCTTGCAGGATTGCATAAGGCATGAGCAAAGGGCCTAGCACAGGGCCCTGCACATTGTGGGGACTCCAAATTGGGGAGGCCCTGGAATCCCCACCTTCTCATGATCGCCACACTCACTGTGGTCTAAAGCAGAGTCCCACAGGTGATGTTAACACAATCTTGACATCTTCCATGCCTTTGCGATCCTTGCCCCGAATCCAGCAAGGTGAGTTCAGCACCAGCATCTGGTAGAGTTAACCACTATCTCCACCAGAAGTAGGCCTTAGGAATACCCCAGGGACCCAGTGAGTCTCTGAGACCCAGAGCACTGTCAGTTGGAAGGAAGGTGGCCTCCCTGAGCCCCCACAAGCTATCTCCCTCCAGAAAGGACAACCCTGTTTTCCCCTGAAGACACCTGAAGGGCCCCCTACAGGGCAGAGAGAGCATCTGCATCCCAGAGAGAGAGCTGGCCATAATGAGATAAGAAGGGGGAATGGCTGACCTCCAGCCTCAGGAGAGTTGGGTGTAGGGGGAACTAGGAGGAACATTCTGGAGCCCTTGCAGAAGAGACCTATGGAGTCATACAGCTGGGACCACGATCAAGAACTCTCAAACATGCCAGAAACTGGGTTACTGCCCTTTCTTTTTTTTTTTTTTTTTGTCACCCCCAGATGTGGATTTATGCCTTAAACCAGCATTGTCCTCAGGCTCCATCATTCATTAAATGCTCATTAACACCGGGCCCTGTGCTGGGAACTGCAGATTCCACGGTGAGCAAGACAAACAAGGCCCCTGTCTCCCAGGGTTTACAGGCTAGTGGCTTGGCTTACGTTATGGCAAGGAAGAGGGATTGGGGAACCAGCAGCCTGCTTTGCCAGATTTGGGATATTTAAGCTGTCCAGGATGATGGGGCATTAATAGGTATTAAAGGGAAGTGAGAAGCAGCCTGAGGTCTGAACTTCATGACAACCAAGCAGCAAACTGCCAGGAGGGGTCTAGGCAGTTCTCAGCCTCTAATCTAATGCTACCAGGGCAAAAGCCGTGGTCAGTCACCTGCAGTCAAAATCCTCATTAATTAGTTAATAAACAGCAGGCTTGTTTTGTTTCACTGTTGTGTCTGCAGGGCCTAGCGCACTGCATGACATGGTAAATATTGGAAGGGAGGGAGGAAGGAAGGAAGAGAGGGAGGAAGGAGGAAAGGGGAAAAAGATGGAGGAAGGAAAGAGGAAAGGACAGAGGAAGGTAGGAGAGCAGGAGGAAGGAAGGAAAGAAGGAAGACAGAAAGAAGATATACTTTGGGTGTCCTCCATTTGTTTATTCATTCGTTTACCTATCCATTGTTTACTGGGCACTTATCAGGAACCAGGCACTGTACTGGACTCCAAAAAACAAACAAATCTATTCCTGTCAATTCCAACTCATGGCACCACTGGGTGGGTTTGAACCACCAACCTTTAGGTTAGAAGTAAAGTGTGAACTGTTTGTACCACCTAGGGAACTGTACTAGACTCAGGGATACGGATTAAACATGGAGCGTATATTCCGGCGCCTGCAGGGAGAACACGCGGCTGCATTCGTTGCAGCATTCGTTGCGGGCCCCAGCCTCACAAAATGCGAAAACAAACGCTCAGACAAGCCTGGGATCTGCGGGACCTGCCCCCACTCTTGGCTTGTCGCATCAGAATACTAAAGGCTCTGAGAAGTTTTGCAATAAAACAACCTGACTAACCAGATTTGTTCCAAACTTTCCAGCCTGAACCTTGCTTTTTCTCAGGTTAACGTCCCACCATCCTCACGGAATCCACCCAGGTCACCTCCCTGTTGGCCCTGGATGAGTCTCCCCCTCCTTTTCGGCCAAGTTCCTTCTTGCTCAGAGCTTATTCCCGACAGCACGATCCGTGGATGGGCCCTGTCGCCACAATTTCCGAGGCTTGGGTTTCCTGGCACCTAGGGGGCCTGCTGCTTTGACAGAGCTCCAGGAAACCATGCTCTTTGCAAGCTTTTTCCCACATATGACCGGGTTGTGGAGATGCCTCCTGCCCATTCCGTCCTTGGGGCTCAAGGGGTGGAAGAAGCAGCCGGAGAGGCCACGAAGGGCCAGGACTCTGATCTGAACAGCAGATAGACAGGAGGCCTGACGTGACCTGAAAGTCCACACAATTATTCCAGAGCTCCAGGTTTTGGCAGGGCCCAAATACTGCTTGCCAAGGGAACTTGGGAACTGCCAAACCCCTGTGCGGATCAAGACAAACATCAGCCTCATGTTTCTGATTCACTTATGCTCAGCTCATCAAACTGCCATTTGGTGAAAGCTGCTTACATTTCAACAAGTCAAAGGAGCTGAAACTCCTTTAGAAATGTGATGTAGCTTTGTCCACAGAAGATCTCTTGGCCACGGTGGAAGGATTCAGGCTGTCTCTCCCACCAGCCTCTCTCACTTCAGAAATAATAACAGTCCCAAATGCACATAGAGAAATGCACTTTACTCTTCTGAGCCTCAGTTTCCTCACCTGTAAACTGGGGATAATACTCACCTGGTAAAATTACTGTGGAAATTTAAGTTACTGAAAGCATTATTTAACCCCTTTGCCCTCAATAAATACTAAATAAAATGCTAGTTCGCTGGTAGAATTCTCGCCTCATGTGCGGGAGACCTAGGTTTGATTCCCGGTCAATGCAGCTCGTGCACAGCCGCCACCCACCTGACAGGGGGGGCGTGCATGCTGAAATGGTGCATAGGTTTATGCAGAGCTTCCAGACTAAGACAAACTAGGAAGAAAGCCCTGGTGACCTGTTTCTGAAAATCAGCCAGTGAAAATCCTACGGGATCACAAGGATCTGATCTGCAGCTGATTATGGGGCTAGCACAGGACCAGGCAGCATTTCCTTCCACTGTGCACAGGGTCATCATGAGTCAGGGGTCGACTTGATGGTAGCTAACAACAAAATAAAATACTGTATATTATTAATAATAGCATTATCAGTACTGTCAACATTTTCATCATCTCTATTATAAGATTTGGTGAACCTGCAATTAACCTATAAAATGTTGCCTAGGTATTGGAGTAAGTTGTCACAGTAATGACCCCCAGTGAATCCCTCCACCCCAGAGTCCATGACCTTACGTAGTTCCCCCCCCCCCGCACTAACTCTGGGCTCAGACATGTGACTTGGTTTGACCAATTAGGCATCTGCCCTGAGACTGTCTTGCCTTTTGGAAGACCAGGTTGAACCATTCCTTGGAGAGAGAGGCCCAGCCACCCAGCCGAGCCCAGACCTCAGCTGGCCCCAGCTGAATGAAGCTACGTGATGAGCCCAGGTGAGTACAGCAGAAAAGCCATCCAGTGTAGGGTGGATTTTTGCCCAACAATAGATAACTGATAGAGCTGTTTAGTTTGCAGCTGATCTATCTTTCTGACCATTTGTCTCTTCTTTCGCTACTCATTTTGTCCTGTTCAATTTTTCTTGTTCAAGAAATTTGGAAGACAACTAACTGGCCAACCAACTGGAAAAGATCCATATCTGTGCCCATTCCAAAGAAAGGCAATACAGCAGAATGCAGAAATTATCGAATATCATTAATGTCACACATACATAAAATTTTGCTGAAGATAATTCAAAAGTGGTTGCAGCAGTGCATCGACAGGGAACCATCAGAAATTCAAGCCAGATTCCGAAGAGGACATGAAATGAGGGCTATCATTGCTGATGTCAGGTGGGTCTGAGTAGAAAGGAGAGAATACCAGAAAGACATTTACCTGTGTTTTGTTGACTATGCAAAGGCGTTTGACTGTGTGCGTCACAACAAATTATGCACAACATTACAAAGAATGAGAATTCCAGAACACTTAATTGTGCTCACACGGAACCTGTACATAGACCAAAAGGCAGTTGTTTGAACAGAGCAAGGGGATACCACTCACTTTAAAATCAGGAAAGGTGTGCGTCAGGGTTGTATTCTTTCACCATGCTTATTCAATCTGTACGTTGAGCAAATAATCCGAGAAGCTGGACTATGTGAAGAAGAAGGGGGCACCAGGATTGGAGGAAGAAGCATTAACAATCTGTGAGATACAGATGACACAACCTTGCTTGCTGAAAGTGAAGAAGACTTGAAGCACTTATTGATGAAGATCAAAGACTACAGCCTTCAGTATGGATTACATCTCAACATGAAGAAAACAAAAACCCTCACAACTGGACCAAAAAGCAACATCATGATAAACAGAGAAAAAATTGAAGTTGTCAAGGATTTCATTTTACTTGGATCCACAAGCAATGCCCATGAAGCCTCAGTCAAGAAATTAAATGACATATTTCATTAGGCAAATCTGCTGCAAAAGACCTCTTTCAAGTGTCCAAAAGCAAAGATGTCACTTTGAGGACTAAGGTGCGCCTCAGCCAAGCCATGATATTTTCAATCACCTCATATGCTTGCAAAAGTTGAACAACGAGTAAAGAACGATGAAGAAGAATCGATGCCTTTGAATTATGGTATCGGTGAAGAACACTGAATATACCATGGACTGCCAGAAGAATGAACAAATATGTCCTGGAAGATGTACAGCCAGACTACTCCTTAGAAGCAAGGACGGCAAGACTTCGTCTCGCATACTTTGAACATGTTATCAGGAGGGACCAGTCTCTGGAGAAGGACGTCATTCTTGGTAAAGCAGAGGGTAAGCAAAAAAGAGGAAGACCCTTAGGGAGATGGATTGACACAGTGGCTGCAACGATGGGATCAAACATGGCAACGTGAGGATGGCGCAGGACTGGGCAGTATTTCGTTCTGTTGTACATAGGTTCAACTACAAGCCTGAGCTGACTTAAGGGCACCTAACTACAACATCTTGTTCAACTAGATTCTGGATGGGAGAAATGTATAGCCCAGAGCCTAGTTAGAAGAAACCACGTTTATCATCCCAATTAGCATAGTCCACTGCCCCAGTCTACCTCACTTGAACTCGTAAGATTAGAAATGAACATGCCTCTTACCCGCAGTCTCCCACAGGTCCTCAGAACCCCTGCCCACTTATAGCACAGCGGTGTGCCATTTAGAAGCAAAATACAAGTGAGTTCGAAGTGATCTAGACATTTCATTAATCCAGGCTAATGGGAAGGAAGAGCAGTCTGCATAAGGGGAAGTGAATTGCAAAAAAAAAAAAAAGGACTACAGTTTTATTGCTTTGGAATACATAATGTAACTCAAACTAAGTACTGAAGACTACCAGCAACTAGTCCCTGGGAGGCTCTGGTGAGTGGAGTGGCTTGGTTTGCAATTGGCATGTTAATTGTTTAAAGGCAAACAAATTCCTCCAAAGTGTCTGAAGCTGACTGCAAAGACTTGATTTTCTTAAATGCCTCGACATTAACCCCGCAACCCTGAAAACATTTATCCTATGGGTGAGAACGATGACCCAGGAAAATTAATGTGGCACTGTACCTTCACCCCAGGTCTTCCTCCCAAACATCAGACCTGTGGTTGTTGTTATTAGTTGCTGTTAATACTGAGTCATGCAAAGTAGCAGGGTTTTCAAGGCTGTGCCCTTTTGGAAGCAGAACACCAGGCCTGTCTTCCGAGGCACCCCTGGGTGAGTTCAAACTGCCAACCTTTCAGCTAGTGGTCAAGCACTTAACCGTTTTCATCACCCAAGCCTGAGTGATGTCTTGAAGCTGTAGCTGCAGACCTATGGTAACCCAAAAACCTATGGTAGCCAAGTGTTATTGAAAGCGGAACCTGGAATATTTATTTAATAAATGGTTATATAGAGCTGATATGTGCCAATCACTGTACTGAATGCTGTAATCATTTCAGCCTCACAACCACCCTACGAGATAGGTACTATTTTTATCCCTACTTTACAGATGGAGAAACTGAAGTTCAGGGTGGTTAAGTGACTTGCCCGAGGTCGTACACATGTGTGGTTCCAGAGTTCTACACCTTGACCTCAACGGGTTCTAATCCTTACCCCCGTCCCTCCTCAACTTCCTGCCTCTCCTCCTGTGTTACTTATTTTAGTGACTATGTCCATCCATAGGTTCATCCAAGCCACACCCAATCCTTCATAAAGATCTCCTGGATATCTCGCCAACTTAGCCGCTGTGTGCACCGCTCTGCCTCTACCCTAGTCCTGAACCTCTGCAGCATCTCCTACCTGGTCTCCCGTCCTCCATGCTGGCTTCCTCTAATTCCTTCTTCTTGCAGCAGTCAGAGGGATCTGCCTACTGAAGCCTGAGCGCTACTGCTTAAACCCCATATGGTGGAAGGAATAGAGTTTTCTGAGGATGATGAGAGTGGCTGGATGAGATGCCGGGAAAGTGGGGAAATGAGGGTGGGAACAGGAACCTGAGGGAGAAGAACCAGGCCCAGAAGTGAATGGGGTTGTCTACTGAGATCACCTTCCTTGGGAAAGCTGAATTACAAGGGAAAGTTGACATTAACTATGCCTTCAATCGTTTGTTCATTCTCTGCAAATAATTTACCTCTGAGATTGACCTGACTCTCTACTGAAGACCTTTGTGAAGAAACAACGACAACAAAAAAAACAAATTCACATGGCAGACAAGGCCGCTCAAGATCTGATCTGCTCCCTACAGGCTACAGAACCTCCCAGGCAGATTCTTGCACACACACCCTCCTTTACAAATACCCCCAGTCAGTCTGAACTGTTCACAGTTTCCCAAATGCCCCATTTTCTCTCCTGCCTCAGGGTCTTTGCTCGTGCAATTTCCAGAACCCAGAATTCTCCTCTTTCCCATGAGTTCTCCACTAGCTAATTCTAACTCATCTTTCAGGTTTCAATGTATGCCTGAGTTCTTTCTAGAAGTTTTGACTGATGCCCTCATTAATCCTGTCCTTGCCTCCCACTGGACAGTAACTCCCCCAAGAGTAGAGACTTTGGCTGCCTTACCCACTCCTGAACCCCTAGCATAGACAGTGGCACAGAATGAGCATTCAAACAACATATTCTTTGAACATTTCTTCCCCTCATTGATTGTCATCTTATTCTTATTTCTATCAATGGCAGTACTTAATAACTATTGATGAATGAAGAAGTCAGTGAATAATGTGATTGTCATCCCCAATTTGGCCTTGCCCAGTCTGTGCCCTTAGGAATTTCACCAAGTCAGAGGCAGACAGACCTCTATCAGGCGAAAGATTCTCTGACCTCAAAGTCAAGTAAAAACTTGAGTCCAAAAAGAGGCCTTTGGACTCATGGGCTCAGTTGTGAGGTATGCTGGGAAGACAGTGGTGAAGGAGGCATGGGAAAGACATGGGGAAGGTAGAGGAGAATGGAGATGGCGAGGACCGGGCATGTGGAGCTGCCTCCTTTTCACAGGATCTCCAAGGAAATTAGCTTTTGGTCCAAATTTGATGTCCAGCTGGGTCATGGGGAATATTGAGAGTTGAGGAGAACCAGACACCTTCTTTCTGTTTTGTGAACAAGTCAAGCTCTGCTGCCTCATGGCCTTTGTACTTGCTGTTTTGTGTACCTAGAATGCCCTCCTTTCAGGGTTGGTGCCTCATCAGTCAGATCTCATTTCAAATGTCACCTCCTCAGAGGGACATATCCTAACTCACCTTCACGTGTCCCACCACCCCATCACCCATTCATTCTCTACCTTATACCTCTGCCTTATTTTCTTTATGGTATTTACCAATGCCTTCTTGTTGTTGTTGTTAGACGTTGTTGAGTCGATTTCAACTTGTAGCAACCCCATGTGACAGAGCAGAACTGCCCCATAGGGTTTTCTAGGCTGTAATCTTTACAGGATGAGATCGTCAGGTTCTTCTCCTGTGGAGCCACTGGTGAGTTTGAACCTCCAACCTTTTGGTTAGCAGCCCAATGCTTTACCATTACACCACCAGGGCTCCAATGCCTAAGTAACCCTATTTATGTATTTTCCTACTGTTACGGATTGAATTGTGTCCCCAAAAAAGATACCTGTGAACATGACCTTGTTTGTAAACAGGGTCTTTGAAGATGTTATCAATTAGGTTAACAGGAGGTCATACCAGAATAGGGTAGGTCCTAATCCAATCTGAGTGAAGATTGTGAGGGAGGAATCCATGAGCCAGGCTGTGCCTGGGATCTCAGACATGAGAGCAGAGGTGACCTGCTACCTGCCACCCCCAACACACACACACACACACACACACTTCTGAGGTTACTTTCTGCAAAGGCACCCCTGGCCTTTCATGGCAGTTGTGTCTGGGTGAGCATCTGACATAGCTCACCGATCCCCACTGAGTGTGCCTTCTCCTCACAAAACTACCTGGCTTCTCACTACCACACTAGGAGGCAGGACTTTTTACTCCCCTGTCCCGTGTACCCTTTACTGCCTGTGTGACTTTAGCTTTCCTGTACCTCAGTTTTGCCACCTGTAAAATGGGGAGAATAAAACTCACCCCACGAAACTGGCGAAAGGAGTAACAGCCAAGACACAGGGTAGAGTGCTCAGGAAACAGGTGCCATGTCCAATAGTACCTTCCCACCAACTCCCACACCAACAAGCCATTCTTCTCTCATGGCCACTCTCCTGTTGGAATTGAGCCCTGGGACTCACAGAGGGATCCAGGCTCTCTAGCCTGACCCAGTCAACAGCCTTCAGCCACTGCTCAGCCGAGTGCTGGGAAGCTTCTTCTTGTGGATAGCAAGCCATGTTCTAAACAGGTACTCAGCTGCCCACCAGTGTGAGGGAGCTCAGCCTTGGTCCTACAGACCACATAGAACTTTCCTCTGGGCATGCCCCAGAGTGTTCCCTATCCAGAGCTCAGGGAAGCTCCATGACCGCCAGCAGGGAGGGATTACAATTAGCATCTGCATTTTATAGCCAAGATTACATCTCAGAGATTCTGAGACATTTGCCTAAAGTGACTCTGCTAGGTGGCAATGCTAGAACTCCAGTGTTTTCTTTTCAGCTGGCCTCTCATATTTATGAGTCTTTGTATAAATGGTGTACAGGGAGGGGAGAAGGGAGGGAGGAAGACAGGTAATTGAAAAACTGTGCCTACCTAAAGAAATGACATTTGCTAACCACATACTACTCTTTCCTTCCTTTCTTCCTTCCTCCCTTCCTTCCTTGCTTCCTTCTTCCTTCCTTCCTCCTCCTCCTCTCCCTCCTTCCTTCTCAGTCTGACTCTGTGACTCTTTCTGTAAATGGATCTCTATAAGTCTCTGTCTCTCTACATCTCCATCGTTCAGTGTGCCCCCCTCCCTCCCATGGATAGGCTGGCAGTCAACATCTGGCTCCTAGAAGCCAAGTCCTATCTCAGTGATGGATGGTTTCCAGTCCAGAGCACTTACTGGGCACTGGGAACCCTATACTCTCAGCAAATGACCATTTCACTTGGAAGGAAACCAGGCTTTCACTTGTATCCAGAGCAAGGCAGACAAAGGAAGGACCCAGGGCAGCCACACCCTTTGCCCTAGCTGCTAGGACCAACCAGTGTTGGCCAGATGCAGTGGGACATCAACAGGTGAGGTGTAGCCATTCAGAAAGAGATTAAGAAGGTGTGGCAGGAGAGAAAGCAGGAGGTGGAGGCTCAGGCCAAATGGTATCATTAATGCCAATTAAAGAAATGACCAATTATCACCATCACAGACATGCCCCTGGACACCCACCAGGACCCAGCAATTAAATGCCCACCCCTCTTTCCTTCTCCTACTCTTCCCCCATTCCCTTGGGGTGAGGGCTGCTCCTCTGCAGCAGCGATGGTTGCACCTTTACTCAGAGCTCTCTGAGGCACAGTGCTGCCCAGCTTATGAAAGGGCTGCCATGAGAGATGGTGAGTTCTCCATCTTGGGGGATATTCAAAAGATTGATGACTTCCTAAGTCTGGAGGAGAGAAGATCACCACTAAAGTGCCCTCCAAAGCCAAGACTTAAGAATTTTCAGGAAGGACACTAACATTTTAATATTTCCTATATGTACTCACAACACTGGGTTTTTTGGTTTTACTCACAATTCCCAGCATAGAAAAATGGACATCCTGGTTCAGACAGATTAAGAAGCATAGGTACACCTTTTGAAGTCTCAAACTTACATCATTGTGACTCCAGAGATGCTTGACTTTGTGCTTCCAAACTTCCTTCAAAAGAGATACTTGGCTGAATGATGTGTAAGAGCCCAGGCTTAGGAGTCAGATAGGCCTGGATTCAGATCCCAGCCTGCCACTCACCAGGTGTGTGTCTTTGAGCAACCCCCTTCACCCCTTTGGCTTCAGACTTCAAAAGGGGATGATAATCTACCTCATGGTAGTGAATAATAAACGGTATTATGACTATCAGATTCTTAGCCAAGTTCATTGCACGTAATAACGGGTTCTGAGTAATGGGTAATGAGCATAGTAATGCTCAATAAGTGGGTTTTTGTGTGTGGTAATATGGCAGACAAGGGGCATCAGTGTTTCAATAGCAGCATTCTCTTCCATGCAGGAGGTCCAGGTTCAATTCCCAACCAGTGCATCTCATAAGCACAGCCACTACCCATCCCTCAGTGAAGGCTTACATGTTGTTATGATGCTGACCTGGTTTCAGCAGAGCTTACGGACTAAGACGAGCTAGGAAGAAAGACTTGGCAATCTACTTCCAAAAGATCAGCCAGTGAAAACCTTATGGATCAGTGAAAAGACCATATTTAGTGGTCTGACTGAGACTGGAAGAACCCCTCAAGCCATGGCCCCTGGACGCTCTGTTAACCCAGAACTAAAACCATTCCTGAAGCCCACTCTTCAGACAAAGATTAGACTGGACTATAAATAAAATGATACTCATGAAGAGTGTACTTCTTAGTTCAAGCAGTTACACAAAACTAAATGGACAGCTCCTGTCCAGAGGCAGAATGAGAAGGCAGAAAAGGACAGGAGCTGGTTGGATGGACACGGGAAACCCAGGGTGGAAAGGAGGAGTGTGCATAACTACTGTCACATAACAATATATGTATAAATTTTTGTATGAGAAACTAACTTGAGCTGTAAACTTTCACCTAAAGCACAATTTAAAAAAAGAAAAAACCTATGGATCGCACTGAGTTTCTGTTTATGGTGATGGAAAATTCGGCAGCAGATATTGGTGATGGTTATACAACATGATTGGTGTCACTGAATTGCACACATGAAAGATGTTGAATTGGCAAATATTGTGTTATCTGTATTTTTACAACAATACATTCATACATACATACATATGTATATATATGTGTGTGTGTGTGTGTATATAGACATACATACATACATACATGGGAGTACCCAGTGATCTTTTTCAAACTACATACATCCTCTTCCTAGTGGGATTTGGATACACCTTTCCTTCCTTTTGTGAATATATGATAAAAACACAATCACGTATTTTTAGAGCTCAAAAAAAAAAACCCCATAGATCACAATAGTCTGATTCTCAGCCAGTCTTGGGCTGGCGCAGGACTGGACTTCCATGGTGCATGGGGTCACCAAGAGTCAGGGGCTGACTCAACAGCAGCTACTGACAACAACAATATGACAAACACAAGAGTTTGGCCTCAAAGAGGGACTCGAAGGTGAGTATGGTGGGTGATGTTTCCCACAGTCACATGACCCAGATAACATTGAAGTCTTGGCTCAAGCCTGAGCAGACATGGCTAGAGCCTTTGTTCTTGTCCTTGAATGGCATAGTATGCCTTCTTTGGTCTGTGCCCCAGCTTCTCCACCCTGTCCGGTGCCAATAGCCCCCAGGTCTCCATCTCTGCTCTGGACTTAACACAAATCTTTCAACCATTAAGCACTTAACATCATGTTTTCCACTTTCGGAGACTTCCAAACAGTAATTAGACAGTGTAACACCCTGCCAGGGTGGCAAGAGTAAATATCATTAGTGTAGGAGGGAGTGTGGGGTAAGTGGAGGTGCTCAGAGGCTTGGCACAGGGCAGGGACTGGGCTGTTTCAAGGCCTGGTGAGCAGTTCCATTGCCAAGCCCTTGGCTGTCTGGGCCCTCTCTCTTGGGAGAACCTAGATGTGAATCTGCAAGACAAAGTGATACCCTGGAGAGAGCACTGACTTTGGAGGCAGAAACACCTGACTTTAAAATCCATCCCTGCCACTATGAATTTTGACCAGATATTTAACCTGTCTGTGTTCACTTCATCATCTATAAAATGAGAACTATTCTACCAATCTCATACAGTGGTAATATTTAATGAGATAATATAGGTAAAGGCACCAAACACAGAACAGATAAGATTCTCTAAATGGTAGCCCTGTTGCCACTCTAGTGGAGCCACAGGAATGCAAATTCTAAAATCACAGCATAAGCCAACAATGAAGTATATCCAAAATGCCCCTTGAAAAATCTCTGTATCAGTCAGGACAGGTTAGGTTATGCTGTTATAACAAGCAAATCCAAAATCTCATTGACTTAAAATCACAAAAAGTTATCTCTCACTCAGTGATGTGTATTTATCATGGATAGATAGGGAGGTTCTCTTTGCTATAGTCTCTCGGGATCCCAGGCCTATAGGGCAGTCACCAATCATCATCAAGCCAGAGGGAAAGAGACAGCCCTGGAGGTTCTGGCACTGGCAATGAAATACAGGCAGTTCCCAGGTTACCAAATAAGTTCCATCTGTCCCTAAGTCTGTCTCTAAGTCAAATACGTATGTGAGTAGGAACAGTAAGGCATGGTTTGTATAAAGTCAGTTAGTCAAATGTTTGTCTTGTCACTGTTAAAAAAAAAAAAGTTTGTCTTGTCATTGTTAGGTGCCGTCAAGTCGGTTTTGACTCATAGTGACCCCATGTACGACAGAATGAAACACTACTCCGTCCTGCGCCATCCTCACAATCCTTGCTATGTTTGAGCCCATTGCTGCAGCCATGTGTCAGTCCATCTTGTTGAGGGTCTTCCTCTTTTTTGCTGACTCTCTACTTTACCAAGCATGTTGTCCTCCAGGGACCGGGCCCTCCTGATAACATATCCAAAGTACTTGAGACAAAGTATATCTTTCTACGCACAAAAAATATTAAGGAAACGTTTCCAGCTACACTAAAACATCTTTAACATAATAGTGTTATAATATTTTGATGTGCGCTGCAAAGTAGCACCTATTTATTACGAAGCATTGAATGTACCTTGAACAGGGGTTGGTTTGAAACTACAGTTGCATGTAAGTCGGATGTTCGCAACCCGGGGACTGCCTGTCCCTTGACCCAAAAGTAACTCACATCATTTCCTCTCACAACTCATTGGTTAGAACCAGTCATTTGGCCCCGCCCAACCAAAAGGTTGGTCAGTCTTTCCTGTGATGCCTGTCTGTGATACTGGATACTGGTGAACATCAATCACTCCCATGGCCCCACAGCAACAGAAGCCATGTTAGAAATTCATTTGCACACTTTCTTTCAAACTGTCCACAAAGCCAGATTTTCTCTCCAGTATTGGAACAAAGCGCCATTTCTTCATTTCAGTACTACAGGATAAAATAGATGTACGTATGTGACAACATCACATGAAAATGCACGCCCTTGATCACCAGAATCACACAGAGCAGCCTATGGATTTGGAGCTGACACACAGCTAGGAGATTAACTTCTCCCACCTCATTCTCACTCTGGGCCTAAGCCCATGGAGTTGAATGATGAAATGGCTGGATTCATTTGTGTATTTAAAATTTTGTTTCCTTCTCTTTCTTTTTGTTTCAGTGTTAAATGATTTACATTAAATGCCTGTAAGATGCAAATCTCTGTACTAATACATCTTTCTGGGTTCATCTGGCCGTCATGGCAGAAAGAAGAGGTTGTCCAAGAATGTCCTCATTAAGTCCCCAGCCCGAGTGCTGTGCTGCTAAGGGCTCCAGTGTCTCCCCTTCAGAGCCTGGGATATGCTTCCTTCCTTCTCCCCTGCTCCTCTTCTACAACACAATTGGTGCTGAGGGGTTTGGTCCCAGCTTCCTCTACATTCATGATGAACTGTCTTATGGACCAGCCTCTTACTGAGGGCGTTGCTTGACCAGTAACCCTAGCTGAGATGAGAGAAGATAGTCTTGATGCTCAGAGGCTCAAACTTTCTGTGGTAAACCTTAGAATACAATTTCCCAGTCCCCTAGTCAACCAAAGTGCTATGTGTATAATCTTGTAAGTACCTTGGTTCTGAAAGTCCTTTGGAGCCAGAAGTCAGGATCCACCTTGAAGTGGACAAAATGCCTGGCTATAAGACAGTTCAAACCATATTTTACAACCAGTATTTGCTTGCGTGTGTATGTATATATAGATATATATACATAAATTCTGTGAGCCTCAACATCCTCATCTGTAAAATGAGCATTCTAACAGTTACCAGACACATATACTTCTCCACCTAAGCAATAACTTGGGGCTTATCTTGGAAACCAAAATTCAGTGGAAGGAAATAAATATTTGTTGAGCATCTACTGTGTTCCAAGAGCTTGGCTGGGCATTTTATACATGTTATTGCATCATTTTCACAACCTTTTAAGGGAGGCATGATTTTCCATTTTACGGATGAGGAAACCAAAGCTCTGAGAGGTGAAGCAATCATCAAGCCTGGTGGAGTTTGGACTTGAGCGCTAGTCTATCTTCCTCTGAAGGCCATGTCTCTTCTTCTCTACTCTCTTGGATGCACCCTAGGAAAGAAGTCCTTATTGCCTCCACCTATATTTCAAGCCAGGCAAGGAGGAGTAGTAGGTTGAGAAAGAGGGCAATACTGCCAGGTTGATCCTTGGAGATCAGAGTCTGAGTGGGAAGTGGCCAGGAAAGTTGGAAATGTGGATTAACTCCACCCAGATATTTGTTCTGACTCCATTGGCCCATATCTTCAGGAAGAGACTCCCAAGCCCGTACATGTAATTAATTACAAGTGCAATTACCCAACTGGACACACAGATTGGGTAACAAGGCATAGGGTATCTATGTGTGCTGTGCCTGATGCCTTCTTTGATGACCATCTTGACAAATGTGTGCTCACTGAAGAGAGTGTGAAGCAATTTCCCCTGGCTGTTTCCCTGTTTGATATAGCTTCCCATCTCTACATTCACACCAACTTAGGTCTCACTGCCCAAGCTTTGCATCAGTTTCCTAACTGGTTTTCTGGCTTCCCCCACATCCAGTCCAACCTCCCTACAAGCCACTGGAGTCATTTTCCTAAAATGCAAATATGATCCCATCTCATCCATATTAAAAGCCAACAAACAAAAAACCTTCAGTGGGTTCCATTACTCTCAGGATCAAGTCCAGATTCCTAGTCATTGGCCTCAAGGCCATTCACAATTAAGCTCTTTTCAGCCTCTCCAATTTTATGTCCTTACCACTACCTCACCAGCATCTCAAATGCTGTCCACACCTACTTGCCCTCGCATGTTCTAGCACAGCATTTTATTTTAAATTTCCATCCCCTTATACAAGGTACCCCCTTTGCCAGGGTGGTATTTCTCCCAATTCTCACCTTAGTGAAGTACCATTTAACTGCAATAAGAACAGAAAATTATTAAAATATACATAGTCAGTATCTTCTTCCTACCCCTCTTCCTTGGAAGGCAGAATCAGACAAAGACCCTTAGAAAAATGCCTAAAGACTGCAGAAAAGCTGTTACCTATTTAACAAAGATCTGAAGTATAGTTGATACAGGAGAGATAGATTTAAAAATAATAATACAAGAGGGATGAGAATAGAGGAGCCTTGTGGCACTGAGAGTTCAGATTGGGAGGTAGAGGAAATTTCAGGGAGCCTCCTTTTTTTTTTTCCACGTAGAGGTCACTGAGTGGAGAAGCTATAAGGTGAAAGTAGTTATAAAAGCATCTCTCCCCTTTAGCGCTTTCTCTAGAAAGTGAATACGGGTTTGTATTACTTTAAAAATTTATGTTGATAGTGGTAATGGTTGCACAACATGAGGATGACAGTAATTCATTAGTAAATTGTACATGTAAAAAATGTTGAAATGGCAAATTTTGTATGTATATATTGCATTGCCACAGAGTCAATTCTGACAAATACATAGTGTACATATATACGTATATCATACAAACTCAACACAATAAAACAATTTTTTTTTAGTTATGTTTAGCTTTTTCACTATCTTTTACTTACTATATGCACTGACACAAGATCAGACTGGGCTATGTGGAATGTCAAGATTTACTCAGGTTATACAATCTTTATAGTTTAAATCAAAGCTCCTGAAGCTTTCCTTGACCTCTTACCCTGACCCAGTAGAATTAGTCACTCCTCTCTATGTAGCCAAAGAACTGTATATAGACCCTTGTTTTAAGGCTTCACAGTGAGACTTTTTTTTATTATGTATTCCCTCTGATATCAATCCTTGAGTTCATGAAAGATCAAGGATGGCCATATCTTCACTTTCTATGAATCTCTAGAACACAGGACAAGTTCTGGCATAGAGAAAGTATCTGGCATAAAGAAAGTCCTATATACTTGTTGAATGTAGGACTAAATATTGGGCTCTCTTATGAGGTCTTCACCAAGCTGACCTAAGACCCAGATCTCACCCTGGCCAGTCCAAGATGGGAGGCATCAACGGAGAGAGGTTAGCCTCACTCTTAAGTGCCAACACTTTCAGTTTTGCTCTTCACCACTTCTAGTTGATGATGGAAAACAGAAATTAAACAACAACAAAAAAAGTCTGAACACTCAGAACCACAAAGAGGAGTTGTCCAATTTGGCTCTAAAAATGTGCCTTGTGCCTCTTCTCCTTTTCACTGCCCAAGTTCAACAAGACCCTGTCCAAATTTGCTCACTTCTCACCTTGCTTGGAGGGCACTTTTGCCATAGTCAGGCATGCAAACATCTTTGGAGAGTCTGGAAAGTTGTTAACTTTCAGCACCAAGAACATTTTTAGTGGTCAGGCTTCATGTTGTCCCTAAGTCAGGAAAGATTTTATATCTGGGACCTGTTATTCTCCCCCATGGGCCACTGGTTATGAGTCTTGGAAGGACCTCAAACACATGTTCCTTCCTCATTCACTGAATTGAGGGTCTGTTGTCTGGAATATTTTCTAAGTCCAAGGTGGCAGTGCAGAGTTAAAAATCAGGCAACTTCTTTTACTCCTCATTCTCCAGAAAAGTGGGCCTCAAGCACATCCTCAACCTCAGCTGACCTTAAGTTGAAACAGAAAGTTAGAAACACATCCGTGGGAGGTCTAACTCCATAGATGGCATAAGTCTAGTAAAGAAATACTTTCCCAGGAAGTTTGGATGACTCTATAGATTTTGTATCCTTGAAGGAAAGGGGAGACAAGATCACCGCCAAAGAAGAGGAAACAGAAACGGCCCTCACTCTCTTCTTGGTTGCCACTCTTCCCATCAAGTGTGTCTACTTTTCCAGGATCTCTCCTCTTTCCTTATGAAAAGGTGTGCATGCTCTTGAGGAAGAGAACAACAAGGACACCTGAGACTGCCCCTTGGACACACTCAGGTTACCAACCTCCAAGCAGGATTAGTAGAAGCACAGAGTTACCTGTGTCTATGCATTGTACAATGATGGAGTCTTGTGTTCCAAATGTGACTCCACCATTTGCTGGCCAGGAGGACACAGATATTAATTTATCTCACAAAGGAACATCTTCTTTAAATGGGTTCTTTCAATGTGTTGCTCTGAGGATGTGATAAGACATGCAAACTACCTGGCACATAATAAGTCCTCAGTAATTTCTCATCACTATTACTATCAAAGGAGCCCTGGCAGCACAGTGGTTAAGAGCTCGGCTGCTAACCAAAAGGTTGACAGTTCAAATCCACCAGCCGCTCCTTAGACATCCTATGGGGCAACTCTACTCTGTCCTATAGTGTTCCTACAAGTTGGAATCAACTCAACAGCAATGGGATCACCATTAAACAGGAGCCCTGGTGGTGCAGTGGTTAAGCACTTGGCTGCTAACTGAAAAGCCAATAGTTCGAACCTACCAGCCTCTCCATAAGAGAAAGATGTGGCAGTCTGCTTCCATAAAGATTTCGACTTAGAAATCCTATGGGGCAGTTCTACTCTGTCCTATAAGGTCATTATGAGTCAGAATTCAACTCAACAGCAATGGATTTGGTTTTTATTATTATTAATACTATTAAAAACACCAGCATTGGGGCACTAAATATACAAAACAAACACTGATGGAATTGAAGGGGAAAATGGATAGTACTACAATAATAGTTGGAGACTTCAATACGTCACTTTCAATATGGGATAGAATATCTAGAAAAAAGATCAACAAGGAAACAGAGGACTTGAATGACACCACAAACCAACGAGACGTAACAGATATATATAGAGTACTCCAGCCAAAAACAGCACAATATATGCTCTACTCCAGTGCACGTGGACCATTCCCCAGGACAGATCCCACGTTAGGTCATAAAGCAAATATTGATAAAGTAAAAAAGATTGAAATCATACAAAGTATTTTCTCTGACCACAACAGAATGAAGCTAGAACTCAACAACAGAAAAAAATCTAGAAGATACACAAACATATGGAAATTAAACAACACACTATTAAACTACCAATGGGTCAAGGAAGAAATCAAAAGAGAAATCACAAATTTTCTAGAGTCAAATGAAAATGAAAGCACAACATACTGAAACTTACGGGATTCAGTGAAAGCAATACTCAGAGGGAAGCTTACAGCAATAAATGGCAACATCAAGAAAGAAGAAAGATCTCAAATCAACAGCCTAACCGGGCATCTCCGGCAACTAGAAAGAGAAGGGCAAACTAAGGTGAAAACTACCAGAAGAAAGTAAATAACAAAGAGTGGAAAGAAAGGAAATTGAAAGCAGAAAAACAATAGAGAGAATCATTAAAATCAGAAGTTGATTCTTTGAAAAGGTCAATAAAATAGATAAATCTTTAGCTAGACAGACAAAGAAAAGACGCAAATAATCAAAATAAAAAATGAAAGAGGGGACATTACAACTGACCTGATAGAAATAAAGAAAATGAGACTATTTGGGCAGCTCCTGTCTGGAGGGGAGATAAGACGGCAGAGGAGGACAGAAGCTGGCTGAATGGACATGGAAATACAGGGTGGAGAGAAGGAGTGTGCTGTCTCATTAGGGGAGAGCAACTAGGAGTATACTGCAAGGTGTATATAAATTTTTGTATGAGATACTGACTTGATTTGTAAACTTTCACTTAAAGCCCAACAAAAAATTAAAAGAAATAAAGAGAAATATGACAAATATTATGAACAACTGTACAGCAACAAACTGGACAACCTAGATGAAATGGACAAATTCTTAGAAGGACACAACCTACCCAAACTGACTCAAGAGGAAATAGAAAGCCTCAACAGGCCTATAACAAGTGAAGAAATCAAATCAGTGATCAAAAACATCCCAACAAAAAAAAAGTCCTGACCAGATGGCTTTACTACCAAACATTTAGAGAAGGATTGACACCAATACCGTTTAAACTTTTCCAAAAAATAGAGAAGGAAGGAATAGTCCTTAATTCATTCTATGAAGTAAACATAACTCTGATACCCAAACCAGACAAAGACACCACAAGAAAACTACAGGCCAATATCTCTTATGAATGTAGACGCAAAAATTCTCAACAAAATACTAGTGAACAGAATCCCAACAGCATATTAAAAGATTCATACACCATGACCAAGTGGGATTTATTCCAGGGATTCAAGGATGGTTCAACATTAGAAAATCAATTGACGTAATACACCACATCAGTAGAACAAAAGAAAAGAACCACATGACCATCTCTATGAATGCAGGAAAAGCATTTGATAAAATCCAACACCTTTCTTGATGAAAACCCTCAAGAAGATTGGAATAGAAAGGAAATTTCTCAATATGACTCAGGGCATATATAAAAAGCCAACAGACAACATTATACTTAGGGAAGAAAGACCGAGAGCTTTCCCCTTGAAATTGGGAACAAGACAAGGGTGCCCACTCTCACTGTTTCTATTCAATATTGTATTAGAAGTCCTAGCCAGGGCAATAAGACAAGAAAAAGAAATAAAAGGTATCCAGATTGGAAAAGAAGTAAAATTATCTCTATTGGTGGATGGTATGATCCTCTATAAAGAAAATTCCAAAGAGCCACAAGAAAACTTGTAGAGCTAATAGAGAAATTTAGCAAAGTTGCAGGGTATGAGGTCAACAAACAAAAATCAGTTGGATTTCTACACACCAGCAATGAGAAATCCAAAAGAGAAATTAGGGAAATAATTTCATTTACTGTAGCATCTAAGAGAATAAAATAGCTAGGAATAAATCTAACCAGGGACATGAAGGACTTATGCAATGAAAACTATAAAAGACTGCCGAAAGAAAAAAATTAAAGAAGACTTAAATAAAGGGAAAGACTTAATATTGTTAAGATGTCAACACTACCCAAAACAGTCTATAGATTCAATTCAATCCAGATCAAAATTTCAACAGCCTTCTTTACAGAAATAGAAAAACCAATCTTCAACTTTATATGGAATGGAAAGAGGCCCCAAATAGCTAAAGCAATGTTGAAAGAGAAGAGCAAAGAAGGAGGACTCACACTTTCTGATTTTAAAATATACTCTACAGCTACAGAAGCCCTGGTGGCACAGAATTTAAGTGTTGGGCTGCTAACCAAAAGTTAAGCAGTTTGAATTCACAAGCTACTCCTTGGAAATCCTATGGAGGAGTTCTACTTTGTCCTATAGGGTTGCTATGAGTCAGAATCAACTTGATGGCAGTGGGTTTGGTTTTTGGTTTATACAGCCACAGTAACGAAAACTCCCTGATACTGGTATAACAATACATAGACCAATGGAATAGAATTGAGAGCCCAGAAATAGGATCATACATTTATGATCAACTAATTTTTGACAAGGATGCTAGGCCATTCGATGGGGAAAGAAGAGTCTCTTCAATAAACGGTACTGGGAAAATTGGATTTCTACATGCAGAAAAATAAAACATGATCCATGCCTTACACCATACACACACAAAAAAAATTCAAAATGGATTAAGTACCTATAAGTGCAAACTAAAACTGTAAAATTCTTAGAAGAAAAAGCAGGGGCAGTGCTGTCACACTTAGCTTTTAACAATGGATGATCCAATATAATAACAAAAGCACAAACAGCAAAAGACAAAATAAATAACCTCATAAAACTTTTAAAATTTTGTTCATCAAAAGACTACCAAAGGGGGGCCAAGATGGCGGACTAGGTGGACGCTACTGCGGATCCCCCTTGCAACAAAGACTCGGAAAAACAAGTGAATCGATCACATACATAACAATCTACGAACCCTGAACAACAAACACAGATTTAGAGACGGAGAACGAACAAATATGGGGAGGCAACGATTGTTTTCAGAGCCTGGAGCCAGCATACCAGTCAGGTGACCTTCAGTGCCCGATTTGGGGCAGAGCCCAGGGGGGCAGATGGCACAAACAAGGGGCCCATCCCTGGCCCCCGAACTCATTCCAGGAGGGGGCCCAGCCAGTTCACGCGGGCGGCGTGGCGGCGCAGCCGGTGGGAGAAGTCCCCGGGAGGCAGTGACTGGTCTTGGAGCGGGGAGAGCAGCATCCCAGCTGGGGAACCGTCCCGCCGGGATTTTGGCCTGGCACGGGCACGGCATAAGCACCGGGAGCAGCTCCTCTCCCCTGAACTGACCCCGGGGGGGGGGGCCCAGCCGGTTCTCGCGGGCGGCTAGGCGACGCAGCCGGTGGGAGAAGTCCCCGGGAGACAGTGACTGGTCTTGGAGCGGGGAAAGCAACGTCCCAGCTGGGGAACTGTCAAGCCGGAATTTTGACTGAGCGCAGGCACGGCATAGGCGAGGAGAGCTGCTCCACCTCCCTGAACTAGCCCCGGGGGGGGGGGCCCAGCCAGTTCGAGCGGGCGGCATGGCGAAGCGGCCAGTGGGGGAGGTCCCCGGGGGCAGCGACTGGTCTTGGAGCAGGGAGAGCAGCGTCCCAGCTGGGACGCACGGTTGCGGCTCAGGCACGGGGAGCTGCTCCGCTCGCCTGAGCTGACTCCGGGGGGGGGCCAGCCGGTTCTTAGGGGCGGCGCGGAGACGCGGCTGGCGGGACGGGGAGTTCCCGGGAGGCAGCGACTGATTTTGGAGTCGGGAGTGCACCGTCCCAGTAAGGGAACCTTGAGGTTGGGCTTGGGGCTGGCAGCGGAGGATCTGACCATGACTCCAGCGGGCCAGACCCCCCGGGGGCAATCTCCACACAGCCAGCACACATAGGTGACGTGCCCCGCGGAAATCTCAGAACTAATAGTCATTCCAAGCAAGACAAGCAACTCTGGCTATACTCTGAGGTCCTACTCTCCTATCTCTCTGATCCCTCCCCCACCCTCCCCAGGCAGCTTCATTAACATCCGAATAGCCTGAGCCAGAGGGAGAACTCTGGTAGGGATCTGACTGCATTTATTTTTAGTGGATTTTCTGGAAAAACTAGTTTCCCAGTGATGGCTCGGAGACAGCAGTCCATATCAAACCACATAAAGAAGCAGACCATGACAGCTTCTCCAACCCCCCAAACAAAAGAATCAAAATCTTTCCCAAATGAAGATACAATCCTGGAATTATCAGATACAGAATATAGAAAACTAATTTACAGAATGCTTCAAGACATCACAAACGAAATAAGGCAAACTGCAGAAAAAGCCAAGGAACACACTGGTAAAACTGTTGAAGAACTCAAAAAGATTATTCAAGAACATACTGGAAAAATTAATAAGTTGCAAGAATCCATAGAGAGACAGCATGTAGAAATCCAAAAGATTAACAATAAAATTACAGAATTAGACAACGCAATAGGAAGTCAGAGGAGCAGACTCGAGCAATTAGAATGCAGACTGGGACATCTGGAGGACCAGGGAATCAACACCAACATAGCTGAAAAAAAATCAGATAAAAGAATTTAAAAAAATGAAGAAACCCTAAGAATCATGTGGGACTCTATCAAGAAGGATAACTTGAGGGTGATTGGAGTCCCAGAACAGGGAGGGGGGACAGAAAACACAGAGAAAATAGTTGAAGAACTCCTGACACAAAACCTCCCTGACATCATGAAAGACAAAAGGATATCTATCCAAGATGCTCATCGAACCCCATTTAAGATTGATCCAAAAAGAAAAACACCAAGACATATTATCATCAAACTCGCCAAAACCAAAGATAAAGAAAATTTTAAAAGCAGCCAGGGAGAAAAGAAAGGTTTCCTTCAAGGGAGAATCAATAAGAATAAGTTCAGACTACTCAGCAGAAACCATGCAGGCAAGAAGGGAATGGGACAATGTATACAGAGCACTGAAGGAGAAAAACTGCCAGCCAAGGGTCATATATCCAGCAAAACTCTCTCTGAAATATGAAGGCAAAATTAAGATATTTACAGATAAACACAAGTTTAGAGAATTTGCAAAAACCAAACCAAAGCTACAAGAAATACTAAAGGATATTGTTTGGTCAGAGAACCAATAATATCAGAGAGCAGCACAATACAAGGTCACAAAACAGAATGTCCTGATATCAACTCAAATAGGGAAATCACAAAAACAAACAAATTAAGATTAATTAAAAAAGTAAAATAAAATAAAAATAATACACATAACAGGGAATCATGGAAGTCAATAGGTAAAAGATCACAATAATCAAAAAGAGGGACTAAACACAGGAGGCATTGAACTGCCAGACGGAAAGT
The DNA here is from genome assembly GCF_030014295.1 of Loxodonta africana. Taxonomy (NCBI): domain Eukaryota; kingdom Metazoa; phylum Chordata; class Mammalia; order Proboscidea; family Elephantidae; genus Loxodonta; species Loxodonta africana. Next base: position 39,791,699 of record NC_087365.1, read on the forward strand.
GATACAAGGCGATATAGAATGATACAAGTCAGGTTTTTACTTAGAAAAATAGGGGTAAATAATAAGGTAACCACAAAAAGATATAACTCCATAACTCAAGATAAAAGCCAAGAAAAACGTAACGACTCAACTAACATAAAGTCAAACACTATGAAAATGAGGATCCCACAATTTACTAAGAAAAACGTCTCAGCACAAAAAAGTATGTGGAAAAATGAAATTGCCAACAACACACATGAAAAGGCATCAAAATGACAGCACTAAAAACTTATTTATCTATAATTACGCTAAATGTAAATGGACTAAATGCACCAATAAAGAGACAGAGAGTCACAGACTGAATAAAGAAACACGATCCATCTATATGCTGCCTACAAGAGACACACCTTAGACTTAGAGACACAAACAAACTGAAACTCAAAGGATGGAAAAAAATATATCAAGCAAACAATAAGCAAAAAAGAAGAGGAGTAGCAATATTAATTTCTGACAAAATAGACTTTAGACTTAAACCCACCACAAAGGATAAAGAAGGACACTATATAATGATAAAAGGGACAATTGATCAGGAAGACATAACCATATTAAATATTTATGCACCAATCACAGGGCTGCAAGATACATAAATCAAATTTTAACAGAATTGAAAAGTGAGATAGACACCTCCACAATTATAGTAGGAGACTTCAACACACCACTTTCGGAGAAGGACAGGACATTCAGTAAGAAGCTCAATAGAGACACGGGAGACCTACTTACAACAATCAACCAACTTGACCTCATTGACTTATACGGAACTCTCCACCCAACTGCTGCAAAGTATACTTTTTTTTCTAGCGCACATGGAACATTCTCTAGAATAGACCACATATTAGGTCATAAAACAAACCTTTGCAGAGTCCAAAACATCAAAATATTACAAAGCATCTTCTCAGACCACAAGGCAATAAAACCAGAAATCAATAACAGAAAAACTAGGGAAAAGAAATCAAATACTTGGAAAATGAACAATACCCTCCGGAAAAAAAGACTGGGTTATAGAAGACATCAAGGAGGGAATAAGGAAATTCAGAGAATGCAACGAGAATGAAAATACTTCCTATCAAAACCTCTGGGACACAGCAAAAGAAAAGCAGTGCTCAGAGGCCAATTTATATCGATAAATGCACACATACAAAAAGAAGAAAGAGCCAAAAGCAGAGAACTGTCCCTACAACTTGAACAAATAGAAAGTGAGCAACAAAAGAACCCATCAGGCACCAGAAGAAAACAAATAATAAAAATTAGAGCTGAACTAAATGAATTAGAGAAGAGAAAAACAATTGAAAGAATTAACAAAGCCAAAAGCTGGTTCTTTGAAAAAATTAACAAAATTGATAAACCATTGGCTAGACTGACTAAAGAAATACAGGAAAGGAAACAAATAACCCAAATAAGAAAACGAGAAGGACCACATCACAACAGAACCAAACGAAATTAAAAGAATCACTTCAGATTACTACGAAAAATTGTACTCTAACAAATTTGAAAACCTAGAAGAAATGGATGAATTCTTGGAAAAACACTACCTACCTAAACTAACACATTCAGAAGTAGAACAACTAAATAGACCCATAACAAAAAAAGAGATTGAAACGGTAATCAAAAAACTTCCAAGAAAAAAAAGTCCTGGCCCGGACAGCTTCACTGCAGAGTTCTACCAAACTTTCAGGGAAGAGTTAACACCACTACTACTGAAGGTATTTCAAAGCATAGAAAATGATGGAATACTACCCAACTCATTCTATGAAGCCACCTGATACCAAAACCAAGTAAAGACATTACAAAAAAAGAAAATTATAGACCTATATCCCTCATGAACATAGATGCAAAAATCCTCAACAAAATTCTAGCCAATAGAATCCAACAACACATCAAGAAAATAATTCACCATGATCAAGTGGGATTTATACCAGGTATGCAAGGCTGGTTTAATATCAGAAAAACCATTAATGTAATCCATCACATAAATAAAACAAAAGATAAAAACCACATGATCTTATCAATTGATGCAGAAAAGGCATTTGACAAAGTCCAACACCCATTTATGATAAAAACTCTTACCAAAATAGGAATTGAAGGAAAATTCCTCAACATAATAAAGGGCATCTATGCAAAGCCAACAGCCAATATCACTCTAAATGGAGAGAACCTGAAAGCATTTCCCTTGAGAACGGGAACCAGACAAGGATGCCCTTTATCACCGCTCTTATTCAACATCGTACTTGAAGTCCTAGCCAGGGCAATTAGGCTAGACAAAGAAATAGAAGGCATCCGGATTGGCAAGGAGGAAGTAAAATTATCTCTATTTGCAGACGACATGATCTTATACACAGAAAACCCTAAGGAATCCTCCAGAAAACTACTGAAACTAATAGAAGAGTTTGGCAGAGTCTCAGGTTATAAAATAAACATACAAAAATCACTTGGATTCCTCTACATCAACAAAAAGAACACCGAAGAGGAAATAACCAAATCAATACCATTCACAGTAGCCCCCAAGAAGATAAAATACTTAGGAATAAATCTTACCAAGGATGTAAAAGACCTATACAAAGAAAACTACAAAGCTCTACTACAAGAAATTCAAAAGGACATACTTAAGTGGAAAAACATACTTTGCTCATGGATAGGAAGACTTAACATAGTAAAAATGTCTATTCTACCAAAAGCCATCTATACATATAACGCACTTCCGATCCAAATTCCAATGTCATGTTTTAAGGGGATAGAGAAACAAATCACCAATTTCATATGGAAGGGAAAGAAGCCCCGGATAAGCAAAACATTACTGAAAAAGAAGAAGAAAGTGGGAGGCCTCACTCTACCAGATTTCAGAACCTATTATACAGCCACAGTAGTCAAAACAGCCTGGTACTGGTACAACAACAGGCACATAGACCAATGGAACAGAATTGAGAGCCCAGATATAAATCCATCCATGTATGAGCAGCTGATATTTGACAAAGGACCAGTGTCAGTTAATTGGGGAAAAGATAGTCTTTTTAACAAATGGTGCTGGCATAACTGGATATCCATTTGCAAAAGAATGAAACAGGACCCATACCTCACACCATGCACAAAAACTAACTCCAAGTGGATCAAAGACCTAAACATAAAGACTAAAACGATAAAGATCATCAAAGAAAAAATAGGGACAACCCTAGGAGCCCTAATACAAGGCATAAACAGAATACAAAACATTACCAAAAATGATGAAGAGAAACCCGATAACTGGGAGCTCCTAAAAATCAAACACCTTTGCTCGTCTAAAGACTTCACCAAAAGAGTAAAAAGACCACCTACAGACTGGGAAAGAATTTTCAGCTATGACATCTCCGACCAGCGCCTGATCTCTAAAATCTACATGATTCTGTCAAAACTCAACCACAAAAAGACAAACAACCCAATCAAGAAGTGGGCAAAGGATATGAACACACATTTCACTAAAGAAGATATTCAGGCAGCCAACAGATACATGAGAAAATGCTCTCGATCATTAGCCATTAGAGAAATGCAAATTAAAACTACGATGAGATTCCATCTCACACCAACAAGGCTGGCATTAATCCAAAAAACACAAAATAATGAATGTTGGAGAGGCTGCGGAGAGATTGGAACTCTTATACACTACTGGTGGGAATGTAAAATGGTACAACCACTTTGGAAATCTATCTGGCGTTATCTTAAACAGTTAGAAATAGAACTACCATACAACCCAGAAATCCCACTCCTCGGAATAGACCCTAGAGAAACAAGAGCCTTCACACAAACAGATATATGCACACCCATGTTTATTGCAGCTCTGTTTACAATAGCAAAAAGCTGGAAGCAACCAAGGTGTCCATCAACGGATGAATGGGTAAATAAATTGTGGTATATTCACACAATGGAATACTACGCATCGATAAAGAACAGTGACGAATCTGTGAAACATTTCATAACATGGAGGAACCTGGAAGGCATTATGCTGAATGAAATTAGTCAGACGCAAAAGGACAAATATTGTATAAGACCACTATTATAAGATCTTGAGAAATAGTAAAAACTGAGAAGAACACATACTTTTGTGGTTACGAAGTGGGGAGGGAGGGAGGGAGGGAGGGAGAGGGTTTTTTATTGATTAATCAGTAGATAAGAACTGCTTTGGGTGAAGGGAAAGACAACACTCAATACACGGAAGGTCAGCTCAATTGGACTGGACCAAAAGCAAAGAAGTTTCCGGGATAAAATGAATGCTTCAAAGGTCAGTGGAGCAGGGGCGGGGGTCTGGGGAACATGGTTTGAGGGGACTTCTAAGTCAATTGGCAAAATAATTCTATTATGAAAACATTCTGCATCCCACTTTGAAATGTGGCGTCTGGGGTCTTAAATGCTAACAAGCGGCCATCTAAGATGCATCAATTGGTCTCAACCCACCTGGAGCAAAGGAAAATGAAGAACACCAAGGCCACACGACAACTAAGAGCCCAAGAGACAGAAAGGGCCACATGAACCAGAGACCTACATCATCCTGAGACCAGAAGAACTAGTTGGTGCCCGGCCACAATCGATGACTGCCCTGACAGGGAGCGCAACAGAGAACTCCTGAGGCAATAGGAGATCAGTGGGATGCAGACCCCAAATTCTCATAAAGAGACCATACTTAATGGTCTGACTGTGACTAGAGGAATCCCGGCAGCCATGCTCCCCAAACCTTCTCTTGGCACAGGATAGGAACCATTCCCGAAGACAACTCATCAGACATGAAAGGGACTGGTCAGCGGGTGGGAGAGAGATGCTGATGAAGAGTGAGCTAATTATATCAGGTGGACACTTGAGAGTGTGTTGGCAACTCTCGTCTGGAGGGGGGATGGGAGGATAGAGAGAGAGGGAAGCTGGCAAAATTGTCACGAAAGGAGAGACTGAAAGGGCTGAGTCAATAGGGGGAGAGCAAGTGGGAGTACGGAGTAAGATGTATGTAAACTTATACGTGACAGACTGATTGGATTTGTAAACGTTCACTTGAAGCTTAATAAAAGTTAATAAAAAAAAAAAAAAGACTACCAAAAAAGTGAAAAGACAAGCTACCAACTGGAAGAATATCTTCAGAAACCAAATATCAGACAAGAATCTAATAACAAAAATATATATAAAACTTTGACAACTTAACCTTAAAAAGACAAATAACCCAATCATAAAAAAATAAATAGATAAATGGGCAAAAGACTTGAATAGACATTTCACCAAAGAGGACATCCAAATGGCCACCAAACACATGAAAAGATGCTCAGGCTCATTAGCCATCAGACAAACGCAAATCAAAACCACAGGATACTATTTCACTCCCACTAGAATGGCTAAAATTAAACAAAAAAAAAAAAAGCAGAAACTAACAAATGTTGTTGAGGATGTGGGGAAATTGGAATCTTTATCCAGTGATGGTGGGAATGCAAAATTGTACAACCATTGTGGAAAAAGTTGTGGCTGTTCCTCAAAAAACTAAAATTCTACTCCTACGTATATACCCAAAAGACTTGAAAAGCAGAGACTCTAAAAAGAGACTTGTACACTAATGTTCATCACAGCACTATTGACAACAGCCAAAAGGTGGGAACAACCTAAATGCTCATCAAAAGACAAATGGATAAATAAAATGTGGTATATACATACAAAGGAGCACTACTTAGCCAGTAGGAGAAATAAAGTCTTGATACACGCTACAGTATGGATGGAGCTGAAAGAATATGCTGAGTGAAACAAGTCAATCACAAAAGGACAAATTTGTATGATCTCATTTGTATAAAAGACAAATGTATAGGGGACAAAGTTTATTAGTGGTTAACAGAGATAGGAGGAAGGGGGAACTTAACAGTGATGGAAATATTTTGTTGATTAGAGGTAGGAATTGCACAGCCAATTATTGTAATTGCTGTCAATAAGTTATATACCTATAAAAAGTTGAATTGGCAAATGTTATGTGATAGATACATTTACAACAATGACAAAAAACAAACAAACAAAAAGAGTAGCTGCTGAGGCTGATTGTGTGCAACAAAGAACCTCATGGGATTTGGTTTCTTGTTTTAGTGGGTTAATGTCATGGTTCATGGGACATCCCAGTCAACCGGCCTAGTAACATGTTTAGTGCTTCTGTCCTACCTCCTAGTTTGTTGTGTAGTACCTGGGGTCTTAAAAGCTTGCAAGCAGACATCCAAGGCACAGCAATTGGTCTCTGCTAACCTGGAAAAACTAAAACAGAGGAAGAAGGATAGTCAGGAAAAGGAGGAGGACATGGAGTGTGGCTAATTGCCTCCATAAACAACTGCCTCTTTTGCCATGAGACCTGAAGAACTAGATGGGGTCCACCTACTATCACTGAACACTGTGATCAAAGATTCCATAGAAGGATCCTGATCAAAAGGGGGAAAATGTAGAACAGAATTTCAATTTCTCATGGACTCCATACTTCCTGGAGCCATGAAGTCTTGATGAAGCCCTAGAACTATTGTCCTGAGATAATCTTTAAACCTTAAACCAAATTATATCCCCTAAAGTCTTCTAAAAACCAAAGAATAGTTTAGCTTAACTAGTAAAAATTGTCCGCTTTGAGCATTATGCTCTTTCAATAACTATCTATATAAGATCAAATTGACAACAGTGACTTGAAAGGTTAGATAGGAACCTTAGGGGGCAGTGAGTTTACATTAATGGGGGAGGAACAACTCAGAAAAGGAGGATGAGAATGGCTACATAACTTGAATGTAATCAATGCCACAAAACGGTATATGTAGAAACTGTTGAATTGGTGTATGTTTTCTTATGTATATTCTCAACAACAACAACAAAATAAATAAAATTATATCTAAAAAAAAAAACCACCATCCTTCATTTGGGAGATTTACACCAGACTAAGTACTCACCCTCGTATTTTTGGTGGTGGTGTTGTGTACTGTCGAGTCAATTCCAATTCATAGTGACCCCATGTGACAGAGAAGAACTGCCACATAGAGTTTACTAGGCAGTAATCTTTATGGAAACAGATTGCCATGTGTTTCTCCTGCAGAGCTGCTGGGTGAGTTTGAACTCCCAACCTTTCAGTTATCAGCTGAGTGCTTAATCATTGCATCACCAGAACTTGTTATTCATCCCATACTGCCCTGAATTTCCCCCTTAGTAACATTCTCTCCATCTGTAATTCCTGCTCAATGTCTGCCCCCTTCATGCCCTCTGACCTCTGTGACTGGGCTACAGGCCACAGTGTTCTTGTTCAGCACTTCTCAGGTGCCTAGAACAATAGAAAGTGCTCAAGCAACATTTTCAGGTTAATTTATTCACATCTCACCTCCCACCTCAGCTTCTCTTCTCTGAAGTTTTTTTTTTCCCCATTTCAGTGTTAGCCCCACCATCCTCTGCACCTCTTGTGAGCTCCCAATAATCTTTCCATCTTGCTCATCTTGCGCCATCCCACCTCTACCCCTCTACTGAGTCCATAGCCCAGCCCAGGGAGGGCTCTGCTCAATGTCCCTGGGGCTTGAGGGGGAAATAACTCAGACTCTACATTGTGCTTTGAAATCTTCAGAAAGAACAGGATTGGCTTTCTAATTGCCTGTTATTGTTTGTTCTGTGTTCAAAGACATCTAGCATTGTTTTCCTTCTGACTTGGATGTTATTAAACAACAAAGGTGCTGTTCTATTTTTTCTTTCTTTATTACTGAGTAATAAATTTACATCAACATACTAAGTATATAATCTTTAAGACCTTGATCACTTCTACTTGCCACGCTCTCTGCATCATCTCACTTACTCCTAACCTTGGTTCTACTGTTGAGGTTGAAGCTATTGTCGGTCCTCTTTTACAACTGAAATTAAGAAAAGGTAAGTAGGTGCCCAAAGTCACCCCATTCATAAATGGCAGAGTTGGGATTAGAACTGAGATTGCCTGGTTCTAGAACCATACTCTTAACTACCTTTGGACATACTGACCCCAAGGATAAATGAGCAAATGTGGATCTCCAAAAAAAGGGAACTGACCTTAATTACACATCCCATCCCTCTTTGGCATAGTGGTTAAGAGTTCGGCTGTTGCCAGAAGATCAGCAGTTCTAATCCACCAGCCGCTCCTTGGAAACCCTATAGGGCAGTTCTATCCTGTCCTGAGTGTCACTGTATGTCAGAATCAACTCAACAGTGATGGGTTTGTTTTTTTGGGTTCTTCCTCCTTACCTCACAGAGCAGGTTGGGAAGTGATCCCTCTGTCTGTCTTTCTGCCAATCCTGAAGCCAAAGAAGCCATAACTTTTTTGGAATGGGTGTGTTGAGATCTATGTTTACACATATCTACATATGATCTTAATGAATAAGGGTTTAGCGGCCAGAGACCTCTTGGCTCTTTCCTTCTCAAGCCTTCAGGTGGGCACAGGAAGAAGGAGCAGAGCTGGGCTCAGGTGGGCTGCTCCAAAAGCTTGGATACACAGAGGGGCACCAAGCATGGTGATCAGGTCTGTGTAACTTTGAAAAACACAAGAGAGGAGAAAGAAAAGAATGAACATGCCAGACACTCCATCCAGCCAACCAACCTGAGAGTCAGGTGTTATTATCTCCATTTTACAGATTAAGAAACTGAGACTCAGGAAGTTGAAGTCACTTGCCCAGGGCAATGCAGCTCCCTGGACACTGATTGAGATGCATTTAAAAGAAAGCATCAAGGTAGGCAGGCAGCTGAGCTCACTGACACACACCCATCTCCCACACTGGCTCCAGCCCCATAAGGTGTTAAGTAGCATCTGTAAATCCAGAGTCATCTACTTTAGTCTGGTGACATCAGGTGCTGGAATGAGCAACTCAAGAACCCACCCCCATTTTTTAACTAACCCCCTGCATTCTGGAGACATCATACCCTGCAGCCTAATGATGGGAGGGTGGGAGAGAAGTTCTTGTTTTTGGAAAGGAGCCCATCCCTCCCTCTGTTTCCAAAAAGAAATGTAAGGATTCAAACACCCTGGTAGCCCCCATCTTGAGTATTCTAACTATGGGGCTGTGGGTTTGTTTCCACCTGCATCAGTGGAGAAGGTAAGCAGGGCTGTATGTGTCCTGAGTGCTCCACAGTGGAGTTAGGGTGAGGCCAAGCCCACTCCCACAACTGGAATTCTCCCTTCCCAGCCCTTTCAAGCCCTCTCTGACTATCCCTGGTTATCTTTCCTCCTCCATATCCCATTTGTTTTTCTGTCCCTCTTCCCAGTTCACTCCCTTTTTCATTCCAAGGAGAAGCTTCACCTGATTTTAAAATATGTATTATTTAGTGTTTAGTATATGCCAAACGGAGCCCGTGGTAGTATAAACAATTAATGTGCTCAGCTGCTAACCAAAAGGTTGGAAGTTCAAGTCCACCCAGAGGCACCTCCAAAGAAAGGCCTGGCAATCTACTTCTGAAAAATCAGGCATGAAAAATCCTATGGAGCACATCTCTACTCTGATATACACAAGTCACCATGAATCAAAGTCAATTCAATGGCAAGTGGAAAAAAAAAAAAAAAAAAAAACTGCCAAACACTCTACCAGATTGTTTATACTAGAGATCTCAAGGTATTGACCTAACTGCCATTGTGGACAATTAAAAATGAAATTAAAAAAAAAACAGTTATCATTAAGTCCATTCTGATTCATGGCAACCCCACATGTTTCAGAGTAGAACTGCATGCTCCGTACAGCTTTCATAAACGACTTTTCGGAAGAAGACGGACAGATCTTTCTTCCAAGGCACCTCTAGGGGAGTTCAATCCACCAACCTTTCAGTTCATAGCTGAGCACTTAACTGTTTACATCACTCAGGGATTATCCAGAACATGTTGGTGTTTTTGGGTGCCATCGAATCAATTTTCAACTCATAACAACCCCATGTGACAGAGTAAAAGTGCCACATAGTGTTTTCTAGGATATAATCTTTATAGGAACAGATCGTCAGGTCTTCCTCTGGGTGAATTCAAACTGTCAATCTATCAGTTAGCAGTCCAGCACTTAACCGATGTGCCACTTTTTTATTTAAGGCACGCAGATCGTATCAAGAAAATCTGAATGCTTTGAGAGATTTCACTTAAAAATTCAGATTTCCACCTTCTTTTGAATAACTGGAAAGCTGGCGACTCTGAGCTCAGTGTCTTACATAGCAACAGTTGGCTGCACTTGAGCAGCATCTGCCAAGGCAGGGTATGTGCCCTGCAAAAATTTTTTCCAAAAATTAGCCTGAGTGACCCATTTGGCTACCTGTCCTTGGTAAGTGTGTTTAAGAATCTCTGTCCTACCCATAACTCAATAATTCCCATTATAAAGATGAGAAACCTGAGGCATGGAGAGTTTAATAACTTGCCAAGATCACTAATAAGTGGCATCGCCAGAGTCTTCCCTGATAACTGCCTTTCCACAATACCTTAATAGAGTAAAGGAAGCCTCCCTCACTCTAAACCTCTCTGTTTTCTACCTTCCATGATCTTCTTCTGCCAAGCCTAGGGTCCAGAAGGAGCTGCAGAAGGCACAGGGCCATGCAGATGAAAGACAGACATAGGTATGTGGGTGCCCAGCCCTCATCACAAACCAAGTCTCCTCCCCTGCTGGCAGCTTGTGGGGGTGGAGTTGCTACCAGGGCAGGTGAAGACAGCTCTAAGGGCTCCACTGTCTTTACACGCCCTGCTAAGTGCCAGACCTCCCAGGTGGGGGTGCGGGAGCCGGGGGGGGGCAGGGCCTTTCCGGGACACAGCCTCCTACTGAAGATTGACCCACCATCCTACTCTTCAAAGGTGAGAGTCACACACACACAATGTTCTGAGAGAGTTGGGTGGAGTAGTAAGGGAGAGAGGGAGGAAAGAAAGGAAGGAAGAAAGAAAAGGAGGGAGGGAGAGAGGAAAAAAGGAAGAAAGGAAAGAAGGGAAGGAGGAAGGGAAGGAGGGGAGAAAAAAGGGGAAATACTCTTTACTGTATGGTGAGCATTTGTTCTGTGCTTTAAGTCATCCAATTCTCACAATATCTCTTTGAAATTGTGTATTCTTATCCCCATTTTTCAGAGGTAAAAACGGAGACTTAGAAAGATTGGATAACTAGCCCCCTACCCCACAGCCCAGATAGCAATAGATCTGAGATTTTATTTGAATTGTTGCCTCTGATACTGTATTCATGTTCTCCAAATTCTTCTGAAAATGTCAGAGCTGGTAATAAACCAAAAAAACCTGTTGCTGTTTAGTCAACTCCAACTCCTAGCAACCCCATAGGACAGAGTAGAACTGCTCCATAGGGTTTCCAAGGAGCACCTGGCGGATTTGAACTGCCGTCCTTTTGGTTAACAGCCGAGCACTTAACCTCTATGCCACCAGGGTTTCCAGAGTTGGTATTAGGCCGTGGAAGTAAAGAAGTGAAGAAACATTCCTGGTACCTACCACCTGCCTGTCAGTTTGTCTTACTGTGGTGGCTCGTGTGTGTCTATGATGCTGGAAGCTATGCCACTGGTATTCCAAGTGTCAGTAGGGTCCCCCACGGTGGGCAAATTGCGGCACAGCTTCCACATTAAGACAGATGAAGAAGAAAGTTCTAGTGATCCACTCACAAAATTTTTTAGGCAAAAACCCAAAAGACTCCACAAGAAAAACACTGGAACTAATGGGAAGATTCATGGAGTAGGAGGATACGAGATAAATATACAACACTCAGCTGGATTCCTATACACGAATAAGAGAACAATGAAAAGGACATCAGTAAAACAATAGCATTTATAATATCCTCTAAAAAAATAAAACACTTGGGAATAAATCTAACCAGGGTTGTAAAAGACCTATACAAAGAAAACTACAAAACACTAGTGCAAGAAACCAAAAGAGATCTACATAAATGGGAAAACATACCATGCTCATGGATAAGTAGACTCAACGTTGCGAAAACGACAGTTCTACCCAAAGTGATTTACAAACACAACGAAATACCTATCCAAATACCAACAACATTCTTCAAAGAGATGGAAAAACTTATCATTAACTTTATATGAAAAGGGAAGAAGTCCCAGATAAGTAAAGCACTATTGAAGAAGAATAAAGTAGGAGGACTCGAACTACCTGACCTAAGAAACTAATATATAGCTACGATAGTCAAAACAGCCTGTTACTGGTACAACAACAGATACATTGACCAATGAAACAGAATTGAGAGCCCAAATGTAAATCCATCCATCTATGGTCACCTGATCTTCCACAAGGGCCCAAAGTCCATCAAATGGGGCAAAGACAGTCTTCTTAACAAATGGTACTGGCAAAACTGAATGTTCATCAGCAAAAAAAAATGAAACAGGACCCATACTTCACACCATATACAAAAACTAACTCAAAATGGATCAAAGACCTAAAAATAAAGCCAAAAACTATGAAATTCATAGAAGAAAAAATAGGATCAATGCTAGAGGCCCTAATACACAGCATTAACAGGATATAAACCACAACCAACAACACTCAAGTTCCAGAGGATAAGTTAGATAACTCAGATCTTCTAAAAATTAAACACTTATGCTCATCAAAAGACTTCAGCTAAGGAAGCAGGGCCAAGATGGCGGAGTAGTCAGACACTGCCGGTGAACCCTCTTACAACAAAGACCCCAAAAAACAAGTGAAACAATTATGTTTATGACAAGCTAGAAGCCCTGAACATCAAAGGCAAAGTCAGAAGATGGACTGAGTGGCACGGGGAGGGAGAGAGGGTTCAGAAGTAGAGGGGAGTTGCTGGACCTGAATTGCTGGGAGCCCTCGGGCACAATCCCCGGGAACAACTACAGCAGACTAGTGGTAGTGTTTGGCCTCAGTTTCCTCAGGGAGAAACACCCAGCCACACAGCCTACTCACAACTCCAGAACCAGAGAAGAATGGTACTCTCGGCAAAAGCTACGTACTTGCGTATATTTTTCTGTGCCCCTACCCCCAAGGTGGCTTCAGATAGGTCCTGTTGCACGCTCTGAGCCATTCTCCCTGCCTTGGAGAAAGAATAAATTCACAATTGGGAAAAAGATAATCTGCCAGCTCCACTAACCTGGGGAGCTCAGGACAGAAGTGGCTCCTGTTCAAGCAGAAATGGTCCGTGGACTTTGAATACCTTCCCCCCTTTCATGGACCCGTGTGGGCCTATTTCAGGAGAATTGGCCCTTGTTGGCAGACTGCAGCTGTTTCAGCTGTGTGGTGGAGAGGTGGGTGTTTGATGTTTGACACCGCTTTGCCTATTAAACAGGGTCTGCACCTACCCACATCAGGGGCCTAAGGACTGGTAGTTCCACTTAGGTCACTCAGCCACCTGTGACAGGGGTCCAAAGATAACTGGTACCTCCTAGTCCTTACAAACAAAAGCATTGAGTGCCCAAGATCCATCTGCAGAACCCAACGACCTGTGTGCTCTAGGGAACAGGGACACACTTTCCTCACAGACAATGGTTGTCAGCCCCCTGCCTTGTTCAGAGCATGACTCCCTGCTGCAACCAGATACTGGTACCTACACCAATCACCCCTGCCCCTCTAAGACTGTAGGACAGAGCCTGTACCACACACTTGATGGCCAACTAACTGGACACCTGAGCTGAATCCATACAAGAAAAATGAATGGACTCCTAGGTTGAAATACCTGAAAACAGCTCTAGCCATCTGGTGACAGGACGTTAGAGCTTCAAAGGCAAAGATAATCAAGCTAGCTCACTCAAGCAACCTACTTGGACATATCAAAACAAAACAAAGCAAGAAGCTAGGATATAGTAAGCAAACATAAAATAAACTAATACAATAACTTATAGATGGCTGAGAGACAACAGTCAATATCAAATCACATGAGGAAACAGACCATGATCTCTTCAACAAGCTCTCAAAACAAAGAGTCAAAGGATCTTTTGGATGAAGGTGCTTCCTGGAATTACTGGATGCAGAATACAAAAGATTAATATACAGAACTCTTCAAGACATAAGAAAGGAGATAGGGCAATACACAGAACAAGTCAAGGAACACACAGATAGAGCAGCTGAAGAAACTAAAAACATTATTCAAGAACATAATGAAAAATTTAATAAGCTGCAAGAATCCATAGAGAGACACCAATCAGAAATTCAGAAGATTAACAATAAAATTACAGAATTAGACAACTCAGTAGAAAGTCAGAGGAGCAACTCTGAGCAAGTGGAAGGCAGAATTGGTGAAATTGAAGATAAAACATGTGGCAGCAATATATTTGACGAAAAATCAGATTAAAAGAATTTTTTTTTTAATGAAGAAACCCTAAGAGTTATGTGGGACTTTATCAAGAGAAATAACCTACAAGTGATTGGAATAGAGAACAGAAAGGGATAAGAGAAAATACAGAGAGAATTGTTAAAGATATGTTGTCAGAAAACTTCCCTAATATTGTGAAAGATGAGAAGATATCTATCCAAGATGCTCATCAAAAGCCACACAAGGTAGATCGTAAAAGAAAGTCACCAAGACACATTGTAATCAAACTTGCCAAAACCAAAGATAAAGAGAGAATTTTAGGAGCAGCTAGGAATAGTCAAAAAGTCACCTACAAAGGAGAGTCAATAAGAACAAGTTCGGACTACTCGGCAGAAACCACGCAGGCGAGAAGGCAATGGGATGACTTACATAAAGCACTGAAGGAAAAAAATCCCCAACCAAAAATCATATATCCAGCAAAACTGTCTCTCAAATACGAAGGTGAAATTAGGACATTTACAAAAAAAACAGAAGTTTAGGGAATTCGTAAAAACCAAACCAAAGCTAGAAGAAATACTAAAGGGAGTTCTCTGGTTAGAAAATCAGTAATATCAGATATGAGCCCAAGACTAGAACACTGAACAGAGCAATCAGATGTCAACCCAGACAGGGAAATGACAAAAATAAATCAGGATAAAAAAACGCTCAAAACAGGGAAACAGCGAGGTTTTTATGTAAAAGAAGACAACATTAAAACAATAAAGAGGGACTAAGAAATGTAGCCATAGATCTTTCATAAGGAGAAGAAAAAAAAGACGATATAAAGAAATAAAAGTTAGATTTAAACTTAGAAAAATAGGGATAAATATTAAGGTAACCACAAAAGATACTAATAATCCTACTCATCAAAATAAAACACAGGAAGAAAATAGAGACTCAGCGGAAACAAAATCAACTACAACGAATACGAGAAAAAGACAATGTAGGAAGATAAACTACACAGCACAAAATCTTAAATGGGAAAAAGAAACTGTCAACAACACACAAAAAAAAAGACATCAAAATGACAGCACTAAACTCATATGTATCCATAATTATGCTGAATATAAATGGACTAAATGCTTCAGAAAAGACACAGAGAGTAGCAGGATGGATAAAAAAACATGATCCGTCTATATGCTACTTGCAAGAGACACACCTTAGACTTAGAGACACAAACAAACTAAAACTCAAATCTATCAAGCAAACAACAATCAAAAAAGAGCAGGAGTGGCAATATTAATTGCTGACAAAATAGACTTTAAAGTTAAATCCACCACAAAGGATAAGGAAAGACACTATATAATGATTAAAGTGACAATATACCAGGCAGATATAACCATATTAAATATTAATGCACCCAATGACAGGGCTCCAAGATACATAAAACAAACTCTAACAGCATTGAAAGTGAGATAGACAGCTCCACAATTATAGTAGGAGACTTCAACACACCACTTTCATTGAATGACAGGACATCCAGAAAGAAGCTCGATAAAGACATGGAAGATCTAAATGCCACAATCAACCAATTCGACCTTAGAGACATATATAGAACACTCCACCCAACAGCGACCAAGTATACTTTCTTTTCTAGTGTACATCGAACATTCTCTAGAATAGACCACATATTAGGTCATAAAGCAAGCCTTAGCAGAATCCAAAACACCAAAATATTACAAAGCATCTTCTCTGACCATAAGGCTGTAAGAGTAGAAATCAGTAACAGAAAAAGCAGGAAGGAGAAATCAAACACTTGGAAACTGAACAATACCCTGCTCAAAAAAGGCTGGGTTATAGAAGACATTCAGGATGGAATAAGAAAATTCATAGAATCCAATGAGGATGAAAATACTTCCTATCAGAACCCTTGGGACACAGCAAAAGCAGTGCTCAGAGGTCAATTAATACCAATAAATGCACACATACAAAAAGAAGAAAGGGCCAGAATTAGAGAATTATCCCTACAACTTGAACAACAGAAAGAGAGAAACAAACAAACAAGAAAAACCCACAGGTACCAGAAGAAAGCAAATAATAAAAATTAGAGCAGAATTAAATGAAATAGAGAACAGAAAAACAATTCAGAGTTAACAAGACCAAAAGCCTGTTCTTTGTTCTTGGCCAAACTGACAAAACAAAAACAGGAGAGGAAGCAAATAACCCAAATAAGAAATGAGATGGTCGATATTATGACAGACTCAACCGAAATTGAAAGAATCATATCAGATTACTATGAAAAACTGTACTCTAACAAATTTGAAAACCTAGAAGAAATGGATGAATTTCTAGAAACACACTGTCTACCTAAACTAACACGAACAGAGGTGAAACAACTAAATAAACTCATAACAAAAGAAGAGATTGAAAAGGTAATTTAAAAACTCCCAACAACAACAAAAAAAAGCCCTGGCCCGGATGGCTTCGCTGCAGAGTTCTGCCAAACTTTCAGAGGAGAGTTAACACCACTATGACTAAAGGTATTTCAGAGCATAGAAAAAGACTGAATACTCCCAAAATCATTCTATGAAGCCAGCATGTCCCTGATACCAAAACCAGGTAAAGACTCCAATAAAAAGAAAATTGCAGACCTATCTCCCTCATGAACTTAGATGCAAAACTCCTCAACAAAATTCTAGCCAATAGAGTTCAACAACATAGCAAAAAAAAAATAATTCACCATGACCAAGTGGGATTCATGCCAGGTATGCAAGGATGGCTCAACATTAGAAAAACAATTAATGCAATCCATCGTATAAATAAAACAAAAGATACGAACCACATGATCTTATCAATTGATGCAGAAAATGCATTTGACAGAGCTCAATACCCATTCATGATAAAAACTCTCAGCAAAACAGGAATAGAAGGAAAATACCTCAACGTAATAAAGGGCATTTATACAAAGCCAACAGCCAGCATCACCCTAAATGGAGAGAGTCTGAAAGCATTCCCCTTGAAATCGCGAACCGAACACGGATGCCCTTTATCACCGCTCTTATTCAACATTGTGCCGGAAGTCCTAGCCAGAGCAATTAGGCTAGATAAAGAAATAAAGGGCACCCAGATTGGTAAGGAAGAAATAAAAGTATCTCTATTTGCAGGTGACATGATCTTATACACAGAAGACCCTAAAGAATCCTCAAGAAAACTACTGAAACTAATAGAAGAGTTCAGGAGAGTATCAGGATACAAGATAAACATACAAAAATCAGTTGGGTTCCTCTACGCTAACAAAAAGAACATTGAAGAACAAATCACCAAATCAATACCATTTACAGTAACCCCCAAGAAGATAAAATACTTAGGAATAAATCTTACCGGAGATGTAAAAGACCTATACAAAGAAAACTACAAGACACTACTGCAAGAAACCAAAAGACACCTACATAAGTGGAAAAACATACCTTGCTCATGGATAGGAAGACTTAACATTGTAAAAATGTCTATTCCACCAAAAGCCATCTACAGATACAATGCAATTCCGATCCAAATTCCAATGACATTTTTTAATGAGATGGAGAAACAAAATCACCAAATTCATATGCAAGGGAAAGAGGCCCCGGATAAGTAAAGCATTACTGAAAAAGAAGAACAAAGTGGGAGGCCTCACTCTACCTGATTTTAGAACCTACTATACCGCCACAGTAATTAAAACAGGCTGGTACTGGTACAACAGATACATAGACCAATGGAACAGAATTGAGAATCCAGACGTAAATCCATCCACATATGAGCAGCTGATATTTGACAAAGGCCCGAAGTCAGTTAAATGGGGAAAAGACAGTCTCTTTAACAAATGGTGCTGGCATAACTGGATATCCATCTGCAAAAAAATGAAACAAGACCCATACCTCACTCCATGCACAAAAACTAACTCAAAATGGATGGGAACTCTTATGCACTGCTGGTGGGAATGCAAAATGATACAACCATTTTGGAAAATGATACGGCACTTTCTAAAAAGCTAGAAATAGGAATGCCATATGATACAGCAGTCCCACTCCTCGGAATATATCCTAGAGAAATAAGAGTCATCACATGAATAGACATATGCACACCCATGTTCATTGCAGCATTGTTCACAATAGCAAAAAGATGGAAACAACCTAGATGCCCATCAACAGATGAATGGATAGACAAACTGTGGTACATACATACAATGGAGTATTACACAATGATAGAGAACAAAAATGAATCTGTGAAGCATCTCATAACACAGATGAATGTGGAGGTCAGTATGCTGCATGAAATAAGTCAATCACAAAAGGACAAATATTGTATGAGACCAATACTGTAAAAATACAAAAAGGAACAATCTTTGGTGGTTATGACGGAGGGAAGGGGTGGGGATGGAGAAATGCTTTATAAAAAAAAAAAAAAAACTATAGACAATAGATAAGTGGTAACTTCTGTGCAGGGTAAGACAGTACACAATACTGGGGGAGTCAGCACAGCCTGTACAAGGTAAGGTCATGGTACCTTCACTGACACATCCAAACTCCCTGAAGGACCGAATTGCTGGGCTGAGGGCCGTGGGGGCCATGGCCTCGGGGAACATCTAACTCCATTGGCATAACATAGTTCATAAAGAAAATGTTCTACATTCTACTTTGGTGAGCAGCATGTGGGGTCTTAAAAGCCTGTGAGCGGCCATCTAGGACATTCCACTGTTCTCACCCCTTTGGGAGCAAGGAAGAATGAAGAAAACTAAAGACACAAGCGAAAGATTAGTCCAAGGAACTAAGGGACCACATCTACCATAGCCTCCACCATACTGAGTCCCGTACAACTAGATGGTGCCCGGCTACCACTACTGACTGCTCTGACAGGGATCACAATAGAGGATCCCAGACAGAGCTGGAGAAAAATGTAGAACAAAATCCTAACTCAAAAAGAAAGACCAGACTTGCTGGCCTGACAGAGACTGGAGAAACCCTGGGAGTACGGCCTCCAGACACCCTTTCAGCTCAGTAATGAGGTCACCAGCCAAAGATTTAACAGGTCCATGGAACAAAGCAAGACCAAAGGGGCACACCAGCCCTGGGGCAGGGACTGGAAGGCAGGAGGGAACAGGAAAGCTGGTAATACGAAACCCAGGGTTGAGAAGGGAGACTGTTCACATGTCATGGGTTGTTAACCAATGTCATAGAACAATGTGTGTAGTAACTGTTTGATGAGAAACTAGTTCGTTCTGTAAACCTTCACCTAAAGTACAATAAAAAAAATTTTTTTTAAAGAAAAAAATTATTAGGCAATCAAACCCCTATGGATCAAAGAATATTGTCCAAGACTTTAACTCACTCACTTTGGACACATCATCAGGAAGGACCAATCAGTGGAGAATACCATGTTTGATAAAGCGGAGGGCCAGCAAAGGGGAGGACAAATTTCAATGAGATAGACTAATACAATGGCCGCAGCAATAGACTCCAACACCCATGATCATGAGGGGGGCAAAGGAACGGGCAACATTTCATTCTGTTATACAACAACTTCCTTGTGGAGTTCCTAGTTGGGAGCACGGGGAGACATTATGCAAACAATCACACAAATGCAATTATAAATGTGTTACCAAAAAACCCAAGCCCGTTGGCATCAATTTGATTCCAACTCATAGAGATCCTACAGAACAGCATAAAATTGCCTCATAGGTTTTCAAGGGGCAGCTGCTGGATTTGAACTGTGGACATTTTTTGGGTAGCGGCCAAACTCTGAATCACTACGCCACCAGGGCTCCATAAATGTGATAAAAAAAAAAAAAAAAAGGTACAATAAAATCAAAGCACAGGATGCCACAAGTGGTTATAACAGAGGGACCCTAACTTAAACTTGGGTGTGAAGGAAGGCTTCCCTGTCAGAGTAGCATTCAGTCCTGTTCCCAGCCTACTCTCCCCAAACCCACTGCCATGGATCCTGACTCACAGCAACCCTGTAGGACAGAGTAGAACTGCACCGTAGTTTCCGAGGCTGTAAATCTTTGTGGAAGCAGACTGCCACATCTTTCTCCCGAGGTGCTGCTGGTGGGTTCAAACCTCTGACCTTTCAGTTAATAGCCAAGCACTTAACCACGGCACCACCAGGGCTCCCTAGCCTCCTCGGGTCAGGCTAAACACCTCTCCATCAGCACTCTCCAGGCTGAAAGAGGAGATGGGCACCTATGCCCTCAAATCAGGAAATCGATTTCAACGACTGTTTTGAAGGTCTTATCTTACAAAAGCCTGGGAATCCAGCTGCTGGGGTCTTGCTGTAATGAAAACCTCCCTGGCTTAGTCCCTTCTGAGGCTCCTCACATCTGAAGCCCACCACTGTGACTTGTGTAGGAATTTAGGACAAAATGGACATAACTACTTCCCTTAACAAAGGTCCGTTGGGCTGTAGGAGACATCACACGGAAAGGACCAAAACAATACTCTAGTGTACTGGTGTCAGGGCGGTGGTGGTTCCAGGCGAGAATTCTTGCCTTCCGTGTAGGAGACCTGGGTTCAGTTCCCAGCCAATGCACCTCGTGTATAATCACTACCAATCTGTCAGTGGAGGCTTGATGTTGCTCTAATAGCTGAACAGGTTTCAGTGGCACTGCCAGACTAAAAAGGGCTAGGAAGAAAGGTCTGACAATCTGCTTCCAAAAATCAGCTAAAGAAAATTCTATGGATCAAAACGGGCTGATCTACAACCAATCATGGGGACGGCGCAGGACCTGGCAAGGTTTTGTTCCTCTGTGCACGGGGCTGTCAGAAGAGTCGGAGGTCCACTCCATGGCAGGTAAGAACAGCAACAGTCCCTCCTTTGGCTTGGACAGCCCAGGTGAGGCCTGGCCTTTGCGAGGTCTTTGTAGAATGCACCTGTTGTGGGGGGGGGGGGAGGAAGGTGGAACTTGGAGGACCTCCTCTGTTAATAGGTGGGATTACCCCGCCTTGAAAGAGGTGTTTAGTCATCCTTAGGACTTGCTTGCCCTTTCACCAAGAACATCCCTCAGATAGATCTGTCTGCACAAAGCAGGGGGACTTCATCTGGGCACCTCCTTAGATAGCTGCAGGCAGAATATGCTGAATATTTCCTGCATGCTTCCTTACCACGCTCTCCACCCTTCACCCTTCTCTGTGCTCAGAGACTGACCTCTATGGCCTGCAGCAATGGCTCCCTTGACTTCTGCTTCTGTTTGGGGGACCTATGGGCGGACCTGGCAGGGAATATGAGGGAAGGAAGAGAATGCACTTGGGGTGTTTCTTCGCCTATCCCTCCCCTCACTGGGTCACCAATGGTTGTCTGTGTCCTCTGTTAAAGGCCACAGCTCCTTTCTATTAGAAGGCCAGGCAGCCCTCTCCATTAAGCTACCCTCTCCAGGTTCTAGCATCTTCTCCTGCCCCTTGCCCTTGTAGGACTTAGAGTAGTAACTGTTCTCCACAGTTGGTAACCTCAGGATAGTGGGCTACCCCTGTGGGTTTAGGTAAACCCTGACCACACCTTTGTGAACTTCCCCTTCGCTAAACTCTTCTCAAATTGGGAATAAATAAATAAATAAAAACTGGTAAGTAGAGAGAGGCAACAGGACTAGGGTGGCACTGGTCAGCCGCAGCACTCACACCAGCTTCAGAATGAAGGCAGCAAGACTACCTGGCTACTGCTAACCCTACCTACAGGTAGAGATGAAGCCTGTCTGGAACCGACCCCCTGCTTGCCTACCCAGGGGAGAGCAGGTTAAAGTTCTTCAGTGTCCATAGCTGGGCTGGGCCAGGATCAAGAGGGAGAGGCAACCTGAAATTTGCAGGTCACAAATCTCCTCTCCTGCCACCTGGTGCCCCTCCCTGGTCTATCCCCAGCCAAACAGGAGCAATCACTCAAGTTTACGATGCGCAGCACGCAGGTTGCAGACCTACCATCATCCGTAATGGGTGGTTGTTTTTATTTTCCATTTATAGGGGAGCCTGAGTTACTACCTATGGTCACTGCAGCCATTAAACTGCTCCAGGAGCTAAGATTTACATATCGGTCACGTGAACTCCTGCAACAAGCTTAGAGAGAGGAGGAAAAAAACAGCAGAGCGTTTATAGTCTAATTAGAGCTGATGATTGATAACTAGGGGCAGCAGAGAACCAGCCTCATCAACCCCCAAAAGCCCAGGAAGCCCCCACTCACTGTGCACACCCCTTACCAGTGGGCCCAGGCAACGTGCAGGACAGACTGGCCAGGAGAGTAAGAAAAGGTCTCAGAACTTGTGGGCACCATTCTCACAAGGCACACCTGGGAAAAGAGTGGGGAGGAAGTCAGGATGAGAACGCCTTTACTCCTCTAGACCATGGTATCAAATCAATGTAGTAATTGAATCTATTATCTGAACAAAGGTCCCCACAACCAGTTAATACTCTGCTGCCGCCTCCGTAGCTTACATCCCAAGATCTCAAAACATGTTCTAAACAATTAAATGCTATTATTTAGTGATTTGTGTAATCAAAGACATCTATAACCATCACTTTTTTTTTTCTTTGCTGCACCCAGAACACAGCTCAAATGATCTCGAATGCAGAAACTGAGGCACAGAGAGGCCAGGTGGACTGGCTGAGACCATCTGACACCCCACCATAGCTCCTGGTCTCCACCCCACATTCCTTCCCTACAGGCTCAGCAATCCCTCAGGCTGACTCCATTCCCAGGCACAATTATTTCAATGTTCCCTGCTGAAATCATCTTCATTCCCACTGGTGCAGGTGTCGGGACCCAGCAGGACAAATCAGGTACTCCCTTCCTGGCCTTTGCCTTAGCCCGCTTTTAACATTGGAATCCTTCACTCTGAACACAGCTGTAAATTGAGTCCCTTGTTTTGTGTGCTTCACTAGAGGGACAGGTTTTGACCATTACAAGCAAAGTGAACACGTTTCCATAAAATGTCCAAAAGCCTGTGCCCTCTCCATTTATTTCACAGTTGTCTCCTGAAATCTATGATTATCTATTTGGTGGTGCAAAGAGTTTGTGCTCAACTACTAACCTAAAGGTTGGCAATCCGAACGTACCCAGCAGAACCACGAAAGAAAAGCCTGGTAATCTTTTTTCAGTAAAGATTACAGCCAAGAAAACCCTATGGAGCAGTTCTACTCTGTAGTACATGGGGTTGCTATGAGCCACAATCAACTCAATGGCAATGAGTTTGGTTTTTTGGTTTAATGTGCATTGGGAACTAAATTCACATACATGCGCAGGACCCTGTTTCCAAAGACACATTTCATCATCATCTGCTGGCAGAACTCTGGACCCCCAGCCAGGACACACACCCACACCCTTCCCAAGGGCTATAGGAAACACTCATAAGCATAAACCACTATGGCCCCTTGGGTAACACA
Organism: Loxodonta africana; assembly: GCF_030014295.1. NCBI lineage: Eukaryota > Metazoa > Chordata > Mammalia > Proboscidea > Elephantidae > Loxodonta > Loxodonta africana. The sequence continues at coordinate 39,815,307 of NC_087365.1, forward strand.
GCCCAAGGCACAGGGTGGGTGCTCAGTAATTAACACACCCACGTGGCTCTGGGACTAACTCTTGTCAGGATATGGATGGGTCTTATAGAGCAAGTTCTTGTTTACTTATCTCCCCCATCAGCCTCAGCTCCCTTTGAGGGCTGGAGCTTTCACATAGTTCCTTAATACTCTGAACAATGCTGTGTCATAGATACAGTTATGCCCATTTTACAGATAAGGAAACGGAGGTTAGAGATTTACCCAAAGTCAGATAGATAGCAAATGTCTTAATCATGATGGGACTAAGTTTCTTTGGCCGCAAGTTTCATGCTCTTGGCACAATCCCTCAGCTAATCCACCAGCCAGTCCAAATAAAGAATTAAGTATCCATCTTACTCAAACTCCCAAACTCACTTCTGCGCCAGTGCTCGGGAATATCTAAGCTGTATCCATGCAGAACAAAGCAAAGGGAAGAATTGGCAAATACCCAGTTATTTTAGACATTCATTATCATGATAAATATTGTTATAATTGACAACACAAAATTAACTACATCATGCCACATTTCTTCATTGCCTTGAGGACATTTAGCTGTATCTTCTTATAAGTGAAATTATAGCAGATCTTAGCCAATCATCTTGCCTAAAGGGATGAAGCAACTGTATCTTATGTGTAATACGTGCCTCATTTTCATTCGTCAAATATTTGTTGGGTGCCTATGATGTGCCAAGCTCTGTGCTGATGCCAGGATCACAAGGATGACTGAGACAGAGTCCCTGCCCTTAGAAAGCTCCCAGCCCAGAGAAGCACAGAGTGCAGTTCCCAGAAGAAGAGCACTCAGGCAGGTTAAGGAAGGTGGGGAAATCATGGAAGCTCAGGGCACACCAGTCATAACTGCAATGGGAATCAAGTTAGCTACTGACTCTGAGGCCACCAAGAAGACTAAAGGGACTGACTGCACAGACTTAGATTTCTCCTTCTCCTTCTCAAAGTCTGGGGTGACCGCCGTTGAAATCTCTGTGGTGATTAACTTCAAGGACAAGAGCCTAAACATGATACTGGCTTTAGTGCACCACCATTTTGCAGCTGCCTCTTCACTCCCTATCAAAACTGGTCACATCAGGCTCTTTTATTCATTTCCATAGTGTTCTATGGGTTAAGGAGGACCATTTTCCTGCCAAAGGGGCATATTACTGGGGGCTCTATCAAATAAGAAAGTCTTTCTCACTTATGGCAAAGCCTAACGGCGCTCTGTCTTCAGGTCTTGGGGATTTGGGCATGGGTCATTCTGAGGCTAGATCAACTGATGCCCAAGTGCCACCAGACACCGTTACCTCTCCCTAACACTCATCAAAGGGCCTCTCAAGAAGACAAAGTAAAATATTATAATGACATGTGCAAAGAGCTGGAGATGGAAAACCAAAAGGGAAGAACACGCTTGGCATTTCTCAGGCTGAAAGAACTGAAGAAAAAATTCAAACCTTGAGTTGCAATAGTGAAGGATTCCTTGGGGAAAATATTAAACGATGAAGGAAGCATCAAAAGAAGATGGAAGGAATACACAGTCATTATACCAAAAAGAATTAGTCGATATTCAACCATTTCAAGAGGTGGCATATGATCAGGAACCGATGGTACTGAAGGAAGAAGTCCAAGCTGCTCTGAAGGCATTGGCGAAAAACAAGGCTCCAGGAATTGATGCAATATCAATTGAGATGTTTCAATAAACAGTTGCAGCGCTGGAGGTGCTCACTCATCTATGCCAAGAAATATGGAAGACAGCTTCCTGGCCAAATGACTGGAAGACATCCATATTTATGCCTATTCCCAAGAAAGGTGATCCAACCAAATGTGGAAATTATAGAATAATATCACACGCAAGCAAAATTTTGCTGAAGATTATTCAAAAACGGCTGCAGCAGTATATCAACAGGGAACTGCCAGAAATTCAGACCGGTTTCAGAAGAGGATGTGGAACCAGGGATATCATTGGTGATGTCAAATGGGTACTGGCAGAAAGCAGAGAATACCAGAAGGATGTTTACCTGTGTTTTATTGACTATGCAAAGGCATTCGACTGTGTGGATCGTAACAAACTATGGGTAACACTGCAAAGAATGGGAATTCCGGAACACTTAATTGTGCTCATGGGGAACCTTTACATAGATCAAGAGGCAGTTGTTTGGAAAGAACAAGGGGATACTGATTGGTTGAAAGTCAGTATTCTTTCACCACACCTATTTAATCTGTATGCTGAACAAATAGAACGAGAAGCTGGACTATATAAAGAAGAACGGGGCATCAGGATTGGAGGAAGACTCATTAACAACCTGCGTTATGCAGATGACACACCCTTGCTTGCTGAAAGTGAAGAGGACTTGAAGCACTTACTAATGAAGATCAAAGACCACAGCCTTCAGTATGGATTGCGCCTTAACATAAAGAAAACAAAAATCCTCACAACTGGACCAATGAGCAACATCATGATAAATGGAGAAATGATTGAAGTTGTCAAGGATTTCATTTTATTTGGATCCACAGTCAACAGCCATGGAAGCAGCAGTCAAGAAATCAAAAGACGCATTGCATTGGGCAAATCTGCTGCAAAGAACCTCTTCAAAGTGTTGAAGAACAAAGATGTCACCCTGAAGACTAAGGTGCACCTGACCCAAGCCATGGTATTTTCAATCACATCATATGCATGTGAAAGCTGGACAATGAATAAAGAAGACCAAAGAAGAGTTGATGCCTTTGAATCGTAGTGTTGGCGAAGCATATTAAATATACCATGGACTGCCAAAAGAATGAACAAATCTGTCTTGGAGGAAGTGTGGCCAGAATGCTCCTTAGAGACAAGGGTGGCGAGACTGAGTCTTACATACTTTGGACATGTTGTCAGGAGGGATGAGTCCCTGGAGAAGGACATCATGCTTGGCAGAGTACAGGGTCAGTGGAAAAGAGGAAGACCCTCAAAGAGGTGGATTGACACAGTGGCTGCAACGATGAGCTCAAGCATAAGAATGATTGTAAGGATGGCTCAGGACCCGGCAGTGTTTCGTTCTGTTGTGCATAGGGTCACTATGAGTCGGAACCGACTCGACAGCACCTAACAACAACAACATCCCAGGCATCTGAAGCTCTCCTACATCAGGGTGAGTTCATTGATTTATCTTTTAATCTGCAGAAATCTGTCTCTAAAAGACTAGCAATAGCATTTGACACCAACCTATATATCCAAGGAAATCCTGGTGGTGTAGGGGTTAAGAGTTGGGCTGCTAACCAAAAGGTCGGCAGTTCGAATCCACCAGGTGCTCCTTGGAAATCCAATGGGGCAGTTCTACTCTGTCCTACAGGGTCACTATGAGTCAGAGTTGACTCAATGGCAATGGGTTTGGTTTTATATATATATATATATATATATATATATATATATATATATATATATATATATATCTCCAAGAGTCTTAGTCCTAGTGCAAGGGACCCTCAGCTTGTCCATTGGTCTTAGAAGGCACCTCAGGGTCTCATGCAAATCAGGGGGTCCTTGCAGAACCATCCCATAATGCAGGAGAGTCCAAAATGGGTACACCAATGAGCACTATGCCTTACTCATCCTGATGCTTGTACCCTTACAACCTCCCGGGCAATAGATTTGGCACCAAATAATCCCCTAAATTGAGCAATTTTAACACTGGGGAAATGTAGTTGAGATGAAGCAGAAGTTGAGGCACTTACCCAGTTCCTTCAAGTAGGAAATTGCAGCTGCTGCTCTGCCTTTGTTAACCAGGCAGACACTTGGTTAACAGGGTACTGTTGCCATGAGTTGAAATCGACAGCAACGAGTATTGAGCATCATTACTCTGCTGCAATGGAAATTGGGAGGCTTGGAAATCAGAATCCAATTTTATTCCAGAAATGCATTGATTTATAGATGGAAAAGCAGAGCAATTGGGGGCTGTTAGCCATTAGCTGTGCCTTGAGAGAGGAAATAATTCCCCCAAACAAATGAATTCTTTGATAATGGTTATTTTTCACATCAACAATAAGTCAGACCCTGCACTGGGTGTTGGAGAAGCAGGTAAGGCCAACATACTCCCGGTCCTTGAGGAACTCATATCAAGTGGAAGGAGAATGCAGCCAAGTTAGAAGATCATCATGGTAAGAGTCATGAAAAATGTAGTAAGCCAAGAACTATAAAGGCACAGTGGAGATGACTGTAAATTTTACCTAGGAAATCTGAAAGGCTTCAGAGAGTAGGTGACATTTGAGACGGGTCTTGAAGGATAAGCAGAAGATGATCAGATAAATGAAGAGAGAACCCTCAGAGAGGTGACGTAGGATAACACTCAAGTCATGGACTGTGGAATCAAACTTTGTGGGATTATATATTAGGCCAGTTATTACCTTGATGACTAAGACAAATTACCCTAATCTCTCTGTGTTTCTGTTTCCTTATTGGCAAAAGTATGACTGTTCTGATTATTAAATTAGATAATCTATCTCAAAGCAATTGGTTGTGCCCAAGAAAAGTCACCTACGTGCAGAAGAAAAGGTGGGAAAGAGATAAGCAAATCAATGTGACTTGAGACTTTGGTAAAAAATGAAGGGTGATGACTGCCCAGATTAGGATTTTGGTGTTTATCCTGTAATCAGTGGGGAGACCTGTGTGGTTCCTGACTAGGAGAATGCCATGTTGGATTTTATTGAAGACCACAGACCTGGACCGTGGGCAAGGACAACAGAGAGAACTCATCGCAATGATCCAGTGATAGGCGCCTGACCTTGGACAGTAGAATAGAGGGCAAAGAGAAGGACAGAGATTCTAAAGACAATAGGAGGACGCATCAACTGGATTTTGTAATGTGATGGTCAGTTTTATGTATCAGCTTGGCTAAGCTACAGTTCCAGGTTATTCTACCAAACACTCATCTAGGTGTTACTGCAAAGGTATTTTTGAGATGTGATTAATGTCTATAATCAGTTGGCTTTAAGCAAAGGAGATGATCCTAGATCGTTTGGGTGGGCCTGATGTAATCAGTTGAAAGGCCTTAAGAGCAGAGCTGAGACTCACTTCCTTAAAGAAGAAATTCCAGCTGTGCACTGCAGCTTTAGCTGGTGTCCAAGAGCTCCAGCCTGCCCTTCCTGATGGCTTACCCTACAGATTTCAGAAGTGCCTACCTAATCCCCATAACCATGTAGGTCGATTCCTTAAGACATAAATCTCTTTTAAGACATCTACTGGCTCTGTTTCTCTGGTTGAACTCTGACTGCTAATAGCGACGGATTAAAAGTAAGGGTGAAAGAAACCACATCGGTCCTTGGGATTCCTCACAAAGTCTTGGGTATACAGTTCCTGCCTCATCCTCATGCCAAAGTCCATAAAGATCTCATCTTATACAGCAGCCTTGTCTAGATGAGGCAACGTTCCTGTCTTGGTTGGCAGCTGTATAGAGCAGATCCCAGAAGTTTGGACATATCGACTCTCACATATGGGTCATGCTCCTGGGTTGGGTTTTTTTTGTTTTGTTCTGTTTCTTTTTGTTTTGTTCCTAATACATATATACATATAGTTTTATAAGGTTTCTTTTATGTTAGACTGGCTCTTTGATCTCTCCAGGAAAAACTTTCCCCCCTGGAGTTTCTTTTAATCTACAAAAATCACTGAGCACAGCTGCAGACAAGGGAAGGATTCTGCAGAGGCAAACTACGCAGAGTGAGCGAGTGAGGAGGCAACGAAAGAGACACAAAACGTGCACTTCTCTGAGGCCCTGCTGTGAGCGCCCCGCAAACACTGCAAATCTCACGTTGCAGACTGTGTGACTCACAAAACGGGGAGGGGAGATACAGACTTCGAGCACCATGTCAGGCTGGTTGCAAGCAAGATATTAGCTACTTTAATCCTCGCAAAATCCTCATGGGGTAAAGAACAAGATTTCTATTAAGCAGTTAAGGAAACTAAGGAGCAAGGAGTGTCTTAGACGATGAGACACATGTTCCTTTTATTTTGATATAATTTCAAACTTAAGGAAGGGTTGCAATAACAGTATGAGGAATCCCTACACGCCTTTTGGGGTAGCGGTGGTTCCGTGGTAGAATTCTCACCTTCCATGCCAAAGACCTGATTCGATTCCTTACCAATGCAGCTCACGTGCAGCCGCCACCTCTCTGTCATTGGGGGTTTGCATGTTGCCATGATGCCGAACAGGTTTCAATGGGGCTTCCAGACTGACAGTCTAGGAAGAAAGGCCTGGAGATCTACTTCTGAAAATCAGCCAGCGAAAGCCCTAGGGACCATAACAGTCTAATCCATAACTGATCATGGGGAGGGTGCAGGACCAGGCAGCATTGTGCTCCCTTGTGCATGGGGTTGCCACGAGTCAGGGGCCAAGTTGATGACAGCTAGCAATGGCAACAATATACTGCTTATCCAGGTTTACCAATTATTACATTTTTGCTCTATTTGCTTCACTCTTCTCTCTTTCTCATTTTCTTTTAATGGATCCTTTGAAAGTAAGTTGGAAACATCATGATCCTTTACCACTAAACACTTTAGTGCTTATGTCCTAAGAAGAAAGACCATTCTTTTACATCATCAGAGTACAATGATCAAAAGCATGAAATTTAACATTGTTGTAATATTATACCACCATAGTCTATATTCAAATGTTATCAATTGTCGCCAAAATGCCTTTTATAAGCTATTTATTTTTCCTGATTCAAGATCCAACCCAGGACCATGCACTGCATTTAATGATCATGTCTCCTTTAAGTTGAAGCTTTCTCAGCCTTTCTTAGTCTTCCTTGACTGTGACATTCTTGAAGAGCATTGGTCAGGCCATTTTGTAGAATGCCCATCAGTTTGGATTTGTCTGAGACAGAGATTCCTGGGAAAGTAATCCATAAGAAAGCATTCCCAGGAAGAAGTGGTAGGTAGTAAGGCAGTGGGACAGGAAGGAAAGGGGGCCCTGCCAGGCCAATCCCATGGAAGTCAAGTCCGGCTCAGTCGTGCAGGATAGAGCACATCTCCAAGCTGTCCCAACTGGGGGACAAAGAGCTGGAGAGTGTATATCCCCTGCACCCATCAGTACTTTTTGGCTTCAGCTCCCCATGCACACAGGGTAAGAAGGTTCCCGCAACCAGAGAGCACAGGTGCTGGCTGCTGCGTATGAAAGCATCCCCTTCCCCAGAGATGGCACACACAGAAACAGAAAAGGAAATAAAGGTGGGGTATCGATAGCACATGCTACTAAGAATTAGGGTGATTTACCCAAAGCCACAGAGCTTGCAAGTGACGGAGCTAGAACTCCAATAAGTTCTATACCATTGCACCATGCTCCATCACCTTTCCTAGACAGCTAAAATGAACCAGAAGCCTGGATGATCCTGTGGTCCAAAGAGACAATGTGTCAGGCATCATTATTTAGCTGGAGAGGTGATGGTTGCACAACATGGTGAATGTAATTAATGTCACCAAATCCTACACATAAAAATGGCAAATATTTGTGTTTTATGTATATACATAGATATCTATGTATGTATATGCACCTCATGGCAACCTTATATACAACAAAACAAAACATTGCCCAGTCCTGCATCATCCTCACAACCACCAGCATATTGTGGTACTGTGCCAATCCATCTCACCAAAGGTCTCCCACACCATTTTTGGCCCTCTAACTTCACCAAACATGATGTCCTTCTCTAGTGATGAATCCCTCCTGATGACATGTCCAAAGCAAGTGAGCCAAACAGTGTTCTGTTGTTATCCATAGCACTTGCATAGGCTAATTTTTAGAAGTTCGTCTCCAGGCCTTTCTTCCTAGTCTGTCTTGCTGTACAGGCTCCACTGAAACCTGCCCACCATGGGTGACCCCGGAGGTATTTGAAGTGCCTGTGGCATAACATCCAGGGTCACAGCAATACACAAGCCATCACAGTACAACAGAATGACACATGGGTAGGGAATGAGTAATAATGCCTTAATTTATTAAGCACTTACTGTATGTCAAACTAATTTTGCTTTAAAAAACTTTATCTCATTGAAGCTGCCATTTAAGCATCATTAATCCATTTTACTGATGAAAAATTGAAGCCTAAAAAGGTTTCCCAAGGAGCTAATACAGAGTAGAGCTGGACCTAGGCCCCAGGCAGTATGGCTCCAGAGTTCTAGCTCTGTGTAGTAAGTGCTTGTTGATTGTCTGCCCAGCAGAAGATTGGCTGTGTGGCCATAGGATTGATCGCATACTCCATATGACTGGCTATTCAAGTGTCTGTCACCCAGAGGAGTGAGATTCTGACAAAGTTTCAGAGATGAGTTAGGAGTAGCAAAGTCAAGACTAGGAACAGCTGGGTTTGAATTTCCTAGAAAGCCTGGGCCAGAGACCAAGACTGAATCCAGGGAGCAAGGTAGAGTGACCAGTTCAGGGACCAACAAGCCCCAGGTGAGCAACCCAGGGTCAGTGTTCCTGAGCCAGGTGAGGCCAAAGCAGGGACTTGGGGGAAGAGGAAAGTCACCTGGGAGACCTCAATCCCTGAAACCTCACAAGGATTTATTTATCTAGTCAGTTCCCTCAGACATGTATTGAGCACCTACTATGTGTCAGATAGTGTCTAGTGCTATAGATACAGCAGTAAACACATCAGACAAAAATCCCTGACCTGTGAAGTTTACATTCTAATGGGGGCAGAGAGAGGGGCAGACAGTGAGCAAAACGAGTAAGTATATTATAAAGTAGAAGGTTGTAAAGAAAAATAAAGCAAGAAGGGAGGAGAGGGCAGGCCGGGGTGCAAAGGGAGGTGTGGGTATATTCGCCGAGAGTATTATCTCAGGTGGGAAATATAAAGAGCTTGGCATGGGGGCTGATGCATAGTCTCCACGCAATCAATATTAGTATTATGACTCCCACTGTGGTAGGGGAGGAAACCCTCGTGGCATAGTAGTTCAGCGCTACAGCTTCTAGCCAAACTGTCAGCCGTTCAAATCTGCCAGGCGCTACTTGGAAACTCTATAGGGCAGCTCTGCTCTGTCTTGTAGGGTCCCTATGAGTGGAAATCAACTCCACAGCAACAGGTTTGGTTTTGGTGGTAGGGTGAAAAAAGTCTTAATGTGTCCCAGAGCTAATTCAGCAAGCTTTAAGGTATGCCGCTATCTTTAACATTAGGGTTAAGGGAATCAAGCTCATACATATTCACTTGGGTTAGTTCCAATGGAAGGTAGATTATGAGAGACACTAATGGGATACGGACACCCATAAAAACCAAGGAGATCTTCTTCGTGGGTATGAAGACCGGGGACAGGTGGGTATAAAGCTTGGTGTTCCACATGACTGTCAGCAGGACAGAAGCCAACAGCTGATGGCAACAGCAAGGGCAGATCCAGCCCCCAGCTCTGGTCCTGTCAGGCAGACAATGTGCTGGTCACGGGGCAGAGGCAGAAGGTGAAATGAGAAGATGGGCAACCAGGCTTAGGTGAGGATTGTCAAGGGCTTCCCGTGGGCTTGCTGGGTCCTAAGCCCACCGGCACCACAACTAGCTCCAGGCCCCTGCAGGGCCTGCTGAGACCTCTAACGGCCTCTTTTCTTGGTCAGGATGGGTATCAGGGGAGGTAGGGGTGAGCCTGTGGCTGGGGTTGCCAGTCCAACTCCTGGATTCCCCCAACCACATTCTGCAAAGTGCTGTATCCAGTGCTCTTAGCTGGGACCTAACCCCGTGGCCAAATCCAGTACTTAACCTCGTTCTTCCCCAGCCTGGACCTCTTCAGCTATCCCTGCCAACTCCACTGGACTCCACCCTGACCCTCCTAGTCATGGCCCACAAGATGCTGAGCTTGTCTCAGGAGCACATTATGGCTTTTCCCATCACAACTCCTTCCTTGTCCCCAGCAGTCTCCTGGGCTGACTTAAATGGGCACCTACTAAGTGCCAGGACTGAGCTCACCAAGTCTTCAGAGCACCTGTCTAAGGGATCTGCATTACCCATCACACAGGTGAGGAAACTGGAGCACCAAGACAAGCACATTGATGAAGGAAGCGTGCACCGGGATACCAACCCATTTCCCTGGGATTCCAACATACTCTTTCCATGAACCCATGTAGCCCCAGCCCACATTTCCCATCTCTAAAATGGGTTCAGTGATGACTACCTCATAGAGCTGCCATGAGATTTCACTGAGAGTCTATGAAGACCTCAGGACAGGACCTGGACTCTCTGTAAATGCTGGCTAGTGGTGGTAACAGAAGTGGTATCACTCCTCAACCCTGCTGAGAAATTGTGCTCACTACTTTCAGGAAAAAAAAAAAAAAAAGGCTGGGAAGGAAAGAGATACACTTGGAACAGGGGCCTCTTTACGGAAAATAGCAACTATGGCAATCAGTTCTGAATTGCTAAATGGTCTTCCACAGCTGGCAATGGAAACTTCGATGGACAATAGAAACTGCTCATTAATGGCCCTCTTCAAGTGTTGCCCAGGGCACAAGCCCTACTTGCCATACCTTGGTTACACCTCTGTCTTGGAAATCCTTAGCTCCTCTTTCCTGGAGGGGAAGCCCCTCCCCAGCCCTCACAGCTCTAAGCAGGCAAGTGCTCGTTGGATGAGAATCAGGGCCACACACAAGCCAGGAGCATTTGCTCTAATATTAAAAGTCAGCCAGTGTGGCCTGCTATTAAACTCCCTGTGGGTGAGCCAGGTTAACGGTGGGGCCTCGTGTGATAAGTCATTAATCTCCACGTGTAATGCAAGAGCCGTACAACTTGCTTCGGCCTTAATCTCACATGACTTACAGCCTCTTCTGTGATTCATAAAGCAAATCAATCACACCTCCCAAGCTCTCATCTATTTATTACTGCTTTTTAAATGCTCAGGGAGGGAGACCCTGACGGATGGTTTTCATTGCTCCCCTGGCTCAGCCAGCCTCCACCTTCTGCAGGAAAATGGACTGACTCTCTGCCCCTCCTCAGGTCGCAGACCAAGGTGAGTTGAGCTCTGAGACCTGCAAGGAGCTGATGGTTTGCATCCACAGAATTTGGAAGCTGCCTCTCTCTGCTCAGAGTAGGGCCTGGGGACATTGGCCTGACTGCAGGCCTGGTCATCATTGACTTGTGTCTGGAAAGCTTATCAGGGCAGTGGTTTTAAAGCATGGTCACGAATTCTTTGACATGCCTCCAGTTGAGCTGTGGGACCCCTCTCCTTGACTCTGGGTGGGTTTGTGACTGCTTCAATCAGTGGAGTGAAGCAGGAGTGACCTTATGTGGCTTCCAAAGTTCATCATAAAAGACAATGAGGCTACCATCTTGTTTTCTGGAGCACTGTGCCAGCATGTAAGGAGTATGACTATCCCAGCCCAGCCACACCAAAGAGGAAATGTAAAGGCAGTCCACCCTGCAGCCCTAGCCAAGCCCAGCTTCCAGCTGTCCCTGCCAAGGTGTCAGACACATCAAGGAAGCCCTTGCAGAATTGGGTTCTCCAGTCTCCTGCCATCCGAGTCACCTCCAGCCCTTTGAGTCATCCCCTCTGTGGTCTCAGACATCAGGAAGCAGACACGAGCATCTTCACTGTGCCCTCTCTGAATTCCCAATCCACAGAATCCTTGGGCATAATAAAAATGGTTGTTTTTGTACCACTAAGTCTGGAATGGAGTCTTTGAATGATGCAAACCATTAATGTGCTCAGCTGCTAACTGAAACATTGGAGATTTGAGTCAACCCAGAGGCACCTTGGAAGAATCTGCTTTCAAAAAATCAGCCATTGAAAACCCTATAGAGCACAGTTCTACTGCGACACACATGGGGTCGCCACAAGTCAGAACTGACTTGACAGCAACTGGTACTGGTAAGTTTGGGGTGGTTTGTTACACAGCAGTGGGAACCATAACAGTCAGCAAGGAAGCAGAGCAGTAGCTAACCCATAGGGAAAGCGTGAACTCTGTGTCAGCTCTTTGCCAGTCACTTTGTATATTTTACTCTCTCCTAGGAGCCCTGGTGGTGCAGGGTTGAGAGTTCGGCTGCTAACCAAAAACGGGCAGCCATCTGAATCTATCAGCCACTCCTTGGAAGCTCTGAGGGGCAGTTCTACTCTGTCTCATAGGGTCACTATGAATTAGAATGAACTCAACGGTAATACGTTTCGGTTTTTTTGGTTTATCAGCCCTTACCAAAATTCTACAAAAGAAAAAAGTCACGAGTTGCCCAGATAGGGGCTTTGAGTAGGCACCAGAGAGGTGTTGCTCAATGCTCATTCAAAGTGGGAGGGGAAAGGACAAGGCCTGTGTGAGGAAAAGCTGGAAGGTGCTAACTCCAGGCTTCAGAGATACTGTATGCCCGCCACCAGGTTCCTCCAGTCCATCCTCCTCCTTCCAGCCAGAAGGAACTTTTAAAATAAATAAATCAGATCACGGTCTACCCCTGATAAAAACCCTCCAATTGCAGCCTCTCACACTGGGGAAAAAAAAGATCCGAACTCCTTACATAGGCTAACAGAGGTTCTCAGACGCAACTGCCTTTTAATCACTTGTAGGGCTTGTTAAAACACAGATTGCTGGACCCCAACCCAGAGTGTCTGATTCATTAGATCTGGAGGTGGGGCTGAGAATTCACACTTCTACCAAGTCCCCAGGTGACGAGGATGCTGCTGCATTATGGGGACCACACTTGGAGAACCACTGGCCTACAGAAGCCAATATATTTTGTCTCTTGCTGACCTCTCAGCCTCGCCTTTCCCCACCCTGACTCTTGCTTGCCACACCCAAGTCACAAAGACCTCCACTGGGATCCACAAACCCACCAGGCTCTTTCTTGCCTTCAGGGCCTTTGGGCTCAGGCCCCTCTGCCTGGCCCAACTCCCCCAATCCTGGAACTCTTCTCATCACCCAGGTTTCCAGTTAGCACAATCTCTTAAGAGTCCTTTCCTCACTGTACGTTCACACTGTTACGTTCCATCGCTGCTTCCCATCTGTTTGCTTCTCAGCACCACCCAGTGTGTGGTGGGAATGTATGGCTCTGTTTGTTCATTGGGGTACTTGTACATTTGTGACAGCATGTGTGTGTGTTTTGTCTCCACCTTTACTTTGCAGTTCCTTCAAATCAGACTCTGTCTTAATCACTACTAAAGTCCAGCACTTAGCTCAGTGCCTGTAGTAGATCCTCAGAAAATGCTTGTTAACTGGGTGAATTGACTCATTTCATCTTCAACACTGTGAAAAAGGATTACTAAGCCCATCTTGCAGATGAAGAAGCAGAGATTCAGAGAGGTGAGGTAAGGTGTCCAAGGTCACACAGCTTGATGTGTGTCTCCACACGCAGGTCTGTGGACTCCAAAGGTCTTGACCCACACCCTCTGGGTACACTGGTGGGAGAGTAGCAGGGCAGGGATACTGAGGGAAAGGGTATGGATATAGGTGCTGGGGAACAAAAGGGGTCATGCAAGGGGTTACAGGCCAACAGAGCAGGCAGAAAGGCAGGCGGTATGCAGACATGGGTGCTCTCCAGACACCCCCGTACCCTCAGAAGACACAGAAAAGAGGATGCCCACCTGGCCTCCCCATGGACTTCCGGGAGCAGCTGCCCCAGACCACTGTGGGACTGTTGCAATTTGGCCTTTGAACATGAAGGCATTTCTACTCCCCACGCCCCCACCAGACTCTCCTTTTCTGCCCTCTCATTGGTCTGGGCAATAGGTGGAGCAGAGCATAGACGCTGTGAAGGGGCGAAGTTCAGGGCAAAGGCCGGTGCAAGGCACACTCAGGGGGAGGGGAGGCGCGGAGGCAGTTTGGGAACAGGGACAGAAGAGCACATCACCACCGGCTAAGTCTGTCCGCCAAACCCGAGATTTCACGGTCAAAGGTCTCACAGTCCACGGCATGAGTCTCACCAGGTGTTGCACAATGGCCTCCCTGGGGTTGCTCTAGAGAGCTATGTCCAGTGGCCAGGCCCATGGCTTTGTGCTATCTGGGCAGCAGACTTGAAATTCCAGGGGGTCTCATGGAAAGCCAGGAAGGAGGGAACCACCAACCCCAAAGGCCTGCAGGGCAGGCAAGGGAGGAAGGAGGCATGGCTCAGCCTCTGTCTCTGTCCCCTGAGTGCCAGCTCACAGGGGGAGCAGGAATGGCAGGAAAGGGGTACCAGGCCCCTGAGCTTCAGGGCTGGGGAGGCCTGCACAGGGTTGCATTCAGAGAGAGGTGATGGACCAAAGCACTGGTGATCCTTCAAGCACCTGAGAAGGCAGATGCTCCTGCGAGGCAGCATGCAATGCACCCTCCCCCTTCTAGACTGGCTCAGAAGCAGGGCCTGCTGACAAGGGCCAAGGGGTTCTGGCCTCAAGGCAAAAAGGAGATGTAAAAAGGTGTTTCTCATGCTCTGTGTGTGTGTGTGTGTGTGCGTGTGTGTGGTTGCGTGCATGTGCACAGATGTACCTCTGTGCAGGCACACATTCACAGGAGGAGAAGAAAGTGAAGGGTGAGGATGGGACCAAATCCTAACTGAGTTAATATACTCATTAACCAAGTTGATGTACGAGTGGAATCCAACAGAGGTCAGTAAGTAGCAGGACTTCACCTGGGCAGCCACTACCATGGTTACCGCTGCCGCCAAGCCGATTCGGACTCCGTGACCCGGTAGGACAGAGTAACACTGCTGCATAGGGTTTCCAAGGCTGTCATCTTTACGGAAGCAGGCTGCCACGTCTTTCTCCCTTTCCTTCTGCAGTGGCTGGTAGGTTTGAAACCATTGACCTTTTGGTTAGCAACCAAGTGCTTAACCACTGCGCCACCATGGCTCCTTACCATGTGGACAGACCTCGCTAATCAGCTGGAGACAGACACCAGTCCATATCTATTATCAGTCAATCCCTTGATATTTATTAAACATTATAGGGTCACTATATAAGTCGGAACCGACTTGACAGCACTTAACAATAACACTTGCCAAGCATTGTTTTGGGCACTTGGGACACAGCGAAATGGCACAGGCCTGAGGCCCTACCCTCATGAAGCTTACAAGCAGTGGGAAATACAGGTGTAAAGTTGTACACAGATGAGCGTAATGAGTGTATAAAGGGAAGAAGCAGGGAGCCGTAGAAAGTACACCAGGGGGACTCACCTAGTCTGGGGGATCAGGGAAGTCTCCCTGGGGAAGTGATATTTAAGAAG
Source organism: Loxodonta africana (assembly GCF_030014295.1). Lineage (NCBI taxonomy): Eukaryota > Metazoa > Chordata > Mammalia > Proboscidea > Elephantidae > Loxodonta > Loxodonta africana. The sequence goes on from NC_087365.1 coordinate 39,830,426, forward strand.
ACAACTGATGGGTGAGCAGAAATTAACGAGGTGAAGTGGCAGGGATGCAGGATGGAAGAGCTGAAGTTTAGCTGATGGAGGATAAAAAAGAACATGGCCTGAGATGAAGCCAAGACAAATTAGACAGAGTTTCAAAGAAATAAAAGTAGTAATTATTACTTTAAAGCATATACTCAAACTAGCTTAACAAAATGTTGCCTGAATTACATCCACCTTAATGAACTGATAAAAACAGTTTGTAATTAGTTCTGTAATTGGTTATGTGAGGAAAGATGCCTCCTCAAATTCTAAAGCATGTATCTTACAGACACTTGATGAGAAAAGGGAGCTCCTTCAGGTACTAGAGCATGTTGTCCTGAGCGTCTGTCACATTCCAGTGTCTTGTAGACACCTCTTCACGGGAGAAGAGACTTTATCCTAGTTGTCCCTGGATTGGAGATCAAAAAAAAAAAAAAAATTAGGAAGAGATTTTACTCTACATGTGAGTAACTCTACATATAGCAGGAGCGGTGCAAATGGTTAACACACTTGGCTGCTAACTGAAAGGTTGTAAGTTCTAGCCCACCCAGGGGCCTCTCAGAAGAAAGGTCTGGCCGGCAGCTACTTTCGAAAAGCCAGCCATTGAAACCCTCTGGAGCACAGTTCTACTCTAACACACGTGGGGTCTCCATGAGTAGGACCCAACGCAACAGCAACTGGTTCTGCATATAGCATAGAGACAGGCAGTTCTGGGTTCAAGTCCCACGTCGTCACTCAGAAGCTCTGGGGCCTCGGGTCATCTTCTGAACCTCTCTAATATTCAGTTTCCTCACGTACTTCATAAAGTTGTCATGAAAATTAAGCAAGATCACATACACAAAGTACTTAGCACATTTCTTGGCAATAAACCAAAAAAGCAACCCATTGCTGTTCAGTTGATTTCGATGCATAGAGACCCTATAGGAGAGAGTAGAACTGCCCCATAGAGTTTCCAAGGAGTGCCTGGTAGATTTGAACTGCTGACCTTTTGGTTAGCAGCCAAACCCTTAACCACTGCACCACCAGGGCTCCTTCTTGTCACATAGAAAGTATATGATAAATGCCGAGGGTTATGTGAATCCGTACGTTATATTAGTTTTCTGTTGCTGCCGTAACAAATTACCGTAACTTACCCACTAAGACCCACTGCCATCAAGTCGATTCCAACCCATAGCAACTGTATAGGACAGAGTAGAACTGCCCCATAGGGTTTCCAAAGCTGTAAATCTTTAAGGAAGCAGACTGCCTCATCTTTCTTCTCTGGGATGGCTGGTGGGTTCAAACCTCTGACCTTTTGGTTAGTAGCCGAGTGTTTAACCACTGTACCACCAGCGCTCCTCTTAGTGGTTTGATTCATACAAATTTATTATCTTACAGTTCTGTGGCTTAGGAGTCAGATAGGAGAGGGAAAGAAGGAGGGAGAGAGTGGAAAAGCAATGACCCACCTTCTCTTCCAGTGGCTGAACTCAGGGATCAATTACCTAGGAGCACATGAACTTCTTATTCCTGTCAAGCAATCCCATCAAAAGTCATTCGATTATTCATTTACTCAACAGTATTTCCTTTGCACCAGCTAAGGGCCCATCCCCACACCAGGCACTGGGAACACCATGATGAATAAGATCTTATCCTCACCTCTAGGATTGCCCAGTCTAGCTGGGAACAGTCCTGTACATGAGTGGACATGTATTGACTTTACTTGAGAGAATGGGGTTGGTCCATAGTCTGGAAACCTACTGTTACCAAGCATGACTAGATGTTTACTTTAAGAGCCTCGAGAAAAATTCAGTTCCTTACTTGGCCCCTTTCCCATTTTTGGTATAATTTACATAGAGTGAAATGCACATATTTTAAGTATACTTGTCTTTCAGTTTCTACCGAAACTCACACCCTGTTAGGACATAAAACTTTCTCATCATCCTAGAAAGTTCCCGTGGGCCCTTTCCCAGTAAACTACCCTCCCTGAAAAGCAACCACTACTCTGATTTTTTTCCCTATAAGTTAGTTTTGCCTGTTCTAGAACTTCACATAAATGGAATCAAGCAGATGAACACATTTGTGTCTGGCTTCTTTTGCTCAGCATGCTATTTTTGAGATTCACACATGTTGGTGTGTGGATCAGTTCTTTGTTTATTTTTATAGCTGAGTTGTATTCCGTTGCATAAATAGACCATAGCTTTTGTTCTTTCTCCTGCTGATGAGCATTCTGGGCTGTTTCCGGTTTTAGCCTATTCTGATTTAAGTTGCTATGAGTGTTTTTGTAAAAGGCTTTTTATTGATATATGTTTTCAGGTAAATACCAAGAAATGGAATTACTGGGTCATAGGGAATGTATATATTTAGGTCTTTAAGAAATTGCCAAATGGTCTTCCAAAATGATTGTGCCATTTCACACCCCCACCGCAGCGTCCTGGTTGCTGCACATCCTCACCACCATTCGGCCTTGTCTTTCCCATTTTTTTGGCTCTAGATATTCCAGAGACTCAGCTTAAGACTTTGTATTTTTTTAAATATTGAATGGCAGTGCTTAATCTAGGGTTCAAAGAAGTTTTCAGGGAGCCTCTCTATCCTCTATAATTGTATTTAAAAGTTTGTGTATACTTGTGTGTGTGTCCATTTTGGGGGGAGAAAGAACCACAACTTTCAAAAACTAAACAAGCAAGACTTTAAGGAAGAGACAGCCATTCAGAAAGCAATTTATAGCGATGCATTGGGGCTTATGGGACCCTAAGATGAGGATCCAATGGGACTCAGGCCCACAGTGCAATCCACACACTGCCCCTCCAGGGTGGAAAGATTGATGGGAAGGGCGGCCACACTCTGAGCAGGAGCCTCTGTATGGCCTCTCTGAGACTTTCCCCATTAGGAGTAAGGATTGGAAAGACTACCTGGCAAAGACCCTTTCTCTGAGAGTAATAAAGAGCCCTTCCCCAACCATTCCCCATGGACATTTCTCCTAGTGATCTGGCTGCCCACCAAAGATGAACTGTTGCAGAACCGTCTCTTTCCCAAGGGACCTACAGCCTACAAATAATAGCCCCAGACAGCTTTCAGCATCAGACAGGGCCAATTGACACCTTTGAAAACCACAAATGTACCTTCACCTGCAAGGGACCCAAACGTTGCCTCAAAATGGACCTCATAAGAAGCCCTAGTGGCACAGTGGTTAAGTGCTCGGCTGCTAACTGAAAGGTCAGCAGTTTGAACCCACCAGCCAAGTGGTGGGAGAAAAATATGGCAGTCTTCTTCTGTAAAGATTTACAGCCTTGGAAACCCTATGGGGCAGTTCTACTCTATCCTTTAGGATCACTATGAGTTGAAATCTACTTGACAGCAGTGGGTTAAGACTATGGAAGGCCTATCTGAATAAAGACCCCCTCCTACCTTCCCTACTGTGGAAGACTCTCATTCCCTCTGTCAGTACAGTAACTGCTAGAACATGTGGCTATTAAGCATTTGAAATGAGGCTAGTACAAATAGAGAAGTGCCATAAGTACTGAAGTTTGAATACCACTTAAAAACAAAACCCATTGCCGTCAAGTCAATTCTGACTCATAGCGACCCTGTAGGACAGAGTAGAACTGTCCCATTGGGTTTTCAAGGAGCTCCTGGTAGATTCGAACTGCCAACCTTTTGGTTAGCAGCTGAACTCTTAACCATAATGCCACCAGGGTTTCCAAATACCACTTAAAAAAAAATACCACTTAGAATGGAATAAAAAGAATGTAAAATATCTCACTTATAATTTTTATATTGATTACATGTTAAAATGATAGTATTTTTATGTTGTTCTTATGTGCCCTTGAGTCAATTCTGACTCATGAAACCCTACGTACAACAAAATGATCCCGCGTCGTCCTCACAATTGTCGTTATGCTTGAGCCCATTGTTGCAGCCGCTGTGTTAATCCATCTCATGAGGGTCTTCCTCTTTTTCACTGACCCTCTGCTTTACCAAGCATCATGTCCTCCTCCAGGAATTGGTCCCTCCTTATAACATATCCAAACTGTGTAAGATAAAGTCTTGCCATCCTCACTTCTAAGGAGCATTCTGGCTGCACTTCTTCCAAGACAGATTTGTTCAAATTCTTGTGACAGTCCATGTATATTCATTCAATATTCTTCACTAGCACCAAAATTAAAAGGCATTGATTCTTCTACAGTCTTCTTATTCATTGTCCAGCTTTCACATGCATAGGGGGCGATTGAAAACAACATGGCTTTAAAGTGACATCTTTGCTCTTTAACACTTTAAAGAGGTCTTTTGCAGCAGATTTGCCCAGTGCAGCTCATCATTAGATTCTTGACTGCTGATTCCATGGGCACTGATGGTGGAACCAAAGAAAATGAAATCCTTCACAACTTCAATCTTTTCTCTGTTTATCATGATGTTGCTTATTGATCGAATTGTAACGATTTTTGTTTTCTTTATGTTAAGGTGTAATCCATATTGAAGCCTATAGTCTTTGATCTTCATCAGTAAGTGCTTCAGGTCCTCTTCACTTTCAGCAAGCAAGGTCGTGTCATCTGCATAACGGCAGGTTGTTAATGAGTCTTCCTCCAATCCTGATCCGGCACTCTTCTTCTTATAGTCCAGCTCCTCTGATTATTTGCTCAGCATACAGATTGAATAACTACGGTGAAAGGATACAACTGTGATGCACACCTTTCCTGACTTTAAACCACGCAGTATCCCCTTGTTCTATTCAAATGACTGCCTATTGGTCTACATACATGTTCCTCATGAGCACAATTAAGTGTTCTGGAATTCCCATTCTTTGCAATGTTATCCATAACTTGTTACAATCTACACAGTCGAATGCCTTTGCCTAGTCAATAAAACAGGTAAACATCTTTCTGGTATTTTCTGCTTTCAGCCAAGATCCATCTGACATCAGCAATGATATTCCTCTTTTCCTGTCCTCTTCTGAATCCAGCTTGAATTTCTGGCAGTTCCCTATTGATGTACTGCTACAACCACTTTTTGAATAATCTTCAGCAAAATTTTACTTGTGTGTGATGTTAATGATAGTGTTCGATAATTTCCATACTCTGTTGGATCATCTTTCTTTAGAATGGGCACAAATGTGGATCTCTTCCAGTTGGTTGGTAAGGTATCTGTCTTCCAAATTTCTTGGCATAGACAAGTGAGCCCTTCCAGCGCTGCATCTGTTTGTTGAAACATCTCAGTTGGTATTGTGCAATTCCTGGAGCCTTGTTTTTTGCCAATGCCTTCAGTGCAGCTTGGACTTCTTCCTTCAGCACCATTGGTTCTTAATCATATGCTACCTCCTGAAATGACTGAACTTCAACCAATTCTTTTTGGTACAGTGTCTCTGTGTATTCCTCCCGTCTTCTCTTGATGCTTACTGCGTCATTTAATATTTTCCCCATACAGTCCTTCAAAATTCAACTTGAGGCTTGAATTTTTTTTCAGTCCTTTCAGCTTGAGATATGCTGAGCATATCCTTCCCTTTTGGCTTTCTATCTCCAGGTCTTTGCACATGTCATTATAATACTTTACTTTGTCTTCGCGAGCCGCCCTTTAAATCTTCTGTTCAGCTCTTACACTTCATCATTTTTTCCTTTTGGTTTAGCTGCTTGATGTTCAAGAGCAATTTTCAGAGTCTCTTCTGACATCCATTCTGGTCTTTTCTTTCTTCCCCATCTTTTTAATGATCTCTTGTTTTCTTCATGTACGATGTCCTTGATGTCATCCCACAACTCAAAAGTTATTCGGTCATTAGTGTTCAATGGATCAAATCTTTTCCTGAAATGGTCACTAAGCTGAGGTGGGCTATACCCAAGGTTGTACTTTGGCTCTCATGGACTTGTTTCAATTTTCTTCAGCTTCAACTTAAACTTGCATATGAACAATAGATGATCTGTTCCACAGTTGGCCACTGGCCTTGTTCTGACTGATGATATTGAGCTTTCCCATCATCTCTTTCTACAGATGTAGTCAATTGGATTCCTGTAGATTCCATTCATCAAGGTCTACATGTATAGTTACCATTTATGTTGGTGAAGAAAGGTATTTGCAATGCATAAGTCATTGGTTTTGCAAAATTCTATCATGCAATCTCCAGCATATTTTCTATCACCAAGGCCATATTTTCAAACCACTATTCCTTCTTCTTTGTTTCCAGTTTTCACATTCCAATCACCAGTAGTTATCAATGCATCTTGACTGCATGTTTGATCAATTTCAGACTTCAGAAGTTGGTAAAAATCTTCACTTTCTTCATCTTTGGCCTTAGTGGTTGGTGTGTAAATTTGAATAATAGTCGTATTAGCTGGTCATCCTTGTAGGAATATGAATAATATACTATCACTGACAGTGTTGTACTTCAGTATGGATCTTGAAATGTTCTTTTTGATATTGAATGCAATGCCATTCATCTTCAGTTTGTCATTCCTGCCATAGTAGACAATAGAATCTATCATACTTTCGTACTTTGAGTTAAATAGAATATATGATTAAAATTAATTTTATTTTTTCCTTTTTCATTTATTAACATAGCTGCTAAAAAATTTAAAATTACATATGTAGCTTGTGATATATATATTTCTTTTTTACTTTTTATTTATTTACTTTTAATACTTTATTTTGTTGTTGTTGAGTACACACAAAGCAAAACATAAACTAATTCAACAGTTTCTACATGTACCATTTAGTGACATTGATTACATTCTTCAAGTTGTGCATTGTCACCCTCCTTTTCAAAGTTGTTCCTCCTCCACTAACATAAATTCACTGCCCCCCTGAGGTTCCTATCTAATATTTCAAGTTGCTGTTGTCAATATGATCCCATATAGATAGATAGTTCTTAAAAAAGGATAATGCTCAAGGCAGACATTTCTTACTAGTTAAGCTAATCTATTGTTTGGTTTTAAGAAGACTTCAGGGAATATTTTTGGTTTAACGTTTAAAGATTATCTCAGGGCAATAATTTCAGGGGTTCATCCAACCTTCATGGCTCCAAAAAGTCTAGGGTCCATGAGAATTTGAAATTCCACTCTGCGTTTTCCCTCTTTTGATCAGGATTCATCTATAAAATCTTTGGTCAAAATGTTCAGTAATGGTAGGTGGAAATCATCCAGTTCTTTTGGTCTCATGGCAAAGGAGGCAGTTGTTCATGGAGGCAAGTAGCCACACATTCCATATCCTCCTCCTATTCCTGACTTTCCTTCCTCCACTGTTCGAGGTGAATAGAGATCAGTTGTTGTGCTTTGGATGGCCACTCAAAAGCTTTTAAGACCCCGGGCACTACGAAATGAACTAGAAGGTAGAACAGAAGCACTAAGCACGTTATTAGGCCAGTTAACTGGGATGTCCCATGAAACCATGACCCTAAACCTCCAAACCAAACAATCAAATCCCGTGAGGTGTTTGGTTGTACATAAGCAGCATCGGTAACTAGTTTTTGTTTTTTGTAGTTGTTGCAGTGCATTTCTATAGGACACTCTGTTCTAGCTTATTCTGCCCTGGATGGACATGTCTACCAGAATTCAGGTCAGCTCTACGTGGCCACATGACAGCCCAGTGGGTGTCCCTGGTGTTCCCTCCTCCAGTGGAGCCTCCCATGGTCTTTAACACTGTGCCTAAGTGGGCTGACACCAGATTCAGTGACCTCAGCTGCTGCTGCCTGTCCCCAACCCCAGTGCAGCTCTGAGCCCCACGTGAAGCCTGCACCCTTATGCTGAAACGATAAAGAGATGACCAGCCTCCAGAAGAGATACGCTGAAGCTCTCACTTGGGGCCAGGGACCCAGGTAGAGTGATCAAGTGTCTTAGTTTGCCCCGGACTAAGAGAGTTCCTCAGAACTGAGACTTTTAGTTCTAAAACAGGACATTTCAGGCAAACCAGGACAAGTCAGTCACCCTGGACCGAGGCATATATATGAGGCCTGATTCTCAGGGGTTCTAGGATAGGATGACCCTCCCACCCATCAGCCCAACCCTGAGATGTTTAGATGATGTTGCAAGACAGATATAAAAACTCAAATAGCTGCAGGCTTCCCCAGAACCAGGTGAAAACTGAAATTCTCAAGCCACACCCACAGAGGCAGCAGGGAGATATGAGCTGGGGAAGCCCTTTGGCTGTGCTTCTGGGACACTCCTCCTCTGAGCTGTCAGGTGTCTGATTTATCAGTCTGTCCCCCTGCACTCCCTCTAGGTGTGGTCAGGGTGGAGAAGACATCGGGAGCCTGCCTGGCTCACTGCCCAAGTCAGAGGCTCCCCGACCAGACAGAGGACCTGCCCACTCCCTCTCCTTCATGGGGCTGTCAGCCACAGGCTGTGGCCCCCAGAGGGCACACGGTGGGGTGTGTTTCCTTGGAGCAGGCTTGAATGGTGCTTTCTGTCCCAATTTCCGCTCACAGGTCACATCACTGGCCTTGTGACCATCAATCTCGCGTAATCTCCTTTCAACACATACCAGTGTCTTCAGCACTAAGTTACTGGGGAGAGGGGAGCAGAAACTCACACACTTTTCTGCTCCCCTATGGATCTGGGGACTGGCAAGACTGTATCCAGGTGGAGGGATCAAATAGAGTTTCTTTCATTCATTCATTCATTCAACCATCAAAATATTCGCTAAGTATCTAGTATGTAATGGGTACTGTGGAAAGTGCTGGAAATACAACAATGAACAAAGTCCCTGTCCTCATGTTGAGTGGGGAAACAAAGAAATCATTACCAAAAAAAAATGTGGTAAGAGTTATGACAGGTGAAGACCTGAGTGCTTTGGGAACATGTGTTCAGGATCCATCCCAGTCTGAGCAATCACAGAGGACTTCCCTGAGGAAGTGGTATTTATATCAAGACTCGGAATGAGCAAGAGTTGATTACACTTAGCTCTGTGCCCTGAACTGGGTTCTGAAAGCCCAGGACCAGACCTGGCCCTGTCTTCAAGGATGGGGATTGAAGGCCTGGGAAGGCACAACGGGGCTCCTGAAGTGCTGGATTTGATTTACTTCCTGGCTGACCACACTCAGGCCTCAAAGCAGGGACTAGGCTGGGTCCAGTCAGGACTGATTCTGGGACCTGGGATGGGGTCTTTGCAGGAGAAATGTAGGGATCCAAGACACGGGTGAGTATGAGGTAGCCTTAGGTAGAAACACAGAGCTTAGGTTAAGACTTTGAGTTTTAGAGTCCTACCAACATGGGCTTGAATTTCAGTATCACCTCTCACTATTCCTACATCACCTCTTTGAGCCTCAGTTTCCTCATTTGTAAAATGGCATCTATTTCCCATAGTTGTGAGAATTTTCAAAGACCGTACATGGAAAGAGCTTAGCACTCTATCTGGCAGATGCTCCCAAGTACTAGATGAAAGTGAGATCTTCTGCTTTAAATCATTAGTATTTCAGGAAAGAAAGGCACAGAGTTCTGTGGAAACAAGCTACCTCCTACCGTTTATCTTAATAAAAGCATTCAAAGAAGCTCTAAAACTGGCAAAAAGCCACGTTGTGTCTCAAGGAAGAAATATTGGAGCTGAGCCTCTAAGGGTGGATATTTGACTTGCAGAGACCAGGGAGAGGTTTCCAGGCAGAAGAGCATGAAGAAAGGCACGAAGGCCAAAATGGGTGGGGCAGGTTTAAGAATAATCACAGCCTGCTGCAGGGAGAGGAGGGGGCAGAGCACCAGGCTAAAGGGCTGGGCAGGGTGGAGGCAAGGAGGGCCTCATGGATCAGGCGAAGAAAACTGACCTCATCTTAAAGGCAATGTTGAGCCATGGAACACTTAGAGCTGATCCTTGATTGGGTGGGGTTTGTGTGGGCAGAGATGGTCCCTGGGTGGTACCAGCGGTTTGCAATCAGCTGCTAACTTCAACCTTGGCAGTTCAAACTCACCCAGCAGCACCATGGAAGAAAGGCCTGGCAATCTGCTTCTGTGAAGATTACAGTCAAGAAAACCCCACGGAGCAATTCTACCCTGTAACACGGGGGCTCACCATGAGTAGGAATCATCTCCATGACAACGGGTTTGGTTTTGGTGTAGGCAGAATGGAGGCTCCCAGGAAAGAGAAACAGGAGGCTGATAGAAGCATCTAGAGCAAGGGCTGACAGACTCCCTATAAAGAGCCACACCAAACATCTCCCATCACCAGAATACCCAACACTGTTTCTTGACCTCTTGCCTGGGCACACTTTCTCTCTGCCTAGGATCCCAGCAAGTTTATCCTCCAAAATTGCCATTCACTCATTCAACTAATACTTATTGAGCATTTACTCTGTAGCAAACCTGTAAGCCACACTCTCATGAAATTTACAGTCAAATACAGGGGTCAGCAAACTTTCTCTGAAGGGTCTGATAGTAAATATGCAATAAATATTTTGCAGGTCATCCCATCTTTGTTGCACCTACTCAGCTCTGCCACTGTAGAGCAAAACGAGTCATAACCAGTTACCTGAGTTGATTCCTACTTGTGGTGACCTTTTGCTTCAGAGTAGAATTGTACTTCATAAGGTTTCCAGTGGCTGATTTTTCAGAAGTAGATTTACAGGACTTTATTCCACAGCACCACTGGGTTGACATGAACCACCAACCCTTCAGTGAGTAGCCAAGTGCCTGACCATTTCTGCCACCCAGGGACTCCAAAACCGTCATAAAAGAAATAACTAAGCCCGTTGCCATCAAGTTGATTCCGATTCATAGCAACCCTATAGGACAGAGTAGAGCTGCCACATAGGATTTCCAAGGCTGTAAATCCTTATGGAAGCAGACTGCCACATCTTTCTTCCACGAAGTGGTTGGTGGATTCAAATGACTGGCGTTTCAGATAGCAGCTGAGTGCTTAATCACTGCTCCACCAGGGCTCCTTCAAGACAGTCATAGACAATACATAAATTGATGGGCACAGCTATATTTCAATAAAGCTTTATTTATAAAAGCAGACAGTAGGCCAGATTTGGCCCAAGGGCCAGTTGACCCAATAGGAACATAATGTAATCCATAAATGTGAACCACAGATATAACTTTAAGTTTTCTGGTAGTCACATTTTAAAATGTACAAATTCACAAAAGAAAAGAAAGAAAAAGACCAGGCTTGCTGGCGTGACAGAAGGAGAAACTCCAAGAGTATGACCCCCAGACATCCTTTTAACTCAGAACTGGTCACTCCTGAGGTTCACCCTTCAGCCACGGATTAGACAGATCTATACGGCCAACGATAACACACATGAAGGACGTGCTTCATAGTTCAGTCATGTATATGAAACTAACGGGCACTCCAGCCCAAACAAAAAGACAAGAAGGCAGGAAAGGACAGAAAAACTGTACAAATCAAAACAGGGAAACTGGGGTGGAGAAAGGGAGAGTGTTGACACATCGAAGGTTGGCAACCAATGTCACAAAAAGCATTTGTGTATTAACTGTTTAATGAGAAACTAATTTGCTGTATAAATTGTCACCTAAATTACAATAAAAAAGACAAATAAATAGGTAAAACTAATTTTAATAACTTTTAATTTAACCCAAGATATCCAAAATACAATTTCAACACATAATCAATATAAAAAAATTGCTGAGATACTTCCCCCTTTTTTTCATACTAAATCTTTTAAATTCGGTTTGTATTTTACACTCACAGTACATCTCAATTTGGACTCACCACACTTCAAGTGCTCAATAGCCACATGGGACTGGTTGCCCCGTATGGGTCGGCACAAGTCTAACGGAGGAGTGGGGGTCCTGACTGGGGAGTGACTAGAGGAGAGGACAGGGCACAGTTTGACATTCAACTGAGTCTTGAATGAATTATGATCCAAATCCAGCTTGGCCACTTGCTGGGTAGTTTTGGACATGACCCTTAATCCAAAGTGTGCAAAGTGTCAAATACGGGGCCTAGGTTTGGGCCGTAGGTTCTTGCTAGCTGTACCATGTGAGGATTCCACAACTCAGGGTTGGAGGCTGAGATCATCAACACCCTCGTTTATATAGTCATCTTCTGGACATCAAGGTGAGTCTCCCACTCACCCCTCCAGAAACCACTGGGACACTTGTCTACTCCGCAGGGGTTGGTGTCATGCATGAGCTGGGGGGGTGAGTTGGAGAACTGCCCTCACCAGCTCCCTGGGGGAGGCGTGCACGGACACACGTACAGGTACTTGCACATACACCTGCACACACATACAGAGACACACAAAGGTACACACACACAAGTACACATTTGCAGGCACACACATGCATGCACACAGGCACTCAGGTGTTCCCTCCTGAGCACTGGGCCTGGGGTGACAGCTGTGAGCTCCAGCCTGTTGGGGAACAGGACAGATGTGGGAATAGAAATAGACTCCACCTGAGTCAGAGAATGAGTCAGAATGTTCTGGAGAGCTTCAGAAGGGAGCAAGATGGGCTGATGGTAGGGAGGGGAGCCAGGCCCCCAGGGGAGAGGGAGGGAGGGTGGACAGATTTCCCAGGCATGGAGCCAGGGAAGACCATTCCGGAAGGAGTGGGGTCTGCTGCCTTGGCAGACTTGTGTCCTGAATGACAGCCTGTACTGGAGGGTAGAGGAGAACTAGGAGAAGGAAGCGGCCTTTTGGGGAGGAGTCAGACAGGGTATATGGAAATTGCTCTGTGATCACACAAGGCACCTACAGCTAGCTATCTTCTGTGAAGGCTCTATCCCAAACCCTCTCCTTGACATAGAAGAATTTCTTGAAGTCTTTTCTGCCAAGTGGATGGGATGACATTGATAACCCACATTGAACTGGGGAAATGGAGTGTTATGGATTGAACTGTGTACCCCAAAAATGTGTGTCAACTTGGCTAAACCATGATTCCCAGTATTGTGTGATTGTCCACCATTTTGTCATCTGATGTGATTTTCCTATGTGTTGTAAATCCTACCCCTGTGATGTTAATGAGGCAGGATTAGAGGCAGTTATGTTAATGAGGCAGGACTCAATCTACAAGATTAGGTTGAATCTTGAGTCAATCTCTTTTGAGATATAAAAAAGAGATGTGAGCAGAGAGACAGGGGACCTCATACCACCAAGAAAACAACGCTGGGAGCAGAGCGAGTCTTTGGATCAGAGGTCCCGGCACTGAGAAGCTCCTAAACCAGGGGAAGATTGATGACAAGGACCTTCCCCCTGAACCAACAGAGAAAGAATGCCTTCCCCTAAAGCTGGCACCCTGAATTTGCACATCTAGCCTCCTAAACTGTGAGAGAATAAACTTCCCTTTGTTAAGCCATCCAAGTGTGGTATTTCTTTTATAGCAGCACTAGATAACTAAGACACTGAGGAAGAGGCAGCGCTGTGTGTCCTATTTGACCCAAGCTGGATCCAACAGGGTGGAGCCAGCTGTCATGACAAGGGACTTGAGGGATGGACAGAGTGGGTATCCACATGTCTCAGCCTAATTCAGGCATGTAGTCAGTACTGAGGACCAGCCATGGTGCCACATGGGAACTCTCAGAGCTCAAGGATGGGAAATCACCCGACAGAGAGCTCACTAAGCATTCAGATCCAGGTGACAGTCTTTGGCAGAACCTGGTCACAACAAAACTACCCCTTCCTTAGAGAGATCCCCCTGACTGAACCATCTGCAGTCAAATCCCTCTGTTCATCTCTCTCATATACCCATAGTATGCTGGTAAGTGTTTAACAACTAGCTCTCAAGGAAAAACAGAAACTCCTGTGTGTTGTGTCTGCCAATTACCATAGTATAAATACTCCCACTGTAGTCAATTTCAAGCTAACAATGTGAAATCAGTGCATGTGAACTTGGGAAGAGAAGCACAGTAACACACCATTCTATAGTATTTTCACCACGCAGATAAAATAGGAGTAAATAACCTCAAGAGCATAGCTAATAGGAAAATAGAGTAAAACAATTAGGAAACGATGTTTTGATTTTTTTATTTTGATAAAAATTAAATAATCTATTTAATTTTAAGTTAATATAATTTTTAATAATGGCTGCATTTAACAACCAGCTTAAAAACTCCTGTAATTTTAACAATTGTCTGCCATGAGCTGATGAGTCAGCCCCAGCACACCACTTCAGATCATCAAGGTCTTTGCCTCCAGGCACTTTTCGAAATGTATAATTCCTTGTTTTTTTGTTTTGTTTTGTTTTGTTTTGTTTTTACTTGATTTACTCTATTTATGCTAGTCCTCTAGAATGTGGGTTCTGTGAGGGTAGAAGCTATGGCTGATTTATTTCTGTTGAGTCCTCAGAGCCCAGCATAATACCTAGCTCACAAAAGGAATTCAATAAATATTTGTTGAATGACTGTAAAAACTCATGAGTGAAGGGGTAAATGAGGTCAATGGATGTCATAAGGTGGGGCTTCTCTGTGTGAACTGAAGAAGGAAGACTCACCTCCAGTGACCCACAATGAGTCTCAGAAGGCTCCTTTGAGTATTCACAACAAGGGGTGGGAACCAGGTACAGGGGAATCAGGGCAAGCACAAAGGTTCTGAGAAGAAGCCAGACAGTGGAGGACGGATGAGCCCGGAATCATTGCTGAAGGCTCTTGAGGTCTCCCTGGGGCAGCCTCCCCTGGGGTTTTACCCCTCTCCACGGCTCAGGTGACCCGCAGGTTGGCTGGTCTTGCAGAAACTTCAAAGCCAGCAGAGCTCTCTATCACAGACTCCACATAGGAACTGACCTGGGACAACTCAGCAGGCTTTGCCCCGTCTGCTTTGGCAAATCTGGACCCTACCCATTCATGAGCCCCTGCTAGCTGTACCCTCCTTTGCTGGTGGGAAAAGACTAAGACCCAGGACTCCAGGCGGAATAGAAAGCTCAGCAAGCCTGTTCTCATTGGCTCTCAAGTCCATGTCCCCAACTTCTGCCAGCCCCTTCAGCATGGGAACTAGTGCCCTAAAGCACCGAGGAGCCTGACTTCACCATCTGCAGTCCCCAGCACAGCACCTGCAGAGGGGAGATAGCAGAGCATGCTTGTGGCATGAAAGAGCCAATGAGTAAGGCAGCTTCCCAGCAGAGCAAATGTGAATCACGGGCATTTCCCACTCAGACCAGTCTTAGGCTTGGCACCAGAGATGGGCTCAGCCTGGCAGGGAGGACACCTGAAAGCCTGGCCAGCTCTGCCACTGATTGCAGCACAGGCTAGTGGCTAAAGACCCAGCCCTAGAGTCAGTCAGCTGCTTCACATCCCAGCTCTGCCACTGTCTAGCTTGAGCCTTCATTTCATCATTTGTAAGACGGGGATACGCAATGATAGCACCTACTTCATAAGGTTACTGGAGGAATTGAAAGAAATGATACAGGTAAGGGACTTGAAAATATCCCAGGACAGTAAAAGAGCTCGAAAGATGAGTCTTTCATTTGTGAAACACATATATAGCAATTTCTTTATGCCGGAAACTATCCTCAGCACTTTAGAAATACTCATTCGTTGACTATTATAGTCAAATGAGGTCTTGACTGTTAGACATGCTGCCTCTCATAGTGTTTCCTTTTGTTTGGTTTGGTTTGGTTTGGTTTCTCCAATTATTATTATTGTTAATATTACAGAGTAAGTTTTGTCCTCTCTCTGGCGTCAATATTCTTACCTGTAAAATGGGCCACTGAACTAAATGGTCTCTAAACCACTGTTTCTTTTGCTCTCAATCTGATTCCCCATCTCTTGTGAGACCCACCATGTTTTCACTGTGGCTGTTCAGATCACAGTAAGTCCCCATCTGCAGAATGGCCCCACTGCGTGGACCTGACTGTGGGGAGCGGAGGGGCCCAGATCCATCCCCAGTCCTCCACATCCTCTGCTGCCAGGAGAACTTGGGGATCATGGCCATCTTGTCCAAGTGCAGGAGCTGTGGACTTACATGACAAATTCCATCCCACCCAGGGTATGTGGTGCCAACTCAGCTCTCCCCTTCCCAGCTGAGAGGGCCCTGGAGATCAGCATCTTTAAATGAAAATCCCCAAACTGTCATTTCTATTCACTCTTCAGTTTATGGGTATTTATTGAATACCTACTATGTGCCAAGCACTGTGCAATGCTTTGAGAACACAGTAGAGAATAAGACAGAAAGGTCACTGTCTTCACTGATTTTAGTCTTTTGGGGGAGACAGAAAGTAAACAAGTTGACAAATAAGTAAACAAGCTCATTTCAGAAAGCACAAGGGGCTATAAGGAGTATAAAGCAGGCTAATGCGGGAGGTAGGGGGAGCTGGGAGAGTGGTGAAGGCAGCCTGTCCATGAAGATGACACAGGAGCTGAGATGGGAATGATAACAGGAGCCAGGTATGAATGAGCTGGGGAGAGGGTGGGGCTTGGCCTGTTAAAGGAACCATGCCTGGGAGACTGGAGTTCAAGAGTGAGAGAAAGCATGACCAGGTGCTCAGCAAGGCAGGCAGGGGGCAGATCAGGTAACCCACTGCCATCCGGTAGATTCTGACACATAGCGCCCGTATAGGACAGAGTAGAACTGCCCCATAGGGTTTCCAAGGAGCGCCTGGTGGATTCAAACTACTGATCTTTCAATTAGCTGCTGTAGTTCTTAACCACTACGCCACCAGGCTTTCCAAGTCAGCATAAGAAGCTTGAATTTTCTTCTAGGTGTGACAGGAAGGGAATGATGGCCCATTTCACATTCAATCAACATTTTATTTTCCCCTGCACAGTACTGGGAGTTCCTGGGTGGTGCATATAGTTAACATGCTTGGCTGCTAACTGAAAGGCTAGAGGTTGGAGTCCACCCACAGGTGCCTCAGAATAAAGGTTTGGAAATCTACTTCTGAAAAATCAACCATTGAAAATCCTATGGAGCGCAGTTCCACTCTGGCACACACGGCATACTCATGAGTCAGAGTCAGCTTGATGGCAGCTGGTACTCAGGACTGTCTACATAATTTACGGGGCCCGGTTCTAAATGAGAATGAAGGGCCCTTGTTCAAAAATTATGAAAGGTTTCAAAATGGCAGCAGCAGAGCATTAAACCAAGCAGGACCCTTCCAAGCGTGGGGCCCTCCGTGACTGCCTAGGTGGCATGCCCACGTAGCCAGCTGTGCTTGTAGAAAACCATGCTGACATTAAAAAAAAAAAAAAAGCATTCTTTAGTTCAACAAATATGTATCGAGGGCCCAAAATAAAATTGTACGCCAGGCACTGGGAATACAAAGAAGTGAATAATTAAACCAAGAAAGTCATTTTGACCTTAAGTTTTCACTTAGATTCTCTCCACACACACTTGAGGACAGAGAACGGGCCCATCTTCCCCTATTTCCTGGTGATCAGACCTGCAACGCTTCAGACTATCCATTGTATGGATTTGGCTTGATTCCTTAGTAATAATGGGAATAATTTTTGCACATTCACTATGGGCCTGGGACCTATATTATTTCGTTTAATCTCTACCTCCACCTTACTTGATGTGAGAAATAAAACTCAAAGCAGAGAATTAACTTTTCCAAGTTCACACAGCTTACTGATACATGGTGGAGTGAGATTTGAACACAGGGCTGGAGGAATCCAGAGCCCTCACACTCTAGGTCCTTGGTCCTACCTCATGTGTACTGTGTATTAAGATGACTGTTCAAACCAAAGATTCAGATGAAACTTACAATATCGTTCATAACAGCTAATGCCTATTGGGTTCTTAGGAGTCTCTGGGTGGTATAGATGGTTAAGTGCTCCACTACTAACCGAAAGGTTGATGGTTTGAACCCACCCAGAGGTGCCACAGAAGAAAGGCCTGATGATCTACTTCTGAAAGATCACAGCCATTGAAAATCGTATGGGAGACAGTTCTGCTCTGACACACACGGCGTCACCATAAGTCTTAGTCAACTTGATAGCTACCGGTTTGTGGGTTTTTTTTTTTTAATTGGGTGCTTACTATGTGCCAAGCTCTGTGCTAAGCTGTCTACATATATTTTCTCATTTTTTCCTATAAACAACCACCTTGTACATATAATACTATTTCCCCACTTTTCTGGTGAGAAGACCAGGCTTAGAAAGGTTAAGTAACTTGTCTAAGGTCACCCAGTAAGCAGCCAATCCTGTGCGGACCCAGAATCTGGTTCCTGTCTCTGTCCCCTGCTGCAAAGGCCATGCACAATTCTTGCTGTTGTGAAACCCCTGGTCAGTTGGTCATTTTGCCATTGGAAAGGTCAGAACTCAGAAGTCCAAGGAGCCAAGCCCAGTGAGAGGGTCTTAGAGGTTGACCTGGTGTCAACACAAGGGCTGAAGATTGCTTCATGCCTGGCCCAAGAGGAACATGAAAGTCTGACTTCTCCCTGAGCCATGGGAAAGAGTTCCTTTTCTAAAAAAAGCAAGGCCAGAACCATGAGTGTAACATATCAGGGCCCTTTCTGCCACAGCCTTTTCCTTTGTCTTGGCCTTTTGGCCAATGGAGAGGACTATCTTGAAAGAGGAAGACTTGCTCGCTTTTGGTTTTCTGACCAAGGATCTAAGGGACTTCCCTAAAGAAAAGTGCCAGGCAGGAAGGTTCTGGGGCAGGGTGCGGCTTGGAAAGGCTTGGGCCCCAGCTCTGCCGTGCAGCCTTGCAGGGGCACTCGAGTTGGGACTAGCAGTCTGACTGCAGAATTGCCCAGAGGGGAGCATCAGAGAGAGGCCAGCAACCTATGGATAACCTCTGATCTAGCACCCAGCCCAAGCCACAGAAAACCCAAGCACCTGGGGGAATTGTCCAGGCCTGTGTTGGCTCCAGTCTTCCTTTGGTGTACTGGACTCCCATGTCAGGCAGAGCTCGTGTCTGAGAGAACTCAGCAGAAATCCCACAGCAGCACTCCTTAACTGTGGGGTCCAGGCAAGTCCCCTAACCACACTTGGGTCTACTAATCCCTATTTTGGAGCCCTGGTGGCACAGTGGTTAAGCGTTCGGCTGCTAACCAAAAGGTCAGAGGTTAGAATTCACCAGTCACTCCTTGGAAACCCTACAGGGCAGTTCTACTCTGTCCTACAGGATCGCTATGAGTCAGAATAGACTTGACAGCAATGAGTTTGGTTTGATTTTCTTTTTTTTTTTTTTTTTTTGTCACTATTTTCCTGAATGAAATGGTGCAGCCTGTATTCAAAACCAATAAAAACAATAGGGAAATACAGTTGTTGGTCACAGTGAAGTTGCAGAAGCAGAAGAGCAGCTGAGGGAAGCAGTGAGGGGTGAGCTCAAGGGCGTGGATTTACCAGCTAGAACGTGGTCCAGCTGGATTGGCGAAGCTGCGTCGACGTTTCCTGTGCCAGGATGTGCCCACTCTCACATTCTGAGCATTCATTCGTCTCAAGCTCTAGTATAAGCCCGTTCTGAGTCCTCGCATCTCTAAGAACGTCTACCTACGAAGGCTCCAAAATTCCTGAGGCCCGACCTTCTCCCGGGGCCCTGGTGGCGAAGTGGTTAAGAGCTCAGGCTGCTAACCAAAAGGCGGGCAGTTTGAATCCACCAGCCACTCCTTGGAAACCCGACGGGGCAGTTCTTCTCTGTCCTATAGAGTTGCTACGAGTCGGAACTGACTAGATGGCATGTAACAACAGCAACAACCACCTTCTCCTTTCAAAACCTGGTAAAATCCATTGCTGTTGTGTCAAACTGCCCCACAGGGTTTCCAAGGAGCAGCTGGAGAATACGAGCTGCGGACCTTTTGGTGAGCAGCCTGAGCTCTTAACCACTGCGCCACAGGGTTCTAAAACCTGCTAAAGGCTGCTTCATTTAGGAGGTCAAAGATAAAGTCAGAAGCCAACGAATTTTTATATTTTCAGAAAGAAAGATTTTTTTTCTTCTTCCTTGATCTTCATAGTATAAAAATAAATTATCCTTATAATTAAAATATTTTGTTAGGATGTGTTTTAAGTGAGGGCCCCTTTTGATTTTTTTTTTATTCGGAATGTTATGATCCCTTCCATTTTGAATCTCAACAAAGTTTTCTTAAAGTATTAAGACGTCAGTCATTGAGATGAGATATCTGAGTGAAACACATACACTGAGCCTGGCAGGTAAGAGGGACGCTACAAAGGCAGGCATTCAGTGGGAATCCCTTTTACAATTAACAAAACTGGAACTTGGAGAGGCAGAGTAACTTGTCCCAAAAAATAACCTCCGGTAGCTCCATGTCATTGGAGGGCAGACCTGTGACCAGATCATTACAAAGCCTTATGGAAAATGGGACAAGGGGGTTCCTAGTGGAAAGGGGCAGAGGGCTTACATCTGTGTGGCCAACGGAGAAAAGAGGGTGGATTTGAGTACCACTTTTAGAATCTGTAAGACTCTGAGACTGATCATATCCCAGGGGTGAGGGAGAGGGAGAAAACTATGAGATTGTTGGTTCCCCCACTTAGGAGATAAGAAAAGGGAACAAAAGAGGGGACATATGTTTGAAAAGTTGAAAGCTAGTTCAGCTTTGGAATCAGCTTTTAAAATTGTGAGTCTAGAAAGCTCTCAGACCAGAAAGTCCTCGAGGGCAGGATTCAGGATTGCAACATCTCCAAGGCCCTGCATTCTCCCCTGTAGTATCTAACACCAACCTGTGTGCCCAGAAGGTGCTCAATAAGCACTTGATGAATTGACTCAGACAGCCACCACCAGGGATGCATTATCTGACAGCCAAGGTAAGCACTGTACCTACCTTGCTCACCATATCATCTGTAATGAACAATTTCACATTTTCACCACTTCAAAGATTCTGCTTCTAGGTATGGCTGGCATCTGTCTCTCTCCCAACCCCATAACACCTTTCTACAGAATCCAAGCCTCTTTTCAAATCTACAGCCCCTGACAGGGA
This sequence comes from Loxodonta africana, assembly GCF_030014295.1. Lineage (NCBI taxonomy): Eukaryota > Metazoa > Chordata > Mammalia > Proboscidea > Elephantidae > Loxodonta > Loxodonta africana. The sequence continues at coordinate 39,851,161 of NC_087365.1, forward strand.
TGGATTACCCAGTCAGCAAGGTAAGCATGGACTTACTTGTGCTTACTTACTCACCTACAGTGAACACTTTGGTGAAACCCATGTGAAATTGTTCACTACGGAGGAGTAACTAAGCACAAGTAAGCCTGTGCTTATGTTGTTTACTGGGTAATCCACCCCTGGCCACCACCCATCTTTCAGTAGAAGCTTGCATGTTGCTATATGCTGAACCGGTTTCAGCGAAGCTTCTTGACTAAGCTGAGCTAGGGAGACAGACCTGGTGATCTACTGCCAAAAAATCAGCCAATGAAAACCTTATGGATCACGACAGTCAGATCTGCAACCGATCATGGGGATGGCACAGGATTGGGCAATGTTTTGTTCTATTGTGCATGGTGTCACCATCATTAGGGGGCCAGCTCGACAGCAGGTAATAACACCAAGATACACTAGGAAGAAAGGCCTGGCTACCTACTTCTGAAAATTAGCTAATCAATACCTTATGGATCACAACAGACTATGATGAGCCTCCCAGGTTGGAAGGCACTACACAATAGCCACAACGATGGACTCAAACATTCCAACAATCACGAAGATGGTGCAAGACCAGGCAGCATTTCATTCTGTTACACACAAGGTCATCATGAGTTGAAGCCAACTTGACCACAACTAACAATGACAACAACAATCCACATTGTGCTTGGGCCCAATCTTCTCAGCAAGTGCTGGTCAGAGTCTTCCAGAACATCGAAGGCCAGGTTAGCTGACCCACCCTCGTCCACAGCCAACCTTAGCCATGGCTCCTTAATAGCAGTGCCAGAAGCTTCTCATGCATCATGGAACAACACAAAACTGTTTCTCTTTTCAAAAACTGAAGTGATCCCAAGACTGAACACGTGGACTGCTTGTGCAGCTATAATCCGAGCAAACATCTGCTACCTTTGTGTGGCAAACGCAGTCTCTTTAGAATACTGCCTTTGATTTCGGGAAAAGACAAATCAGGCTGCACGTTTTTGTTCTGAATGTGTCTCATCACAGGAGGAAATTTTCCACAGCTTGGAATTCTGAATGTATAAAATACGGATTTTTTTTTTTTTTTAAAACAAAGAGTTCACGATAAAGAATCAGCAGGGCTCCTGAAAGAGATGAAACCAGTTCTCCGTTCCTATCCCCTTCCCCTCCCCTGTCTCATCACTTCCTGGATTCTCTTTCTCTGGAGCAGAGGCTCATCTGTGTTGCCATTTTCAGATCAGAGGTGGCAGCATTTCTGGCCTCGGAAGGTTGGGGCAGGGCTGGCAGTGGCCTGAATCACCTGTACAAAGGGGGAGTGACAGAATAAGCCATAGGCTCTTTGTCTCCTGGGCCAAGATGGCTTTTGTATGAATCTTCTTTTACAGTTAAGGAAAACTGGAGGTTAGAGATGGCTTTCCAGGCCCACTCACAGGATAAGTCCGTAAATAACCAAAACAGAGAAGTGTTTGCACTGTCAGGGAGTATGTCTGGGGTGCAGCCCTTGAGAAGGAAAATATCATCCTCTGTCCTGGTGTAACTGCCCTGAGAGCAGTTGGTGTAGAGACGCAGGTTCAAGCATGGACATCAGTCTGACACGAGTTCAACTTCTCTCTTCACTGCCTCCTAGCTGGCTGACCCTGGGTGAGTGCTTTGGACTCACTGGGTCTCAGTTTCACTGTCTATAATACAGGGCAACAGCAAAGCCGGCCCTGTTGTCAGGAGCCAGTGAGCAACATGGGTACATTCCATTCACAAACATCAAAGTAAAGCATAGAGATAATGTAGCCAGCCGTCCCAGTTTGCCTGGGACTGAGGGGTTTCCTGGGATAGGAGAATTTCGGCGCTAAAACCGGGAGATTCCTGAGCACACCAGGACTACCGTTCACCTTATTTGTCTCCCAAATATAGCACAACCCCTTCATGACAGCAGTAAGGAATAAGGGCATCAAGAAGGGGAAAGGCATTTCCTGAAAAAAAAATGTACACTGGGTGATTCATTAAACAAAATATTCTGAGAATTTTATGAGATGGTTGATCAAGACCCTTTCTAACTCTAATTTCATCCTCAAGCAGGTCCCCTGGAGTTCAGTAAAGCCGATATAATAGGTTAATGACAACCACACACCTCCTAAATAGATTTTAGCTTTACATTTATTTCATAAACATCTGTATCACTTTACTGTCTCTGTCTAAAAATTATTTAAAAACTTTGTGACTTAAAGCAGCAACCATTGTTACAGTGCTCCTTTTTAAAAAAATCACCTATATGAGATCAAACAGTCTACAATTACTTTAAAACAAAGATAAGCATATAAGAGGGCAGGGAAACTAGATTAATGGAAACCAAACAACCAGAACAGAAATAACGAGAACATTCGCACTTTGTGAAGAATGTAACCAATGTCACCGGACAATTTGTGTAGAAATTGTTGCATGGAACCCTAAACTACTGTGGAAATCTTCACCAAAAACACAATAAAATACTATTTAAAAAAAAAAAAGCAGTCCTTGCTTTAGTTAATAGTGTCATGGATCAGTAATTTGGGCTGGGCTCAGCTGGTCAGCTCTTCTAGCCAGGTTCACTCACGGATCTTCAGTCAGCTACTCAGACAGCTGGGGGCTGGTTGGTCTAGGATGGCCTTAGCTAGTATTAGAGATTAAAATGTGTTCCCAGAAAAGAAATGTGGGAGTCTTAACCCCATACCTGTAAATATGACTCTGTTTGGAAATAGGGGTTTTCTTATGTTATGTTAATGAGATCCTCTGGATAGGGTGGGCCCTAAATCACTCAGAAGTGTCTTAATAAAAGGACAGAATAGACACAAGCACACACACAGGGAAGACAGATGCCAAGGAAAGCCAAGGAACCCCTGGGGCTTCCGATGAGGACCCTCCCCTAGAGGCAATGCCCTGATTTGGACTTCTAGCCTTCGAACTTTAAGACAATAAATTCTGTTCTTCAGGCAATGGGTTTTTTTATTTGTGGTATTTTTTGTTACAGCTGCCCAAGGTAGCTAAACAGCTGGGATGGCTTATTTCTCCTCCCCATGGTCTCTTATCGTCCATCGGGCTGCCCCTATTCACAAGACAGCTGGGCAGGGGTCCAAAAGAGTCACAGCATGCAGGACTCCTTGAGGTCTGGACTCAAAACTGGCACAACACCACTTCCACCACATTCTTTTGGCCAAGGCAAATCACAAGACTGGCTTAGATTCAAGGGGTAGGGAAATAGAGCCCATCTCTTGATGGAAAGAGCTGCAAAGACACATTTCAATGGGGCAAAGCTACAGGAAGGGGTGGAGAACTGGGGCAACTTTTATAATTCACCACAATATCATTCAAATTTTGTTTTATAAAGGATAGAAACAAGTTGTTTTATTGTCTATAACAGTCCGTATTCACCCAGTGCCCTCAAGCTCTCCCAACCTGTCTGTCTCCTGCTCCCTCCACATCCAACCAGCCAGATGTTTACATTCTAAACATCAGTGACATTGTTCCCCACTCCAGGGCCTGAATTCAGAGGCTGGTCCTCACTCCTTGAGATTATGGCAGCAACCTCCTAATCATGCGCCTGCCTCCAGCCTCACCTTGTCTAATCCATTTTTCTCACTTCAGCCAGGGTGTCTTTCTCAAGCGTTGTTGTTACTTGCCGTGGCGTCAGCTCCAGCTTACAGAGACCTTGTGTACAACAGAAAGAAACATTGGCCAGCTCTCCACCATCTTCATGATCGGTGGTATGTTTGAGTACACTGTTTCAGCCACTTTGCCAGTCCGCCTAACTGGGGGTCTCCCTTGCCTTCACCAACCCTCCATTTTACTAAACATGATGCTCTTTTCTCACAATTGGTCTTTCTGATGACATGTCCAAAGTGGGCAAGCCAAAGTCTCACCATCCTCACTTCTAAGGAGTATCCACGTTGTATTTCTTCTAAAACTGACTTGTTTGTTTTTCTGGTGATATTCTTTGCCAACATCACAATTCAAATGCATTGATTCTTCTTCTGTCTCCCTTTTTCATTGTCCAGCTTTGCATGCATATGAGGCAAGACATTTGGGAACGTCACTGCTCTGCATTAAAGCCTTCTTTAGTCCCTTACTGCTGCCAAGTTCTATCTAGCAAGGCCTTTCTACTCTCATCTCTCAGGATACCTCCTGCCAAGTAACTACTCCAGCAATGCCTGGCACAGAGTAGAAGCTCGAACCATTGAAGAAATGAATGAGTGAATGAGGAATATCTAGTCTATGGAGTTTGCCTCACCCTTCCAGCAGCTGACCTAATCCACCTGTTTAGCAATCCTCATGGGAGATGGGAGAACTAGGTGAGCTAGGAGTGAAAATTGGAGGAAATACATTAAGAGTTGTTGAAAGATTAAGAACCCTGTGCTGAAACCAGCCATTGTTTCCCTGTAACTTGCAAGGATCCATTGTAATTTGCATGTTTCTATACCAAGGGATGGCTTAATGGACTCCTAATCCCTTCTAGATGAAATAACGTGTTTATCTTCTCACTTCAAGAAGTTTAAGCTGTGCCCTCGATTCCTTAGAAATTGCAAGAGAGCCAGCCAGAAGAGGGAAAACAGGCTGAGTCTGTAGTCGTTACTATGCCAAAGAGTTGAGACCTGCTAAACTAAAGGATGCCTCTAAACCGATTGTCGTGGTGTGGATGTTGATTCATGATGACCCCAAGTGTTACAGAGTACAGCTGCTCCATAGGGTTTTTCTTGGCTGTAATCTATATTGAAGCAATTCACCAGGACTTTCTTCCATGGTGCCACTAGGTGGATTCAAACCACCAACCTTTAGGTTAGTAGACGAGCGCAAACCTTTTGCTCCACCCAGGGACCTAGGATGTCCCTAGTCACCTACCTTACTCTTTCCCAAGAACACATTCACGTTCACTCACTCACTCATTCACCATGGGGAAGAAACAAAACTTTTTCCAGACGACTGGGTAAAATGGTCTTGAGTTACCTATCAGGCAACCGATACAGTCGGTTTTTTCACCACCTACCAGGCGTTCTGCTGGGTACTGGAAACACTGCAGAGAACAATCTTTTGGGTCTAGCCTGTCCTTGTGGGCCTGCAGTCATACTCACACTGTGCTGGAATCAATGCTGAGAGGGAAGGGCAGGGACGGAGGGGGCAACACAGAAGAAGCATCTGACTTGGCCCTGGAGGTCAGCAGAGGCTTGCCAGAGGAACTGATAGTGAAGCTGCACCAGGATAACCCCTCACCCAGAGCCTTGACTTCCTCATATGCAAAATGGCGACATTAAGTCCTAAGTCCCACTGTGGTTAAAATTCAATTTAAAATGATAATAACCCATTGCCAGTTCCAACTCATATTGACCCTATAGAACAGAGTAGAACTGCCCCAGGGTTTCCAAGACTGTAATCGTTACAGAAGCAGACCATCACAGATTTCTCCCAAGGAGCGACTGGTGGGTTCAAACTGCCGACCTATCAGTTAGCAGCCAAATATTTAACCACCACGCCACCAGGGCTCCTTAAAAAGTGATAAATAGTTAGTGAGCCCTTATTCTGTGCAAGATGCATGTGTTATGCCTATCTCATGAATTAGCTCCTTAAATCTTCGTCACATCCCTAGAGAGTGGGTACAAATGTTATTTCCATGTTGTTGTTGTTAGGTGCTTTCGAGTCAATTTTCGACTCATAGGAACCTCATATGACACGAGAGCTGCCCCATAGGGTGTTCTTATCTGTGATCTTCACAGCAGCAGATGGCCAGTTCTTGCACTGGGTTCGAACTGCCAACCTTAAGTTAGCAACTGAGCGCTTAGCCGTTGTGCCACCAGGGTTACGTTTTTACCAAAAAGTAAACTTGGGGACATCCACTCAAGTGGCTAGTGGCCCAGGTCTGCCTGACACTATGCTCTGAGGCAGGGCTCTCTGTCTGCTGCCACCCCAAAGTAACCATGAAAAGCACTCAACCCAGAATAAACCATCAATGATTTCGGTTCCCTTTCTCCCCTTGCCCACTCCTCCTCTTCCCTCCACAGAGGAGAAAGACAACAAAGATTCCAGAGTTATGTGACTTTAGCTGGTTTCTCTGGGTTCCACGAAGCCAGTTTATCTCTGTAAACACAGTCTTTGACAGGGCCTAGGAAGGGGAAATCAGCGCATTGAGATTTATCCCCACCTCAAGAACAATAACCAAATTCCTGAGTCCATCTGTGGCCTCAGTGCTTACCCAGGGAGGCCCTGGGGAGGAAGGCTCCAGCTTCCACTTCCCGTGGGACTGGAGGTTGCTGAGTGTAAGGCCTAGTTGCCAAAGCATTCTAACGACACAACCCAAAAATCAGTCAAGCCCCCAACGTGCTTGGAGCCTGACTTCCCCCCCCACAGCCTCCTAGGGCTTATGTTCTGCGAGATGCCGCCCCAGCTGCTGCTCCATTGGCCCCTCTTGAGGGCTTGGCTCTGTCCCATTCGCCAATGCATCACCACAGTGACCGGGCCCTGCCTTACCCTCTTTGACTCATGCCCAGCCCTTTCACTGTATTCCAAAGTTTGACCTCATTCACCCATGTGATTCAGTCATTCACTCATTGCTGGGGGCCTACTATGTGCCAGGCATGCGGCCACGCGCTTGTCAACTCCCCACTGTGCTGAGATTCTGGGGATGCGTGCAGATAAAACCAGAGGAGGAAGCCTGACTCCTGGCCAGTTGCCGCATTGCTCACTTGACTGTGAGTATGTGCCTCCAGCTGTCAGCCGTCCCGCCCTGCACTTGCCTCCAAAGCTGCAGAGGTTGGAGCTATGGGACTGGGGTGCTGGAGCACTGAGATCACTGGCCCTGCAGTCTCCAGTTCAGCTTAGCTGGGAACAATTAAGGTCAGGGCCCCAGGTCAATCCAAGTGCCCCTAGGAGATCCTGCCCCCAGCAGGTAGAGCCTGAGCTTGTTTGTTCTCAGCCTGCAATGCTGACAAGTCTGCTGGTCACTGTGCAATAGGGAGCCCTGACCTCCTTAGATGCCTCTGAAAATCAGTCTCCACAGCCACCCTCAGATTAGCCCAGGGAATACTCCTTGTCCTGACCTGCATGCTCATTTAGACTTACCTCCAGTTCCCAGCAAAGCAGTCAAATTCATAGGATTTCAAAAACCAGCTGCCGTCAGGTTGATTCTGACTCGCAGTGACCCCATGTGTGTCAGAATAGAATTGTGCTGCATAGGGTTTTCAATGCCTGATTTTTTTGGAAGTAGATTGCCAGGCCTTTCTTCTCAGGTACCTCTGGGTGGACTCAAACCTCCAGCCTTTGAGTTAGCAGCTGAGCCCATTAGCCATTAATACTACCCAGGGACTGTGCCCAGGCTTTAGAATCAGCCAGATTGGGATCAAAGCCTACACCTGTCACTTGCTAGCTGTGTGAAGTTGGGGAAATTGCTTCTGTATCTAACCCTCAGTTTCCCCATTTATAAAATGGGGATAATAATAATAATAGTGCCTTCTTCTTAGGGTTGATTGGATGATTAAATGAGATAACTCATGTAGAGGATTTAACCCATATTTCGACTGACATTTCAGGCTGGAGCATTCTTTGTTGAGTGGGACCTCCACTCACTAGATTCCAGGAGCACACTCCCTCCCTGGTTGTGACAACAAAGTAGCCTCCAGAAGTTGCCAAAACCCCCTGGGAGGCAAAATCACCCCTGGTTGAGAACCACTGGTTTAACCTAATGCCTGGAAAACAATATGTGCCCAATAACTGTTAAAAAAAAAAAAATTTTTTTTTAATAAATAAATAACTGTTAGTCATTATTATTTTTATCCACTGCCAGAACACAGTCTGCTTGGATAGTTCCTAGCATCTTTCCAAATCTTGCCAGCCTCACCCTCTGAGGTTTATCCTTGATTCCAGTTTCTAGTGTTCTATCAGGACCCTGATTTAAGATATCCAGAATTATGAGTTGTTAACTGCTTGACATGTGTGTCTGCTATGCCATACTGAGCAGGTAAGACCTTTCCCCTGGGCATATCATAATGGAAAGGTAATTGAAGGGGACAGTAGAATCAGGAAGGAGTTACTTGAGGCAATTTGAGACTCAGAAAGAGGATGGAAATCAGCATTGCGAAGACTCAAGGCCACTGGGCAGATAACATTCAACCAATGCAATAAGACATGAAAAGAAATTGAGATGATAATAAACTGTTGGTACTACCAACATGGGGCTCAGACACTTCTTAATTGTAGATGTGCTCTGAAGATAAAATGTGTTCATGGAAATAAAAATGTGAATACCATTAGCCAGCATATTACAGGGTCTCAATAAAGGCAGCCAAAAGCTGCTGTTCAGTTTGACTTATTTTTTTTGTTTGGGAGAATCCTGGGTCAGATTGAACTGGTTCAACATCATAGAATGCCATAGTTGAAAAGGATCTTAGGGTCTACTTGATATAGATTCCTCATTTTATGGCTGAAAACATTAACACAGAGAGAGAGGAAGCGGATTGTGCAATGTCACACAGTGAGTAAATGGTAAAAATAGAAACGGAACCAGGGTTTCCGGACTTTGCAGGTGACTGCAGTGCACATAGACATCCACACCAGGGCCAACTCTGTCCTGAGCTCGGCACACCTGATTTACTTGGGAGTAGAACTCAGCAACAGGAAGGGAAATGAGCAGGTGAACTTGGGTGCCCACTGCCTACCTCTGGCCTTGTCATTCTTCCAATTATCATCCTGATCCCGCTTGAATCTGCTCCCCTGTGCTTCTTGCCTCACTTTCATTTTTATGCCTCTCTCCCCTCCTTACCCTTCCTTACCTTCTTCCCTCAAAGCCTGGTCAAGCTTTGTCAGTGCTACCTGATCCCATGATACTAGGCTGACTGGTTATTATTTGGTTTGGCTTCTCCTCCTTGACAAAAACAACTAACATGTATTGAGCACTTACTGTTTGCTAAGGATTTTATATGTGTTGCAATCCTGGTGGTTAGGTGCTACGGCTGCTAACCAAGAGGTCGGCAGCTCAAATCCACCAGGCACTCCTTGGAAACTCTATCAGGCAGTTCTAATCTGTTCTATAGGGTCACTATGAGTCAGAATTGACTCAACCGTAGTGGGTTTTGGTTTTTGCCTGCACAATATCGGTCATTACTATTATCTCCATTTTACACATGATGAAACTGAGGCCACTATGTGAGCTACAGGTTCATGTGTGGGAAAGAAGAGCTAGGGTGTTAACAGTATAGGATTAAAGGACTAACTGATTAAAGCACTCGCTGTAGGGAACATGGTTGTCCTAGAATAATAGACGGAGGTGGGTGAATTCCTGGAGAGAGCGCCAACTAGATTAATCTAAATGGCAGAGGGAGGTGGAGTTGGCAAACATTTTCTGAGAATATAGCTTAGCTCCCAGAATTGTGCTTTTTCCTTCATGTTTGATAAATATGGACCGGTTGAGTGGATGGGAATTAGAGTGGTAGTGATATTGGGGTTCCTGGTCAATGGGTTTCACAGGCGGGCAACATCTCTCTCTGCTGCCTCCCCAACCCACCCAGAGATCACACCCCACTCAAAGGCTAGGCTCGTGCCTTGGCAAGCCTCTTATTTGTGCTTACCAGTTTCCCAAATCACAAGCGGAGTAGGGATTATGGGACTCCACCTGTCTTGACGCCAGAACTCCAGCTCCTGACCCATTTCTGAGTAACAATTTGTGGAGTTGTCCAAGGCTATGACCCACTTCCCACAAAGCCCCTCCCCAGACAGCTTCCCTTTGGACCTTCTCTGTGTCTTTGTGTCCCTGCAGCCTAGAGGCATCAGCACCGCCCGTTCTGGACAGCTCCACCCACCCCAGCCCTCACCTGGGTGTTGTCCTGGACTCCACCTTCTCTTTTTCCTCTCTCAGCCCAAGTCTTCCAAATATGTCTACTCTGGCCCAGAAGTATGTATCTCTCACCTAGGTCTTTGTAAGAGCTGCTCTACCTACTTCAATTTCTCCGCCTCTGATATAGTCACCTCTCAAAAATGCAAATCTGTTCATAATTGTTATGGATCTCCATTTCCTATGAGACAAAATGGCTGGGCGCTCCACCCTGAAGCTCAATCTATATACCGTGTGCTGCCAGAAGAACAAACAAATCTGCCTTAGAAGAAGTACAGCCAGAATGCTTTTTAGAAGTGAGGACAGTGAGATTTTGTTTTAGGTACTTTTGACGTGTTATCAGGAAGGACCAGTACCTGAAGAAAGACATCACACTTGGCAGAGGATCAGCAAAAAAAGGGAAAGGTCCTCAATGAGATGGATTGACACAGTGGTTGCAATAATGGGTTCAAGCATAGCAACAGTTGTGAGGATGGTGTAGGACCAGGCAGTGTTTCATTCTGTTGCTCGTGGGTCATTATGAGTCGAAACCAACTCAGTGGCACCTAACAACTAACAACAATACACTCAAAAATATGGTGATCTTCCATCCAATGCAGACACCTCTCTGCAACAGACCAACAAATTACCAGATTATTTCCCTTGAGATACCTAATTTTTGATGTAATTGTGTTTTTTAACCCAAAGGCAGGGTTTTTTTTTTTTTCTTGCATCTTTCACCACACAAGATACATTTGGGATCCTGAATTTTACCAACTAGCCCTTTCTAATCAAAAATTTCATCTACCTGCCTAAGAGTGCATGCTCTAGAACCAAACCACCTGGGTTAAAAATAGCATCTGTCCAGCTGCGGAGAGATTGGAACTCTTATACACTGCTGGTGGGAATGTAAAATGGTACAACCACTTTGGAAATCTATCTGGCGTTATCTTAAACAGTTAGAAATAGAACTACCATACAACCCAGAAATCCCACTCCTCAGAATATACCCTAGAGAAATAAGAGCCTTCACACAAACAGATATATGAACATCCATGTTTATTGCAACTCTGTTTACAATAGCAAAAAACTGGAAGCAACCAAGGTGTCCATCAACGGATGAAAGGTTAAATAAATTGTGGTATATCCATACAATGGAATACTATACATCGTTAAAGAACAGTGACGAATCTGTGAAACATTTCATAACATGGAGGAACCTGGAAGGCATTATGCTGAGCGAAATGAGTCAGAGGCAAAAGGACAAATATTGTATAAGACCACAATTATAAGATCTTGAGAAATAGTATAAACTGAGAAGAACACATACTTTTGTGGTTATGAGAAGGAGAGGAAGGGAGGGTGGGAGAGAGTTTTTTACTGATTAATTAGTAGATAAGAACTGCTTTAGGTGAAGGGAAGGACAGTACTCAATACATGGAAGGTCAGCTCAACTGGACTGGACCAAAAGCAAAGAAGTTTCCAAAATAAACTGAATGCTTCAAAGGTCAGCGGAGCAAGGGCAGGGTTTTGGGGACCATGGTTTAAGGGGACTTCTAAGTCAACTGGCAAAATAATTCTATTATGAAAACATTCTGCATCCCACTTTGAAATGTGGCATCTGGGGTCTTAAATGTTAACAAGCGGCCATCTAAGATGCATCAATTGGTCTCAATCCACCTGGAGCAAAGGAGAATGAAGAACACCAAGGTCACACGACAACTAAGAGCCCAAGAGACAGAAACGGCCACATGAACCAGAGACCTACATCATCCTGAGACCAGAAGAACTAGTTGGTGCCCGGCCACAATCGATGACTGCCCTGACAGGGAGCACAACAGAGAACCCCTGAGGGAGCAGGAGATCAGTGGGATGCAGACCCCAAATTCTCACAAAAAGACCATACTTAATGGTCTGACTGAGACTGGAGGAATCCCGGCAGTCATGGTCCCCAAACCTTCTGTTGGCCCAGGACAGGAACCATCCCCGAAGACAACTCATCAGACATGAAAGGAACTAGACAGTGGGTGGGAGAGAGATGCTGATGAAGAGTGAGCTAATTATATCAGGTGGACACTTGAGACTGTGTTGACATCTCCTGTCTGGAGGGGGGATGGGAGGATAGAGACAGTTGGAAGCTGGCAAAATTGTCACGAAAGGAGAGATTGGAAGGGCTGACTCATTAGGGGGAGAGCAAGTGGGAGTACGGAGTAAGGTGTATATAAACTTATATGTGACAGTCTGACTTGATTTGTAAACGTTCACTTGAAGCTCAATAAAAGTTAATAAAAAAAATACCATCTCTCCCATTTATAAGTTGTGGGACTTTGATTGAGATACTTAATTTCTCTGAACCTCAGTTTCCCCATGTGCAAAGATATACCTACTTTCTATAGCTGTTGTGAAAATTAAATAACAGGATTAAATAAGAGGGTTAAATATACAAACTTTAAACACAATGGGATTATTACCATGAGACACAGAAACCTCTTAATTGTAGGTATGTTCTGAAAATAAAATGTGTTCATGGATATAAAAAGCTCAATAAACATTAGCTGTTGTTGTTATAATTAGTGCCTTTATCTAGGATGTCAATGATGGGTTTCAGTTTTTTTCCTAGAATCCCAATATTTAAAATTAATTGCTCTGGTGACAGCATAGGTGGGCATCCACTGTCCCATTGCCTTTGCCTTTTCCTTCCCTACTTCCCCTTCTTTGTGGCTCCTGAGACACCCCATTGGAACCTTAGGACTCTGCCTTGTATAGTATTGAAACTACTGATGCTTGTCATGAATAAATGCTCCACGAGGAAAGGCCAATTGCAGAGACACATGGCGTGTGTATTCGTTTCCTATTGCTGTCGTAACAAACTTTGCATAAACAACATAAATTCATTATCTTACAGTTCTATAGGTCAGACATCCAACATAAGTCTCAGTGGGCTAAAATCAAGGTGTTGGCAGGGCTGCATTTCTCCTGGAGGTTCAAGGGGCAAATCAGTTTCCTTGTTTTATCCAGTTTCTAAAGGTCACCCATATTCCTTGGCTCATAGCCCCTTCCTCCATCTCCAGACCCAGAATGTTGCATCTTTCTGGCCCTTCTTTCATTGTTAACATCTCTATCCGACCAAAATTTGGAAAGGTCTCTCTCCACTTTTAAAATTTGATGGAATTAGATTGAGCCCACCTGGATAATCCAGGATAATCTGCCTATTTTCAGACCAGCTGATTAGTAATCTTGATTTCATCACAACCTTAATTTCCCTTTTCCATGTAGCCTAACATATTCACAGATTCTGGGAATTAGAGTATGAGCATGTTTGGAGGGTAATTATTCTGCCTCCCACAACATGTAACTAGAGACCTCCTTGCCAACCAACCAAACAAATTGCCATCGAGTCAATTCTGACTCACACCTACCCTGTAGGACAGGGTAGAACTGCCCCATAGGGTTTCCAAGGCCATAAATCTTCATGGAAGCAGACTGCCACATCTCTCTCCTGAGGAGTGGCTGGTGGATTCGAACAGCCAACCTTTTGATTAGCAGCCGAGTGCTTAACCACTGTGCCACCAGGGCTCCTCATTGCAGATCAACCTGGATAAATTACTTAACCTTTTGTGAATCTAAACATTTTATTCCCCTCTCTACGATATCTTGCAGCCCACTCTTCTCCATCTTTTCCTTAATTTTAACATGAAAATCTTTGACAAATGCCTACTAGCATTAGCAGGGATCCAAGCCTTAAAAACCCTGCGGAGCCCAGTTCTACTCTGCAACGCGTGAAGTTGCCATGAACCAGAATTGACTCCACTGGAACTGATTTGATTTGTTGTTTTTGTTTTTTTCTTAACTTGAGGAGATAAAATATAATGACAAATACCCATAGCATTCATCCAGGAAGTTTATTTTCCAAAAGAGAAATAATATTTTAGAATTAGTAGTTTTTAGTGAACCTGTGATCACTCTAAACTGATTCCTACTTCATTTTCGAAGTGCACATAACCCAACCCCCATTTAAATAATCATTTCTAGTTCATTGCTAGAGTCTGGCCTTGAGCCCATAATTTCTAGAATCCAGGTTTTGAAAATCAAGACAAGACATGCCCATCCCATCTTCTTGCATCTCTCTCCTTTCATAGTTCTCCAAATATGACTGACACAGATTCCACAAAGACTTCTGCAAGTCCCTTCAGGACCCTGGGCTATAATTCATGAGAGATTGAAGACCTGAGTTAATTAAGAGCAGTGAGGTGTGCCTTTTGCCTCTCTCCTATCTTAAGTTTCAATCTGTCCAGATTAAAGCCCTTTTGCCTTGATGAATTGAGCAGTGTGGCAGTCTCTCTGATAACTGTCAGCATTGCACCATCATTCCCATGTTGTAGGCTATCCCTTCCTTCACCACCATCTATCTCCAAACAGCACACTAAAAACCCTCATTTTTATTTTCAGTGGTTTTTCAAAGATGTTGGCTTCTCTTGAATTTAGCCTTTCTGACATGTTCTTACAAACATGGGTCATTTCCCCAGGTCTTTGGCTATGTGCCTTAATATTTGCGTTGTCAAAGCTGAAGCCCATCAGAGATGATGCTGTGGAGTCACATGACTTTTTAGCTCACCCGTATCGGAATTGTACCATAGAAGGGACATGGACGTTGGGGTCAGAGTCTCAGGAACTTGAATCCTACTTTTTTCTCTGACTAACAGTACGAACTTGGGGAAGTTATACTCAGCCTCTCTGAGCCTCCATTTTTTAAATTAGAGTATTAATACCCACCCACTATCATAAAGCTGCACAACTGGGTGTCTTTGTGGCTGCTCCTCATGGACATGCTTTTATTAAATTGCTTTTGAGCATTTTTCCTTTAGTCTACATAGAGTTTTGTCTGATTGCCTGAGCTCCTTTTTTCCCATCTTTTTCTTTTTTAAAAAACATCTGGACATATTTCTACCAATTTTGGAGGGTTCTATGAGACAGTCCAACATAAAATATAGGCTGTGTGGTATATATAATATTCCTCTTGGGACCCCTGGGGGAATTTCAAAATATATGTATAGTCATCCTCCAGAGAAGAGCTGTCTCTAAGGTTTGCAGGGCACTGGGCAAATTTCTTTTGTGGGGCCCTGTCAAATAAATAATTTGATTTAAATATATATGAAAAATGCAAGGGCTCATGTAAGGCACAGTGATTTATTAATGAAGACTTAAAATAATAGGTAAAGAAGAAGTAATTATGTGCTTGTTTATCACCGCATCAGTGCACACGAACTTTCTTCATAGGATACAGGCAGCATCTCCCACACGTATCCAAGAACTATGGGTTTGTGCTCTTTACTGTCAAAAGCACCATTCCTGGCTAGTTTTTTGGGTTTTTTTAAATCTCCTACCGTGATAAAAAGGTAGTAATGCTATATTTACTCACAGTGCTATAGCTTTTCAGAACTTCATTTGGAAACTACATAGATTTCAGTGCAGTTCCCTAATACCGTGATTTAATGCCAGTTCCATCCTTACTCATGATATTGCATCATCCGCTGTGCCACCTATGAATATGGCTTCCAATGACTCTCTCAAAAGTTGGTACTAACCTTCATTGATGAAGACCACAAATGTAAGTCTTACCCATAATATGTAGGAAAATTTTCCGGATGTGTCAGAATCCCATTCAGAATTGCATAGCAGACACATAGAAAACACATCTTCCAAGCATGTCTTGAACTCTTTAGGTCATAGTCAATATGACCTAAAAGTGATATCTTTCAATGTTGATGACATCACCACCTTTCACTCACAGGCGCCCACCGGCAGAGTAAGAAGAGGTGCTCGCTCACAAATGTCTATCCCTTGTCCACAAGGCTTAAGACCAACTCAGAAGAGGACAGTATCACCACATCTATTGGAGGCAAGAGAGGGCATGGATGAGAAGGACTCATTAGTGTCTGAAAAGCACATAGAAATGTCCTCTTCTGGAGGATTGCCCGGCACGTGATGAGGAGCCTTTGGAGGGGATGAGGCTACCACCCTGGGGGTCAGCATCAATGGTTGCACAGGGCTGGAAGGAGAGTGATAAAGGATGAGATCTGAGAGGTAAACAGGAATCAGAGACCATCGGAGTCAAGTAGAAAATTGCTGGAAGGATGGACAAACCAAGCAGCAGGAATAATATGAGGAAACGCATGAAGATTTGAAAGAAGAAAGTGTGTCCAGGAGATATCATCTGATCTCTTGAGGCATTTATTGAAGAGTCAGGAGAGGAGGCTGGCACAAGAGTAAAGCCCGAGTTGATTAACTTCTTATGTCAATCTAAGGAATTTGAACTTTATTCTATAAGCCATGAGGACCTCATGAAGGATCTCAAGCAGGAGAGAGGCATGGTTAAATTGGGGTTTTAGAAAAATCACTGTAGCAGCAGAGGGAAGTCAATCTGGAAGACAGGAGACTGGTGAGAAATCATATAGGAAGGAGACTAATCATCTAGAAGGAGACGAGAGGGATCAGAACTAAACTGGGGTAAGGAGTCATTTGGCAGGAGAGAAAAGAGTAGACTCTAGACATGTTCCAGGGGCTAAATAGGTAGGACATGGTGATTGATGGATGTAGGAGTTAGGGCTGGGAGGAGTCCAGGATGACTTCCAGATCCTGGCTCTGGTGGCTGGGTGGAGGGTAGTGTCATTCCTGAAACAGGGAACAGAGGAGAAGGAGCAAGCTTGGCAGGGAAGAGAATCAGTTCAGGCTGAGGCTTGTTGAGTTTAAGTAGTCTGCAGGACACAGACAAAGAAGTTCCCAGAGAACAGGGAATACATTCAAAGGCCAGGAGTGAAATCTGGCCTGGAGAGGGTCATGGTAAAGTTGAAACCCATTAAAGAAGCTTCCAGAGTGAGAAGGGGACTGAGAGGAGAATCTGGGAAACACCAATACTTAAGGTAATTATATGGAGTAAAATCAAGAGTTAAAATGCAGAAGACCAAGGGATGAGAGCCCATAATGCAAGTATTGACAGCCACACCCATTTACTTGGCCGAGTTTTCATAATCTACTCTCCACACCATCCCCCATGCCCTCTTTTCTTTTCCAATGAAGAGTAAATATACAATCTACTTCTTCATCTCATTTGTATACCTCTAGAACTTAACATTTGTGCCCACCTGAGTCAACAAGAATGAAAACAGTGAGTTTGCCAAAAAGGTTGAATTCAAGAACATGGATGGCATCAGCCTCCAGTAGCATATTGCCAAGGATGTACCCTTAAGGACTGGTCAAACAACTACTAGTTCTGCTGGGAATGAACCTGGGAATCGAGAGCTTAGACTCCTGTGCAATAAAACTGGAAAGACCCTTAGATTTACATTTGTCTTCCTCCATTTTCAGACAGAGAAACTGAGTTCAAGAGATTGGAAAGGTCTTGTTCAAGATCAGTAGCAACAAACAATAACTAAACCAGTTAACTTTATCAGTGTGACTAAATTTTCTGAAGTTAGTAAAGATGTCTTAATGGCCAGAACATTTCCAACTTTTCCCTGCTAAAGGAGCCAGGTACCACTGGCCTAGTTCAAGAAAAAAATGAGTCTGCCATTCCTCCAGCTACTTTGGAAGCTCCTGGGATAGAGAAACAATCCTGGTAAAGCATGGGAGATGGAGAAGAGGTGGAAGACATCACCCTCCATGGGGCTCTAAGGACTGTATTTGCTGTGTCTGACCTTCCCACCTGTGAGCACTGGCATCTACGTTTTCGTGGGAAGGGGCTTTGGGGTCATTTAATGATTGTGAGAATGGGACCTAGGGAGAGAATGGAAACCTGTCTTGCAAAAATGACTTTTCCTGAAACTAGCTTGTGTCAGGATATTCCCCCAGAAAATAGCATCCCTGGGTGGCCATTTTTATTCCTGTCTTGATAATCTCCCTGCCTCTGATCTCACCCTGCTTCAGGCCTTCCTCTACACAACTTTCAGAAAGATCTTTCTGAAGTACGCATCTGACTATGTCACTATCTGTTTGGAAACTCCCGGGGCTCTCCCACCTACAAGCAAGTATTCCAGACCTTTCTCCAGCTGACCCAGTCTCAATGGCCTGCCACTTTGGGCATCTTCCAGTTCCCTGAACACACCAGATGCTTTTATACCCCAGTGCCTTTGTACATGCTGCCTGCAATACCATTTCTCTGATTAGCCATTAAAAATAACCTCCTGTTTATTCTTATTTGTTTAAATATCTTGTATCCAGATTGTGAAGTCTTCAAGAGCAGAGACTGGTGTCTTACTCATCTTGCTGTTCCCAGCACAGTTCAGGATTGGTCGACATGGTGAAAGGAACATCCATATGCCAACCAGACTACTTGCCAGTCAGGAGGAAGGGGAGGGCTGAAAAGTATCTGTGAATAACGCAAGACTAGCCTCCGTGAGTTGCCATAGCTGAGTGTGGGAGAAAAAAAAAACAGTTGCCATCAAGTCGATTCCAACTCATGGTGACCCCATGTGTGTCAGAGTAAAACTGTACTCCATAGGGTTTTCAATGGCTGTGATCTTTGGGAAGCAGATCACCAGACCTTTCTTCCAAGAAGACTCTGGGTGGATTCAAACCAAGCTCTTAACCATTTGCACCATCCAGGAACTTGAGTATGGGAGAAAAGTAAACGAAGTTACCCATGAAGTGTCACGGTGACCATGTTTCCGCCCAATGGGGGAATCCATTCTCAACTCAAGCCACATCAGGAAGTTACTTTGCTTACCAGAGAGATAGCAGGCTAGAACCAATCCCTTCTTTAATTCCTCTCAAAAACTCCAGTAATGAATGGACCATGCTTACTGTGCTCCAGGCTTCTGCTAGATAGATAGACAGACAGACAGATAGATAGAGAGAGAGACGGACAGACGGATGGATGGATAGATATCATGAATTTGGCTCCTCACATCAGCCCTATAGGATAGGTAATAAATCCTCACTTTTCATATGAGGAAACTGAGGCCAAGAGACTTTAAGAAGATTGCTCGAAATCCACTTCCAAAGCAACAGAGAGAATTTAAGACCTAGACTCTTGCTTCCTTTCACTGCCATCCCATGCATTATCTCATGCAATCATTCCTAGGGCCCTGGTAATGCTGGCAATATTAATAGTTTCAGGTGAAGGATGCAAGGCTCTGGTAGGTGTTAGCAGGTACCGGAAACATGTGTTTGGGGCTGATAAGGCTGGACCGGTCAGCACATTTTCTGAGGCAGCTCCTCCTGCTGAGCACCAACTCCCACAATCTCATTCTGGCCTTTTAATGAAACATAAACGTCCCCCCACCCCACCCCATTCACTAGGCCAGATCAGGCTATTATACACTGTGTGGGGGGTGGATTGGTTCTGAGACACCAGATTGGCAGTGAGGAATGATCGGAGTGAGGAAACCCAGCTGGCCCAGCTAGGTCTTCCCAGGCTCCCTCTGACCCCACTGCCTCTTCCACCCTGAAACCTGCCCAGGCTGCCCAGAACCTCCCTAGGTCCTGGAAATAAGAATTTTATTTGCTTCCCTAACAAACTCCAATGTAAGGCCATACAGCAGTGGTTAAGAGCACAGAATCTAGAGTGACATCGACCTTCACCACTCTCTCAGTGTGTGAGTTGGGCAAGTGACTCCATCTCTCAGAGCCTCAGTATTCTCTTCTGTAAAATGGGGGTGAGAGTACCACCCACTTCACAGGGTTGCCTTGAGGATTAAATGAATTAATCCACATAAGAGTATGTGCCAGGTCCAGGTACATAATGAGAGCTCGAAAAGCATTCATCATTAGACTGTGTTTTTACTTTTTATTGAATGTCATTCTATATGATGAATATACAGGAAAGCACACATAATGCACAGCTCGCTGATTCTTTGCAAACACACACATCTGTGTCACTAGCTCCCAAATCAAGAAACAGAACATTGCCAGCATTCCAGAAACCGCCACACTCACCCCATGCTTTACCTTCCTCATCACTATTGCCTTTCAAGAGTAAACCTTATCGTTACTTCTAACAGCTTAGGTTGATTTTGCCTTACTAAAAATTGTAGTTATCAGTTTTGTTGCTATTATTTATTGTGTGCCAGGAATTGGGATAAACCCTTCAGATGTGTTATCTTCACAACTGTCCTCTAATGTAGGTATACTCACGTTATCCTCATGTCCCAGGTGAAGAAACTGAGAAAATCAAACAAGTGCTGCAAAAATACTGAACTAAGTGGGTTTAGCAAGGTCACAACATAAAAATAAAGCTACGGAATATAATACAGATACAATACAATCAGAGACATAAAGACACAGAAATCAATTGCATTTCTATATACTAGCAACAAACAACTGACATTAAAAATACCGTTTAAAAAATGCTCAGGGATAAATTTTAAAAACCATGAAATACTTGGGGATAAAGATTTAACAAAATATGTCCCATACCTGTACAGTCAAAACTGCAAAGTATTGCTGAGAGGAAATAAGGAAGACTTAAATAAACGCACAGGCATACTGTGTTCATGGGTTGAAAGACTCAAGATTGTTAATACGCAAATTTACCCCAAATTGATCTGTAATTTCAATGCAATTTCAATCTAAATCTTGCAGTTTTTTGTTTGTTTTTGTTTCTTTTGTTCAGAAATTGACAGACTGGTTCAAAAATTTATATTAAAATGCAAAGGATCTAATAGAGCCAAAACAATCCTGCAAAAGAAGAACTTTTTGGAGGACTTGCGCTACCTGATTTCAAGACTTATGATAAAACTACTGTGATCCAAACAGAATGGTATCCCTATTAAGATAGACATAGAGATTGATCAAAACAGAATAGACAGTGCAGAAATAAACTTATACATATACAGACAGTTGATTTTTGACAACTATGCCAAAGTAATCAAGTGAGGCTGACATAATTAGACATACATAGGCAAAAAGAATAAATAAATAAAAAGAAAAAGAATCTCAACCCTTACCTCACACCATACATAAAAATTAACTCAAAAATAGATCATAGACTTAACTTTAAAAGCTAAAACTGTAACATTTCTATTTAAAAAAAAAGGAAAGAAGAAAATCTTTGTAACATTAAGATAGGCAAATATTTCTGAGGGCCTAAAAAGCAAGAGCCATTAAAAAATAATGATAAACTGGACTTTGACAAAATTAAAAATGTCTTCTCTTTGAAAGTCACCATTAGGATAACACAATACTACATACTGGAAAAATTATTCATAACACATATACTGGCAAAGGACTTGTACCCAGAATATGTGAAGAACTCTTACCACTCAATAATAAGTTAGTAGACAACCCAATTTTTAAAAACGGGCATAAGATTTAAACAGCACTTCACGAGAGAAGATATACAAATGGCCAGTAAGCACATGAAAAAGATCACTAGGCATCAAGGAATACAAGTTAAAACCAAAATGAGGTAACACAGTACACCAATTAGAATGGCTAAAATCAAAAGACTGACAACACCAAGAGTTGACAAGGAGGTGAAAGCCAGTAAAACTGACACACTGCTGTGGAAATGTCAAATGGTATAACCGCTTTGGAAAACAGTTTAGTAGTTTCTTGTTGTATGCAGTCGAGCCAATTCCAACTCTTAGTGACATTATAGGACAGAGTAGAACTGCCCCATAGGTTTTCCTAGGCTGAAATCTTTACAACAGCAGATCACCAGGTCTTTTCTCCTGCAGGGCAGCTGGTCGGTTTGAACCACTGATCTTTTGTTTAGCAGCCAAGTGCCTAACTATTGTGCCACCAGGGCTCCTTAGCAGTTTCTTATAAAGTTAAATATACACTTATCTACAACTCAGCAATCTCACTTCTAGGTATTTCCAGGAGAAATAAAAACATATGTGCGTACAAAGACTTGTATACGAACGTTCAGAGCGATGTTATGCATAATAAACAAAAAACTGCAAGCAATTCAAATGCTCATCAACTGGTGAATAGATAAACCGAGTATAATCCATGCGTTGGCATCCTACTCAGCAATACAAAGGAACAAAATACTACAGCATGGATAGACCTCAAAAACACCAAGCTGAGCAAAATGAGCCAAAACACAAAAAATACTGTACGATTTTATTTAGAAGTTCTAGGAAAGACGAATCTAATCTAAAGTGATAGAAATCGAATCAGTGGTAGTCTGGGGCTGGGAGTGGAGGGAGGGAGGATGACTGGGAAGAGGCAAGAGGAAACTCTTGGGAGTGATGAAAATGTACCATATCTTGATTGTGGTGGTGGCTACATGGGTGTACCCATTTATCAAAACTCATTGAACTGGGCACTCAAATTGGATGTATTTTATTGTATGTTAACTCCCTGGGTGGTGCCAATGGTTGATGCTTGGCCACTAACCAAAATATTAGAGATTCTAGTCCACCCAGAGGTACCTTGGAAGAAAGGGCTGGTGATCTACTTCCAAAATTTCAGCCATTGAAAACCTCTGGAGCACAGTTCTACTCTGACACACATGGGCTCCTCATGAGTCCTGTTTCTTTTTTTTAATAATTAATAAAGTGATTTTTTAAAACAAGCAAATAAATGGTTTTATTATTGTTTCTTATTGCATGCCAGCCACTGTCCTAAGCCCTTTATGTGTATAATGTCATTTCATCTTTTCAACGGTTTCTAATGTATGTACACTAACATTATCCCCATTTCATAGAGTAGGAAACAGAGGCTCAGAGATATGGAATAACATTGACAAAGTTCTACTGCTAGGCAGTAATTCAGGATTTGAACTCAGGCAGCCTCAGCCAGCGAGTATACTGCCTCCAAAGCATAGATGAAACCCTCTGTGTACCTGTCAAATCATACTCATTCAATAAGTGGTTGTTACTGACACTGTTCTTGTGTTGATATTTGCAGAGATGGTACTTAAGTCCTTCCTGGGGGGTGTCAATGTCAAGGGCATATAGCAGGCCTTGCACTTGAAGGAAAGCCAAGGCAGGGACTGGGGAGAGTGTTAGGACCCCGGCCAGATAGGACAGTTTCATCACAGGCCTCCAGCCAGTGGAGAAATGGGCAGGGAAACTGAGGGAGAAGCTGAGTTAAAGAAATAGTGCAGACCAAGTCTGAGGTGTGGGAGACAGGAGTATGGTAGAAAGTGTACACTAGGCCTGGGGGCCCAGTAACAGGGAAAACTTTAAGCCCCACCCAGGGTGGGACAGAGGTTCCCAGTGCTCTTCCTGTGCTGGTCAGCTCAGATCAAGGATTGGGCAGGGCTGGACAGGGTGGAGTGGGACAGCCTGGAAAGCCTGGGCTGACTGGTGTGGCTGTCCCTATCCCCAGTCAATCTGAGATCAATTACTCCTGGCAGAATGGAGACCTGCACATGGTCACCTCTAACTTCAGGTTCTCCCCCATTTTACCACCAGGAAAGCTTTTCTTTGGATATTTCCCTGGTTCTCTGACTCGGCAGTAGTGGAGGGTGAGATCACACCCTGTAATTATGACTTGGGTCCTGAAACAATTATTCATCCTGTTTTACTTAAGATTGGTGGCCCATGCTCACTGGTGACAAGCTCTCCCCCTAATTCCTCTCTCCACCCGTTCGCCCATGGCTTGCTGGTTTCCTAGCTTTGCCAGGTCCAGTTGCATCAGGAGAGGGGTGTGGTGAGCCCTGGGCCTCAGCTAAAGAATTCAGAAGTGAATGACAGAGGCATAGAAGGAAGAAAATAGAAAGACGGAGATAGACACAGAAACACCCATTTCATCAAAGCTTCAGTGGCTCCAGAAGGGGCCTTTCTCAACGGCCTACCATTTACAAGGTCATTACACAGAGTTGCTGAACCCAGAGGTGTGCCCACTAATAGTGAGACTTCAGGTCCAGTGGAGGAAATATCTGAAGGCCCTCATGTAAACTGTCCCTTAGTCAGCCACAAGCATGTGCCGTACGTGCCTTCAGTCAACAGGTCTTCTCTGTCCCACTCTGGGACTCTAAGTAATATAGGGTCCATAAAAGGGGATACCATGTCCTCCCCAAAAAGCCACTGAGAAACTGTCACCCAGTGGTTTTCATGGCTTTCCTCTATTTCTCCAAGAAGAACATGTATGTGCGTGCATGTACAAGAAAGAGAGAAACGAAGAGTGATGATAGGGTATGAGGTTGAAGAGCTATGCAGAGGACAGATTGTGAAGGACCACCTCGGGTAGTTGAAGGACTAGGACAGTGGGGTGTCATAGAAAGACACTGAAAGACAAATGCCAGAAGTATGCTTTAACTAAAAATGCTCCAGTAGCCAGTGAAGATTGGGCGAGGACACAGACCAGGGTGAAGTGGGTGAGAGATGATGAGATGGACCTGGGGAATCAGCAGTGATGATGAAAGGAACAAGGTAGGCTCCTAAATAATAAATTTGTCAGTTTTTATGGCAGTCCATCACCTTTTTAATAGCCTTTTGCATTTTAGAAAAAAATATAACATAATGAGTTCTGGCTCTGATCCAAAAGGTAGAACTCACGTAATTTCCAGACTCCCTTTCCTCTATGACACAAACACACTTGACCAGTCTTCACCAATTCGACGCTCCAATTGGAAAGTGGGAAATGTGAGGAATTGTCTGTGCTTGGGAGCTTGGTTGCGGTTTTGCTGGTGTAGGAAACAACAAAGGCATTCGGCTTTCAGGGCAGCACGGTTGCCAAGTCAAGTTGCCCACCCAGATGCAGCCTAGGCGCTGGTAACAGCAGTGGTTTGCAATAAAGTTGGGTTCCTGGTGCCTAACATCCAGTGGCAGCTTCAGCAATAGCATTTTCACCATCAGGCCAAATTTGAAATTCAGTTTCAGATATTGTTTTCGGAAGATTTGCCTCAAGCCATTTCCCCCGTCTCTCCCATCAATCCTCTGAGCTACCCAATATATTTTGCTAAATCTCTTTTTCTCTTAAGTGCGTATTCTGTCATTTGCAACTGAGAAACCTGGCTGATACCATTCTAGTGACCTAGTGCCTCCAGTAAGTAGCACAGGGACTGTCACATAGCGGACACTCACTAACTACTTGAAATATTTGCTGAGTGAATGAAAGATGGATGGATGGATGGATGGATGGATGGATGGATGGATGGATGGATGGATGGATGGATGGATGGATGGATGGATGGATGGATGGATGGATACTTGGAAGGAAGAAAGGAAAGAAGAATGAATGCTAAAAGTGAAGTATATGGAGTATGAAAGAGTGTAGGATGGTACACAGACTTCTGACTTTGACAGTTTTATGGATGGTCGTCCCATCACTGAGACATGGAAGATGGAAGATATACCAGATTTGAGGAGATGATGAGTCAGGTTAGGGAGTGTTGGGTGTGAGTTTCCTCTGGTACACCCAAGTACAGATTTTCAGTAGGCTGTTGGATATTTAGATCCAGAGTTAGCAGGAGATGATTGTTAGGGGGTGATCAGGACAGAGGAGTAAGTAAGATTTACAAGTGGCAGGAACCCCCTAGTGAAAAGAAGAGACGGCAAGGAGCGGAATTCTGCAAATCATCACCACTTATGAGACAATAGAGGAAGAGAAGCTAACAGAGGAGACTGAGAAAAACTGCCAGCAATTCAAAGGAACCGCTCTAGAAAGCTAAGCCTTGGGGACTGAGGTGTAGCCCAAAGTCAGCTGTGGCAGAACCCAGGTGAAAATATGAAATCTTTTCTGCTTCTGCTTCCAGCTGCAGTCTCCACAGTGCTTGGGCCAAAACTTTGCACCTTCCAATCCTCCTTGCTGTGGAAAAAAAAAAAAAAAATCATAGAAGGTAGACCTTTGGTCTGGCTACAGACAGTTCTAATATAAACATCCATGTGCTAGGTGCTCTGCTAGACAATTTATACTTGCTGCCTTTTTTTAATCCTCTCAATTACACTGTGAAGGAATTATCATATTCACCCATTCACCTGATGGGGAAACTGATGTTCAAAGAGGTAAGATCACTAGCCCAAGTTTCCTGCAGGGATGGCTATTAGAATTGTTCAGCAAGACAGTCTGAGGCTCTGCACTAGGGTGGAGGGAGAAGCCAAAAAGAATAGCCAGCTTGCATTACAGGAAAGAAGGCACAGGTCTGTTACCTGCCTGAGGTCACACAGCCAGTGACGGGTTCTAATCCCTGGCCAGCCTGCCTTCCAGTATCCGATGATGATGGTGATGGTGATGACGATGATGACGACCACAGCAACGATAATAATAACAATAATAATTGCTACCTTTTGGGCACCTATTAGGTGCCAAAATTAGTGTGTTTCATGCATTATCTCATTTAATCTTCATGACAACCCCAAGAGGCAGGGGCTATCATAACCCCCCTTGTCTGTGAGAGGTGACAATCCTTTTACTGGAGCTTGGGGAAGGAGTTAGGCATGCAGGACAGGACAGGGGACAGGCTGCCCAGCATGGCAGATCCTGGTTCCACAGCCCCGAGGCAGCCCCAGGGAACAGATTGCCCAGCCCAGACAAAGGAGACATTCTGCCCAGGCAAACCACAGAAGTGTCTGGGGCACCGCTGTCTTCTGCCCTTGGCGAGCTTGTAGCAGCTTGTGCAGACCTCTGGGATGAGATGAGCAGGGACCAGTCTCCTGTGCCACGTGTTAGTGAAGAAGCTGCCCTGTGTGTCTCAGGGCTCACCTCCCCAGGCCTGCCCAGACCCAAGACCCTGAAGTGAGTCTGGCAGGGGTCTACAAGTTGAGGGGGGTGGTAGAAGGGGCCCCCAAATAACAGACCCTGCAGACGATTTGAGCACCACCATGGAACTGTTCTGAGGCTTTTCCCAGCCTCTCTTCCAGACGCAGAGCCTGTCAGGCAGGTTATTGCCTTTCCCCTGAAGTCACATTTGAAACAATAGCTCAGTAATAACCTCCGCAGAAGGTTCTTGACCTGGCAGGGATTCCCAGTGCCTACTAAGGTGCCTGCTACATAGTAACGATGACAAACATTTGTTGCTCGCTGACTATGGGATAGGCAAGGAACCAAGAGCCTTACATTCTTATCTTGTCTAAAATATTCACTACAACCCTACGATGTAGCTTTAATGGTTATCTCTCTTTCCTAGATGAGGAAACAGAGGCTTAGAGAGATAAGGTGATTTGCTCAAGGTCATGTGATCAAAATGCGGCAGAGATAGGTTTGGACCGCAGTCCATGCTCATAATTACCCCCTACACTGCCTTGACTCTGCACATGGGTGAGAGTGTGTGTGTCTGTGTGTGTGGCGGGGTGTGTGTGTGTGTGTCTGAGTGTGTGTGTTTGTAGAAAGTCACTCTAATTTCATGGAGACACTTGGGAATCTTGAGCTTGAGGCTTAATTCTGCCTCATGAAGTCTACGTGACTTTGATGAAATGACTTCACATCTCTGGGCCTCGGTTTCCTCACCATTTTTTCCACACATCCAGTTGTGGGCAGAGGAAGACAAAAAGTGGCTCTGAAATAACAAATGTGAATTCAATAAAAATACTAAGCGTGAGTGAGTGTCCATAGAGGTTCCTGTACTCGTGCGTTGTTGTGAGTGTGACGGCTCACCAGGCGGGTTTGTGCATGTGTGCACATGAATTTGCATGTGAGCACACAGAGCCGAAACTCTCAGCCTCCCTCTCTGGAGAGCACGTGGCCGGCCTTGTACTGAGGGTGCAGGAGAGGTATCCAGGGCTCACCTGTTAAATGCATCTGCCCGCCGTACTTACAAGTCTTTCTTTCTGTAAAGATGACAGCTGTCTCCCAGCTACCCAAGTCTGGGTTATGGCATCCAGACTAAATCACCACCTTCATGTAGTTATTCTCACTGACTCCTCTTGACCCAAACTGTCGCCTAGGAGAATCCCCTGGACTGCATAAGTGAGCCAGCTATGGCCCCCTGAGGGGAAGGGAACCTCACCAAATGTGGGTACCTGCTGCCGGTGTTATTTAACAATCTCCATGTCCTAAGTCAATGCATTCTCCACAAAGGCAGGGGCTTTGGCTTGTCCACACAGGATGGGTGCCCCATAAATATTTGTTAAACATCAGCAACCTTGTAAGGTCATTTTGTATGCTCAATTTTGCAGATGAGAGAACTAAGGCTCAGAAAGGTTAGGTAACTCCATAAGGTCACACAGCACGTAAGCAGCAAAGACAGGATTCTGACCCAGTTTGATTCTACACCAAAGCCTGTGCTTATTCTAGCATGCCCAAAAAGCTATCAGTCTGGGAGTACCTGTCAAGGTCAAAGGTGAGACAGCTGGAGTTTCCCAACCTGCCCTGACGTGGAGCCTTAGCCAGGGGGGCACTTTCTCAGCCTGAGACTGTGGCCAGGGAGGGCACTGACTCAGAGGCCCGCCTAGCACCCTCCTGCCTGCATGCCAGTGTCCTCATCTGTAAACTGGCCTAGCGTGGCACACCTTTCAGTGTGTGCCAGGTGGGGAGATCCGCACAGGCCAGGCTGGGTGGAGGCACTGAATGAAGACCAGAGTACCCGGATTAGGTGGTGTGGATGTGGGAGGGTTATGGTCGGGGATGAAGGTCTACTGAACAGCAGGCAGGGAGGCTAGAGAGGAAGGCAGAGGCTAGATCCTGAAGGGTCTGGTGGAGCCATCTGTATTAGTGCCCTGGTGGCGCAACAGTTAAGCACTCAGCTGCGAACCCAAAGGTTGGTAATTTAAACACACCCAGCAGCTCCACAGGAGAAAGACCTGGCTATCTGCTCCTGTAAAGACTACAGCCAAGAAAACTATATGGGGCAGCTCTACTCTGTCACGTGGGGCTGCTATAAGCCAAAAATCAACTTAACAGCACCTAATAACAAGAATGGAAACCCTGATGGCGTAGTGGTTAAGAGCTATGGCAGCTAACCAAAAGGTCAGCAGCTGGAATCCACCAGCCTTTCCTTGGAAACTCTACAGGGCAGTTCTACTCTGTCCTATAGGGTCGCTATGAGTCGGAATCGACTCGACAGCAATGGGTTTGGTTTTTGGGTTTTTTTTTTCAACAACAGGAATAAGCTGTAACAAATTACCACAAACTTTGGTGGGTTTAAAAAGAGAGAAGCAGATATTTGTTGTCTCTCAGTTCTGGAGGCCAGAAGTCCAAAATCGGTTTCGCTGGACCAAAATCAAGATGTCGGCAGGGCCACACTCCCTTAGGCAGTTCTAGGGGCGAACCTGTCCCTTGCCTTTTCCAGCTTCTGGGGACTGCCAGTATCCCTGGATTTCAGCCTCATCCCTCCATCTGCTTCCGTGGTCACACTGCTTTCTCCCTTTCTGTCTGTGTGTGGTAATTACCTCTCTCTGCCTCCTCGTTATAAGAATACCGATCATTATATTTAAAGCCCATCCAGATAATCCAGGATAATCTCCCCATTTCAAAAGCCTTAACTTAATCACATCTGTAAAGACCCTTTTCCAAATAAGGTCACATTTACAGCTGCCAGAGATTAGGGGGAGATATCTTTGGGAGGAGGCATTTTTCAGCCCACCATACCACCTAGATAAGTATATACTTTATCATCATGGCAATGAAGAACCACTGGAAGATTTTAAGTGGCAAAGTACCATGGGAGATTTATTTTCTAGACTAAAAGTAAACTTCTTTCAAATTCTGTGGGAAATTCAACTCCCTGCCCAAGTTGCCTGAGAAGTCCCAGCAATTTATAAGCTTTGGTCGTTTCTGGCTCTGTGATCCCCCTGGGTTCTGTTTCTCACTTATATATTATTCTAGACTCAGAACCCACTTGCCATCAAGTTAATTCCAACTCGTGAAGATCCTGTGTGTGTCAGAATAGAACAGTGCTCCAGAGGGTTTTCAATGGCTGTTTTTTAGAAAATAGATCGCCAGGCCTTTCTTCCGAGGACCCTCTGGGTGGACTCTAACCTCCAACCTTTTGGTTATCCTCTACACTCCTACTCAAACGCAGAATTTAACCGTTTTTTCTTGATCTTCACTCAAAATAAATTTCTACTCACACAAAACATTTGTGTGCACGTTAATGACTTCAGTGAAACTTTGCAGTGTCTGAGGGAGTTTATAGTCTGCAAACAATTTTAAATTAAGTGTTAAATACCTTGTTCTCACCCATCCTTTAGCTCCCTTGGCCACCAGGCTTCTCTGACTGGGTGTCTTCTCAGACTTTAGCCTCCTGCCATGTTCCCAGCCCTGCTTCTCTCCACTCTCTTTTATCACTTCCCTCTCCTCTGCTCAAACTCATCCCCAAATTCCTGTAATTTCCAAAGTTGAGCAATTGAGATGTGTCTTAACCTTTCCAAACGGACTATTGTTCTTCTAGCCAAGGGTAACTCCCTCCCCAAAAGGGCCTCTTAGACATGCAGTTAAAATAAGTTTTTTATCCCATTGCATGTGTGCTCAGAAGCATGTTATAGGTAAATACATTTAGAGGGACATCACATATGCAAATAGACACACATACATACACCACACACACACACACACACACACACACACACACCCAAGCCCCACAGGTCAGAGCTCAGTTCTAACTTGAAAGAAACACGTTCTAGTGTCATCACCACCACCAACCAACTCATCTGGTTTGAGCTGCGGTTGGCAGCCAGTAATTAGCATTCACCAGGATGGCCAGGCCCAGGGCCCCACTGTGGATCCCAACCAACTTCTTCACAGCAAAAGGCTCAGCTTTGGTGTAATTACCTATGCCTTGCACACCAGTTGTCCTGGTGTGATGTCAGCCCCTCCACATTGTTTATTTTAATTAAAACAGAAATTGTATGTCTTACGCGCTTGTAATTACAGTCCGTGGACTAAATTGACTGAGGCCCCTAATTAACTTGAAACACGTCTACCTGGCTGGAGATGTAAGTTGGGACTTGACTGGTACAGGGTACTGTGTCGGCACTGAAATAAGAACTGAGGAAGAGCTGGCCAATGCTGAAATGGGGCATTTCCCCTTCAAAACAGTGGCCTGTGCCCTCTGGACCACATACTGGGTTCAATTTCATTTCCAAACATGCCTATTGGCTGAGGACATGTTCATCAAAGACTATTGATAACATCAGAAACTCAATTACTGTCAGGCACCATATCAAGGAGCCCTGGTGGCACAGTGGTTAAGCTCTTGGCTGCTAACCGAAAAGTTAGCAGCTCAAATCTACAAGAGAACCATATCAATAGAATAAAAATCAAAGACCACATAATCCTCTCTACAGAGACAGAAAAAGCGTTTGACAAAATCCAAAATTCTTTCATGAAAAAATACTTAACAAACTAGGGAGGCTAAAAAAACTTTCTTTTTTTTTTTGTTTTTTTGTTTACTGGCAGCAAGGAAATTTCCTCAACTTGATAAAGGGCATCCTTGAAAAACCAAAAGCTAACCTCACACTTAGTGGTGAAAGACTGAATGCTTTCCCCCTAAGATCAGGAACAAGACCAAAATGTCTTCTCTCGCTACCTCTATTAAACACTGTACTGGAAGCTCTAGCCAAGGCAATTAGTGAAGAAAAAGAAATAAAAGGATCCAGGTTTTAAAGGAAGAAGTAAAATTATCTCTGTTCAATGATGACATGATCTTGTATAGAGAAAATCTAAATAAACCCACTATAAAACTATTAGAACTAATACACAAGCTCAACAATTCTTGCAGGGTATAAGATCTATATACAAAAACATCTATTGTATTTCTGCACATTTGCAATGAACAATCCAAAAATAAAATCAAGAAAACAATTCAAATTCCAACAGCATCAAAAAGAATAAAAATACATATGAATAAATATAACAAAGAAGTGTAAAACTTACGCTCTGAAAATTACAAAACATTGTTGAAAGAAATTAAGAAGATCTAAATAAATAAAAAGATGTGCTATGTTTATGAATCAGTACACTCAACATTGTTAACACAGAAATACTCCTCAAATTTATCTGTAGATCCAAAACAGTTCCCATCAGAATCTCAGGTGGCTTGTTTGTAGAAATTGAAAAGTGGATCCTAAAATTCATATGGAGTTACAAACCCGTTGCCATTGAGTAGACTCCAACTCATAGCAACCCTATAAGACAGAGTAGAACTGCCCCGTAGGGTCTCCAAGGAGTTCCTGGTGGATTTGAACTGCCAAACTTTTGGTTGGCAGCCATAGCTCTTAACCCCAGAATAGCCAATGCAAGCTTGAAAAAGAAGAGCAAAGTTGGAGAACTGACATATCCCAATTGCAAAACTTACTACAAAGCTACAGTAATCAAAACAGTGTGGTACTTTCATAAAGACATAGATAGAAAAGTTCCAGAATTGACATTTGTCTCTGTTTTACTTAGCCTTTCGGGTCTTTGCTGGAGGAACAGCGTGGTATTTCGGTACAGCAGCATGCTGACTGGAAGTTAGCTCACTGCACTCTTAATTATTCCAAAGTTTTTATCAGAACCTGGAAACACCAGGCCACCTACAATCTGGCTCATGTACCCCAACTATCAGCAAACTAAAACGTGGATATGAGGTGTCTATGAAGGAAGGAGCAGAATTGTCCCTTAACTGCTGAAAATAATACGTATGTATTTGTAAACTTGGAGTCCCTGGCTGGTTCAAACAGTCAACATGCTCAGTCAACATGCTCAACTGAAAGTTTGGAGGTTTGAGTCCACCCAGAGGTGCCTCAAAACAAAGGCCTGGCAACCTACTTCCAAATAAATCAGCCATTGAAAACCTATGGAGCACAATTCTACTCTGTCACACCTGGGGTTGCCATGAGTTTGGGTCAACTCCACACCAAGTGGCCTTTTATCTGTAGACTTACATGCTGACGAAGTAGTTTAAACAAAGTAGTTTTGAAGAGGATATTCTAAGAAGGCCCAGTCTTGAGAACCCTTAATAGCTAACAATATTTTGGGAGTCCCATTAAAATCAATGAATTCATTCATTCATTTAACATATTCAATACATATCTATTGAGTGGCTTCTATGTGCCAGGTTTTGTTCCAGGTTCCTACTTGTGTTTTAAAGCCACAAAAATTCAAGCTCCTCAACTAGAATATAAGCTGCGTGAGGACAGGGCTTTGCCTCTCTCAATCACTATGGCATCTCCAGCACACAGAACAAAGCCCAGTACATAGAAGGTACTCAGATATATGGGTTGAATGAATGGATGAATGGATTGAATCGAATGGTTGAATTGAACTCCCAAAACAGAGGTCACCTGCAACTACTTACAAAGAGTCATACCTGCTCTGGTGGTGCAGATACACTGGCCAAAGAAGGTAAACTTCAACGCTCATGAAAGACATATTTTCAGTCATAGCTATCAAGAATCTAGGGAATTCTCTGTTATTGGAATGTGTAGCACAGCCAAATAGAATTCAGTAAGAGGACAGCCTGCCTGGTTTAGCCCATTCTCAGCCCTAGAAACTTGACTGAGCTAATTAGGCCCAACTGTTGAAGGTATTCAAATACAGCTGACTCCCTCATCTCCTTTTCTGTCACCTTTGAATGAGTTTGACTCTTTGGTGAAGGTGAAAGGGAGTGAATCAAAGCAAAAGTTTGCCACAATTGATCAAAATCCAAACCAGTTCTCCAGAATTACCATGGGGATGAGATATACTTTTTTCAGATGCAGGGTTTTTTCATGAAATGATGTTTTCGTGTAGGAAAAGGAAGACAACAATGGGGCTCCATAAACACTTGATTTATTTCCTCTTGTAAAACCACACCAACAGAAGAAACTAATGTCAGTTCTCTGAGTGCAAGTTCACCAACATATCCCCAATGCACTCAAAAAATGTGTGTTGAATAAATGAATGAAAAAGGTCAGAACAGTGTCCAAGATACAGGTTCAATGATTGCCTTCTTAATTCACAACTGGAGTACTTCTCCAGGCCTCAGTTCTTGAGATCAGCGTAAACTCTTCAGCTTTTCACCTCTTTCTCGTGAGCATCACAGAGCCAAAACTGTATTGTTGCTTGCTCTTCACCAAGTCTATATCTCTGTTTACCTATTGACCAAGATCTGATCACCTTGTTCACCAAGTCATGTTCATCTAGTCCTTCTGTCTCATTAACTCTATTTCTTCCAACTAAATACAGCATAAAAAATAGTCCCATAAAAGCATGACTATTTACAAATATCTTTGTGGTCCCCATGCCTGTAACTTATTCTAATAATTTCCTCCAGTTTACATACAATAAACTGTCTTCTGGATAAGTATTATCCATCATATAAAACAGTAAAAGAAAGTGGCTTTTCCTCAGACCTATGAACACCACAGATAATATGTCGGCAATGACTAAGACCACCCTAGAGTATGTAAAAAAAAATGTGAACAAGACCCCAAATCCCTGAGGGTCAGCTATGCTTGTATTTTATGACTCCTCCCTCTTGACCACCTGCGCTGATTGGAACAGAAGTCAAACATCTGATTTAATTAGGGCCAATCACATCTCTATCCCAGGAATTTGGATGTCCAGAGCACTCCAAGATGGTCACTTGAAGGGAAGAGATAATGAAGAGCTTGGGATTATCCAACATATATCCTTAGCAGCAGAAAATGTTGACCTGCAGAAAGAAGGGAAGAAGAGCTTAAAATGAAGCACAGATGAGGGGCAGGAAGACAGCACTCCAGGTTCCCAGAGTACTCAATACATGGTCCCAGGCTCCATCTATGCCCTTCTCTGGGTCCTTGTCATCAATCATCCCATCATAATAGTTTAAGCTGTACAAGTGCATTTCTGTCAACTTAAGAATCCAGACAATCCATGATGAGGGAAGAGTCTTATGGTACCTGGTCTGTACTAGGAAGCTTGGCTCTTTCCTGTCTTTGACTGAAAGCTGCCTATGTGCCAGGCAATATAAGAAGCATGATATAGTATAAGGCACTGCATGGTTGTAAACTGTATCACAACTCTATTACAAAGTCCAATAAGATAAGCACTGTTGTTATCCTTCTTATTTTATAGAGGAGGCCCAGAGAGGTGAAAGCAGCATCCAAAATCATACAGTTAGAAACTGGCAGAGCAGGATTCTATCTGAGTCCAGAGACTACATCCTCAACCACTAACCCACACCATCCTCATCTATGCCCTTAAGAAAGATACCTGGTGGCTTAATAGGTCTAGAGATAACTACCTGGTGCTTTGAGTCTCTGCTTTTTTCCAGCTGCTGAAATTCCTCTGTGAGCAGTCTGCTCCCAGTACAATGGCAGAAATCAGCTAGTCAGTGCAAGAGGCATGGCTGCGGGGAGAGCACCTGAGCACAGGTACCATGGTGGGTCCTGCCCAGGGCAGCTTTCAGGAGTGAGCAATGGAGTAGAGGCTGGGATGGCCTAACTTGCATTGGGCATGAAAGGTATTTGGTTCAAACTTGGCAATAACAATCTTCCAAGAGACACTAGACACCAGCTGTGGTCAAGTCTTGGGGGCTGAAAGCATGTAGCAATGTGTCTTTGCCTCTAGGCTTCCGGTGGGTTATTAGAGGTACATGGTTGAGGGGTTGAAGGGCAAAAAGGCCCTCTGCAGGCACAAGAACCCTCTGAATCTGTGGCTCACAGCCTAACACCGGCGAAGAGACAGCAGCCTTAACCAGTCTCAGTTAAAATATCTCACTATGGTATATGACCATGACCTCTGCTGCTAACCAAAAGGTCAGCAGCTCAAATCCACCAGCTGCTCCTTGGAAACTGTATGGAGCAGTTCTACTCTGTCCTATAGGGTCGCTATGAGTTGGAATCTACTTGACACAACAGGTTTGGTTGGTTTTTTAATGGGAATCCAGAGCAAGGGTCCTCAAACTGCAACTTCAGTCTTTGTGGCTGGTGTTTGTTGCCACGGAGTCAGCCCCAGACTCATGGCAGCCCCATGCGCGTGGGAGTGGAACGCTGCCAGTCCTACACCATCCCCATGATCAACTGCTATCAAAAGATTGTAATCCAAAGGGCTTTCCTGCACAGTAAAGCTGTCTCAGGGAAGGGTTGTGTAGATAATTTGGAAAAGTAGTTACCACCAGATTACTGAGGGTTTAGAAAGTCAAGTGACAGAATTCACCCCTTAACCTCTAGGCAGAAGCCAGCAACTGAAGATTTTCCTAAAGAGAACAGCATTACTTTGTTTTAAAAGGATAGCTGACAGCAATAGAAAGACTCGTTTGGGTTTTTTGTTGTTTCCTTTTTTTTTTTTTTAGTTTCTTTCGTTAACTCACATTTCTTATAGATCCCCCCCAAATTTTTAAGTCTCTAAAATCAAGAAATCTATGTAAAAGATACTGAAGATAATTTTGTAAAAAAGACCAAAACTCCACCCCCCACCCCCCAAATTTTACCACGTGGAATTCTTGGTGGCGAAAACAGCTAAGCACTCTACTACCAGCCAAAAGATCGGTGGTTTGAACCCACCCAGAGGCACCTCAGGAGAAAGGCCGGACAATCTGCTTCCTAAAGATCACAGCCTTGGAAGCCCTGTGGAGCAATTCTACTCTGCACGCATGGAGTTGCCTTGAGTCAGAACCCACTGGCTGGCAACCAAGAACAACAACTACTTCACCACATTAACATAATCAAGTCAGCATAGTGCTTAAGAACATAGCCTTCGAAGTGAGATCCCTGAGTTCAAAACTTGGCTTTGCCATAGAAGGAATGAAGATATTTTTAAAGCATATAACATAATGTATAAGAGAAAGAGTGGTAACAATAGCTGTGTATATGATCACAGACAAGCTCTTTAACCAAACTTTTTAGCCAATAATACATGGTAATAAAATGTATAATAATAACAAAAAAATTAAATTCTATTTAAAACGATATTAAATAAATAAATAAAACTTAGCTTTGCTGCTTCCTATGTGGCCTTAGGCAACTCATTTAAACTCCTTGAGCCTCAGTTTCATCACCTGGAAAATAGGAACAATAATAGAACCTAGGTGTGGGTTATGGTGAGGACGAAATGAGCTAATGTGCTTGAAGCACATAGCACAGTTCCTGACTCAGTCGGTGACAGCTGTGGTTACTGCTCTTGCCTGGTCCCTTCCCCAGGCAGATATGCTTTATGGAATCCTCAACTCTGCAGGGTCGCTGTCATGGCTCCTTATCACCATGTCGGTCATTAGAACATTCAGGATTTGTTTGAGTCTTTGATGCAACAAGTCAAAGGCGTTGCAGGCCCTTTTTTTGAGAGGACAACTTGAGTCGGGCTGGGGGGTATAAGGTAGTGAGGGGATGAGTCACTCAGAAGGGACAGTGAGAGAGAGGAAAGCCAAGACAAACTGTGTTAGTCAGGACCCTTTGGGTTTTAAGAGGAAACCCAACTGAAACAAAATTAAGAGCAAAGAGACAATATTGGCTCCCATTAACTAAGAGTAATCGGGGAAAGATTCCCCAGGCGTGTCTGGATCCAGTAGCTCAAATAGTATTGACAAGTGTCTCTCCTTTTTTCTCAGCATTGCTTGCCTCTGTGTGTTTCCTTATTTTCTCCTCTAGTTATCATCATGATGCCAGGGAAGAAGGACATGTCCACAGAAAATGCCAAGCTTACAGCGTTCCTACTTAGCAAATCCAGAGGAAAGAGGGTATATCCATATATCAAACCTCAGCTCTGGCCGGCCTGGGTCACGTGGCCAGGGGTGGTGAGATTCTGTCCTCAGCAGCCCCACTGGAGTCCCAAGGAGGGTATTCTCATTAGAAGGGGTTGTCGTTGTTCTTTGCTTTCGAGTCAGCTCTGACTCATAGCAACCTTATGTTTAACAGAATGAAATGTTGCCTGGGCCCATGCCATCCTCACAAGTCTTGCTATATGCTTGAGACCATTGTCGCAGCCACTGTGTCAATCCATCTCATTGAGGGTCTCGCTCTTTTTCTCTGACCTTCTACTTTACCAGACTTGATGGAAAGAGGGTGCAAAACAGACACAGAGGATACACAACACTTCACAAGGGCTGTCCTGGTTAAAGTCAGCCATTGGGTCTTCAAACTTCCCCCAAAACTACAACTTTCATTTCAAGGCACATTTCCACGCACACAAGGCAGGCGTACTGTAGACCTCCAACCGTGGGAGTCTGTCACCCACACAGCCTCTGTGGCAAGCCGCCTCCTGCTCTCTCACAAGAGCCGTCCTGGGCTGTGGCTGTGGGCACCAAGTCAGGCACTGGGTGTTCTTGGGCTGGGGAGGCTGCTGAGTCAAAGAGCCGTGGGCCAAGGCCCAGACTGCTCAACCCTGCTCCTCTCTGATAGGCAGAATCGAACAATCCGGAGGCAGTACAAGGTTGTGTACATCCACTAATTAAAGATGCTGAAATATTCAGAGGAAATTCAGGTGCCAAATGCCTCTCCTAGAGGTGCATTAAAGGTGTTCTGGTAATTGAGCAACCCCAATGGCAGGCATTCCCGGGCAGTTTA
This sequence comes from Loxodonta africana, assembly GCF_030014295.1. Lineage (NCBI taxonomy): Eukaryota > Metazoa > Chordata > Mammalia > Proboscidea > Elephantidae > Loxodonta > Loxodonta africana. The sequence continues at coordinate 39,889,243 of NC_087365.1, forward strand.
ACAAGGAGGCCTCACTGGATCAACTTCCCCCAGCGGAGGGAGAATCCTTGCTCTCAGACACACCTGGTCTACCTCCACCCCTTCCAACCTGTAGAATCTTAGGCAATTCCTTATCTCCCTGAGCCTCAATTTTCTTATTCGTAAGATAGAAATTATAAATTTTATCTGGAATAATAAGAGAATGGCTATAGGTCTATTTGAGGTTTTTTTTTTTTTTTTCCTTAAGTTTTGGTAAAGTATATTTTTCTTAAAAGTGTCACCTTCAAAAAATTCTGAGTATTTTTGATGTTTTCAGATATTTAATATTTTTTCAGATTTTCAATATTTTGGCATGATATTATCAACATATTCTTTTGTTAGTTGTAATGACCACTGCATATATAAGGAGCCCTGGTGGCACAGTGGTTAAGCGCTTGGCTACTAACCAAAACATCAGCAGTTCAAATCTACCAGTCACTCCATGGGAGAAAGATGTGGCAGTCTGCTTCTGTAAAGGTTAGAGCCTCAGAAACCCTATGGAGCAGTTCTACTCTGTCCTATGGAGTCACTATAAATCGAAATAGACTCGACAGCAATGGGTTTGGTTTTTTAGTTTGCTGTATATATAGTCAGGCTCTCTTTTTCATTGCTTGCTTTCCCAAAGAATCTTGTTTTTGGTTTATCGATCCTCTCTGATATGTTACATATTTATTTTTATTAACTCTGTTCTTATTTTATTATCTCCTTCCTCTGCTACCAAACCATTTTTTGGGTCTAATTTCTTATTCTTTTCCTGGGTTCACTATATACATATAATGAATTCATGTATTCATAATAGTCATTATTGAGTTCATTATAGCATTTAGGTTATACATATCCCTAAGTACCACTTTAGGTGCATTCCACAGGTTCTGATATGTTGAATTGTCATTACTGTTCAGTTACAAATCTATATTACACAAATCTTATGACTTCTTATTTGAGCCATAAGTTCTTTAGAAGTAGGTTTTTAGATTTCAAAAATATGCACTTTTTGGAAAACTATCTTACTCATCATCTGTCTTAGTTAACTAGTGCTACTATAACAGAAATACCACAAGTGGATAGACAGCTTTAACAAACAGAAATTTATTTTCTCCCAGTCTAGGAGGCTAGAAGTCTTAATTCAGGGTGCCAGCTCCAGTAGAAACTTTCTCTCTCCGTCAGCTCTGAGGGAAGGTCCTCGTCATCAATCTTCCCCTAGATGTAGAAGTTTCTCAGCACAGGGACCCTGGATCCAAAGGACACACTCCACTCCTGGCTCTTCTTTTTTGGTGGTAGGTCCCTTACTTCTCTGCTCCCTTCTCTTTTTTATATCTCAAAGAGATTGACTCAAGGTACAACCTAATCCTGTAGATTGTGTCCTGCCTCATTAACATACTCTAATTCTGCCTCATTAACGTCATAGAGGTTAGGATTTACAACACATACAATAATTACATCAGATCACAAAATGGAGGGCAACTACACAATACTAAGAATCATGGCCTAGCCAAGTTGATACATATTTTGGGGGAACACAATTCAATCCATGACACCATCATATTCCCATTGTTTATATAACAAAATGCCTGACATATAATCGATGGTCAGAAGTTATTGGAAGGCAAGAAGGAACAGAGGAAGGGAAAAAGGGAGATCTACTTCCCTAGGGGTACTCTGGGAATGACGTGTCCCTTGTTCTCTGGCTTCTTGGTAGTTTCAACTAATGGGAAGCATGAGAGGAAGATTGGAGGAAAGAAACCAGGGTCTCCCCTTGTGGACTGGATTTGTTCTTCAGAGATTTTCTATGAACTTCCTTCTTCCTCACTGCCTCCCAACATATCTGATCTCTCATTTCCCCACTGGATAATGGGAAGTGGTGCTCAGGTTGGTTTGCCCTCCCCAATTCCCATAAAGAACCAGCATCCTTGATCCCCAGCACCCAGGAGTACTGGTAGTGAAACTAATACACTGTCCAAGCTCCCCACACTCCGGAGCCACCTGAGCCATCCCAGAGGTGTAATTAAGTGAGCCTTTAAGCCAGTCTGGCAATAGCTCTCCTCATTTCCAACCCTAGGGAGCTAAGTCTCCAATATCCCTGTTAGGTCCAGCCTGGCCACCTACCATGAAGGAAGAGGCTACAGCCTGTGAGCATGGAGTCTTGAATCCTGGCCAGTTGTGTGGCCTTGGACCTCTCTGATCCTGTTGTTTATTGCGCACCTACTACATGTCAGGCCCATGTAGACTCCACAAACCCCAGTCACTTTCAAAACGGATAATGGTTCCCATGCTTTCATTCAGGTCATAAATTTCAGGCCCAAGGACTCTGAGCTTGGTATCTAATGAGCCTGGATCTCTACTTCCCTCCTTTGGGAGAAATATTCCCTGCTCACCAGTGTTAAAGTCTCTACCATCCACAATCACTTTCAGAAATGAGACTCTGGGATCCACCAGAGACTTGGACCCAAGAAGAAAGGGTTCTGCTGGCACAATGAATCACTCATCTTAGCAAGGTCATTAGGGAGGACATGCTGAAGTAGCTGTCTCCTCCATACACGTCCATGGGGAGCCTCCCAAATGGTTTGCCTCCATTGGTAAGCCCAGGCTCCAAGAAACAAGATATTCAGCCTATGTATACGGTCACTGGTATGGTCATTCATTCATTTAACAAGGCTGCCATGCTTTCCAACAGCAGGTGCCCTGTAGACTGAAGAAATGTTGCCTGATTCCCTGTAGGGGCCTATCCATGTGAAAAACACAAAACAGACTCAAATCCATTCCTTTGTGAGCTGAGTAGTATATATGATTTCATTGCATTTAAAAAAGTGTTCTAAAACTCACATCCTCATAAGCAACACAGGAATACTACTAGAAAGCTAATAATCTCTCTTAACTTTCAGAGGTGCCCCTATGTTAACAGCCAGATATAGTATTTTTACTATATTTATAAAACATAAATAGGGGTTGAGGTTTGGAGACATGGATTGTTGTATTTTGTTTCACAAAATGGGATCATACTATATAAGCTACTTTGCAATTTGCTTTTTTCAGTCAACAAATCAGATAGTATTCCAAATCAATCCATTTAGATATGATTCTTTCCCATTGCTATTTCATATATGCTGTATCACAGCAGATTCAACCATTTCCCTATAAATTAGCGGGAAATACAATTTCACTGTATTAAGCTATTGGCATTTGGGGGTCTCTTTGTTATAGCAGCTAGCATTACTCTAACGCAGTCACTCTCAAAAGTGTGGTTTCCGAATCAGCAGCATCAGCATTACATGGAAACATGTTAGAAATACAAATTCTTGGCCCAGTCCAAGGCCTACCAAATCAGAAACTCTGGAGGTGTGGCCCAACAATCTGTGTTTTAACAAAACCTACAGGTGATTTATCATATGCTCAAGTTTGAGAATGACTACCCTAACTTGCGCCATGTCATTCAAAGCCCCTGAGAACCACTTCCATTTATTTGCTCTCTGCAAGTACACCACTCCTCACTTATCGACTTGTTCGGGTTGCAAAGACCAGGTCATTATACGAAAATCAGTGTTATGGGAAAATGGAGGATGACTACATTATTACATAACCGCCAGATTACATGATTACCAAAAAAAAAACCAAACCCGTCGTCATTGAGCATCCATTGATTCCAACTCACAGTTAGGCTATAGGACAGAGTAGAACTGCCCTATAGGTTTTTCCAAGGAGTGGCTGGTGGATTCAAACTGCCAACCTTTTGGTTAGCAGCTGTAGTTCGCATAGCTCTTAACTGTCAAATTACATCATTACATAACCACCAAACCACTAAGAATCATGGAACAGCCAAACTGACACATAACCTTAATCATCACAGCCAGCATTACTCTTGCCTTGCACCTTGGCATTTGTTGCTGCCAGACATACGTCATTAACGCAAAAAATAGTCGGATAGTAGATTTTTTTTACTATTGTAAATGCAAAATGTCAGAGAACATGATAGTCTTTAAGTGAGGAGTAGGTGTAATTGCAGTAATTGCTGCTGGGTGCCAGCTTCTTTGCAAAGAAGTATTTTCTCAGTTTGTGAGAATCCAAAAAGTTTCTAGATCTACAAAGTTAGATGAAGTATTAAAGCAAGTTACCCAGTGAATCATTAATTAACTCATTCATTCTTTTGTTCAGGGTGTATTGAGTTCAAAATCACAGACAGGAAATGAACACATGACCTAACACATTCAGAAAAATGTTACAACTAGATTTTCCCCATATGACCTCGAAGCGCGAGGTGATTCTTCCCTAGGTGCAAAGAGGCTGCAGTCTGTGAGTTCTACCTGCAAAAGACCAACCATCTGGAACATGCAGATGTAGAAGTGATAGGGATACAGAAAGTATGTGGAATTTGGAGGCAGAGAGAACTCGGTTTGAATCCTGGATTCACCACTCATCAGTACTCTCTGAGCCTTGGTTTTTATAAAATTCAAACTACTAGCCACCAGAACTGTGAGACAATAAATTTCTGTTCTTAGGAGTCACCCAGTTTATGGTGTTTGGTTATGGTATCCCTAGGAAATGAAATACAAGCCCCTTGTCCAGAAAGTGATGCACATCACTTCCTCTCACATGCTGTAAGCAAGGACTTGTCACTCAGCCCCACCACCTTATGCAAAAGAACCTGGAAATATAGTCTTTGAATGGGCAGTCACTTCTCCACATGCAGCCACTTCTTCCTACACAATGCAAAGGAAAGCACCAATCTTTGTTAATCAACCAACTGCCTCTGCCCACCTGGCAACTTCCCTCCTATTTTCAGCCCTGAGACCTGTACACCAAGAAATGGGTGAGCCCAGCCACAGCCCCAAGCCAGATTCCTAAAGCTGAAAATCTACTTCCAGCAGAGCATGCCACAAAGAGTAGGGGCAAAAAGGAGGACCAAAGTCTAGGAAGAGATGGATACTTAGGCCTAACCCCTCCTCTGGCCCCTTCTCAAGGCTACTGGTGTAAGACCACCAATGTTCCCTTCCCTGCCCTCTCCTCTGAGGGTATAGTGTGATCCAGCAGAAGAGCTGTGGGCTTTGGTGAAAAATGGAAGAGCCATCACTTACCAGTTGTATGACCTTGGGCCTCTCTGATCCTGGTGTTTATCAAGCACCTACTACATGCTAGGCCCATGTAGATTTCACAAACCCCAGCCACTTTCAAGATGGACAAATGGTTCCCATCCCCAGCTATGCGTTCGCATCTCTTTAAAAGCGTGTAAAACAAAAGTACTTATTTAAAAATATCATATTTACCCTGTCATTCTAAATCACTTGGAGATGAGAGGAGACCCATCTTCAGGCCCAGAATGCATTCTAGGCCATTAAAATGAGGAAAGATATTGAAAGCCAAAGTATCCTGGCTTATGAAGTGCTGTGGTGAATGTGTGTTGAGCTAGTTTAGCTAAGCTGGAACTCCTCTTCTCAAAACTTCCTTCTCTGCTTAGTTGAGTGTGCGCCTGGGCTGCAAGAGAGATTTTACATGAGATTTGAAAGATGGAAGTGAAGTAGCAGCAGCCAGACTTTTTCTATGCTCAGAAGGTCAGTACAGGCCCCAGGACTGTTGCTGTGTGAGCTCCCATGGTGGTGTGGGACAGCACCCAGGACAGGACCACAGCTCCTCCAGCCCCTGCCAGGTCTCCTCCAGCTTCTCCAACTCCTGGACCAGGAGCATATTGACTTCTGTGACAAAGGGCACCCACCTCTCCAACAGGTCACTCGTATCATTGAAGGCGAGGACATGGAGGGGATGAGAGATCAACAAGGATCCAACTCGCTTTCATGTGTTTCAGCTTTGATTCGGGTTCATCCTTGCTCTCTTCCAGTCATGTCAATCTTTCCTTACCAACTGCTTGCCCTGCTGACTTCGGGCCCAGACACAGAAGCAACAGCCTCCCATAGACAGTTTAAGCAGCTCCCACAATCACGCAGGACTACGTTCTCATAATAACTCCCATATTTTAGATCATTCTTAGTGGCCCTGCTGCTCTGGTCAAAACTTGAATGATACAGGTACTTTAGTGCTTTTCCCTCAGCATTCTCATTTCACTTTCACAACAACCCATGAAAAGAGACTTGTTAGCCCCATTTTAGAGATGAACAAAGTGAGGATCAGAGAGGTGAAGGCACTTGTCCAAGATCCCACAGCTGGTGAGTGGTGGTGGGGCTGGGATTTGAACCCAGGCTTCTCAAAGTCCAAAGTGCTCTTAACCACTATGGTATGTTGTGGAGACCTTGAGAAGAAAACTGGGCCCCACAGGACGGTCAACTCAACACCAGTTCTCACCTGTGTCTTTGCCAAGATCCTGTCCCCTCACCCCCCCCCCCCCACTTCAGAGGGAAGAGCCCACCTTGGCCAGGGCCTCTTGTCTGTAGATGGAGAGTGGCCACATGTCTGTCCTTCCATTTTGCTCCTCCAGCTCTGGGCCAGAGGTTCCTTGTCGGTTAATTACAGCATTTTTATCATAAATCAATAGGAGAAGGAAAAATGCTTTCTTGGAAGATTCTAAACCTAATTTGAAGCCCAGGAGAATACCTCTCTTGGAGCTGTTCCGTTTTCGTGTAAAGACACATATCCGACAGAAATGATGATGGTGTTGAGGTGAACAGTGAGCAGGCAGGCCTGCTGCATAGACAGGCAGAGAGGCAGGCAGGAGAAGAGGCAGGAAAGGAAATAGGTCAAAATGGAGAAAATGACAGAGAAAGGGCAGAAGGGAAACAAACAAAAAAAGTAACAAAGAGGAAAGGCATAAAAAGACAAATAAAACAGAGAAAGAGTCAGAGACAGAAATGAATATAAAAACAGAAAGAGAGAGAAAATGGAATAAATAAGTGTAGAGGGAATGAAAGACAGGAGGAAGAAATCGAGAATAGAGGAAAGCAAGTAAGAGAGGGAGGACAAGAGGGTAGGAGAAAGAGACAGAGACACAGAGAGAAACTCCTGTCTGTTTCCTACCTAATTAATGTCTTTCTTCCTGATCCCAAATTCTTTGGGGAAGGCCAGAGCAGTACCCAAGCCAGCCAGTGGGGATGAGAGGTGCCCTGAGGCACTGCTCCTTGCATGCTGGCCACTGGCCACATGTGGCAAGCCACCAAAATACAGACATCTTGCTCTGAGTCAGCTCCTTTCTTCTTAGCCTCACCTGCCCCACCTCTTGGGCTAATGTTCCAGAGATAATTACAGAAAGCTTGGAAGACTGCAGATTTATGAGCCTAGTGAGGGCCTGACTGCTGGAGAGGCAGGGAACACATGAAGGTGAAGGTCACCGCCACCCACTGAGCTGGTCACCAAGGTTTCTACCACCTGCAATGGGCCCATGAGAGCCTACAGGCAAAGGGCATCTGAGATCCAAGGAGATAAAGGAAGGCCTGTTCAAGCTAAAGCCTGGACCACAAAACCAACTCCTCCATCATTCAGACAACCCTTCTACACCTTCACCAACCCCCACCCAACCAACCCTACGTTCTTCCACCAAGTGTTTTGTTCATTTGCCGTCTTCTCCATCCCTTTGCCAATCCTTCTGCCCATCTGCTAATACTTTTCCTATCTGACGTGTCTTCCATTCAGCCACCATCCATCAAACCACCCACATATCCATCAAATCAACTATTCACAAAATTCTCCATGATTTAGCCCACTCCTCATCCATACACTGACTCCTTACCCAAATAACAACTTCTCTTCCATCTACTCATCCTCCCTTATATACCAACTCTTCTGCATATCTACCAACTCCTTCAACCTCCACAAAATCTCCAGTCACCACCATTTCTTCTACCTATCTGCCAACACTTTCATCAATGAATCAGCACCTCTATCTGCCAACCCCTTCCCCATATGTTATTCTTTCTATTCTTGCACCATTCTTTATCTTCCAAATTCTTCCATTAATCCACCAAGCCCTTCAATCCATCCAAGCTGGCCACTATACTTCCCCATACAGTTGCAAACTCCTCCACCTTCCTCCAACTCTCCACATACTAACTTCTTTATCCCTTTCCAAATCCTCCATCCATCCACCAAACATTCTACCCCTCTGCATATTGACTATCTACCCCACCCCCATCAATCCCTCTACCCACATACCAACCCTCCCATTCATGGGCCACAACTCCCTCTATCTACATATACAACTCCTCATCTAATCCATCAATACATACTCCCAACCACCATCCCCTCCACCCATCCATCAACACTTCCATTCATTTATCAATTCCTTCCTACACTGTTAACCCCTTCCTCCCTCCATCCACTAAGCCCTCAGCATTCCAGCTACCCACTGACTTCACAAAGGCCTCAACCCAGACCTTGGGGTGATTCAGTGAAAAGAAAATGGATTTGAAGAGCACTCAGACTTGGAATATAATCTTGGCTTTGGAACACATTGGTAATATCATTAGTCCAGTATTCCCCTTGCCTAGTCATAGCCTTGGGAAGGTCCTCAAGGCCATTAAGGAAGCTGGACAGAGTAGAAAGGGGAATGAGGAAAAGGTTCTCTCACCTCTGTTAAGGACGCTGATAAAGTTAATTACAGCCAGCTCCATACTCTCCCAGCTAACTGGACAGTACAGAGGAAGCCTCACTCCGCTGATTTCTGCCCTGGCCTGTCCTGCCTGCCTTGATGGGGCATATTCAGGCAACAGACCTCTCCTCTGCATGAGCCCTGGGGTTTGAACTAGCTCCAAAGACCCTGAATAGGTAAAGTCACATTGGAGACTATTTCATGGTGACGGACCAAGGCCTAGGCAGATTTGCCAGGCAGAGGCTCTAGGTGGGCCCCAGCACTGCAGTGACCCACTCAGCCCTATATGGTCCCATTTACCCCTTAAATACCAGTAGGCATATTGACTACTTACTGGCCCAGCTTAGACCCAAGCCAAGTACATTAAAGGCAACACAGAGAGGTGGAAACAGCTTAGAGTATGGAATCCACAAGACCTGGGTTTGCATCCTTCCAGTTGCACTTCTAAGCTGTGTGACTCTCCCAGGTCACTTTACCTCTTTGTGCCACAGTGTCCTCATTTTAAAATGAGGACCAAAAAACTCCTACCTGATACATAGGATTGTTATTTAAAATGTACACAAGTGAGGATAGGGCCTGGCGCACAGTAGGCCTGCATCAAGGATCAGATTGCCTTCCGCTCACTTGGTGACTGAGACCTAGTTCCAGTTACAGCAGGGAAAACAGGACACATTTCCACCCCAGCTCAGGTTGCCTGGGCCACAAAGCTAAGTCTCCCCCTCAACACCCCCTCCCCCCCACCCCAGAGTTCCCTGTATCAACATTTCCACTGAAAAACCTCTGTTTTTTAAGGCCTGGAAAATTCTACCATGGAGTAAAACTTGACCAGAGCCAGAAACAAACTTTCTTTTGCAAATCCCAGCCCTCCGCCTTGGCACATGCCGGCCCCTCACCAAAATGGGAGCTGACAGGTCGGTGTATGGGTTTCTGTGACTTCAGTTTCCAAAGTGGCATTCAGCAAGCCATCAGTCTAATTGCTTTTGATATCTAGAAAAGCTAATTAAGGTAATAATACTTGGCACTTGTATAATAATAATAAAAATAATGACCCTTTACATGTGAGGAGTGTCTTTCATCCACGGATCACAAAGCCTTTATAAACATTCATTAATCCTCACAACACACCTAGGAGGTGGGTGTAATTAGCCCCACTTTATGACTGCATGGATTGAGGCATGGATGGGGTAAGGGATGTGGCAGAGATCACATGCGGCATCTATTGCCAAGGCAGGAATGGCTCTGAAGACTCCAGAAGTCACACCCGGAGCTCTACAAGCTCACTGGTGGGATCCTCCCACACCTAACCAGCCACAGAGTAAAGGAGAATGTGGGACCACCTCTGGCTGGGTGACCTTGAGCTACTCGCTTCCCCTCTCTGACCCTTTATTTCCCTCCTCATAACCCAAGAGGGTTGGGCTCCATGATGCTTCACATTCCCAGTACCTGGCCCCAGATACAGTCATCCTGCTTTTGGCTTTGCTGGCGGGTTGTCTGGGCCTTGAAGCACCCGCAGAGGCCCAGGTTCCAACTCAGTGAGCATCCCTGAGCAATCGGGCCACCCGGTTGAGCAAATGAATCCATAGAACACACAGTTACATTTGAATTTCAGATACTCAGTGAATCATGTTTTAGTATAATTATGTCCCATGCAAGAAGCCCTCAGCTGCTAACCAAAAGGTCAGTAGTTTGGACCCACCAGCAGCGCCATGGGAGAAAAGACCTAGCAATCTGCTCCCATGAAGATCACAGCCAAGAAAACCCTATGGGGCAGTTCTTATGAGTCAGAATCAACTCGACAGCACCCAACAACAACACGACCCATGCAATATCTGGGACATGCTCACACCAAACATGACTTGTTTATCTGAAATTTAAGTTGACCTGGATGTCCTGTATTGTATCTGGCAATCTTGCTTTTTGGCCTCTATATGCCAGGCACAGGTTCAAGGCACTCACACTTCTGATCTCATGGAATCCTTCACTTGGCCCTGGGAGGCAGGTACTGCTATGTCTATTTTACTGCTAAAGCTATGGTCTAGAGAAGGGACATGGCCTGCCCAGTGTCCTGCATTCTTCATCTACCTGGGCCTCCTGGAGCTTCCCAATGACATCCCCAGTGACTTCCCTGGGCCCAGAGAGCAAAGTCCAAATCCCTTGAAGGCACGCTTTCAAGGCCCTGCAAATCTGACCCCCAAAATCTCTCCAGTTTCATGTGGCCCACTGGCCCCCATCACGTACCTCTAGGCTCAGTGTAATTGGCAGTACCCAGCACCCAACCTTCCCTTGCTCTGGCCTCTGGGTCTTTAGCTCTGCTGCTTCGTCCACCCAGAATGCCATTCCTCAGTCTTCTCCTGGAAAGTGGCTTCAAGTCTTACAGGACTCTGTTCAACGTCACCTCCTCAGGGAGCCTCCCTGGTCAAGCCCTCCCTCTGCTGTGCTGCTGGTATGTGTGTCTGTGGGTGTTTCTGTGCCTATGTGTGTCTGTGTGTGTCTGTGTCTGTATGTGTGTTTTCTGTGCTCCAGCCACATTGAACATCTCCCGTCTCCCAAACACCTAGCACTGTGTCTTGTCCGCATGCTTTGGCACACTATTCTCTTACCCGGAATTCCGGCTAATTTATCCTCCAGGATTAAATGGCATTCACTCATTCAACTAACTTTTATTAAACACTTTCTCTGTGACAAGCTCATAATCCTGCCCTTGAAATTGACAGTCTAGTGCAGGAGTTCAAAAACTTTGTCCGTAAAGGACCAGATAGTAAATATTTTAGACTTTGCAAGCCATACAGTATCTATTGCAGCCATTCAACTCTGCCAGTGTAGCACCAATAGTAGCCATAGACAATATATAAACAATTGTGTGTAGCTGTGTTCTGATAAAGCTTTATTTACAAAAACAAGCAGAGGGCCACATTTGGCCCATGGGCCAGAGTTTGCCAACACTTGATCTAGTGTCAGAAACAAATGTTGAACAAATATGACAGAAATACCTAATAATTATAAACAACATACTTTCTTAAATACTATGAAGGCAAAGATTCTGCTCAAACTCTTCCTTCTCACGCGATAAGGGGGGTGGAGCCCTTGTTTGACCTCCTAGACAGTGTCAGAGGCCCTTTGCTCTGTGTTCCCATAGCCTCTGGGTTTAGAGCACTCATTCTGTGGCCACTCAAGTCAGAGGCCCCTTTCCAAAACAAAGACCTCAGGACTCACTATTGATGTTGCACCTAATCCTCCCGGAAGTGCTTCCCTACCCCCAGGAACAGGATGTGGCTGGGAGCTGCGGTGGGCCTAGCCTAGCTGTCAGACCTGGGACCCTTCCCTGGCAGGGGCAGAGCTTGGTTCACCTCTCACCCTTAAAAATGATCCTATTGCCACCCCTTCCAGTTGTCCAGCTGTGAGTAATGACCAGGGCTGAGAGAGTGCCTGTGCTCATATATTTGAGTGAAAAGTATCCCATTTATTGGCAAGGAGGAAACACAAAACCCTTTCCAGAGACCCCAGGGCGATATGAAGGGCCAGATGTCTCTAACATCATGGCTTTTTTCCCCTCCCTCAGTTGTTTCATCCTGCTGGGCTCCAGGATAGCTTCTCAGGACATGCAATACACATGCACACGAACACTCATAAGCACATTGAAATCCTGCCCTCTGTGAGTATACACACATGCACACAGACTCAAGTACACCTTAGGCAGACGTATGTGTACATGTGTAAGCACACACTTGGGCACACACAAATTCCTGCTTCACACATAGGCCAAGAGCACTCATGCCCAGGCAAACTCAGACAGAGACACACAAACCCTGAATTCTTGCCTCACACCTACGTGTACACACACAAGTAAACACAACATACAGGCATACACACAATGTATACACATGTGTACAGACACAATACACACATGCATACACACAAAATCCACATGTACACACATGCACGATATCCACCTATACTGTGAAATCCTGCCCCACTCTGTGTCTTGCAGGAGTAGCTGGCCATGAAAATACCCTCTTGGGCATCTCTGGACTGCCAGCTCTGACTAGGTTCCTGCTGCCAATTTTGGCCCTGGGGTGGGCCACAGGAAGTTCCTGTTTCCCTGGCTGTCAAATTCCAGTCACCTCTGACTTCCAGGGAGACAGAAGCTCCTCGGCTTCCTGAGAGCTGCAACGTACTGCACACCCATCACTCCTGGCTGCTGTGTGGAGTGAGGAGATAAAGTGGGTTTGGTGTTCACTCTGCTGCAGCCAAGGCAGCTCCCTTGGCCTCCCCCGGGGGTCAGGCCCCAGCATGCTGGGGGCCTCCAGGGAAAGGCCTTGGGCTGAGCCCAAGGTCAGAATGTCCCTGTTACCGGAAGGACCCCGACATTTTCCTGCCTTGCTTCCTTCTGCTTCCGAACACACCCAGCAGCCTTGGGAAGCTCACCACCCTCCAGCAGCCCATGAGCTACCTCTAGGGAGCTGACCTGTCTTTGCTTCTTTAACTCTTGCAAATCAGTCTGGCTCCAGAATGCTTGTCCTTAACCTGCAGACTGTGCTGGGGAACAGATGGAAGTGACAGCGGCAGCGATTAAGATGCTGGCGAGCCCACTCCCAGCCTCTCTGCTGAACTGGTTGGCAGAATCTGGACCCCTATTGGGGTGTTCACATTCTCACATAGAGCAATTCATTCATTCAGTCATTCATTCAAAACACATGTACAGAGGCTACAGCATCACTGGGCCAGAATACTGGGGTGAATAAGACAAGAGTCACTGGTCTCCCTGTGGGGATAAAACCTAGGTGCAGGGGGAACCTACCAACATGGCCTGCTTCACAAAGGAGATGGTATCTGACTTTCATCTAGAAGCCCAAGGAAGAACCTGTATGAAAAAGCAAGCTACATAAAGCAAACAGTACAAGTGCAAAGGGCTGAAAAGACTGGGCCTAGTTCATGATAGGTGCTCTATAAATGTTTAATGGCTGAATGACTGAATGAATGGGGAACTGCTGAAGACTTTCAAGTAGGAAGTGACATAGTCAGATTTTTATTTATAAAAATAATCCCTCCCACTGGCTGCGAGGGACCCCTAGGACCCCACTTCTCATTAGAGGACTTCTTTGCCCAGGGTGGGTAGGTCTTTTCCCAGGGGTTCAATTTCTTCATGGATTCCCTGTGCCCTATTCCCACCACACACCAACATAGAGACATACGCATCCCACATGGACAGCCACTAGCATGCAGACGCACACGTGCACGTGGATACTCATAGACACATGACACCACCAGAATGTGTGCAACCACTCATGTTCATGTCCACAGGTCGAAGATGACAACAATAGCAAACATGTTTATCACACTTCCCCACGGAGCAGCCAGAAGACACTGTTGTAAGTTCACTGCATTTACTAACTCAGTTAATTCTCTCAGTTGCTCCCTGAGGTAGCAACTGTTGTAACCCCCATTTTTACAGCTAGAGAGACTAAGGCATGCAACCTCATCTACCCTGAGACCAGAAGAACTAGGTGGTGCCTGGCTACCACTACCAACTATTCTGGTCAGGGTCACAATAGATGGACCTGGATAAAACAATGAGAAAAATGCAAAACAAAACTCAAATTCTTAAAAAGTTCAAACTTACTGGGCCAGTTGAGACTGGAGGACTCCCTGAGACTATCATCCTTAGAAAACTTTTAAACCTTGAGCCAAAACTATTCCCTGAGGTCACCTTCAGAGAAATAACAGAAAATAAAGGATATTACCTGTGAGTATGGGGCTCCATTAAAAAAAAAAAAAACTCTATGAGACTAAAAGGTCAACAATTACTCTAAAGCAAAGATGAGAAGACAAGGGGAGCAGGGAAATTAGAGTGCTGGAAATGGAACAACAAGAACACAATTAGTGAGAATGCTGACACATTATGAAAAATATAATTAATGTTACTGAACAACTTGTGTAAAAATTGTCATATGGGAACTTAATTTGCTGTGTAAACTTTCACCTAAAATGCAATAAAATATTATTTAAAAAAAAAAAAAGAGAGGGGAACTAAGACATAGAGAAGTTAGGTCATTTGTCCAAAGTCATATAGTTAGTAAATGGCAGAGGTGGAATTTGAACTCAGTAGTCTCTCGACTTGACAGTACTGGGTTTCTGGGCTGGGTAGTCTCAGCCCACTGTCCAGACTCTTATGACCACACCAAAGTGGTCCCAACCTCTCTCCCTGGCCTCCTTCCTGCTCTTGTTCATCCACATCCCACCCACGTACCTTGTAGTCCAATCACACTGAGCTCCTTGGGGTTCCCCAAACACACAATCCCTCCACTGTACTCATCTCTTTGGTGCGTTCCTTCCTGTGTCTCTCCATGGTACACAACTCCTTACGAGATCTATTTTGATTAGTATTTGTTTACCAAATGTTTGTTAAACACAAATTATGGCCCAGGCTTTGTGCTAAGCATTATACCCGTATTATCTTATTTAATCCTTACATCTACCTTATGAAGGTTCTATCGTCACTAGTCCCATTTTAAAGATGGGTACACTGAGAGACGAAGTGGTTAGAACACTTGCCCAAGGTCACAGAATGGCAGAGCTTGGAATAGGCCCAAACTCTCTTGACTCCTGAACCCCAGCTTCAAATTTAATCTTACAGACTGTCCTGCTCACTTTTGGCTTCTGTAACTGAGAGGAAAGTTTCTGTTTTGTTTTGTTTTAGTGGGGGGAGAGAGAATGGGAAAAAGAGGAGGAAGAGGAGAAGGGGAAGCATTTAAAAAAAAGGCAAGACCATTGGCTTTTATGACTCCTGGGTGTGGGTGGCTGGGTAATAGGAGAGGTACAACGACCTTGCAGACTTTTTACCCACATTGTATCATGAACACTTTCAAACATGAAAAAGTTGAAAGAACCATGCTATGAACACCCCAGAAACCCACCACTACATTCTGCAATTACCATTTCCATCGACTTGCTCTCTCTCCTCTGGTCATCTAACCAACCATCAAGTCACTTAAAATTGCAGACCTTTGCAGACCTTTAAATCTGACGGAGTGGCCAAGACTGAGCTCTCCTGGGAAAACCACTGCAGGTTGTCCAGGTTATGGGGTTTTTACTGGGGCCAAAGAACCTGTTTTCATGTACACACGCAGGTGTGCATGTATGTGTATGTGTACACACACACATATACACGCTAAGAAAATCAGGGCCCAAAGACAAGGGAAGCCCCCAGGATTTGGAAGAGGCTACCTCACTTGGTCAGTTGGCTCCTTCCCACCCACCATGCCCACAGGACACAGCTTCATTGGCCCCAGCGAGGCCACCAGGCGCCCCTGGGGCTCAGGGCCAGGCTGGGGGCTGGGGTGGTTCCCTAATTGGTCTGCTTGTCGCTCACCCAGCAGAGGAAACAGCCGCTGGCTTCAGCCTCCAAATGACAGGAAACGCCATGGAGGGCTACTTGGGCAGTAATTACTACTTTGAGAAAGGAAAAAAAAAAAAAACTGAGGGGGAAACGATTCCAACTCAAATAATCTGCTCATGGGGGGATGGGAGGATGTTTCAAGGAAAAGACATTTTGAAAACCCTTCAATCAATCTGACAAGCAATTATCTGCTTAGCTGCTGGTACAAATCCCCCGGGGAGGACTGTGCCCCTCCCTGGAAAACAGGAACCCCAGGCTGACACTCAGCCCCCCAACCTCCCATCCCATCCCCCTAGTAGCCAGAAGGGTGAAACATGGAGGTTGTGAACCCGCCTGAGAAACCTCAGCCCTGGGAGAAGCCGGTGGCCAGAGGGGAGTGGCTGGCTACTTCTTTCACACCCACATGCACACACATACACACCCAGTGTGGCCACATGCCTGCCCCACATGTTTTAGAATAGCCTATTTCAAATAGTCTCTCCCCAGGCAGCCTTAAGTCTTCTCACATTCCATTCATTCATTCAACAAACATTTTTCTTGAAAAGAAAATTCATCTAGACACCCAGTGATAAGGATGGGAGACCCCCATGGCCTTCTGAATATAGCTGGGGAAGGATGTCATTGTCACCTGCTTGGTGACTCCTGAACCAGTTTGGGGAAAGAAGCAGCACAGAGGACTGGAATAAGCCTGAGTATGAACAGTGGGAGCTAATTCAGATCTACGTGTGACATGGTGGGCTCAGGCAGGGCCCCCCAGAGCCCTGGGGAAGCCCGGCTCTGGGGGTCTCTCCCCTCCTCTGCCTGCCCTAGCTCAGGTCTGCTCTTCTGGCCACCTGCTCACCTTGGCCCCAGCTCCTGCTCAGAGAATCCTGGGACCTGACTCTGGTGCGGGCGCCTCAGCCAGGTGGGTTGAACCACTATCCTACCAGGATGTTCTCAGCAGAGTCCAAGAATGAGCCCCCAGCGGCACAGAGTGAGGTTCCTCCCAAGACCTTGGCTGGCTGAGCCCCTTCCGCAGGGTCCCCACACACCTCCCTGCTCAGCACTATTCTCTCTCTCACATGCAGACCCAGCCCTCGGCAGCTCAGTCAGATGTTACCTGCTCACGGTGGATACATCATGGGCGAGGACGCCACAAAGCGATATTCCTGCACCACACAGACAGCCACACAGAGTCACAGCTGCCCACTCAGACACCCCATAGCCATAGACATATTTGCACAAAGCAAATATTCAGTAAATGATAGGTATTCTCATTTCTATTATTGGCTGCCTCAGAAAGCAAAGAAGCTCCCATCAGCAAGGCCGAGTGATCCGATGGGGAAGCCAGACACTTGTTGTTAGGTGCCACCAAGTCAACTTCAACTCATAGCAACCCCATGTGACAGAGTAGAACTGGCCCAGTTTTTTCTTGACTGTAATCTTTACGAAAGCAGATTACCAGCTCTGTTTCCCACTGGATGGGTTTGAACCACCAACCTTTTGGTTAGCAGTCAACTTGACATGCCTGAACACTGGCACTCTGTGCTTTGCATGTAGACCTCAAATGTAGATCAAGAGCTGAGCTCCAAGTCCAAGAGAGTGGACCCCACACACGGGGCTCAGAACAGAACTGCTAGCTCCAGCCTGCCTACTGTGGGTTGGTCAGAAGCTCAGATTCTGCCCAGAGCTGGGCGGAGAGTCAAGTGCTGACCTTGGCAGCCCTGTCTGACTTTTCAACCCTGGACCGTAGGACCTCACCTCCCTCAAGTGTCTGCTGCCTGGAAAGGAGCTGAGCCCACTGCACTTAGACAAAGGGCTCTCCCAGCACCCACCACCTTTGCGACAGCCCTCCACAGGCTCTGGGACACACACAGGTACATTATCTCCCAAGGCCATCAGCAGGGAGAGGAGTGTGTGTGTAGATGGAGCAGAATGGCCCTGCTCACCTGGCACAGAGGGAGGCAGCTGTTTGCTCTCTGAGGACATTTCATTTTGCCTTTAGTGTTTGGCAAGAAATATCTGACACCCTGGCAGGCGAGCGCTTTGCTCACTGTGTCCCACACCCTCATGTTTTATGGCCAGAATAACTCAGGTACAAGATCAGCCCCGAGTTAAACTCAATCCCCACCTCCTGGCTGGGCTGTCCAAAAGCAAAATCTCCCTACTTACAACAGAGCTAGGGCAGACATCCAACCATTAGTCTGCCTGTCCAACTATGTCATCAGCATTTATGGACGCCTACCTGGACCCAGCCCTGTGCTTGGCCATGCAGATGCCGGGACAAATAAGACACTATCCCTTCTCTTTGGAACTTCAGGTCCAGAGGTGGAGATGGCATAGGTGACACCTTTAGGAGGGGCAGCGTAGCAGAGTGGAAACTTTGGAGACACATGGAACTCTGTTCAGATCCTACCTCTGTCCCTTCCTAGCAACGTGACCTTGTCAAGTTGCTTCTCCTGAGCAAGCCTCCGTCTCCTCCCAGTGGGAAGGGAACAATGATGGTATCTACCTCCTTGGATTGTTACAAATATTAACTTGGCAACTGTTTTTAAAGTGCTTAGCACTGCACTTGGCATGTTCAGATACTCAATGAGTAACAACTAGTGTTATTATTGCCTTCTGTAAAATGGGTATAACAATACCTAGCCTATTTGCCTTATAATATGGTTGTACCAAATTAGATAATGTGTGGTGAGAGTGTTTTGAAAATGGTAGAATGTTTATTTTATCATTCACCCATTCAGTAAATGTCCCCTGGGAGCCTGCAATGTGCCAAGGCCGTAACAGGGACATAGCTATCATACAGGATTGAGCAGTGAGGGAGACAAAGACGCTGCTGCCGAGACCTGGGAGGGGGAAGGAAGCTAAGCCTGTGAACAGAACAATCACAGACCTGGTATAATAAGAACAGCAATAAAGGTTTCTGCAGAGGAGGGCAAAGGAAGGGGTCATTAGACTAGAGAGGTCAAGGAAGGCTTCCTGTAGGAAGGTGAGTTAGCATTGGTACTGGAAGGATGAACGGGCATGGAGGCTTCACTTTTAACGTCTGAGCAAGAACTTTATACCCTAGTTAAAGAATCAGGATGCCTTTGGTGACGCAAGCAGGATGGGCACAAGGCAGTTTTTGTTGTTAGCCATCAGTAGAAGGCAAGTGTTCTAGAAGGAAGGAAATCTGAGAAGGCTGGAAGTGGCTAGACTCAAGGTCAACCTTGTAACCAGGAGGAGGAAAGGCAGGCCAAGAGAGGAAGCTGTGAGAGTATCAGCAAGGAGGTGGGCCTGTGCACAGCAAAGAGCAGGAGGATTCCCACTTGGGAGGGCCGGTGGAGGGGGGAGAAGCAAGGCCAGCAGGACATGCTGTCTGGGTTCTTTGCCGTTTCTCAGCCCACAGCAATGTCTCCCACAAGTCTCAGTTGGTGGGGCCAGGATTTGAACTACTGTCTGGCTATTCCAATCACTGTTCGTGAGAACCCTCCCAGTGTGCTCCATTCTGACCTGCATTATGGCCATCTGTTTGAGACTGCTAACGGTGAAGCACTTGTCTACTAGCTGAAAGGTTAGTGGTGCACACCCACCCAGAGGTGCCTCGGAAGACAGGCCTGGTGATCTGCTTCCGAAAGCTCGGAGCCTATGGAGCAGTTCTATTCTGCACACGTGGGGTTGCCCCAGGTTGGAATCAGCAGCTAGCAACAACGTAATAACTACATGGCCCCCGCCTTCAAACACTCTCGATTCATGTCCTCCGATGCGCCTGCGCAAGCTCTGCTCCCTCGAAGTTCTTCCCAATCAGTCCTTTCCTGTTCTGTGAAGCCGGACTCCACCCACCTATCCCACATCACACCCCCTCCCCAGGCCCACAGACATCCTTTCCCCAAACCGCTTACCGCTGTCACAGGGGCTTAATGTCAGTCAAAGGGGAAGCCCCTGGCTGACATCCACACCCAAAAGCCACATTAGCAACTTCATTAATCAAGGTCGGGGTTGCACTTCCATTGCCTCCTCTAATCATTTGTTTATTCCAACACTGGCGGCAGCCCTAGTTTGTTACAATTATTATCGCCTGGCATGGGAGCGCATACCTTCCACAAGCACATGGGGAGCGCATTCTCCCACGTATAGCGAAAGACTGGCCTTACTCAATACAATGAAAAAGATCGGACAAGGTTAGAAGTGAATATAAATAAACCTGTTAGTATATATTATATACACATTTATTGTTGCTGTTGTGTGCCATAAAGTCAGCTTCAACTCATAGTAACTCCACGTGACGGAGTAGAACTGTCCTATAGGGTTTCCTAGGCTGTAATCTTTATGGGAGCAGATCACCTATCTGGCTCCCTTGGAGAAGCTGGCAGGTTCGATCTACTGACCTTTCGGTTTGCAGCCCAAGAGCTTAACCATTGTGTCACCAGAGCTCCTTTTGTATACATATATGTGTGTGTGTTTGAACCCATAAAGAATTAAAGAAATAGGGATGCAAATGAAAACAGTTTATCCACTAGCAAAATACATATATAAATAGTAATATCTAATGCTGGTGAGGTTGCCCCAAAATAGCTAAACAGGCGAACTGTGCTGGAGGCAAAGTAAATTAGAGCCGCCTTTATGGAAAGCAGATTGGAAAATCTGTATCACAAACCACAAAAAAAAATGTTGCTACCCAGAGACCCATGGATTCCACTTCAGGGAATTTATCCTAAGGAAATGAGACAACTGAAAAGAAACACTCTGGAAAAAAAGAGCAGTGTTCATTAAAGCATTATTTAGAAAAGGGAAAAATTGAAAGTAACATTCAACAATACCGTAGCAGCAATTTGATGAAATAATAGGCAGCCATTAATATGGTGATCCGTAAGCCTGATTGATGCAGCAGGCAAAGCCACTTTTATAATATCATTAAGTGGGAAACCAGCATTCGCATTTTAAGTTTACTATCAAGACCGGTATGTACAAATTCTGTACGAACATAAAAAAGTCACAGCACTTCCTATGCTAGGCTGGTAGCCTTCTAGAGAAGGTTTTTTTCTCTCGTTTTCTAAACTTTCAGTTGGGTGGTATATTGGTTTTATAGTTTCTTTTAACCGGAGCTAACAAATGATCATGCTTCACAAAAGAACTACAAACGAGGCTTAATTAGACAGTGTAGCTTTCACAAGGGCCTTTGGCCTGTCTGGGCCTCATTTCCGCCTTTGCGAAGCTCATCTGCCCCATAAATGTAGTGTTGGAAGTTGACAGACCTGGGAAGGCTCGGTAAGCCTTTAAAGCGAGTGGGGTCTAGATTTGTCAAAATGCAGACTAATGGTCGTTGAGCACTTACGACCCATCCACGAAGCCTGGTCCTCACAACAACCCCGCAAAGTGGAGAACATCATCCCCATCTGTAAGATGGAAAAACTGAGGCTCAGATGCAATGGAAACTTGTATATGAAGCACACATGTGGTGAGAGATGGGAGCCAGGATTCAAGTCTAGGTATCTCTAGCTCCATTGTTATTGTTGTTGTTGCATTTTGCAATCTATGTTGATCATTTTTCTTATACGGATTTTTTTTTTTTAGCGTGTTCATTCAAATCAATTTTTGAATGAGCTTGAAGTTGTGGTTCAAAAGGAGCTCATGGGGGCCTACTCTGTCTGTCCTGGAGGCCTTGCTGTCTTGGAACAGAATGTAGGACTGAGGGTTGGTTGCCTTTGCTTGTTAGGAGGACTGGTGTGGCAAAACCCATTGGGTCCAAGCATCCCAAAGGGAAGCACCCACTGTACCAAGAATGCACCTTGGCAACCACAGAGACTGGCCCAAAGAAGAAAAAAGGCTACAGGCATCCCCATTGGTTCCTGGTGATGTCACCCCACTGCCCAGAATGCCTGTAAAAGCAGCCTGCTTTGGGGCCACTTTATGGAGGCTGTGGTGTCTGCACGCTCCCTCCCGAGCAGCCAGGCCAGTGTGATGGTTCCTGTCCGCCGGCACCCCACCGCCCCCCTCACCTCCCCAGCCTCCTGCCCTGGGCCTCTCGAAACCTGTAATTACCCACAGTGCCCTGCTTTATGGGCGCCAGGAGAGTGGGGACTGGCAGCAAGAGGAAGTTCCTTGAAAGGGACCGGGGGAATCTTCCCAGCAGGGCCTCTTCCTCCCTCCCCTGGGACTGCCTTTGAGAGCAGATGGAGGTTGCACAGTCTGAAGCACAGGGGCCCTTGTTTGTCCACTGGGAGGCCTGGCCGCCCTCCCCACTGCCACGTCCTCCTAATTGGTCCCCATCAGCTTGCACTCCCCTGCCAACAATGTTTCAGTTGCTCCCAGGACTTTTGGGATAAAATACAAATTGCTCTCCGTGACCTCCAAGGCTCTGCCAGGTCTGTAGTCTGCCTCATGGGTCACAACTCCCTTAGCCTGTGCCCGTAGTTCCCCAAAGCACGCCCTCACTTGCCTGCGAGACTTCTCAAGTGCTAGGCCCTCTTTTTTCTCTGCCCACCCTCCTTTAGTTGGCTAACTGCCACCCTTGAGGTCTCAATTTAGATTTCTCTTCCTTCGGGAATCTTTTCTGGACTTCTGCCAGTCCTTATTTCCTTTGGGCTAGGTGCTCCTCTTCTGGGGTCGGGGTCCCCCCAGTCTGCCCCTGTCTTAGTGGGTGGGCTTCCCCCAGAAGCAGTTGCTACAAGAAGAATTCAAGTGCAGGTAGTGCATTTGGGAGGTGATCTCAGCATCTTCAGGTAGGGAAGTGGGAACTGAGCCAGGGAAAGGAAGGCAGCCAATAAACCCTGTGTATTTTTCCCAAAAAAAAAAAAAAAAAAAACTTTTTTAGTTTTTTTATCAGAGAAGTTACCACTGCGGGCAACTGGAGGAGAATTCTCTGGGGGCTCTGGGAGTCAGTATAGAACAGGACCTCTGAGTTAGGTTAGCCTAGGGGAGAAGGAGCTGGGGCACTAATCCACTAAGGCCTACCAGTCCCTGGTTGAGGTCTGTTCTTGATATACATCAATTGTTCGGCCTGCCATAAGCATAGACACAGTGGGCTGGGGGCAGCCACAGGGTCCCCAGGCAGCTGGTAGTCAAGTGGTGAGCACTCCAATGATGAGGATGTAAGCCAGGCCTGAAGCCCACTATACCCATCATAGCCCAAAAGGCTACACTCCAATTACCTCTTCCCTGCTGACTCTTCAACAAGACCAGAAGCTCCATGTGGGTAAGCACCTCGTCTTTTTTGCTTGTGGCTGTATTCCCAGAGTCTAGCACAGTACTTGGCACATAGGCACATGTGGTGAATCAAAGTTGTGTTCTGCTTGGGGCAGGCCCCCAACCCCACCAGTGGTTCAGGAATCCTGTCAACAGTGTCCCCAATTTTCTAGCTGGGAAACCCAGAAATTCAGGAAAGCAAAGTCACAAGAAGAAAGCCAGAGAAACTTCCATTGTTATAAATATTGGCCAGAAACTCCGTGGACCAGTCTTGTCCCTACCAGATAGATAGGTGAGGACAACACTGAGCAGAACCAGGGGCCTGGTTTCAAATCTCAGTTCTGCCAGTTACTGTGTGGCTTTGGGCAAGTTGTTTAACCTCTTTGATCCTCAGTTTCTCAACTATAACACTTTCATAAGGTATACACAATATTAGCATATTAAAAGGCTCAAATGAAATAATGCATTCAAGATGTTTGGTCATTATTAAGATAATTCTTTCCTCCTTAGACTACAACAAGCTGCCTGCATCCAACAAAATGATTCCTACAGAGCAGCCAGGAGAGCTCTAATCCTAAACCTGGAGGGCCATCTAGCCCAAAATGATCCCCTTAGCCCTGCAATGTACTGTGTGAGCCAGGCATCAGGCTGGAGGCATTCTACACGGCAAACTGCCCACCTGCCACAGGCCTGCCTTCGGCAGCACTTCTAATCCGCTATGGCTTGAACACCCCCATGGACAGAAAGCTTTTTACTTCACAGGGGAACCAGATCAATTTTCAGACAGCTCTAAATGGCTGATATTGGGCCAAGTTCTGCCTCACAGTGAACACAGAACTCTCTTTGCCCCACAATAGCTCCCCCGATCAGCAGGAGGGGGTGATCCTGCTTCGTCAGCTTTCTCTCTCCCACAGTACGAAGAGTGTCTCCATCGAACATGACTTTGAGGTTCTATGTCTTCCTCCCTCCCCTGGACAGACTCCAGTTTCTCTGACTTAAAATGGGAACCACCCGTGGGGTCATCGGATGAGCACAGAAAACAATGCATCCACTCCCATGTTTGGGGCACTTTGCTCCTCTTAAGGTTTTTTTTTTTAAGGCAGTCAGGAATTTCATTAGCATTTTTGGCAGCTTTCATACACTGTGTGGCCCTGGGCAAATGGCTTGACTTCTCTGAGTCTCAGTGTCTGAGAGACAATATGAGTACCTACCTCATCAAACTATTGGAATGATTAAATGGAATTGCCATATCTTTATGCAAATAACACGTGCCTTCTGTGTTTGTCAGCTGCATCCTACCTCCCCTCAACATGAGATAATTTCCTAAGCACACTATGCTAATTTTTTTTTTACAACATGTGGAAAAGGATTGACATGGTAGCACTTGTAAGGGTGCCTTGCAGAGGGAGGCTGCAGACTGCAAACAAACACGGAAGGCGTGTGTTACTTGGGTAAAAATATAGTACACATGAAAACACTTAGCACAGTACTGAATAAGAGTTAGGTAACATTCAGAGCCAGCTACAAGCCATAACTATGCCTTGTTCACGTGGCATTAAACTAGTTTTTTTTTCCCCCCATCTTGAGTCATTCCCTATGTGGTTATGAAGTCAGCAAGCTGTTGGACGTTATGTGAATCATTGATAAATACATTGACTAAGACAGGCCAAAGGACACTCCCCCCGCTTGGCATGTCCCTGAAGACCGCCCTCGGGAGTACAATGGCCCACTGGTCACCACTCCGTGGGAATGCTTTTCACCACCCTCCACCTCCCCTGTCCATCCATCTCCTGTCACCATTGGATCTGGGCTCTTCAGAGGCTGACAGCTCTGTCATGTTCATCTCAATATCTCTGGATCCTTGCAGAGCAATTGGTCCAAGGACAGGAGTTGAAGTCATTCCTATTCATGATTGCCTAAGCCAGGAAGACATCTTGTGAAGTATTTATTTTTGCTTTCATTTTACATGCAAGGAAACCCTGGTGGCGTAGTGGTTAAGTGCTATGGCTGCTAACCAAAGGTTCAGCAGTTCAAATCCGCCAGGTGCTCCTTGGAAACTCTATGGGGCAGTTCTACTCTGTCCTATAGGGTCGCTATGAGTCGAAATCGACTCGATGGCACTGGGTTTTTTGTTTTTTTGACATGCAAGAGTATTAATGGTAACACTTTAACACTAACCGTGCATCAGACCCACCTCTGCTCAGCAGGCTTATTAAATCCTCACTACAACTTCAGCCCCTGAGGTATTATTGTTGTTATTGTTAGTCACGGTCAGGTCAGCTCTAACTCATGGTGATATTATGTACAACAGAACAAAACGTTGCCCAGTCCTGCATCATCTTCATGATTGTAAGTTTGAGTCCATTGTTACAACTATTATGTCAATCCTTCTCACTGAGGGTTTTCTCATTTTCGTTGGCCTTTTTTTTTTTTTCCTACTTTACCAATCATGACATCCTTTTCTAGCAATTGGTGATGATGTATTATTACCTCAGTTTTTCAGGTGGGGAAACTAAGACTCACATGAGTTAAATGATTTGTCCAAGACCCCACAGATACTAAGTGGTAAAACCTGGATTTGAACCCAGGCCTGTACAGCTTAAAGCCTCTTTCTTCCTCTATCTGACAGACTTTAAAATACTTTTTCAATGCTAAAAGTTGAGTGGGAGACACAATGGAAATCCAATGCACTGTCTATTCACAGGTGTGGATCCAGATGGCAAAGGTTTTGAAACATGAAAGTGTATGTTCTACATCCTAGTTTGGTAAGTAGTATCTGGGGTCTTAAAATCTTGTGAGTGGCCATCGAAGATACAAATATTGGTCTCTGCTCCTCAGAGGCAAAAGAGAAAGAAGGAAACCAAAGACTCAAAGAAGAAACCAGTCTACAGGAGCAATTGCCTCACCTATCCAGAGACCAGAAGAACTAGATAGTGCCCGGCTACCATTACCAACCATTCTGACCAGGGCCACAATAAATAGTCCCATATAGAATGGGAGAAAATTGGAGTCAAAATCTTAAAAAAAAAAAAAGGCCAGACTTACTGGGCCTGAGGAACACCTGAGACTCTCACCCTAATATACCCTTTATACTTTGAACTGAAACTAAATAACAGACTGTGTCATAAAATAAACAGTATCACCATGAGTACTGTTCTCCTTTTATATGCATATGTATATAATCTTTTGAGACCAAATGATCAACATTTACCCTAAAGCAAAGTAAAGTAAAGATGAGAAGGTCGGGGGGCGGGAAGGGGAGAGCAGGGAAGCAAGAATAGGGGAAATGGAACAACCAGAACAGAAATAATGAGGATGTTGACACAACATGGAAAATGTAATCAATGTCACTGAACAATATTTGTAGAAGTTGTTAAATGGGCACCTAATTTGCCTGCAAACTTTCACCAGAAAACCAATAAAATATTTTTTTAAAAAGATTAAATGAGAGTATAGGTAAAGCTTTTAGGAGTGTCTAGCAAATAATAAGAGCCTAATAAATGGCTGTCATTGTCTAGGAAAAAAAAACAAACATGGCCATAAATTCTTTGACACTCCTCACATCGGAGATGTGGGATCTATGCTCCCTCCCTTGGACCTGAAGGGCTTGTGACTGCTTCAACCAAGAAAGTTGTCAATGGCAAAAGTGACACTACATGACTTCCTAGATTAAGTCATAAAATGCTGCACAGCTTCCACCTTATTTTATCCCCGGGTGGCGAAAATGGTTTGCACTTGGCTGGTAATCAAATGGTTGGCAGTTTGAACCTGCCCAGTGGCACCACAGAAGGAGGAAAGGCCTGGCAATCTTCTTCCGTAAAGATTACAGCCAAGAAAATCTTATGGAGCAGTTCTACTCTGTAACACGTGGGATCACCTCAAGTCGTAATCGATTCAAGAGCACAAAACAACAATCGCTCTTAAAGCCCTGAGCCACCATTAGAAAAACCTGCTACCCTGAGACCACAGTGCTAGAGGCCATATGTAGGTGTTCTGGTTGATAGTCCCATCTGAAATGGAAGCGAAGGAGCCATCTTGGAAGTGGACCCTCCAGCTCCAGTCTCCTGAATCATCCCAGCTGAGGCCCCAGACATCGGGGCGCAGAGAAGAGCTGTCCCTGCTATGCCCTTTCCTAGCTCCTGACCCACAGATTCTGTGAGCATCCTACTACTACAGTGGTTGTCGCCTTACACCGTTCGGTTTTGGGGTGATTTGTTAAGCAGCGATAGGTCATCAGAACACCATCTGACGACATGGTTTCTCATTTTTCAATGCTCTGAATTTGTCAATGGAAATGCATATTGGTTTTTTCCAGAGTCAGAAGCTCTATATGGATCGTTTAAAAAGTCACGTCTGGCTTGGGTATATGGGCTGAAGTTAGAAGCAAGACAGAACTGCTGGAGACCTGGACTTCAGAGCCCTGAGGATTTCAGCAGCCCAACCATTTATTCCTCAGTAGTTGTTGCATTGCTACATTGTGCCTGGAACTGTGCTGGGATGGGGATACAGTGATAGCCAAGACAGACACAGGCCCTGCCCTCAGAAGCTCACAGTCCAGTGGGGGAGGCAGAGTCAGATAAGTGATTTTAAGTTAAAAGCGGGAATGGGTAGTCTTAGGAACATTTAACCATGTCTGAGGAGGCCTAAAGAGGGAACAGTTGGAAGGTTAAACAAGAAGAAGCAGTGTCCATCTTAAGCAGAAGAGAGGGAGGGAGGGGATGGCAGGCAGAGAAGAGCCTGTGGGAGCCAGGATGGAGAGAGTGTGTGGGGCAACCAACAGCTGGCCAGTGTGGCCGGAGCAAAGACACTGAGGCAGAGTGGTGGGAGAGAGGCTGCAGAATGCCACCAGAGCTGAATGGAGGCATTAATTCAGCAGTGTCCCCGTCCAGCCCCAAGTCCCAAACTGCTGGACTGCTGACACCCTTCTTCCTTGTAGCTTCTTGGCTTTCCTCCCACCTCTCCAACTGCTCCTTCTCCGTTTCATTGGCAGCCTATGCTTTCTCCAACCATTTCCATACCCTGAGCCTTCCCTTGTTGCCCATTTGCCCTATTGATAACCTCAAAATACTAGGTTGAACCATATGAAATTCCAATATTCAACCAGGTGTGACCTAAAAATAAGCAGTAATTTCAATGGTTCCACTTAACTTTCAGCCATCACCCCTTCCCAGATGTCTTCCACAAAATCCCAATTAGCAAGGAAAGTCTTGACACTCTTAATTTTCTGAGGTTTGGAGTTTTAAAATAATTTTCTAACTAAGAAATCATGTGGTACTTGCAAAGAAAATTACGTAACACCCACTCTCTGAATATTTGAACATCACCTTGCCCCTCCACCTGCACCTCCTGAGATCTCGAAGTTCCAGCCCCTAAATATGCAACTCACTGCTGTGTTTTGGCACAGGGGTTCCCATCCACTCTCATCTTTTCAGATTCTGCCTCTTTGGGGTGAGGGGCATATAATCCAAGAGGCCCCCAAGAGTACGAGGAGCCCTAGAGGGAAATAAGGAACCCGGAAGGCAGGACAGTTTGAAGTTCAGAATGAAATGAGCTTGGAGGTGATTCCAGAGATTGCTGAGGATGACACAGAGCAGGTGCACAAGAAACGTGAGCAGAAGCTATATCTGAAAGGTCCACATGTTCCCTCCCCCAAGCCCAAGGATTTGATAGAAAAATAAAGGACCTAAAAAGGCTCTAAGGAGCCCTGGTGGCACAGCAGTTAAGCCCTTGGCGGCTAACTGAAATGTTGGCAGGAAAAAGACCTAGAGTTCTGCATCCATGGAGATTACAGCCTAGGAAATCCTCTGAGGCAGTTCTACTCTATCACATGGGGTTGCCATGAGTTAGAATCAACTGGATTACATCTAACAACAAAAAGGCTCTGAGTTTTGCTTCTCCAACCAGCCCGCCAACCCCGGTACAAATAGAGAAACTGAGGCCCAGAGACCAGAAGAGACCTTAGTCAGATCTGGCCTTGAGATTGGAGATGGGGCTAGAACCCAGGCATCCAGAAGCCCATCTGCCCCTCCACCCCTGCAGAACTGGAGCAAGACCCCGGAATGACCAGGTGGCCGTGGCCAGGCCTGAGGCCAAATGCTGCTCACATGTACTGCTATTTGTTCAAGGGCGCAGACCGATGGCCATCTGGTCACATGCCAGGCATTGGAGCGTGAGCGGCTGGACAGAGGCACAGGAGTGGGGGCAGGATGGGTGGTTATATAATGGACCCTGCGTCACAGGGATTCTGAGAAATGGGGTGAAAGTGTGCCCTCTCTTGAGCCTTAGCAGCCTCAGGTAGAGGATTGGGCACGCCCAGCAGACCTGAAGCTCCCGGACCTGGAAATGCTGGGGTTTTCTGGCACAAGGCCGTAAAGGGCACTCTGGCTTGTCCCCAGCACTAGCCCACTCAGAGGGTGGCTCTGGACCTTGGAAGAGGCTGTGTGTCCACGTCAAGCCAGATCTGACCGTGTGTGTGTGTGAGTGTGTGTATGTGTGTATGGGCATGCGTGTGTGCATGATACAGAGACAGACAGACAGAGACACAGAGATACAGGCGCGAATTGCAGTTCAGCCACCTCAGTACCAGTCAACATTTATTGTCACCTCCCCTGGGCCCAAAACCAAATCCGCTGCCATCAAGTTGATTCCAACTCGGGGTGACCCCATGTTTGACAAAGCAGAACTGCCCCATAGGGTTTTCTTGGCTGTAATACCTACAGAAGCAGATTGCCAGGACTTCCTTCCACGAAGCCACTGGGTGAATTCAAACCGTCAACCTTTCAGTTAGTAGTTGAGCGCAAACAATTTGCACCACTCAGGGGCCTCCTCTGTGCCCAAGGGGAAGAGAAAGTAAATGAGAAGCCTCCCCTGCCCCCAGGAGGAGCTCAAGGCCAGTGAGGGAGCAACACAGTGACTCGGCAAAATCTACTGAGCACCTACCATGCACTGAGTGTGTTACTGCACCTTCTAATTTGATCTGTCCAACAGCCCTCTCAGGAAGGAGTATTACCCTCATCACAGCTGAGGAAACTGAGGCTTGGATGGCCAGTGGGCGTGCCTGTGGGAAGCTCCAAAAGCAAGAGAAGGCACCAGTCTGCTTTTGCTCACCATTTAATTCCCAGTACCTGGCACATAAGAGGCAAATGCCCAGTAAATATGCATTGAGTGAATGAATGAATGAACGAAGTGTCAAAGGCAGGCTTGAAACCCAGGTCTGCCTGCTTCAAAGGCCAGGATGCCCCTCATTTTGCAGACATGTAAAAAGTGCTCTAAGAGAAGTTAATGCAAAGCAGTGTGGGGGCAGAGACAGCAGGGTCAGACATTGCCAGAAGCTCAGGGATGGCCCACGGGCAGAGAACATTTGACTGAGGTTTTGAAGCTTAAGTAGGAGCTTCTAGGCTAACCATTCATTCCCCACATATTTAATGAGCACCCATTGTAGGCCTCAAACTGTCCCAAGAACTTGGGATATATCAGTGAGCAAGGTGAAGAAGATTCCTGCCCTCATGAGACTCTTACTCAAGAGGATTAGTAGAAAAGGGGACTCCAGACAGAGGAGCAGCACAGGTAAATGCAAGGCGCTGTGACTCAAGGAGGCAGCAAATGGGGTCCATTTGGTGGAATAGGTGTGAAGCATTCTGGGAAGGAGTGCACTGGGATCCAGAAGGTTCTGAATGCCTGAGAGCAGAGAGGAATGAGGGAAGAGTTTTAGATTTGGTCGCAGACAGCAAGGGAAAGAGAGAACTCACGTCTCAGCTCTTTGACATGGTATCTTTGACCTCATCAACAGTTATTTTTTTATTCTTAGTTTCTGTGTCTTTCTCCTATTTTAAACCATGGGTTCAACCTTCAAAAATCTAGGACTCCAGAAACAAGTTTTTAGTACCACTTAAGAGAAAAGGAATTGTGTCTGCTCATTTTTTGTCTTTTTGTATTTTATATTGATTTAGGTATTGAAAAATATTTATCTCCACATTTAAAGCCAGAGTCTTTGTGTCAGGTATCCAGGCTCCAGCACGGGCGGTTAAGTTGCTTATAAAATATGTGACATGTTTTAATTTCTTTAAATCAATCAATCAATCATTTGTGATGCCTTTGGCAGGGATAAGATAGGAAACAGTCTTTTATTTTATTAGGAAGCTGAGGTTGTCAACATTTCAAATGGGAGGTTGCCTGACCCACGTTTCTACAGATTGTTGGGGAAAAGTTACAGCAGACAACTTCAGGAGTGACTTTAGATGCGGCTTTGTGGAGGGGGTGGGAAGCAGCAGGTCTGTTCCCAAATGGGACCCTCTGGGGATGGGGACGTAGGTCCCTGGGTGTTGCAAATGGTTTGGGCTCAACTACGGTTAAGCACTCGACTACTATCCAAAATGTTGGTGGCTTGACCCCACTCAGAGACACCTCAGAAGACAGCCCTGGCGATCGGCTTCTGAAAGGTCACAGCCTTGAAAACCCTATGGAGGAGTTCTACTCTGTAACACATGGGGTCGCCATGAGTCGGAATCAACTAGACGGCAACTAACAACAACAACAACAACTAACTGAAAGATTGGTGTGTCAAACCCACCCAGTGGTGTCATGGAAGAAAGGCTTGGCAATCTGTTTCTGCAAAGATTATAGCCAAGAAAACCCTACAGAGCAGTTCTACTCTGTAACACATGGGGATGCCATGGGTACAACTGATTCAATGGCAACAGGTTTGGTTATTTGGGGTTGGGGTTGGAGATGGGGGTAGAAGAGAGGTTGGAGAAGCTCCTCCTGCAGTGAGTAGCCGGTCAGGAGGGAACATCTGACCTCTGCTGGGTCTAGGCAGGCCTGATGTGGCCAGAACAGGAAGACAATCCCAGTGATCTATTGGTAAGTAACAAAGTGCAGGAGAAAGAAGGAAAAGGGCCTTGTAGGGACCTTGGGCTGTGGGAGTCCCCCCACCTCAGCCTCCTGAGGTTTCAGAATCTCCTTCTGGAAATCCAAAGCAACCCTCCTGGGGCCTCCTGCCAACCCCCAATAACAGCCTCTGTTGTTACAGCCTTCGTTGTGCGTAAGGCTCTGTGCTAAACAATTATTAAATCCTCACACTCTCGAGAGCAGGCACTGTGATCACCCCAACAGAAAGCAACAGGAGACTAACAGGCTTGCTCAAGGTCACACTGTCAGTGGCCTCAACAGGACTCAATCCCAGTCTGTCCAGTTGCACAGCCCGTGCTGTAACCCCCAGTCCTTCCCGTCTCTCAGGCCTCTGCTACTTTCTTCAATACATCCATCCTGCATCTTGGATGAAGCCCAAACTCTCTAGCCTGGTGCCCCAGGCCTGTCATAACCTGTCCTTTGCCCAATCGCGGAGCCCCCACCACCGCCCCCCACAGGGCAGCAGGCACACTGCAGACATCCAGAACCACTGGGGTGTTCACTTTGCCATGCCATTTCATCCTTTCATATGCTTTTCCCTGGCCTGGAATGCCCTTCTGACAAAAGAAGTCCTCTGGTAGACAAGGCATTGAGTCAGAGTGACCAGGGTCTCAATCCACCTCTGACCCTGAGTCCAATTGTCTGACTTGAGAAAGTCATTCTAGCTCTCTGAGCATCAATTTCCTCAACTGTAAAATAGGTGCCTCAATGCCTACTTCACACTGTTTTCTCAAAAATTCACTGAGAAAAAAATCTGTTGAGTGGGAACTCCGTGGGTATTATTTCTGCTGTCCCCCACCGTTGCTACCATCTACCCCCATTATCATCCTTCAAGGCTCAGCTCAAACATTGCCTCCTCTGCGAAGCCTTCCGTGATTCCCTCAGACAGGCAGGCAGAACTCTAGCTGCTGGGCTGTGAGCTCCAAAAAAGGTCTGACTGTCCTCTGGACCCCAGCCCGGATGTGCTGCAATGCTTATTGGAAGGAGGGGGTGGGGAAAATTAAATGGGTCAAGAGAAGGCCCTGGGGGTTGATGAATGAACCCGAACAATGGAGGATGATAGTGGAAAATGATCTGAACCTTAATTATTTTGGTAATTAGGCCCAAAGTAACTGGGAGCAGGAAGAAAAGTGACTGGGTTTAGCCAAATTGCCCAGGTAACGGCTGTGTAGACGGCACCATCACTTCTTAATATCCCCATTGAGTTGACCCCATTTCCAGCTTCCTCCTCCCTCCAAGGCACCTCAGACTCCATCAGGGCCCCAACATCCCTCACTGAGCTAAGCGAGGGAACTCAGAGAGCAGAGCCAGGGAACTCAGAGAGCAGAGCCGGACTTGGCTCCCACTTTGTGGGCTCCCCAGGGTTGAGGGATAGATTCTCAAAGTGGTTTTCCCTCCTTGTTATATGCAGGCCCTGGGCTGAGCCAGGAAATCAGATTTGGTCCTTCCAGAGACTTAGAGGTGGAGTCACGGAGGGGTAAAGAACAGGGAAACTTGTAGGCTAAACCGGGAGTGAACAAAGGCTTCCCCTCCTCATGCCCCAGGCCCATCCCCCTCTTTCCCAACCCTGTCCCTATCCCCCCTGCCCTCCTCACACCCTGCTCCTCCCCAACCCCTCCTTGGGCCCTTCCAGCACAAGCCCCAACCCCACCCCCTCCCTGAATGCTCCCTAACCAGGCCACCCTCCATCCCTACCCAACCCTTTCCCTCCGAATCCCAACCCACCCCTTTCCCCATTCCCACCCTCCTCTGGGTCTCCATCCCTTCCCAGAGCACCACTGTAATAACAGCCTCCAAACCAGCCCAACAGGTTCCAGCAGACCCAGCCCAGCCCTGGCCCCAGAGGCGGGTAATGAGGCAGAGGGTGAATCCCAGATGCCGGCTGCCTGAAAACACCAATTATCCCTGCAGGCCAATGGTCTGCCCAGCCAGCCCAGCTCAGGTGGCCCCGGGCCATGGGGAGGGGGAAATCAGAGAAGAAGGGGGAGGGGAGGATGCCCCCCCAACACTGGGACCATGTTTCCAAACCTGCAGTCCGGGGACATGCCAACCAAGGATGTTCCCTCCTCTGTGAGCTGACACGTCTGAAGAGTTCTGCCCAGCCAGGCTCATTGACTCACATTTAATTACACATTGAATGAATCATCTGATTGAAATAAGTGAAGTTTCATAAAAGGAGAGGTAAAATTCAGGAAAAAAAATAGCAAGTGTTTTTCTTGATGAACGCATTCTTTGAAGCTTTGACATGAACTATCCAGGGTTTCTGGACTCAGTTTTCCCCACCTGGGGCCCTGGTGGCACAGTGGGTTAAGAGCTCAGCTGTTAACCAAAAGGTCAGAAGTTCAAATCCACCAGTCGCTCCTTGGAAACTCTATGGGGCAGTTCTACTCTGTCCTATAGGGTCGCTAAGAGTCAGAACCGGCTCTACGGCGATGGGTTTTGTTTTTTGGGTTTTTTTTGGGGGGGGTGGTCCTCTCATGCCACATAGCCATAATAGGGGCCAGTACAGGGTAGGGGGGAAACACTGGGGGCTGGGGAGGAGGAAATGGGATCTGAGCAAGGAAGGATGTTGGGAGCATTGTGTGCGTGTGAGCTATGTGAAAGTGTGAGTGTGTGTGGGGGTGGGGGTGGGGTTGGGTATGTGCATCATTTCAAGTGTGAATGTGAGGGAATATGTGTGTCTGTAAGTGTGTGAGCAAGTAAATGTGAACAAGACAGCCTGGGTTCAAATCCCAGCTCCACCTCTTCCTAGCTGTGTGACCCCGGGCAAGTTATTTAACCTCTCTGTGTCTCTGTTTCATCACCTGTAAAATGGGTAAACTAATGATCTGATAAATAAAAAACACTGAGCACAGTGCACCTGGTGGGCTCAATTTTGGTGTTTGCTATCATTACTGTTTTTACTACTAGTGTTAATGGTATTAGTATCAAGAGTATTAGCATTGCTATTATTATTACTTAGGACCTTGCCTGGCCCTGTAAACACTCGATCAGTGTTTTATAGTAGTATTGTGTGTGTATAGGCACATATGTGTGTGATACAATGAGGAAGCGAGCTATGATGAGCAAATGGAGGTTACTGAATGAACTGTGTGTTAGCCATCTATGCTGCCATAACAAATTACCACACACTCAGTGGCTTAAACAACACAAATGTATTATGCAGCTCCATGTGTTAGAATTGTCTGACAGGGTCTCAGAGGGCTAAAATCAAGGTATTGGCAAATCTGCATCCCTTAGCTCAGAGCCCCCTTCCTCCATCTTCAAAGGCAGCGATGTTGAAACTCTCTGACCTGCTTCCTTAGTCACATCTCCCTCTGACCAGAGCAGAGGGACCCATGAGATTAGGTCGGGCTGACCCAGATAATCCAGGATCATCTCCCCATCTTACAGTCCCTTACCTTAGTAACATCTACAGGGTCCTTTTTACCATGTAAAACAACCTACTCCCAGGTCCCAGGTTCTAGAGATGAGTCTGTGGACGTCTTTGGGGGATCATTATTCTGCCAACAAAAATGACCCAAAGGGATGTTGGGAAAAAGCCATCCTGGCTCTAAATGTGTTGCAGTTGTGTTGCCTCAGTAAATGCCTATCTCCTGTATCTCTCCTGAGGCTCTGAACACTGGAAGGGGCTGGAGGAACCTGGACTGAAAATGGACAAGCTACAATCTCCATATTCAAGAGCATCTCAGCTAAGAGCCCCAGATCCTATTTCTGACCAGCCTTTGGGTAACCCCTTCCATATCCAGAAGGGCAGCAGGAGTATGGATCAGGCTCTACCACTGACCACCGTTTGTCTGGGAAGAGGACACTCCCTTTGTGAGCCTCAGTTTCCAATCTGCAAAGCAGTGTGGGGACTGCACGTGAGAACACGTGAAGTTTCTATGACGGTGTTGGGCTTACAGTAAGGGCTCAATAGGTGCTCCAAGATCCCCACTCAGTGGGTCAGGTTGCACTGGCCTTCCTGGAAACATAGAGACGGTCAAGTTTGCATTTATGACAGCATGTATGACAGGGTGTGTGGCAGGGCAGGCTATACAGCATTAGTATAGCTCGCTTGGGTTCTGGAGTGTGTGTGTGTGTGTGTGTGCACGTGTGCTTGAAGGGAGACAAGCGTGTTAATGTGTGAGTGTGAGAGTGAGAATTGGGAAAGAAGAAAGCACTTCGCAGCAAAGAGAGCACAACCCTGTGCCATTTCCTGAGGGCCCTCACCTCCCACACTAGTTCCTCTGAAGGCCAAGGTCAGAGCCCACAGGCCCCCACGGTCTGGAAGCCTGACCACAGTGAGCTGCCCCACGCAGGGCATGTCTTTGAAGTCTCCTATTTCACACAGCTACTCCAGAGGATGCCCTCTTGCTGTTTTATTATAAAGAACAATGTTGCCAATTGCAAATGTTCAGAACACTGTACAGCTATTAAAAAGCATGAGGTCAGACTTTGTGCAGACAAGGCGTACAAAATATATTGTTAAGTAAAAGAAAAAAAAGCGAGTTTCATGATACCAGGTATAGGCCGAACCCATTTTCACTTAAAAAAGGTCCGTCTTGCCAAGTTTCAGAAAAGTAAATGCTTTTAAGGTACAAGGCAGGAATTGGTCAAATGTAAGACTCTTAGTTAGTAAGACTCTAAAGACAAGTTAGGCCCGTGTTGAACTGCACCGTGTAAGCTCCATGCAAAGACTTCAAGCCCCAGTTTTTAAAGTAGACACCCTGTCTTCCATCTCCCATCCTTTGAAAGAGACTGGGAGGATAGAGACCTGCACCTATACATACACGTATACATCTACCACCTGTCTGTCAGTTTGTCATACTACGGTGGCTGTGTGTTGCTGTAATGCTGGAAGCTCTGCTGCTGGGACTTCAAATACCAGCAGGGTCGCCCATGGTGGATAGGTTTTAGCAGAGCTTCTAGACTAAGACAGACTAGGAAGAAAGGCCTGGCAACCTAAGTCCAAAAATTTGCCAATGAATATTCACAACAAAATATTGTCCAGTATAGTGCTGGAAGATGAGGCCTCTAGGTTGGAAGGTACTGAAAACACACAGAGGCTGTAACAATGGACTCCAGCATGCCAACGATCACGAAGAAGGTACAGGACCAGGCAACATTTTCTTCTGTTGCACATGGGGTCACTATGAGCTGCAGCCAATTCAACTAACAACACCAATACAAACATACATACATATACCTATATATATAACCTATATATACATACCAAAAAAACCAACCCTGTTGCCGTTGAGTCGATTCCAACTCATAGTGACCCTATAGGACAGAGTGGATCTGCCCCATAGGGTTTCCAAGGAGCGCCTGGTGAATTTGAAGTGCCACCTTTTTGGTTAGCAGCCGTAGCTCTTAACCACTATGCTACCAGGGTTTTCCTATATATGCATAAAAATATGTATATATATATATATATACACACACACACACATACATGGAGCCCTAGTGGCTCAGTGGTTAAGAGCTACGACTGCTAATCAAAAGGTCAGCAGTTCAAATCCACCAGCCACTCTTTGGAAACCCTATGGGGCAGATGCACTCTGTCCTATAGGGTCACTCTGAGTCAGAATTCACTCTATGACAACAGGTTTGTTTCAGTTTGTGTGTGTATATAGGAGTTTCTGGGTGGAGTAAACAGTTAAGTGCTCAACTATTAGTGGAAAGGTTTGCACTTTAAACCCACCCAGAGGCACCACAGAAGACAGGCCCAGTGATCTGCTTCCAAAAGGTCATTGCCTTGAAAACCTTATGGAGCAATTCTATTCTGCACACATGGGGTCGCCATCAGTTGGAACCTTCTCAGCAGTAACTAACAACAACAACATGTATCATATATACATATACACTAGTGTTCAGTTCCAACCCATAGCAACACTATATGACAGAGTAGACATGCCCCATAGGGTTATACACACACACACACTCACACACACACACACATAATTCTCAATGGTTTTTTATGAGAGAGAAGGATCTCAGGGCCTCTTGACTTTTTTTTTTTCTGTTACACTGTGCGTTTCTCTGGTTTTTTTTTTCAACAACAAGCTTATACAGGGTGTCCCAAAAGTCTTAGCACAGTTTTAAGCTTAAAAAGTATTATTTCTCCAATCATAAAAAATAAAGTCAAAGAGGGAAATACATAATCAAATATTTGTGTAAAGATGGTACCCCAGGAAAATAGGCAGTGTTTGTCTCATTTTTTTCAGGTATCACTGGATATGCCTGATACTGTCAGTGGCCAAGGCCAGTCAGGAATTCCTGCTCCCACCAGTCCCTGGGACTTAGCAGGCCTGCCTGGGCAGCCACTGCCTGGGCTTCTCACTGCTTGGGAAGGTCAGCAGCATCTATCGCCAAGACACAGGATGTTATCCAGAGTCCTACACAGGCTCACACATGTGTGCACACCCACAGGGCTCTGAATACAAACCTCCTGCGATGGCGTATTTCTTTCTCAGTGGGCTCCAGGTGAGGAGAGGACAGGTCTCCTCCCATGGCTGACTCTGCCGCTTACTAGTTGAATGACCTCGGACATGACATTTTTAATCTCTAATTCTTGATTTCTGCATCTGCCAGTTGGTGGTAAGATTTAAGAGACGATGTGTGCAAGGTGCCCAATGCAGTGCCTGATACATGGCAGGTGCTCAATAAACAGGGTACATAAAAAAGAGGAGGGCCACGGCCTCTCCCCAGGCCCTGGACTCTAGTCATGGAGCCACACGTCATCAGAGCCAAGCTCACCACCTGGTGAGACCAGAGTCCACAGGTCTTATCATGCCAGCCTCACTCTGCCCCATGCAGGGCTGGGCTCTGCCCTCTGACCACCTGAACCTGACTAGCTCCAGGACATGGACCATGTGATCACAGGGCCCCAAGGCTCAGGAGATCCTCACTACCTGCTGGGAGAGAAGCAACATATTACCATTGGGCAAATGGGAAACAAAGGCTTTGAGAGGTGATCTAACTTCCATACATACATTTTTTCCATTCATTCATTCAATATTTAAATGACATGCTAATGACGACCAGGCACTGTGTTAGCCTTAGGGCCAGAGAAGCAATGGGAAACCAGAATTCATGGTCCATGTGGTCATGGGGTCAGGACCGGCTTCATGGGTACATGATCTGTGCAGTCACACAGGTCCCCCATGGAGGAGGGCCCCCACACTTGGTTTAATGCTCTGATGTCATTGTCTTGTAATACTTAATTTTTAAACAAGAAACCCCAGATTTTCATTTTTCACTGGGCCCTACAAATTATGTAACTGTTCCTTCATGGAGTTAAGAGTTGAGAGACAAAAAGATCAGGAAACCAAATAAACAGCTCTGGGAGAAGTGAGTGGGTAGGACCGGGAACCCTAGTGAACCCTGGAGAGGCGGGGTTCATGATAGCGGCAGAGGTGCCTGACCACGTAGAGCTTCTGGTATGGCCTCCTTAAGGGAGTAATGTTTCTGCTGAGGTCTGAAGAATGAGTAAACATTGACCTGGTAAAGAGTTTCCTTATCTGTAAAACAGATAGTGATTCTGACCCCATAGGACCATTACCAGGTTTCATTCAACTCATTCATTCACTCTCTTCATTCCTGCATGCAACCAATACATTAAAGCACCTACAATACGACAATCACCAGATTTCATTCAACTTTTTCATTCACTCCAAGCATTCTTTGATTCAACTAACACGCTTCTGGCACCCACTAAGTCGCAGGCTCCAAGCAGGCACTGCAGTCCAACCCCCCCCCCCCCATCGCCACCCTTGTGACCTATGTGATCTAGCTGGGAGGAGGATGTCAGAACAGCTTATTACACAGGTCAGTATTTATCCACTCCTGGTATCCGTGTGGGGAAGAAGATGTACAGTGTGCTAAAAGAGCATGTGATGGGGCTGGGCTGGGGGCAGAGTCCCCGGCTGGCCCCGGCCAGGCACAGAGGAGGCTCTGGGAGGATGTGGCTGGCAGAGCCTGGCTCTGCAGCCCAGTTCAGCTTTGGGCACAGGCCCAGCAGGAGCTGTGGGCCCTGCTGATTTAAGGAGGCACCAGGCCAGCAGCCGCCTGGCTGTGCCCGGGTCCCAGGAGCAATGGGTGGGGCTTGGGAGGAGCTGGTCCATGGCAGGGAGAGGGCAAGAGAGCAATAAAGAGCTTAATTAAAGGGAGACAGCTTTCAGAGAGTTGGAGAGAGGAGGGCTAGCCCTTACTGACCAGTTACCATGTACCTGGAGCTTCCGTTACATACATTAGTATGCTTTCATAGCCCTGTAAGGCAGCCACCCATGTTCAAGTAAAAGACAAGCCTCTCAACCTCTCCATTAGCTGTCTGGGAGCGCTCACCCCCACTCACAGAGTTACTGTGGGGATTGCACAGGAACCAGTGAGGTCCGGGGTGCAAAAGTGCTAAGCACAGGGCACATGCTAAGCACAGGGCACCTGCTGAAGATGACACACTCGCATTAACTCACACCCCAATCCCAACTGCTAGGCAGTGACACATACACCTCCTCACAACCCTCTCATTCCCTGAGGTCACCAGGAAGGGGACAGGCCTCTAGCTCTGTAAATCTGTTTCCAATAAGTAGAGGTAGCAAGCTCAACAAGCCTCACCACATGTACAAGAATGTGCATGTTCCCTGAAGTGGGGGAAGGCTTGGACACACCTGGGCTCAGCCTGGCCCATTCTCAGCCTCTCCCTCAAAGGAACACACATTTGCCTCTGCTTCCAGAAGGCCCACGATAGGGAGCAGGTCTGAGCAACATTACCGCCTTCAAGCTTCTGACTCTCTCTTGTTTCCTGGGACTCCCCCAGAATGGAGAGGGTGCTGGATGTGAGGTATAGAGGGGGCTGTATTAGCTGATGAGCACACATCCTGTGTCAGGCGCTGTGCGCATTTTCTCATTCACTCCTCATTTCTCGTTTACCACCCTGCGTGGGTTTACCATATGTACGTTGCAAACAAGGAAACTGAGGCTCAGAAAAATTACTTGGCCTCTCCTGGCCACCCAGTGGCAGAGCCAGAGTTTCAACCCAGGCTTGTGAGTCTGCAGAGGCCAAAGTCTTGCCAATGTGGAAGGGCGAGGACCCCACCCCCACTCCCACTAAGAATCCAGCCTGGGTCAGAGGAAGAAGGTTGGTCCTTGCTCTCCCTGGAAAGGGAGGCAAGAGTGGAAAACAGCCAGCGGTTCAGGCCCAGGAGGCTAGACCAGCCAGGCTGTTGCATCCCTCCTGGCTGGGGATGGAGCCAGGTGTTATTACCAGCAGATAGACATGGTATGGAGTACTGGCTCCTCATCCATCATCCAGAGTACCTGGAGGGAGGCAGCCTAAGCTGACTGTACTTTGTGAACAGGGCTAAGGCAGGAGGCAGCTGGGTAGGTAGAACTTGAACTCAGGTCCATGTGCTATCATGGTATGATATACAGGTGTGACACCCGTGGGCTTCATCGAGCCCTGGTCTAAGGGCTGAGGTGGGACCAAGTGCCCTGGAGGTTTCCTCACCATTCCTCTAGAGGAGTAATGGAGCACCAATAATGGCTGGCAAGGTGATGATGAAGATGATGATGGTGATGATGATGAAGATGACGGTGGTGATGGTGATGATGAGGAAAGATGATGATGGTGACAACGATGGCGATGATGATAATAACACACTGAGCATTAAATATCTTCCAGACACTTTTCTAAGCACTTTATGACATCACTTCCTTTAGTCCTCACAATTCTAGGAGGCAAGTACAAGTATTATTATCCCTATTTTACAGATGGCAAAACTAAGACATGGAGAAGTTGAGTACCTTGTCCAAGATCACACAGCTAGAAAGTACTGGAGCTGGCAATCTGGTGGCAGAGTCCACTCTCCTGTCCACAATTCTGCCAATATTACATTTACAAGACAGTGAGAGCAGCAATCGCTATTTATTGAGCATTTACTACGTTTCAGGGACTGAGCTACACACTTACCAGGTTTTATTCTCTCAATAGCTTTAACAGCTCTTCATTGTTATAGTTCCATTCAGAGGATGTAAAACCTGAAGCCCTGGGAAGCAAAGTAATTTGTCTGAGGTCACAGGGTCAGTAAGTGGCAGAAGTGACAGTCAACCCCAGGCAGCCTGACTCCAGTCCCCCTTCTTAACCACTATAGCATTGTTTTCTATGGGTGTGTACACACAGGCACACACACTCCACTGTGCTCCCATGTGCATATGCACACCTGCACACCAGGCACACTCACCTCACACAGACTCACAGAAATATAGTCCCCCAGGAACCAGCTGGGTAGTCATCAAGTGGGGGACCCAGCCCTTCAGTCTAAGGACTCAAGAGGTTCTCTCCACAATGCCATCCCCTGGATGGAGGTTAAGTTTGCATTGCAACTAGGTAAATATTTCTTCCCCAGAAAATGCTGGAAAGCCCTGTCAGTCCAGGCTCCCCAGACTCTGGGCATCTGGAAAAAGCCTCTGGGAGTGAGAATATTTGCACTTGGGGCTAAAACTCTAGACTCTTTCCCCTGTCTCTTCACATCTGTAAATTCCCCTTCCCAGGAGCTCCTGCTGGGGTTTGCACTCACCTTCTTCCAGGGCCTCTCCTGGCCAATCAATTCCATTGCAAATTCAGCCAGAGATTCTGGCAAGAGAATGGAACCGGTTAGACCTGCTTGACAGTCTCCCCAGCTGCAATGCGGGAGTCTGGGCTTTCAGTTAAGTCGAAAGCTTAATTCCTTCCGGGTTGCTTCTGTGAGCATTTCCTGAGCTCTTCTTTCCTGGAAGGCCAGGCCCTAGACACTGTGAAGGATCAGTGATGGCTCAGACCCAACCCCAATCAGCCTACCCATGCCCCTCAACAATCACAGCAGCCACCATCTACCACACCCCAAGCATGGCAGACATCAGTTCTCTCAGGTGCTCCCTCAGGAACCCGAAAAGGGCAAGACTTTCCCCATTTTACCAAAGAGGCAACTGAGGCTCAGAGAGGTAGAATGACTAAGCTCCCACAGCCAGTAAAAAGAGGGACTGGCTCTGAACACTGGGCTATCTGGCTTCCCCACCTCATTTCTTTCTAGGCCCCACTCCAGCTCCCACGAGGATTTCAGGGGAAGGAAAATGGCTTTCAGCTGCTGTGGCCTAGGAGCAATTGCT
Source organism: Loxodonta africana (assembly GCF_030014295.1). Classification (NCBI taxonomy): domain Eukaryota; kingdom Metazoa; phylum Chordata; class Mammalia; order Proboscidea; family Elephantidae; genus Loxodonta; species Loxodonta africana. The sequence continues at coordinate 39,932,361 of NC_087365.1, forward strand.
GGAGGAGGTGACGCCCAGCGAGGAGGGCTGTGAGTGACAGAGAGCTTCACAGAAACTGCTCAGGCAAAGTTGGAGGCTGGAGAACCAAAGGTGGGTTCTGGGTCAGTGTGGCGCAAACACAAAATGAATTGTGAAGAACAGAAGGACTAGAGCCAAAGGTTCAAGACCTTGAAGGACAGGTTAAACAATTTGCAATGTTCCCTGGAGGCAATGGTGAGCCACTGATGGTTTCTGAGCAGGACTAGTGGCCAATATCTCAGAAAAATTCATTTAAAAGCAATGTCTCCAATGGGGCACAGATGGCTTGAGGAGAGAAAAGCAGGGTGGTCTAAGGGGGGCCCTCTCCCCACAGTCAAGTCTCCACTGAATAAAATCCCAGAAGCATTTTTTTCAACCAGTTACAAATTCACCTACCTCCCCTCTCATCCAGCTCCCCAGCCTCAGAAGATGCTAATGGTTGAAAACATAGGCTCTGGATTCAGACAGTCTAGGTGCTGGCAAATTATGGTGTTGGTGAAGAATATTGAATATACCATTGAATGCCAGAAGAACAAGCAAATCTGTCTTGGAAGAAGTACGTCCTTAGAAGCTAGGATGGCAACACTTCATCTCACATACTTTGGACATGTTGTCAGGAGCGACCAGTCCCTGGAGAAGGACATCGTGCCTGGTAAAGTAGAGGGTCAGCAAAAGAGAAGAAGACCCTCAATGAGATGAATTGACACAGTGGCTGCAACGATGGATTCAAGCACAACAAACATTGTGAGAACGGTGCAGGACCAGGGAGTGTTTTGTTCTGTTGTACATGAGGTTGCTATGAGTTGGAACCTACTCAATGACACCTAGCAACAACAAGAGGTTTGAATCCCAGTGCTGCTGCTTACTAGCTGTGCATCCTTGGGCAAGTTTCTTAACCTCTCTGTGATTCCATTTCCTCATCCAGAAAATGGATACAATAATATACTTTACCTCATAGGGTTATTGTAAGGATTATGTGAGTTAAGATTTATAAAATACATAACAGTGCCTGGCACGTGGAAAATGTTTGTCAGATAAGGGTCTTTGAGTCCATAAAAAAAAACTTTTTTTTTTTTTTTTGAAAATAGAATGAGTCTAACTTGGTGTGTTCTTAGTAACGCTGTTCTGGGTCCCAGTAATCACCGATCCGTTTGCTACCCACGCCTTTTACCGTTGAGTTGATTCCGACCCATAGTGGCCCTACGGGACAGGGTAGAACTGCCCCCAAAGGGTTTCCGAGGCTGTAATCTTTACCATAGCAGGCTGCCACATCTTTCTCCCACAGAAGAACTAGTAGGTGCAAACTGTCACCCGTTCACTTAGCAGCCAACTGCTTAACAACTGCACCACCAGGGCTACTCACACACCATTCCTTCAATAATATACCCCGGAGACTCCCAACCAACTTCAGGTTCACGGGTCTATACTCTGCAGAATGAACTGATTACATGGCAATTTCATAAAGTTGAACCAATACTTATAGTTTCTGAAAGCAGGACTTTTTGACCCTTTTTAGTCATCTGTTACATTCTTCTTCCTCTTGTGAACAGAGAGGGGAAGGTGGGCCACCTAAGAGAAGGCAGGACTATCCTCTTTGGAGGCCTCGAGCCAAAGAAAACAGGTCTTTTAGACATATGGTGCCCACACCCTAATGATAGAAAACTTTCTTATAACAAAAAAGTATAAAACCCAGAGAAAGTTCGCTGCCCGGGGACCCTGAAGGAGATGGAGGCTGCACACGCAGGCCAACGGGCAGACAAACATGGGTTCCATTCAGAAGTCATCAGGGCCAGGGCAGACTCTTCCCAGGAGCTGCTACGCTATGCTTCTGCCTTTCGACCTTCCGCAAATTGCCTCAGAGTCTGAGCTCAGCATCTTGGACTGCCAAAGCCACAGTTTAGACGGAACTGAAATTTGGAGCCTTGCTCGCTGCTGGGGCAAAGATGGACCAATAACATGTTGATTTTGCAAACAAGGCAGTGCCGTGATCAGAGGTGAGTTTTTGAAAGAGAACCCTGGCAATTCTGGAGGGGTAGGGCAAGGCCTGGAAGATAAGTTATAAGGCTCCGGGCCTTGATCAAGAAAGAAGTGGGGGCATTCCAAGCTAAGGTGTGGTGGTGGGAACAGACAGGAGGGTGCATTTGAGAGGGGATGTGAAAGCAGAAGGAGTCCTAGTGGCGCAGTGGTTGAGAGCTCAGCTGCTAACCAAAAGGTCGACAGTTCGAATCCACCAATCACTCCTTAGAAACCCTATGGGGCAGTTCTACCCTGTCCTATAAGGTCGCTATGAGTCAGAATTGACTTGACAGCAATGGGATGAGAGCAGAATGGCCCCAAGAGATGAACTAGTTCTCAAGAACTAGGAGGACAAGGGCTTCAAGGAGTTCACTTGGCCTGGTGGCTCTGCTTACGATTGACCTAGCTGTGAAATGGACCTAGTGACGTTAATGGCTTGACCCCTTCCAGAGGGTTCTGTCTGTGTGCAGGATCAGGAGGTAAAAAGTCATTAGAGGAATGGGGGGAGGCAGGCAACGGTGCTTACAGCTGTGTTTCAATCTGCTAGCCCCAAATCCCGAGAGAAAATGTCCTGTTGGAAGATGTCAGTCTCTTTTCTTCTGGGTTCCACTTCTGTAGAGCCTCTTTCTGCACTGTTGAAACAGAAAGTGGAGCTCCGGGAAGGTTGATTTTGACTTGAGGACACTGAATACAATCTTTTCTCAATGTTTACAAAGTGTGTTTACTAAGCAGCCTGCTCTCCAAACCCCAGCAATTGCTTTAAACAAGAGAGCTGTTGATTTGTGGTATGCTTTCTTTTAAAAAAATATCATCTCAAGTATCAGATTTAGGGACATTATTTCTTTTTAAAAATAACTTGTCAAGGGGACAAAAGTATTTAGGAGGCTTTCTTCTCTGCTCAGAAAGCAACAGGGAGGAGGAGCTGGTTTTTTGTTTTTGGGGGGTTTTTACATGAGTTTAGAACTCCATAAATTGAGGGAGGGGAGCAAGGCTAGAAAGCAGGCCAGATGCTGGTGAGCTGCAGGCTCTTAGAATCCCAAGACCCCTCTCTGATGCCCCCTCCCAGTCCTACTCTACCCTTGGTTTTTCATTTTGGTTGTTTTGTTTTGTTTTCTTTTCTTTTCAAAGACTCACAAGGGGAAATAGTGAAATTGAGCTCAGCTCTGCTCCACACTCCATTTCACCCCCTACCCTCCATCCCCACCATTCCCCAACCTGCGTCATATATCAGATGTCAACCTCTTTCTCCTCACAGACACCAAACTGTATCCCAAAGCGCAGTGCTTGCACCATCGATGGTACACAAGATTTTGGAGGATCTTACACAGATAATGCTTTTTAAAAAATTTTTAGTAGTTACACATTTTTAAAGAGTATCAAAAGAAAGATAGATGAAAGAAAGAAAGAGAGATAAAGTGGGTGGGTAGATGGATGGGTGGGTGGGTGAGTGGGTGGGTGTGTGAATGGATAAATGGATGAATAGAATGAGCCAGACCTCAGATTCATGCTTTCATAGATGTTACTGCTTTCCTCTTTAAATACATTTTCTTCAGTACATACTCATTCAACGAAGTAATGGTTTTTTGAGGACCTACTAAGTGCAGTCACCATTCATGGTTCTTTGGGACATCAGTAAACAAAACAGCCATCAGCCACTGACTTCACAGAGCTTATGTGCTGACAGGAAGAGGCAGAAAATAAGCAATAAATGAATAAATAATCAGTATCCTAAAGTGATTAGTGCTATGGAAATGAAAAATTAGAGCAGAATAAGGCAGGCCAGGAGTGCTGAGATGCCTGGAGTTTGTGAATCACCTCCCTACTACATTCCATTTCAGTGCTCCAACGTCCGGGGGCTTCCCATTGGCCCTAGAATGAAGCCCAGTTACCTTGATCTGACAGCCCAGGCCCTGAATGCTTTCATCCCAAATGATCCTGCCCAGCCCTCTGTACTTACATTGGGTGCCCGCCCAGCGGCTATCAACCTGGGCTCCTCAGAACACCAAGGGTTCCATGGCATTGCCTGAGGGTCCTTGGAGGGGAAAAGCAAAGAGAGAAGAGGCTCTCCAAGCCACGGCCACCTGCCCCTACCTCATGCATCTTTCTGTTTTTAACTGCTCTATTGTCTTAGTTACCTAGTGCTGCTGTAACAGAAATACCACAAGGAGAAGACTTTGAAGAACAATTTATTTTCTCACAGAGGCTAGAAGTCTGAATTCAGGGCATGGCTCTAGGAAGAGGTCCTTTCTTTGTCTATTTCAGCTTCTAATAAACCAAAAAGCCAAACCTGTTGCCATCGAGTCTGACTCCTAGAGCTTCCAGAAATTCTTGGCCTTCCTGGGCTTGTAGATGCATCTGCCATGTGTATCTATCTTCATTTGGCATCTGCCTCCTGTGCATGTCTCTGTGTCTGCTCTGCTCTTTTTATAACTCAGAAGTGATTAGGTTTAGGACCCAAACTACACTGGCATGACCTCATGAACATAACAAAAGAAACTCCTTATTTGCAAACACGATCACATCAACAGCTACAGGGGCCAGAACACAACTCAATCTATAACATTTGTATATCAGGTTTCTGCATAAAATCTCATGTGAAGGAAGAAACCTGCAGCTAAACACACACAAGGTTTCAAAGTTATTGCTTTGACAAATGGACACCCACTTTCCCCAATCTCTGCCTCTTCCTCCACCTAAAGTACCTTTGCCCCTCCTCTGCTGGTCAAAATTCTATTCCTCCAAGCCCCGTCCAGATATCATTTCTTCAAGGATGCCTCTCCTGATGCCCTGACTGGAAGTCATAGCTGCATCTTCTGGCCTCTGACAGCCCAGTATCGACATGGTAGATAGCCATTTTCTTCCCTTGGTCTCCAGTGAAGAATGACTGGCCAAATTCATCATGGCTTGTGACGACTGTGGGAGTTCCTGGGTAGTGCAAATAATTAAGCATTCAGCTACTAACTGGAAAGTTGGTGGTTCGAACCCAAGCAAAGATGCCTTCGGAAGAAAGGCCCGGTCATCTGCTTCTGAAAGGTCACAGCCATGAAAACCTTAGGGAGTGTGGTTCTACTCTGCATACATGAGGTCCCCATGAGTAGGAATTGACTTAACAGCAAAATGGTTTGGTTTTATGATGATTGCACAGACTAGGATGTAGTGACAAACAACCCTAACATTTCAATGGCTCAGCACAACAGAAATTTCTTGCTCCCACTATATGTCCATCATGGACCCATGGCGGGGGCAATGCTCTCTTCCACACAGTCACTCAGGAACTCTGGCAGATAGAAGCTTGACTCTCTTATAGATGAACCATCTGGAACACTTGGTCTCTGTGGTTGCCATGGCAGAGAAGAAGTGCTTGAGGCCCCCAATTTGGAAATAGCCTCATCACTTCCACTCACAGCCCGTTGGCCAGAAGTAGTCACATGGCTCCACCTAAAACTACAAGGATGCAGGAAATCGTAATTCTTACCTGTGATCAGGAGAGACAAACCAGATATGAGTGAGCACTAGAAGCGTCTACCACATCCACCCATTACCCAAATTGCTGTGAATAGGGGAATCCCGATCGGTTTAGGAAGGATCTGAGCAGGAGGCATTGGGCCAGCAGGGTAGAGGGTAGCCCAGCCGGTTCCAAGAGTTTACAATGTGTCTGTCTAAGACTCTGTAAACCCCAAGCACTCTAGGGAGAGACCCAGAAACCAGGTGTGGAGCCAAGTGCCATTTTCAGCAAAGAAGGATCCAGGCCAAGAAACCATCTTTACTGGCCTCAAAGGGATATTTTCTAAGTAAATCTTATTGTGCCATATGCCATCTCGACTTGAAACCTTACAAAGTTTTCCTATAGCTCTTTAGGGCAGCCTCCAGGTTCTACACGGTCCTGTCCATCATGCCAGTCTCACTTGGGGCCACTCCCCCCTCACTGTCTATCCTCCAGCCTCAGTGGTCTCTTTCAGCACCTCCAATGGGCCAAAATCCCTGTACACCCACAGACATTTGCACAGGCTGATCTCTCTGCCTAGATCTGCTCTGTCCGATATGACAACTGCCAGCCACGTGTAGCTATTCAAATTTAAATTCTAATTAGCTAAAACTTAACAAAATTTAAATTTTCATTTTTCTACATGAGCTGCATGAGTCATATTTCAGGGGCTCAACAGCCACACATGGCTAGTGGCTACCTTATTGAACAGCACAGATAAGGAACGTGTCTAGCATCAGAAAGTTCTATTGGACAGCGCTAGCTTAGCTTGCACTCTTTGACTTGGGTAATTCCTGTGTAGGCTTTTCAGATCTCAGTTCAAATGTCGCCTCCTCCGAGAAGACCTCCTGGACCACTCTTCCCCTAATCTGGGTCAGTTTCATTGTCACGTGCTCTTAGATGGCCAGGTTGCTTTCCTCCATAGCAGCTATACCTTTTTGAAATTGCACACTCATCAGTACCATTTGGCTGACGTCTTTCTCTTCTGTTGGGCTGTAAACTCCTAACAGAATTTAGGCAGAGATTTTTTCTGTTTTTGCTCATCATTGTATTGCCAATACCTAGCGCAGTGCCTGGTACATGGAAGACACACAACAAACGTTTGTTCATCTGTGGAATGAGTGGTTTTAGGTGGCAGGGCTGCCTGGCTGATGAAAGCAGAGTGTTTGCTGAGCACAGGGTTAGAGCAGCTGTGGAGAACTGCGATTCAGCAGGTTCTTGGGACCCAAAATTTTGGTAGGTGGGAGTAGCTCCAGAGGCTGGGGTCCCAGCTGCAGCGAACCTGAACTCAGCCCAGGAACCCCACCCCATTCCTGCACCACCACCTCATCAAGGCCCCACACACTCTCCGTCCAAGATAACTTCTGCCTTTCCCTGGAGAAGCCAAGTCTCAGATATTCACCAACTGCCTCCCTCCCCCTCTGGCCCTGCGCTTGCAGCAGTAGCATTGAAATGCTTCCCTTGACGGCTTGCAGAAGAATCTTAGGAGTGGAGACTGCCCTTGGCACATTTGCCGGGATGCCTGGCTAGGCGTGGAGCGTGCCGTGTGCTCCAGCACGTATGTGGCCGCCCTTGTGGAGCAAGTCCCGGATCACACAGCCCTGGATCTGACAGGTACCACGCAGCAGCTGCGTGATTTACAGGGGCTGGTGGGAAGAGGTTTCCTCTCCTACTTTGAGAGCTTGAGTGCTTTATATAAATATTTATGGGAGTCTGGGCTTCCATTAACCCCACGAGTGCCACATTTCACTTGTTACACTGTGCTTGTCTATGAATGTGTAGGCCAGTATTCAATTACACGCATAGGTATGTGCATTCATGTGGGCATGTGGGATACACATGAACATATGCACGTTTTGGGAGAGTGTATAAAAAAACGCATGTGCAATCCAGTGTGTCTCCACGTGAAGATACATGCATACAGGTGTGTGTGTGATTATGAACATTGTGTGTACACTGTGTGAATGCATGTTTATGTGTGCACGGATACATACAAGTGGGTATACTTTTGTGCTCCTACATATAATGTATGCATGCATGTATATGGTTTTTCTGAATATGAGAGTGTTTATATAGCAAATGGAAACCCTGGTGGCATAGTGGTTAAGTGCTACGGCTGCTAACCAAAGGGTCGGCAGTTCAAATCCACTAGGCGCTCCTTGAAAACTCTGTGGGGCAGTTCTACTCTGTCCTATAGGGTCGCTATGAGTTGGAATCGACTCGATAGCAGTGGGTTTGGTTTTGGTTTTATATAGCAAATGAGTATACGTGGACCTGTATTGGTTTGAATGTGTGTGCACATACATGCCTATCTCTGAGAGTACAAGCACATCTGTGTGCATGTACAAAGCATTGGTATCACCCCCAGAAGCAACTTTGCTGAAGCTGTGGATGACTGCATCAAAAACTGCCTCACCTGGAGGCTGCTTCTTCTATAAACACTTCCTCTGGTAATTATAATACATTTATTAGGAAGTTCAGCTGAGAACAGATGAAAGGACTGCTGATTAATTACAAACAGTGCGAACTTCCCAAGCCAACGACGGCCAAACCAGCCTCCCCGCCCACCACCACCCGCACACACACACACAGTCCACACCACCATACCCTGCTCATTCCTCTGTCAGTGATGGAAATGAGCAATGGAGCAGCAATTTCTTTCTGACAGTCTGCTTGTGTTTGTCCTACTGTGCCTCCGAGTCCCCATTGCCCGCCTAGTTGCCTGGGCAGGGAGCCCTGTGGCTAGAGAGCATAAAGTGTACCCCCAAAAAACTGACTCCCTTTTGCAAAGGAAATTAGAAAGGAAGCTGTCCCCAAAGAGGGCTGTCACCTACCCCTATACTTCACCCTGAGTCCCCAAGGGTTACGGACAAAGATATAGAACTAATAGAGCTTGGTAGCAAAAAACACACATTTTATCATCAGATAGGCAGGGATTTAAGTTTTGGATCCTCCACTGAGAGACTCTGGGCCAGAGATAACCACTCTGGGCCTTGTTTTATCCATCCCTGACATGCGGATATAATAACCCACACTTTAGAGTTAAGTGGAATGCCGTAGTGGGAAAGCCTCATGGTTTGAATATACCTCTTCTGCTCTGTGATCTGCCTGACCCTTGTGCCTGGAAAAGGACATGTATGCCAGGCTCAGGCTCCCAGGAAACAAAGGGGGGCAGGTGCCGAGCCCTGCACTGGGAAGAGCACCCCTTCTCTGCCCACTCAGGACAGGCCAAGCTGGGCCACCAGGCCAGTCTGGCTTCATGGCCATTCCTCAACCGGGCCTCTGTACATGTAACCCTGGAAGGATCAGAACAGGCATGGTGACAGGAGAAGAAACAAGAGTGCCTGAGAGTGAGCTCAGGGCAACCTCTACTCTCCATTCTTTTGGCTCCATATTCCTGACGGAGGCACAGATTAGGCTTAATGTGGGCCTCACCCTCCTCAGCTCTGAAATGGACACTTTAGCTTCCTACCCAGCCCCGTTCCTTTACGGGAAGATGTCCAAGCCCTGGTAAGATGCACAGAGCTCCAGGAAGGAAAATACAACAATATAAATACTGGCTTTGTGAGTCCATCGGCCTCCTTGCTCTGAAACCAGCATCTTCCAGAAAGTACCAAGCCTCCTCCTGTGATTGCCCCTCCGGCCTGAGGACCTCATCCCTTTTTGATACAAATAGTAACGGAATGTAGAATGAGTGGCTGCTATTTTACATGGAAGTAACTTCACATCCAAAGAATGCAGAGAAGCAGCTAAAACTGAGTTTTCCTTTGGAACAAATCCTTATTATTAATTTAGGTGGTTTTCCATATTAGAGCAGCAACTAATCTATATTGAAGCTCTTCCAAGTGAGAACAGTTAGCTCTGATTTTCTTATCTAAATGCATCTTTTAAGAGAACACATGTAGGGCATGGAGAAGCTGTGTAGGATGTGCCAGAGGCATGCAGGGCATGGAGATGGCATGTAGGACATGGAGGAGGTATGCAGGGCATGAAGATGGCATGTAGGACATGGAGGAGGCATGCAGGGCATGGAGATGGGATGTAGGACATGGAGGAAGCATGCAGGACATGGAGATGGCATGTAGGACATGAAGGAGGCAAGTAGAACATGAAGGAGACATACAGAACACGGAGAAGGCATGTAGGACATGGAGGAGGCATGTAGGACATGAAGGAGACATATAGGACATGAAGGAGGCTGTAGGACATTGAGGAGGCAGATAGGACATGGAGGATGTGTGCTGCCCAGCTGAAAGGGATGTTCTCCTTGGTCTTGACACCTGCTCCGGGAGCAGGGACTGTAGAAAGGATGAGTGAGATTCCAGCAGCAGCCACTGCCTTCTACCAGGGGCACCTAGTCCCCTAGGCCAGGAAAGCCCCAGCCTGGGAAACCCTGTGGTGGTGCCTGCTTGGGAAGACGAGGTACACTCTGGACACAGGACTAGGGCTTCAAACAGGTTCATCCCAGTTGGAAGCTAAGCTGGGAATTTGCATTTCTAACAACAGCAGCTAATGCTGCTGTTTAGGGACCAATTCTGAGAATCACTAGTACAGCAGTGGTTCCCATAATTTATTTTACATAAGAATCGCCCGGGGATCTCCTTAAAATGTAGATTCTGATTCTGTATCTCTGGGATGGAAATTCAAATTCTCAGCAGGGACTCCAACTGGAAGGAACTGGTTGGAAGCCCTGCACAGGACTCTCCCTTACTGTAGCTGCTGGTCTCCCAGAGAGCTAGGCAAATGCTCTTCTACCCAGAATGACTTCTTTTCGGAGGGCTGCAGCTGGAAAAGTGTGCCCTGGTGACGCAGCACAGGGAGCCCTGGTGGTGCAGAGGCTTCAGAGCTCAGTTGCTAACCAAAATGTTGGCAGTTCTGATCCAGCAGCTCCTCCTTGGAATCCACTTGACGGCACCATTGGTTGGTTGGTGCAGTGGTGCAGTGGTGCAGTGGTGCAGTGGTAAGCTCTCAGCTAAAGGTCAGCAGTTCAAACCCACTAGCCACTCTGCAGGAGAAAAATGTGTGTGGCAGTCTGCTCCCGTAAAATTTACAGCCTTGGAAACCCTATGGGACCGTTCTACTCTGTCCTGTAGGGTCCACTAAAGACATGGGTTGGGTGTTGTGATTGTTTTTGCAGCTGGAAAAGATGCTGGCAATAGGATGTGCCATTTTAGGACTTTTATTTTGGTGGGGAGGATGGGCAGAGCAAACCTCTAATCCTCCCCTTTCTTACATAACAAATCCAAACACACTGTCTGTGGGATGAGAGGCCAGGCCATCAGATCTCTGGCTGCGGAGGGAAGGGTTATGCAAGAAGCCAGTTCAGAGTCTTTCTTCCTGAAAACTGAAAGGCCCAGAAGGCACATGTTACATCTGAATGCCTGCAAGGGAGTAACTAAAATCCCTAAACCTAGTTGTGTCCAGGGCTCTGAGAGAAAAAGGGATTTTTTGTTTCTTTGTTAGGGTTGGGGGTAGGGTGGGGTTTCCTTGCCTAGTGTGGCAGTGGGTGCAGAAGCTGCAGCTCCAGGTCACAAAAAAAGTCAAGTGGTCAGCCTGGTGTGTTTGCCTGGTTACTAACAGCTCCCCCAGTAGGTGGACAGGCTCAAGCCACAGTGGGTGCTTAGGACTCGGCCACCACCTGACAGGAAAGGGGTTGCCCTGTCACAGAAAAACCCAGAGACCTGGACCAAGGGAAGCCTGGCTGGGAGTGAAGGATACCTGGGTCTCACGGAGAGCCCAGCTTTGCCTCCAGGCCCCGGCAAGGACCTTGCTCCTACCAGCCGCAGACAGCCCTGCCGCCCAGAGCTCCTGGACGGAAGGAAAGGCTGAGGAGCTGGAGTAGTAAAGGGGAGATCCCCAAGCAGGTGCCCCTGGCACCAGCGCTGCGCTGTGGCTCCAGGGACTCCAGCCCCTCCACCTCGGTCCCTCCTCATCATCCCGCACATACCAGACACCTCAGCGCCGGCTCCCACAGCCCTTCCCCACCAGGCAGCGCCGGTATAAAAGGCAGAAAAGAAAACGCGGGAGAAAGTTTTCTGAAATGAAAGAGGTTGCGAAAAGAGGTTTGAAGGAATGGGAAATGGCAAAGAGAGAGTGCGCGGCACGTGGAAGGACTGGAGCTCCCGGGAAGCGCCGCCGCGCCCTCCCGACCCGCCCGGCTGAAGGTGGCGCCGCGGGTCTCACGGGCACAGCCACCGCACACCCGAGAAATTCAGGGGTCGCAAGCGGAGTGCTTCCCATGGGACCGGACTAGGGCGACCCCCGGAGAGGAGCCGCGGGCCCGGGACCTGCGTTGCCCCTGTGTGCCTCCCGGTGTCTGCGGTCTCCGCGCGCGTCCCCGGGTGCAGGCGCCGGCCTGTCTACGTGGGACCCGTGCGGGTTGGAAGGCTTCTGCCGCAGGGAGAATTCTCCCCCGGGCCGGGGAGGCCTGCGAGGAGCCCCCGAGCGAGGGACAGGGCTGGGAACAGAAAGGGGTGAGGGTTGCGGGGCGCCACCAGAGCGGGGCCAGCGGGCCCGCCTCAGGACCCAGCTCGATATTCCCGGGCTTGAGGGCGCCGGGTCCGGGTTATCGTCGCGGGTGACCACTGCAGGCTGAGGATGGAGACGTGGCCGGGCCTGCTTGCTGAGCTGGGGCTCCCGAGGCCCAGCCTCCCCCCGGCTCTGCCAGACCCTGCCCGCGTGCGCCTCGGCCTGTGGGTGCCCAGATGATGGGCTGGTGCAGGGCCCCACAGAGCCTGCGTGGGTATCAGCATGGACCAGGACGTGGGTGTCTGTGATTCTGACCGTGTGTCGCTATGCCGTGGGGCTGCCAGCTTCTCCAAGAAGCAGTTGGTCACTCTGACCCGTCCTGGCCCATGTTCTAGGTACGGAGTGATGGTGTCTGTTACTGGGTGGGTGTTTGTACCTTGGCGCCCTGGCCAAGGAAGACTCACCTTCGGAGTTTGTTTGCCTCCCCTAAGCCGAGACTTTTCAAGCACAAAGTCGGCGTGACTCTGAGGCCAAGGATGCCAGTGGCTTCGGATGAGTCCCCAGGGACTCAGGCCACAGAGTTTAGAGCGTCAACCCCCAGAGTTGTGATCCCCTTCAGCCCAAGCTGTGGGGTTTCTTCCGGCTATGAGGGCAGCGGGTCTACCTCGCTGAGGCCTGCTTCGCCCCAAAGGAGATATGCTTGTATCCACTGAGATGTCCCTATCAAGTTGTGTGGTCCCGCATTGGCACACGCCATGACCCAGCTAATCACACCTTTTGCTTTCATCTGTGCACACAAGGCAGGGTTGCCCCGCAGCCAGGCTCAGCTGCCCACGGCCTCTCCGATCACAGCCAAAGCGCCCCCCACACACGCACACACCACTTTGGGTTGATGAAATGAACTGGGCCTCCAAAGGAAATTCCCTTTTCTTACTAAACTCCCCCAAAGCGCTGTAACAGTGCAAATTACTGCTAACATTATCTGCAGCCTTGGTTTGGGGGGTATTTCCCCCTGTCCTCCCCAGCCCAGACCCTTACCCCCAAGCCTCCAGGGATCCAGGCCAAAATCTACTCCCTGCTAACTTCACACTCCCCTTCTTTCTCTCAGGCACTACTCAGCTCCAGCACCTGACAACTGGAACGACACTCCTTAGGTCTCCTCTACCTCCCCAGTCCATTCTTGTAAATTCATGCTAGGAGCTCCCAACCAGAGAACAGGCTGTTCCTCCCCAACTGAGGAAATGGGGTCTGAGGCGACTGGAGGGCCCTCGGAGCCTGCTGTTGCCAAAGGAGCACAGAAGCCTTTCTGGGATTTGGGGGGGATCCTGCCTTCAAGATGTCTGGGGCCCTGAGTTATCGACCGGGATTCCAAGGAGGCGGGAGGGATTTTGGGTAACCTGGGCTGGCACCACTCTTCCCAGCACCCCTAAAGAGCCTGGGAAAGGAGAGGTTCTGTGGACCACCTTTCGGGCAGAGGACTCCAGACTGCAGACAGTGCTGTTGCATTAGAAGAACGCTTCAGACCCCCTCTCTGACCGGATTCGGGGAGTCACTAAAATCCAGGTCCAGCCATGCAGTGCTCTGCTGCAAGACTGGAGGCCCCAGACCTGAGCCTCCAGCGCGCCCTGGGCGTGTCACCCCAGAAAAAAGTCCGAAGGAAGAGGCTTCCTGTCTGGAAGCTTCCTGCTCCCAAACCCTAGAACTGGGTTCTACCTGCATCTGTAAGTGGGGGAGAGGTGTGAGGGACAGGCATTCTAACTCTGGGCACCTCCAGCATCTCCCTGAGAGATGTGCTGCAGAAAGTCAAGGGCCATGTAGCCCAAGTGGGAGAACGAGGGCAGTGGGGCAGCTGGAGCTGAGCACCAAAAAGCCCCAGCTTCCCCTCAGGGGGTGGCAGCTCCTGGGCTCAGCCATCCTCAGCCTCAGAGCTGTTAGGTTAGCAGGGCAGTCCTGATGCCAAAGCCTGGAAGCCCCACAAATGTGGCATCTGCTAGGGACTCCAAAGCCTTTTGGACCTGCACCGTCTCAGCTCACAAGCCGGCTCCTGACCCGGGTCTGTACCTAAGGTGGGAAGCAGAGAACACATTTGAGGCTCACATACCCACACTCACTCAGGCAACTCAAGGGAGACATTGGCCCAGATTTGGTTTGATTTTCCAGGGGCAAGGGGATGAGAGCACCCAAAAGTTGGTGCAACTGTTGAAAGGGCAAGAGAAGAAAGTCCAAGTCATGCGAACACGGAGTCCTCTAAATAAACACCATTTCCATGGTTTTAATAAGCAAAATAGGAAAACCATTTTAATAACCAAAAAACAGAAACCAGTCTGAATAAAACTACAATAGACTAGGTTTTAATATTTTCATATCATAAGCAGGGTTTGAAATTGATCCCTTATTTTACATGAAATAAAAACAATTTCCGTTGCAGCAAGTCTGATTTCAACACAGTTGAATCCGTAAAAACCGAAGCTCGTTTCTGATGCAGGACGAATATCCACAATATTTAAAACTGCAAGCACCATGCGGTTCATACAATCTTGTTATTACTGTTAATTTATCGACTAATACAAACTCAAAATGCATCCGGCCAGCAGCGCCAGCAATTTCAAATGGGGACTAAAAAACACGCTTTCATTTTGGTATTTTTGTCAGTGCAACTTAAATCCTTTTACTGACCTGCAGGAAAAAAAAATAATAATAACAAAACAAAAAAAGCCACCCAGATTTTCCCTATAACTATTATACAACCGAAGGGGGAAGAACACCACCAATAACTCGCCCTGTTATTTCAAAAGCAGGCAAAGAAATACACATAACGTGTTGCTCTAAAGAACGCACTTGAAAGTTGCAAAATTACTTGCCGAAGTTTGGGTTTTTGGTACATTTCAGGGCATGGCGGTTGATTCAGCATAAGCTCAGGTCACCACGGGCTGGCGAAGCTGCTCGCCTTTAGGAGCGCTGCGGCTGCTGCAATTAGTAAGGGCCTTGGAGGTTGCAAAAGGACCCTGGGGTGAGTCTGGTTACACTAAAAAGCAAACAAGAGCTATTTTCCTTTCCTTTCTGGTTGGGGTGTCAATTTGGCCTTAAGACTAGGAGAGGAGCAAGCGTACCTCGGGCCTCGGGGTGCGGAAGTCCGCAGCTGTCCTGCCCTGCCCTGGTACTGGAGAGCTAGAAGTCCAGTTTTCTCTTCCTCTCTCAACACCCCCCCTCAAAAAAAAAAAAATCCTGAAAACTAAAGCGAGAGGAAAAAGAGGACTGAATGGGGGGCAGAGAAGGAGAAGAGAACATGCAACTTCCAAGGGTGCCCCAAGACAAAAAGTTGTTTTCCGATGCTGATGCAAAGTGCCCGGAACTTTTATTTCTCTACTTATATAAAAAAGAAAAAGTCATAATAATAAACCCAAACAAAGACACTCAGCTCGCGGCCACGTTCTCTATGCGATTTGGCGGGGCGGGTATTTACAAGCCAACAGCCAGGACTGAAACCCGAACAGCGCACGCAGTCGCTGGAGTTTCCGAACTGCAATCCCTTCCAACCAAAGAAACAAGGGGGTTATGATCCATGATCAACAACATGCTAAAGTTAAACAAGAAAATGGTACAAAATAGAAATTATTACCATACATGTCCAGCATGCAGGATTAATATTTTTAATGCAGATTTTCTTATTTTTTTTCCTATATAATCGAGCAGGCAATAAAACTGATGAGATTTGCGCGCCGAACGTCCTAACTGAGGCCCGCGGCCCCGGGCTGACAGCCAGTGTTGTCCAGACCCTGGACAAGACAGGTCCATCTGTCCTTCCTCCGCTCAGCCTTGTCTCTCGCCTGCGGGTACGCCAGGGTTCCCCTCCTCTCCTCTCCTCGCTGCTCTCTTCCTCGGGCGGACTGCGCTCCGGGCAACGAGGAAGCGGCCCCGGCTTAACGCGCAAAGTTCAGAAAGCCAGGAGTCTCCAGACGGCCTTGGCGACTCCTTAGGACTATGCCTCGCTGCCCTCCAGCCTGGAGAAAAGTTGCTCTGGGACCTCCCACCCTCTGGTCTCTCTCTGGCTCTGCTCCAGTCTAGGAGGCGGCGCTGGCGCGCGTTGCTCTCGCCTTGGCCGAGATCCCCTACCCGCCCGCGCGCCCGCCCGTCGCCCGCGGCCCGCGCGCCCTTCCTCCCTCTCCAAGTCAAACAGGTCAAGGCTGGGGCCGTGGCAGGGACAGGGTCCGGGAGGTTCCGGGACTGGGGACACGGGACGGGGAGTCCGGGCCGGGGCAAGGGCGGGGGCCGAGACCGGCCACGACTCACAGAAAGAACTCGGGAGAGGAGGGGCTGTCGCTGGTGGAGCCCGCCTCCCTGAAGCCGGAGTTGGCGAGTTTCTCGCACTTGACCTTGTAGGCGTCTCTCTCTCGGGCCAGCCGGGACACCTCCTGCTTAAGCTGCTCCACCTGCTGAATGAGCTGCGTCTTCTCATTCTCCAGGTGGTGTTTCTGCTGGACGCGTTTATACCTGCAAGACTGGGCGTAGCCCCGGTTCTTCAGGGTCCGCCGCTTCTGCTTCAGGCGGATCACCTCGTCCTTGGTGAAGCCCCGCAGGTGGCGGTTCAGCTCGCGCACCGACATGGACACGAGCTGGTCGTCGGAGAAGCGGTCCTCCACACTGCCGCTGCCGCCAGCCGCCGTCGCCGCGGCCGCAGCATGCGGCCCTGCCCCGGGGTGGCTGGTGGGTAGCTGCTGCGTGGGGCTGGCCGCGTTGGACGGCGGCGGCGACGCTTGGTGATGGTGGTGATGGTGCGGGTGCGCATGTGGGCCCAGTTCGTCGTGGGCCACGCCGGCAGCCTGGTACGCATGGTGCGGGTGTGGGTGGTGGTGGTGATGGTGGTGGTGGTGCGCGCCGCGGAAGCCGTCGAAGCTCTGCAGCGGCTGTGGCACTGGGTGCGAGCCGATGAGAGCCTCCACCGCGTCTTCGGGCGTCAGGTTGAGCGCCTCGGGGTTCATCTGCTGGTAGTTACTCGCCATCCAGTACAGGTCCTCGAGGTGGGTCTTCTCGGTAGGGCTGAAGCTGGGCGACGAGGGCACCGAGCTACACGGCGTGCTGAGCGGCGTGGACGACACTGAGCCGGCCGGCTGCAAGCGCGTACAGGGCCGTCCCGGGCGCTCGGCGCGCCCCAGCGGCTCCTTCTTCACGTCGAACTTGAGCAGGTCGAAGTCATTGACATACTCCATGGCCAGCGGGCTGGTGGGCAACTCGGGCCCCATACTCAGCTCCGCGGCCATCGCTGACGCGGGGCGCAGCCGCCGCCGCCGCCGCAGGGGAAACTTTGCGCCGGGCCGCCCGGGGACGAAGAGCGGCGAGCTGGAGAGGCGGGGAGCCGAGGGCGCAGCGGGCCGGGGCCGCCGGCCAAGCCTTTGTCTGGGGACGCGGCGGTGCGCCGTATAGTCCCGAGGCTGCCCGCGCCGCCCCAGAGCTTGGGGCTGTGGCCGCTCCGGGTCCTGGCCGGGCCGAGCGGGGCAGGATGGAGAGGCGAGTGGGGCGCGCGGCGGGGTGAGGGGAGACGCAGGGCGAGCGCCCGCCACTCGCTCTCTAGCTCTCTTGCTCTGGGGATCTCTTGCTCGCAGCCGCTTACAGCCTGGCAGTGCAGCTGTGCTGGATCCGCCGCCGCCGCTGCCTTTTATCGCCTTCCTGATGTCACGGGGACCCGGGCGGCCCGGCGAGCTGACCAATGGCTGCGCGGCCCCCACGGCCCGGCGGCGCAGGGCGGGGCGCGCCTGACAGCTCCTCCGCCCCCCGCGTCAGCTGACTCTCGGTGCGAGCTGCCCAGGAGCCGCCGAGGCCTCGCCAAGGGCTGGAGGCGAGTGGGACCGCCAGCCCCGGCCCAGCCCCCTCACCCTCCAGGTCCCAGCCCCCTCGAGCTCAACTCCGGTGCACCCCACCCCCAGACTGGATCGCTGCTTCCACCCCCTCGCGCGCTCTCCTTCCCCTTTACCCTTTGTCCTCCCCCAAGTCCGTGTCACCCCCAAGAAGGCTCAGGACGAGCGCCAGGACGACTCCTCCAGGGCCCTTTGTTCCCAAGAGGCCTCCGCCCTGTTGGGGACGCTTAGTGTGTCCGCGCTGCTGCGGGCCGTGTGTGTGCTGCTGGTGCCTGTGTTTCTGCAGGTCTGCGAGTATTTGTGTGTTGGGCGGGCGGGGGAGAGGCGGGGTTCGGGCTCCAAGAGTTGTATTCAGATCCAACTCTTGGCCTCAGGAGACCCTTTTTGGGCCAAGCGGAGTCCCCTCCAGGCGCGTGCGGTGTCCAAACCTTGAAATGCGACTCCACCGACCCCGACCCGTCCCGCGCTCGCCCCACCCCCAAATGCACACGATGAAGGGAGCGGCTAGAGAATCGACCAAAAGGCTCTGAACATTTTCTCCTACCAGACACCCGGGACCCTGTGCGCTCCAAAGCTTGGGCCGGCCAAGGCCACCCCGGGACGAGACTCCGGTTAGCTCTCCGCTGCCCGAGAACCGGTCCTGTTTTTGTTTGAACGTTTTGTAACGATTAAGCAGATGCGGGCGTTAGCCTGCCGCGGAGAGGCTCAAACAGGCATAAAGTGCGACCCCAAGTGGCCACTGTGCGCAATGATGCGCCAAGCCTCCTGACCAGCTGCAGGAAGCTGGGATCGCGCTTCGGACTCAACCCGGCCTTGCCACCCGGCCCAACCGGAGCCAACCCAGAGCGCGGTTGTGTATGCACTGGAGCCCACGACAGGTTCCCCTCCAACAAAGCACAGCACCCCCCCCCGCCCCCGGTGCCATCCCTGGACTCAGCCGCGAGCCTCGCGCTGATGGCCACCTTGAAACGCTGCGCCCCAGCTCTTGCGCCCCAGCCCTCGGGGGTTGCCCGCTGACTGTTCCCGGTCTGGGAAGGTCCTGGGCTGGGGAGGGCCGGTGGCCGAAAGCGGAAACCGCGAGGGAGCCTAGGGCTCACCGGCCGGAAATCTCCCCGGAGCGCAAACGGAGAGTTAAGAGCGCTTCGCACTAGACATCCAGACAGGGAGCTGCGCGCCCTCCCTTCCCGGGTCCAGGTTGGCCCTAAATTAGGGGTTCTTCCGGAGACCCCGGTCTGGGCGCTGAAACAGGATAAATCGCGAATTCGCTGGAGCCGGAGGCCCGACGCGCCTCTCGCGCCGTCTTCTGCTCTCCGGCTTTGGGTGCGTGCATCGAAAAACAGGGGAAGCGCGCACTAGGTGAGTGTGTCCCGGCTGCTGCCGGCGCGGGACCGGCACGACTGACGCCGCATGTAGGGAGCAAGTGAGAGACACCAATGCGGATGCAGCCAATTTTTTTTTTTTTAAGTGTTAGAAGGTAAGATATTTGCCTCCCCTTAGTCTGAAAACCCGCTCTATTCTCTTGCGTCCTCGGGGAGACTGGGCTGGAGCGTGGTCTGGGGCCCCTTGTTTTTAATAAAATGAATACATTTTAACTAAGCCTTGGGTTGAAAGGTTTGAATTAGCAACTGTAATGCCGGGAGAGCCCGTTTGCAACCCTCTGCGAAACGCGTGCTCTCCGCAGAAATGATTCTTCTGCTTCCAGGTAGAGCCTGGGCCCGGCCGCCGCTACGCCCCGGCCCGAAGCTGGACGCTAGAGACACGCACCCTCCAGGCTAGTGTCCCGGTCGCGTTCGCACGCGGTGAGCGCACACTCGGACCGCGGCTCAGCCGAGAGCGTCTCAAGGCAGCGCTGGGCGGGCCGCCTCGGGTCCGTGCAGACTGTGGCTCGTCGGAGACAGCCGACCCCGGACAAACGTACAGGGCTCTCCAGTAGCCCACAGAACCCGGGCTGGCAACGCCCTCCATCCGGGCCCTCCGAGAGCGCGCCAGATGCCGTGGCCTGCTGCTTGCGCACGGTAGCGCCCGGGCAGGACTGTGTCCCCCGCATGCTCTCTCGGATCTGCCTGACCCTCGCCGTCGAAGCCCCAGACTCCTATCTTAAGAGTGTGGCCTGTTGAGGCCCTGGGGGTTTCTGCAGCCCCAGCTCTGAGTTCCAAACGTCCCCCTCTCCAGGGGGCATCCTGCCTCGGTCTCAGGGTCTCTAAGACTCGGGCTTTGTTTGGGCAGGCGCGCTCCTCTTTGTCCCCGTACCTCTGCCTCTGTTGCGGTCATTCACTTCCCCTGGACTCTAGCTGGGATTTCTTTATCTCTAGCTTTTCGCCCCAAACCCCTTTCTTTGCCGCTCTCTCAGCCTAGCCACTCCCTCCTCGTCCTCTGTCCCCGCCATAAAATGTTGGAAAGACCACCCACCCAGCCAGGCTGGGGTGAGTGACGGAGACATGCGGGTCGCTCTGGCGTGGAGGCCCTGCTGGGCAGCCGACCTCATCTCGAGTCCCGGCCTTTCCTAGCTCCGGCTCCTGTTGTGGTCGACCACAGGGTGAGGCGCCCCAAGCCCTGTGGCCTGCTCCGGACAGCCACTGCGGGCCGCCACCTTCCCTGCCTGGGGGCTCCGGGTCAGTGCGCCAGGCACCCAGTCCACGGGTAGACGACCTTGCCAGAGGGCTGCACCGCATTCCTAAAAGACAGGCGGGGTCAAGGGGAGGGAGGAGGACAGTGAGAGGGGATGGTGGGCGAAGTGGAGAATCGAAAAAGAAGTAAAAAGAGCTAAGGGAAGGAGGCAAGAGAAACGGGAGCCTCTTTGGAGGGGGACGCCAAAGGAGCTTGGTGGCAGCCAGAGTCTTTATTGAACCAAGTTTGTTGTCTGTAGCCTTTGAAACTCCAATTTCAGGTTTTCATTCAAAAGCGACTCCCTCACCCCACCCATGGGCCAGAGGCGATGCTTCCAGGGCACATCACTTTGGGGTTCTTTAGCTACCGACGGTGATCGAGAGGGTGATCCAGGAAATTCTTTGGCGGTCCAAACCGCCGGGAAGCCCCAGGACCTTCAGGGGGAGGGATAAGTTTCTCCTTCGGGGAGAGCTGGGCCCACGGCTGGACTTCGGGCAGGAGGTTTGCCGAGTCGCCCCCTCCCTCCCCTGCCCAGCCCGCCGCTTGCGCCTGAGCCCTAGCGCGGCGTTCCTGGCAGCCTCGTTCCTCCCGAAAGTCGCCGCAGTCTAGTCGCTTCCCTGAAGGCTGCCAGTGCTTGGTGCGGGCGCGGGCATCTCTGTGCGCGCGTGGATGCAGCAGGTGGGAGCATGCAGGGGTGACTCTGTGTATGTGTGTGTGTATGTGTGTGTGTGTGTGTGTGTGTGTGTGTGTGTGTGTGTCCGCGCGCGCGCGCGTGTGTATGTATCGGGTGGGGAAGCGCAGCAAGCGGGTTGCACCGAATCGCAGAGCCTGCAACTCCCGGCCACATACCCCCGTGCGTTGCAAGTTTGTGCTATCCCTGGTCTCCAAGCAGAGGCTGGTGGCCCCAAGGGCCACAGGGCCTACTTCGGTCAGGGAGGGGCCTGAGTCAAAGGGGCCCCCAGGTGCCCCTTTTCAGCCTTTGCATCACCCAGATGTAGGACCACCTGTCTCCCCCAAGGAGCCCTGAAGTCTCTGCCACCTTTGCGGAGACCCAGTAAGAGGGGATTCTGGTCTCCCACCCGGTAAGGAGCCTCTCTAGGCCTGTGGCTGCCTAGGAAGATGCAGGAGGTTTTTCTGCTCTTCCTCCTTCTTCCCAAAGGCAGCTGTCACTTCCACTCTCCTCTGCCCCACACAAGGGCCATCGATTCCAACGCGCTACTTCCAAGGAGATCTTTAAAGTTCTGGGTCCCACTCGGTGCCCTTTAAGCAGCCAAGGCCTCAGCAGGCCCCAGTGGGCTGGTGGTCACCCTGGCTCTGCAGAGCCCTCAGCCTGCCTGCCTCCCCTGGGTAGCAGCACACCCCCACCACCACCACATACACACCTACACTTGGAAGAGGCAATTTAATATTAAAACTTATTTCACCTTTTTCTTTGTAATTGTTTTGATGTGGCTACTAGAAGATTTTAAATTACATATATGGCTCACATTCTAGTTTTATTGGACATTGCTGAACTAGACAACCAGTGGGCAGTATTACCCCCAAAGTAGATGAGATATTTGGTAGCAATATTCTTTCCCATTTGTACAGGGATTTTCAAGGCCTTTCACCATTCACTTTCTCATTCAATCCTCACAACACTAAAAAGTAGCAACTATTATTTTACAAAGATAGGTAGATACATAGGTAAAGAGGGAGGCAGGTAAGAACAGATGGCAGTGGCCTAAGAGTTTTATGCATATCAACCCATTCCATCCTTACAACTGCCATTAGAGGTAGATAGAGCATCCCCATTTTACACAAAGGATAACAAGGCTCGGTGACTAATTGATTTCTTTAAAGTTACAAGGCAGTGATGAGTTAGAACTTCTGGCTCCAAGTCCAGTGCTCAGAATACTATGAAGCATGTAGTCTCCACCGAAAATGGGGTGGCATTCCAGGGACCCCGGTCAGCACAATTTTTCTCCAGCTCCACACAGGATTAGTGATTTTGTGCAGGTCACAGCTGATCCTCTACCATGTGCCAAGTCCAGGCCAAGGGCTCGGTTATAGTGTTTAATGACATATATATATATATATATATATGCAGTCAAATGACCTTGGGCTGCTTCTTCCCTTGCCTCTTCCCCAGGAAGTAACTGAGCAGGCAGGAGGGTGGGAGAGAGACCTCTAAGGGGGTGCAAACCAAAGGAGATAAACTTTGCACAGTCCTCTCACTCTGTGCTCTACACTTGGCCTCAGCCTGACCTCTGATCCGGGTCCTGATCCTTGGTTCTACCTCTGCCCTGAGTTTGATCTTCAGCCCTCATTCATTCATTCGTTTCCTAATTATCAGGCCCCAGAGAGAGAGAGAGGATGAGGTGGCTCAGTGTTGATGAGAAGCTCATTGCTACTCAAAGCCACAGTTCAGTGAGGGATAACGGGGGGCGGGGGGGACCCTTCCCACCCCTACCCTCCATGACCCAGAGCACTAACTTCTTTAAGTTCCTTCATGGCCCATGCTGCGGCCTGCCACAGGGCCTTTGCATGCGCCATTTCCCCTGCCAAGAATGAGTCATTCTGTTTCTGAAGGATCTAGGTAGAGGAAATTGTGGGTCTTCCAAGGCCTCAGAGGAACTTGTATGCAAACAGACATGGGCGACAAGGAGAAAAACCTACAGGCAAGGACACGGTCCTGTAGGGAAATCGCACATGGTGGGTCATTCGGTAGGGCGCATACCTCTATCCCTTCCTTCTCCAAATTGGTAGATCTCAGGTTTGAGGGAGGGTTTAGGAAGTAACACAGTGAAGTTCAAGGAAATGGTTTGGTCAGCTAGTCCAAATATTTTTCACTTGAGAAAATGAAAAACAGATTCCTGAGCCACACTGATTTTAAAGGTCTGAAGAAAGCCTGGAAATCTGCATTTTAATAAGTTCCCTAGGTAATTCTGATGCATGGGATTCAAGAAACACACTTTGCCCACGGGCTTCTGGAGGAAGAGGCTCTGTCGGAGTTATTTCTGTGTCCCCCATGGCCAGTGCAGCGCCTACACCAGGAGGAGCTCAATTACATTTGTGGAATGAATGCATGAAAGAATGAAGGTAACAACTAGGCAAAGCTGATACTTCCTTGCAATATGACATCTCAGAATCTTCAGGCTTTTCCTGCTCATCCTCCAGCCCCCTCCTCTCCCTGAGCCCTTCCTTACTCTGTCATCTTCAGACCAAGGATCAACTGGGTAACCTGAGTGTCCCCGTCCCATTGGCCCCTCTGCTTTCCTCCTCTTTTGTCTGGATGCTTTTCTAGGGCCCAGGGGTCCAGCTTCTCCACCACCCGCTCGTTGCAGGGGAAGTGGCTGGAGTCTGCCCACTGCTCACAGACCAGCCACTGGGCCGGTGCTGAGCCAGAGCCTGTAGAGAGAATAATACAGTTTGGCTATGCCAGAAACCCAGCTCAGTTCAGCCAGGAGCTCCCGTGGCCACTTAATCTCTAGTTTTCCTTTTCTTCTTTTTAAAAAAATTATGCATGGTATAGGAGACTACTTTCTCATTGTAAAAAATGCAACAATGTAGTCTTTAACATCTGTGTCTAGGTGTTACAACTTGTTTTTTATTTTTACTGGACACTCATCTATGTCATTACATGGAGATCTAGTTCATTCGTTTTAACCAGTGCATAGCATCCTGTCCAATGGACAGTCTAGTTTTTTATTCACTCCCTTGTTGATGGACATTTAAGCCAATTTCAGTCCTTCAATTTTGCAAACAATGCTGCAACAAACAGCTTTTTACATGCTGCTTTTTGCACATGGGCAAGCATTTCTCTATAATAGATATCAAGAAATGAAATTGCTGGGCTCAAAGATATGCACATTGTCAGTGTTTCTCCCACATTGTGGCTGGTGGGTTCGAACTGCTGACATTTTGGTTGGCAGCTGGGCGCTTTAACAACTGTGCCGCCAGGGGCTCCTTTACTTTCAATGTTAAACCTGTTGCTGTCAAGTCGATTCTGACCAACAGTGACCCTGTAGGACAGAGTAGAACTGCCCCGTAAGGCTTCCAAGGAGCGGTTGGTGGATTCAAACTGCCATCTTTTGGTTAGCAGCCAAGCTCTTAACCACTGCACCGCCAGGGCTCCTTATTTTCAATTAGCAGTGTCAAATTAGCCTCTAACAAGATTGTAACTATTTCATTTTCCATCAGGATATGTGAAAGTAACCTGTTCCCCCACAGCCACACCAACAATAGGTTTTATCAGGATTCTGAGTGTCAATTCTATTTATGTCCATTCTAATTGCAATGCTGGGGATAAAGGCTCAGGAATGAATGTGGCCTCTTTCCTTTCCTCAAGGGAACTGGAAACCCTCCCATTGCAGTGTGTCCACAATGCGGGTGGGTCCCAAGCGAATAAGTCCTTGGCTCTGATGGGAGGGTGAGGGTTGACAGAGAGGGCACCTAACAACATCGGGCACATAGTAGGTGCTCAGTAAATATCTGTGGAAATGGAAAGAAGAGTCCCAAAGGTGTTTAAGCAACAGGCTTCATTCTTTTTCATCTCTCATGGAGACAAGGTATGCTCAGTGCCAGAGACTGGGCCAGGCTCCGTTCTGGGCACTAGAGATACAGCCAGATAAGCCCAGCTCAGGAGTTCTTTCCTGGGTCTCAGCCGCCGTCCCGGCGGCTCTGTGCCAGGTCCCTTTCACCTCTGCCCGTTAGCGATTGCTTTTGGTTTCTGTGTTGACAACTCCGTTTCTGTGTTTGGAGCGGCTGTTCAGTGCCATTTCCTGATTTAATATCAGCGCCAGCAAAGAGCAAGGATGCACAGTTAGCAGTTTTTGCTCCAAGTATTTTTCAAGTTCCCTTTTGATGTAAGGGTTGGGTTTGCAGCTTCCCTGATCTTGCTGAGCAGGGAGGGAGGTATGGGGGAAGGAGCTGGGAGCCAGAGATGAGTGCAGAGGAGGGGAGGCCCAGAGAAGATCCATTCGCTCCAGCTGAGCTGGAGGACCCAAGCTCCTTTCTAGAAAGGGGAAGGTGGAAGGCTCAGAATGGACATCAGGCGGGCTACAGGGCCGCTGGACGGTGTGGCTTCTGTAGCAGAGCTGCTGTCACCCTTCTCTGTGTGTGTTAAGGTGTGCTCATATGTCTATGTGTAGTGTATTTTTATGCAAATATGCACACCTTCTGTGTTTGCTAAATTTTTTTACAGCAACATGTAAAAAAAATTAGCATAGTGGTGCTTACGAAAACATCTCCTCATGGGGGAGGTTGGCATGGTTGGCAAACAAACGTAGAAGCTGTGCATTATTTGCGTGAAATTGCAGGGTATGTCTCTGTCACAAAAACAAAGGGCTGAAAAGCTTAAATAAGCTAGCATGATTACATTTAAAACACCAGAAAATGAAAACAAAACAAAAACAAAATGGGTTCAGAGACAGATACAGATCCCACTGGTGCTCAGTTTTTGTTTTTGTTTTTTGCCTGAGCATCTACTGTGCACCAGGCCGTCTGCAAGCCTGGGTGCTAGGAACGCAGAGACTGAGGAGCTCATCTTCTTCTGGTGGGAACTGATTGTTTCACTACACAATCATCAGTGCGCCCCTGGATAGTGCCAATGTTTAAGTCCTCAGCTGCTAACTGAAAGGTTGGAGATTGCAGTACACCCAGAGATGCCTTGGAAGAAAGGCCTGGTGACCTACTTCCAAAAATTCAGCCAATGAAACCCCTATGGGGCGCAGCTCTACTTTGACCCACATGGAATCTCCGTGAGTCAGAATTAACTGGAAGGCTACTAGTTTATGGTCAATGCAGTGATGGAGGCATACACAGGAGCCGTTCACATAAAGGAACACATACACACACTCACACTTGAGCACAGGACATAGGAAAAGACTAGAACTTCACCCTCAGAGTTCTTGAAGATCCTGCCCTCTCACCTACAGGCACTTATGTGCCCTGTTGTTGGGTCTCCTATCTACCTCTACTACCTCATCTCTGGGTCTCGCCCTCTGAGACCATCCCTTCTCTTGGGCCCTCTGAGAAGCAGATGCCAAAACCAGATTAGGCATGCAAGAAATTTCCTGGGCAAACACCTGCGGAGGCTAAAGGAGGGAGGAGCAGGAGCAGCAGATAGAGCCTTCCACCCACAGTGCTGGTCTGACCCCAGTGGAAGGACCACCAGGGAAGGAGAGAGGATTTGGCAGGAAGAGTCTCAGACTGCTGCCCTGTTTTAGGAAAGTTTCAACCAGGTTGATGAGGCGTTCTTGAGCCAAAGTCACCCGTTGGAGGCATTCCCTGGCCTTCAGGAATGGCTAGCCCTGGCACGTCCTCCCCGCTGTGCTCAGTCACCAGGTGGCAGCACCTGGGAGGAAGCGCAGCCTCAGCTAGAACACCCTGGTAAAGTCAGAGGTATGGATCTGGGGCTGTCAGTCAGCTCTGCTCCCACAGCAGTTTCTCTTGAAGGGGACTTGAGTGGGCATTTCTGTGGCCACCACTCTCCCTGCTTCCGTCCAGCCCAGGCAGACTCCTAGGTAGTGAAATGAACACCAGGAAGCACTTGGTGAGTATTTTCTACATATGAGGGGCTATGCTACATTTAGCATGCATCACTTCACTCAGTTCTCCAAACAACCACATACATAGGTACTATTATCCTTATCCTCCTCATTTATAGACGATGAAGGTGAGGCTCAAGTAAATTAAATCACTTGCCACAGGCTGCAGCTAACACATAGCAGATGAAGGATTCAAAACCTGTTTGGCTCTAACCACTGCACTAGACTATTTTGGTCAGGAAGAGCCTTGGCAAGGTTAAGCAGGAGGCTCATTTTGCCCTTTGCACCCATCACTCTTGCTGCTGATCCCCTGTGATGGGTTAACCACACAGTCCCCCAAGAAATCCCTCAGGTGTCATCAGGGCCAATGGCAGGCCATTCCAGGTTGACTTCAGGATGCCAACAGCCTGCTGGTCAGCTTCAAACAGAAAGCCCAGAACATTCCCCTGACGGAAGCATTCTCCACAGCCATATCTGTCCTTTGTCCTTGGGCATCACCTCCGCCAGGAAGCCCCCCTGGCTGACCCATGTTTCCATAGTTCCTTATACAGACCTCCATCATTGTATTTATCACATTATGCAAAAAATGCCTGTTGTATCTGTTTCCTCCTCTAAACTGGGCCCCTCCAGAACCAAAACCAGGTCTGCATCATGCTAGTGTCCCTAGCACCAAGCTCATGGGGGCCTGGCACTGGAGAGGTAGCAATGCATGGAAGAGGATCTCTAGCAAAGGAAAGCTGGTCCAGGGCATCAAGAAGACACCTTTGGAGGGCGTGGGCTCCTTGCCTCAAGAACCATTGCTTCATGTTCAGAAGCATTGCCTGCACTTCCCAGCCTGACCACCAGGGGCCTCATCAAGCCCCCCCAAACCCATAAAACCAAACCCATTGTCTGGAGTCACTCTAGACTCATAGGAACCCCATATAGGATGGAGTGGAACTGCCACATAGGGTTTCCAAGGCTGTAAATCGTTACAAAAGCAGACTGCCACATCTTTCTTCCACAGAGCAGCTTGTAGGTTTGAACTGCTGACTTTTCAGTTAGCAGCGAAGCACTTAACCACCACTCCACCAGGGCTCCTTACCAACAGCCAGCCACCCCCGCCCCGCAGTATTAGCACCAGGCTTCTCACTTCTCTGTGGCAAAGCAGTGCCTCCCCATGGTACCCCACCTTCTCTGTGGGGGCCAGGCCCAGGCTTGTACCCATGCTCTCCAAAGCCTCAGCAGCTGCTCTGCCGCCAGTGGCCCAGTGGGTAGCTCCAGCCAAGAAGGAGAGTTATTTTTATTTATTTCTTCTTAATCATGAACTTAATTTAGCTGCTAATCAGGTTACCATGGTGATTTGCACTGGATTTATAGCAGTTTCCTAAAGCGCCTTTTTCTCAGTCTTTGGGTAAATGAATAAAATTTGGGTGATGCAAAGCGCATAAATATTGGGTGTCCTAGGAAAAGGTCAGATACATCTGTTGGGTCTTTGCCTTTCACTCTGCCAAATGTGCTTAAGAAAGAGCCAAGGCTCTGGGTGGAGCCTGGGTTCCTCTCTTCTGTCCTCCCTTTAAAAGCTTCAGTGGATCCCTATTACCAAGCAGGTAAAGTTTGAGATTCTATACTGCTTTCTAGGCCCCTGCCTGCCCCTCTAGCCTCCCCTCCCTCATGCTCCCTGACATATCCCCTACCTTTCAGCTCCCCCCTGCTGTTCCATGCATGCTGGAGCCTCTGTACCTTTACTTGTGCTGTGCCCTGAGCTGGAAGGCACCCCTAGACAGTGGGGTGCCCTCAGAAGTCTCTAGAAGGGTAAACTTCCCTCTTCCCTGGCCTGGAAGTGACTGCAACCTGGCTTGTCTTGGGATCATACCCCATTCCAGGGTGGTATTTAAAAAAAAAAAAAAATTTTTTTTTTTTTTTTTGAGTCCTCTTACTGGCCCTGCTATCACTCTGGGGTGGGTGGGAGGGTGGTATCATGCTGGCCAGGAGAGCAGGGCAGTAAGGTGGGATGGGGTGGGGGAGGAAGTGAGGAATTGGCAATTTGACAACTTTATTTTTATTGTCTGGGGGGGCTCACCTACTGTCCATCACAGTAGTGTGGGGCGGGCAGGTACACAGTTCAACTCCCTCCTGTGTCTCACATCAGAGGGTCTCTTACCTTGGCCCAACTGAAAGCCCCCCTGTAGCTCCCAGAAGGGACAGTGTCTCCATGCTAGAGGCCACAATTCCCAGGTTTCCCCTGAGGACTTGGGGCTGGCTGCCAATCAGTCCTGGGATCAGCCACAGTCCATTAGCAAGTACCCAGGGCTCAAGGCGCCAAAGGAGCCACCAGGAATCGGCGCCGGAGCCTGCTCAGGGAACCCAAAGCCACCTTCAATTATTGTCTTGGCCTGTGTAATCAGATAAACTGGACCCTCAGACTGTAGGCTGGCTCGCTAGGCTCAGAAACCCATCTAGCCTCCAGTCCTGCACCCTGAGCTACCCAGCCACCCTCCAGGTCTGGATGTAGGTGCAAGCCCAACAGGAGACCATTCCTGAACCTCCCAGGTCACAGGAGGAGCAGCCTGGCCCCTTTGCAGGAGCCCAGCCCGTAGGGAATGCTGTGTAAGCTACTTCAGTTACCACCCCTCCCTGAGCGTCTCTTCTCTCATCCGGAAAATGGGGCCATAGTGTAATTGCTGCCGAGCCAGGCCAGTCACTGACATAGTGGGCACCAAATATCATAGACTGACTTTTGCTTCTGGCCCTTCTGAGCCTGGAGAGAAAAACTGTGATAGAATTCTGGACGTTTATTTGCTTTTGCTTCAACACTAGGGCTTGAGAGAGGAAAGGTCAGTTCCCACAATGCCTTTGGGAGGGTGAGGTTAGCAGGCCTAGACACCTGTAACAGTGACCCAGAAGGAAATGTCCATGATGTGCCAGGCAAGCCTTCAATGGCCACAGAGATTTTGGAGGCATGTTTGTCTGTTTGCATCCCCAGAGGAGTTCCGGCCAAAATGGACATGACTGGAGGGTGGGAGCATGGGGGAGAGTGCCCTGAGTCATGTTCAGCCTCTCGAGGCATGGAAGGATCAGGGGGTCCAGACACAATAGCCTAATGCTTGAGAGAGTCTGGGGGCTCTAATCTTAGCTCAGTGACAAACTTACTGTGTGATCTTAAGTAAATCGCTTACCGTCTCTGGGCTTCATAGGAGTTTTTCTGGGGAGGCCAAATTCCACTCAAATGATTTGTCTCCAGTCCCCTCCCCAGCATGTGAACTCATCAAGCTGGTTCTGAACCATCTCAGAGCAGTGAGGGAGAGAAAGTATGACTTTATAAACGTTCAAACACGCTAATGCCCTCGGGCCACTGGGGGCTGCCTTATTCCACCCCAAGAGTACCTTAGAGTAGTAACTAACAGACGCCGATCCCTGCAAGCATCTAGTATGGAGGAAGCAGGAAACTTCCCATTGTGTCACGCAGAATTGTGTTTAAGAGCACAGGCTCTGCGTTCAAATCCTGACTCTGCCACTCACTGGCTGTGTAACTTGAGCAAGTTGCCTAACCTCTCTGGGCCTCTTCTTCCTCATCTGTGTAATGTGGGTTGTTGGGAGAATTCAGTGAGTTAATACACATTAAGCACTCAGTGTTGTGTGTTAACAATTATGTGCCAAAGATTTCCCCACGGTGTTAGTTCTCAGAGCTACTATTATTAGCCCTATCTTAGAGTCAAGGAAACTGAGATGCAGAAAAATTAAACCTCTTACCCAGACCGGGTGCTCTAGATTAGTGCATTTATCCTCAGACCATGTTGCTCCCACATCTGCTCAATGTGCAAAGTTCTCAACTGACTTGTTTTGCACAGCAAGTTCATATAGCAATGGGAATGGAGAAAGGAGTAGGGGGTGGATTAAGAAGGACATGGTGAGTCACTGATCGATCTTAAGGTCATTAAAGAAGAGACAACTAGACCTCAGGATGTGAAGCAGGAGGACACGCAGCATATCTACAGAGGCATCTAGCCAAAACTTGATGTGACTCCGGTCCCATCTCTGATCTGACAGCCAGATTCCAGGAAACACAGGGGATGGAGGAACACCGTAAACATGGCCACAAGGAGGCAACCAGCCCAACCCAGAACATGCAGGGTACATGACCCGGACTCTTCAAGAGTAAAGAATATGAAAAAAGTGGGAAGAAAGTCGTGAGGGGGCAGGGATTGATGTTGTTACAGATTAAAAGAAGTCAAAGAGACATTATCAATCAAATGCAATGTTAGAGCCGGAATCAAACAAAATAAAAGTAAAAAGATGTTTTTGAGACAATCAGGGATATTTGAACATCGACCAAATATTGAATACGAAAGGAAACTTTTTTTTAATTTTATTATGTGTGGTAATAGTATTGTAGTTATGTTTTAAATTTTTTTAAGTTCTAATCTATTAGCAATAGGGAGTCCTGGTGGCAAGATGGTTAAGCAGTCAGCCGGCTGCTAACCAAAAGATCAGCAGTTCAAACCCACCAGCGGCTCAGCAGGAGAAAAGACCTGGCTATCTGCTCCTGTGAGGATTACAGTCTAGGAAACCCGACCCGGTAGTTCCACTCTGTCCTGTCGGGTCACCGTGAGTCGGAGCCACCTCGCGGGCACACAACAACGGCTATTAGCAACACCTCCTAATGTATTTATGTGTGAAATGAAATGATGTCTAGAATTTAAGTATTCCAGCAAGGGAATAGAATAAGGGGTACAAGAGTGTTTATTATAATCCTCTCTACTTTTGTGTATTTTTGAAAATGTTCATAATAAAAAGTTTAAAAGAAAAGGAGGGAGGCAGATCAGGATGTAAAAGGAGTGACAAGTACAGGTTCCAGAATCATTGGTTGTGAGTGAGGTTTGGCCCCATGGGGATGGGAGTGACTGAGAAGGCTATTTGGTCCCCTGGCCACCCAAGGGAAAGTGAGTCTCTGCATACCAACCTGGAGTTCATTCATTCATTCACTCATTCATTCATCTCCTCCGTTCTTTCATTCATTAACCCCCCAACTCATTCATTCATTTATTCAGTCAACCCACCTATTTGTTGAGAGCCTATGATGTGCCCCAGAGGAAGGCTCTGGGGATATAAAGTGATCACCTCTGCCCTCAAGGTGCTGACTGTCTAGGGAGGAGGGAGCTGACTGCTTGTCAAATCCACCATCAAACAGGTGTGTCTTCACAGACTGAAAAGCCTGAGGAAGGAAACAGATTTCGGGCCACCAAGGGGCCTCATATGAGGAGAGGAAGCTTGGTCTGGGATGAGGGGTGGTCAAGGAAGGCCTCTCTGAGGATGTAACATTGAAGCTGAGACTTGAACAATGAGGAGACAGTCTTCCTTGGTGAAGAGCTCAGGGAAAAGTGTTCAGGTAAAGAAAACAGCAAGAAGCACAAATGTCCTGGGGCAGGAAGGAGCTGGCATCTCAAGAACGCTAAGTCCAGGAGAGTGGCTGGAGCAGAGGGTGGGAGGGAGAAGATTTGAATGAGATGAGAGCCTTGTAGGCTGGGGACCATCTGGGGCTATTAATCGCTGTTCTTTCTTGAACCAAGAGAAACTCCCCTCCCGTAAACAGAGCATGCCTTGTGGACACACAGGCCTTAGGCTGAGCTGACAAATGCCCTCGCACATCATTAAGACAGGCCTTGGGAAAGTTTGTGTAGATGTTGTCTGGCAAAAATGGTCTGCTCACTTCAAGAATTTTAATTTGGGAGCAGGGTGAAGGGGAAGGGAGGGAGGCAGCCGTGGGGCAGAGAAGAGGCCACTACAATGGGAATCGTTGGAATCGCTGAGTAAGTAATACTCCCAATTAGAGATTTAAAACCCAATGAGTGAACGGCAGACCTGTGCCCCACTCAGCCCCTCCCTCCCTTGGCCAGCCCCAGCCAGGAGAAGGAAGTCCCAGAAGGAAGGGCCAGTGATTTATGGCCCTGAGACAAAGGGTCCTGAGGAAAAGCCTGTGAAACTCAGACTCGTTGTTGGAACAATTAGAGCCCATCCATCTACTGGAGTTAGCGCAGCATCCGGAAAATGGGCCTGGGACCAGGGCTGGCACAGGCTGAGTACCAGGTCTTTGCGTGGGACTTCCCACATGCTAAGCAGACATAAAGGCTTGGAAGCTGGGGGTACAAGCCCCGTTTTTCAGATGACAGAAATGACACTTGGAAAGATGACTTGCTCACGGTCATCAGCTAGGAAATCAAACTCAGGTCTGTCTCAGGACATACAGAGTGTCTGATACTCTTTTTTGTCATATCTTATGGCCTCCATGGCAGTTTCTGCAGCTGCCTGGAGTGGCTGGTCCCTTGGAAGCTACAGGGCTTTTTCTCCAGTTTTCCAAAATTGGGCTGTTGTTGCCCATGCAAAGGGGCTTGGCTTCCAGCTCTGAATTCAGCTTAAAAAACCAACCCGGGGTATCCCAAGACAACAGCAGCCTCCTCTTCTGCAGAAGCAAGGGCTCACTTTCTGCCAATGGAGCTATGATTCTACAGAGGCCTTGGAGGGTTCATGGGCAACAGCCCCCTGCCTCCAAACCACCTGCAGTGCTCTAGGCCAGCAGGAGACAGGTGTGTGAAGAAGTACCTCTCAGGACACATGCACATCCCTCAATGAGCTGACAACCGATCCCACAAGGTCAGGAAACACTGGGTCTGATCCAGCTCTGTGGTCCCCATATGGAGCCTGGACCAGAGAAGACACCCAGCAAATGTTTCCAGAATAAAAGAATGGGCCTTTGGCATTGGAGCCATTGCAACAAACCCCAAATTCAGAAAAAATTAAGTGGCTTATTCCATGACGAAGAGATGGAGAAATACTTACGGTATAACGCTCACTGGAAAAAAGCAGACTACCAAACCATGTAGCAAAAATATCCCCGCATAAATCCAGGATGATTTTAATCGTGTAAAATAGTATGCATATATTCTGTGCAGAGAAAAAACCCTGGCTGAAGATGTAAACTCAAATATTAATAGTCATATCTCTGCCATTGCTTTATGCATGATTTTATTTTCTTTTTATTTCTTTTCCAACGTGTATGAAAGGAACACGTGCAATTTTACAAATATTACGGAAAGGCCATAACTGTTTTTTGTTTTGTTTAATAATATAGTTGTAAAACGCTTAGGGCTACAGCCTGCCTCTCTGAACCCACGGAGTGCCAGATAAGGCTCCCTTATTCCATGAGCTCAAGAAAAAGTCCCCTAGTCCCGCAGACCCTAGGGCCCACAGGCCTCAACAGTGGCTGTGAGCCGCCTTCCCGGCTCACACCAGCCCCTGGAGCTGCCTGTTCTCTGCCCAACACCTTTGGGTGGAGAGCGTGGACGCCAGCCTAACAGCCCATCGCCCAAATGCTCACCACCACCGAGCGCATTTCCATGACTCCTTTCTCCATAACCAAGTCAGTAAATCAAAGCGCATCTCGTACACAAGGTGGGCCCTTCCTGGTAAAACACAAAAAAACTTAATCTTTGGTCCAGAAGCAGTAGATTGCGGCGACAAGTCGGCAGCCAAAACCATTAATCTTTGCCGCGTTCCCCAACTGGCCCGAGTAGTAAAGAAGATAATACCCCAGCAGAATCAGTGACCCACTACAAATTGGTCCTGAAAGGTCCACCAGCATAAATAGACTTTTGCTGATCCAACACTTGTTAGGAACCCCAACAAAGAGACTATTGGCTCATCTGATGAGCCGCTTGCAATGGGCCCTTGCAATGGCTGGTGATGGATGACCGTCCTCCCTTGGAGGGGAAGATGCAGCTCCTGGTATGGGGCCCTTTCTCATCTTAAATTTGTCCTCAATAAATCACAGGTGCAGAGGAGCCGGCATCGGTTTCATTACACCTACACGCTCCAGTATCAATCACGCCACCATGGCGGCCTGTCTGGGTGCAGTTCATTTCAAGTGACTTTTTCTGTTCTGATTCAGTTTCCACCGCGGTGCGCGCCTCCAAGGAGCTGGGGCTCGGAGAGTGGGAGGATAAGGCTCCTCTCTGAAGGCCTATGCTTCCTTGGCCTCAGCAACTGTTCCCTCCTCCTTCTTCATTAACTAGTCCCCAAATAGGTGATCATTTTCTGAGCTCTGCTCCCAGGCCCGGGCAAAAGGCTGAATGAAGCCTCAGAACCAGAAAGACTTGATCTCATGTAATGGCCCTGACACTTGCTATCTTGGGGCAAATCCCCCCACTTGGCTGAGGTTCAGTTTCCCCATCTGGAAGATGGAGATACAGTGAAACCTAAAATCTGCAGAAGCTGGAACCTGTATGAGGCAGAAACCTGTCAAAGCAGGAAAACTCAAATATTTTCCACTAAAACGAGAGATAGAAAAATGGTAAGACTGCACCCTGTCAAAGTCGGAAAGCTCTCAAGACCTGGGAAAACAAGGCAGTCCCGAAGAGTTCCGGCTGTCACAGGTTTCGCTGTAATAATACCTACCTGCTGAGATCCAGCACAGCAAGAATATATGTAGAGAGCCTAGCTCTGTGCTGGGTACAGAAAGCCACTTGCCACTGAGTCAACTCTGACTTGTGGTGACCCCAGGTGTGTCAGAGTAGAACTGTGCTCCATGAGGTTTTCAGTGGCTAATTTTTCAAAAAGTAGAATGCCAGGCCTTTCTTCCAAGGTGCCTCCAGGTGGACTCCAACCTTTCGGTTAGAAGTTCAATGCTTTAACCATTTGCAATACCCAGAAACTCCATGCTGATGATGTTGGTTCGAGCCCTTGCCCCTTCCTGGCTGGCTTGCTGCCTAGAAAGAAATCATTGCAGGGCTGCCTAGTCTTGCTTTCTCTTTGGTACCAGGCCCATGAGAAAGTGGACCTTCTGTGGTTCCTCTTCCCCGTGTCCACCCTGCCTGGACCACTCCGGTGTCTGCTGCAAAGGTGTGTCACTTACAGCTCAGAATTTATGAAGAAGCTGCCACAGCTCGTTTTTTGTCTTGTTCGTTTCATTGTAGGTAGTTAAAATACACTTAAAACTAAGGACACCAGAGAGCTCTCAGACCTCTTTTTAATGCACATAATCAAATACTTTAATGTCATTAAATGCATGTATAAGGTTCATCATAAAAGCCGTGAACTTCTCTTTTAAAGGATCATAAATGGAAATAGATGGTTTCTTTTTAGGCAGGCCCTAAACCCATCTGCCTGTGGCCCTAAGGCCGCTATGGGCTTCTCAGGCCAGCACAGAGTGACTCCCTCTGCTGCCGGAAGGAGTGCTGGAGGCCTGTTGGCAGGCCTGTAAATCGTTAACCAGGTGAGCACATCTCTGAGAAGAGGAGAGGGGAGGCAAAGGACCCGGCTCCCCAGCCAGTCAGGAATGTCAGACAGAACAAGATTTTCAAAAAGACACTTCCATTCACTGTAAACCTACAAGGAGCTGGAGTGACAGGGCCATTTATTTGCAGAAGAGTTGGGGAGAGGGTGTGAAGGGGAGTCTAGGAGGAGGTGGAGGGAGAAAGGGAAAGGAAGGAGAGGTCAGGGGAGGGGGAGGAGGTTCAGAGAACAGGTAGAGAAAGGGAGACAGAAAGGACATGGGACAGGCTTTACCCCAGCACACACAGTGCTTCATCAGCGCCGTACGTTGGCTGAGAATATGGAGGCAGACTGTACAGGGCCTATATACATGCAATACATCTGGAATATAAGGGGCACTGGGTAGTGGCACAGTAATGAAAGTACTTGGCTGCTAACCAAAAGGTTGGTAGTTCAAACCCAGCCGGTGGCTCCGTGGGAGAAAGACCTGGCAATCTGCTCCCATAAAGATGACAGCCAAGAAAACCCTATGGGGCAGTTCTCCTATGTCACACGGGGTCACTATGAGTTGGAACCAGCTCAACAGCACCACCACCAACAACACACCTAGAATATGGCAGTAGTAGAATGATGATGACAATGATGATACTGAGCACTTATCGGATGTCCGGTCTTGTGTCTAAATCCTTTATAAGCATGACCTCATTGAATTCTCCTAACAACCCTGTAAGATAAATACTACATTTCATCCATTCTGAGATGCACATATTCCTCCCCCACCCATGTTAACATCTCTGAAGTTGAGATGCATTTTACAATCACCGTCAGCCCTTTAGCCATCTTGATGGCATTGTCCTATCTGCACATGATCATCAAAACCTGCAGAGTGAGTATCCACGGCTCAGAAGAAAATCCCAGGGACAGCAAAGGAGCGGTTTTTAAAGACATGCTACATCACTAATGCTTGTGGTTTCCAGAATATGATATTGTGTAGAAAAACATGGCCATCAACAACACTGAGTCAATCTCAGAATATGAAGAAGTTTTAGGGATGCCTTAACTCAGTTCACTTAGTTTCCTTTTTACGTATGCTCAAAGGTTATATGTGATAATAATAAAAAAAAAAGCTGTCTAGATAAATTCAGAACAGTTCTTTCAATAAGTATAAAATCAAAATTCTAAGTGATAAAAAAGTATCATACAATAATTTAATGGGCAATGATTCCGTTTTTCTTTTTTTTTGCAGTTTTTTTTTAACCTTTTCATTGCTAAGAATATACACAGCAAAACATACACCAATTCAAAGGACTCTACACGTACAATTGAGTGACATTAGTTACATTCTTCCAGTTGTGCAACCGTTCTCAGCCTCTTTTTCCGAGTTGTTCCTCCCCCATGAACATAAACTCACTGCCCCCTAAGGTTCCTATCTAACCTTTCGAGTTCCTGCTGTCAATGGAGCCCATATAGATAGTTCTTTAAAAAACATAATGCTCAAGGCAGGCATCTTTACTAGTTAAGCTAAACTACTGTTCGGCTTTAAGAAGAATTCAAAGGATATTTTTGGTTTAAAGTTTAAAGATTTCTCAGGGCAATAGTTTCAGGGGTTCATCTAGCCTCAATCCCATTTTTCTTAATGTGTCATAAAGCAATGATGTAATATACAATCACTGGTTTCTTGGATTAGGTGAAATATGGTCCTATTCCATCTTACAGAGGAGCAAGCTGAGGCTTCCTAACCCCTTGCCATCAAGTCGATTCCAATTCATAGAAACCCTACAGGACAGAGTAGAACTGCCCCTTAAGGTTTCCGAGACCATAATCTTTACAGAAGCAGACTGCCACATCTTTCTTCCACGGAGTGGAAAGTGCCAACCTTTCTATTAGCAGCCATGTGCTTAACCACTGCACCACCAGGGCTCCAATCTGAGATTTAAAGACCTTTACTTGCCCAAAGCCACACTGAAGTCAAAACCCTTAATCTGTCCAACTCTAGGGGCTGTGTTCTAAGTCATGATCCCTCCTCCGACATCTCTGGAGTTAGGCAGACTCTTACCACTTACTGGCTTTGTGACCTTGAGAGAGTGACTTCTAGCTTCTGAGCCATAAAGCAGAGATGCTAATGAAACCTGCCTCTCATAGTTGTGGGGGAGGAAACCCTTACATGAGAAGGTTTAGCATAGTGCCTAGACGTGAGAGTGAAATAAGGGTCTGCTTGCAGGTGACTGGAGGCTCCAAACAGCGTCCCCTGCGTCACCACAGCAGCTGCCTAAAGGCCTGGGCAGCAGCAGGAGCCCAAATCTAGGCCTGGAAAGTGGAAGCATCAATAGAAGATTCTTCTAGCCCTCACTAGAGACAAGCCAGTCGAAACGCACTTCCTGCTGCTTCCTTCTGACTAACAGAAACAATGCCATAACAACCATCATAATGGGTTGTTGTTGTTATTATTAGTAGCACTGTTTGCATTTGTTGAGTGCCCACTCTGTGCCAACACTATTCTAGGGGATTTTTGTTGTTGTGTGCTGTGAAGTTGATTCCGGCTCACAGCAACCCTATTTGACAGAGTAGAAATATCCCACAGGGTTTCCTAGGTTGTAACCTTTATGGGAGCAGATCACCAGGTCTTTTCTCCCTCAGAGAGCTTGATGGTTTTGAACCATCAACCTTTCAGTTAGTAGCTGAGTGCTCAATCATTGCACCACCAGGGCTTTTCACATACTCTATCCTCACAATAAGCCCACAGTAAACCCTCACAATGAATGGCGGTTAGAGCCCACACAGAGGCTACTCGGGGGACCTGGCCTTCTGCTTGCATAAAGATTACAGCCTCAGGAACTCTATGGGGCAGTTCTACTCTGTCATGTGGGGTGGCTATGAGTCGAAAATTGACTGGATAGCAC
Source organism: Loxodonta africana (assembly GCF_030014295.1). Classification (NCBI taxonomy): domain Eukaryota; kingdom Metazoa; phylum Chordata; class Mammalia; order Proboscidea; family Elephantidae; genus Loxodonta; species Loxodonta africana. The sequence continues at coordinate 39,971,482 of NC_087365.1, forward strand.
CTAAAAACAACAAGCCCAAGAGTGGGCATGTTACAGGTAAGGGGGAACACAGAGAGGTGAAGAACACAGTGTTGCTTTGAAGTATCTTGATCTATGCAGGGAACAACAAATCCAGTGTCAGGCTAATTTGGTGTTTTGGGGTCCAGCAATCCATTGCTGTTAGGTCTGAGATTTAAGCTAAGAAGCTGGCTTTTTTAAAAATCATAAAGGATATCTTTCCTCCCTGAATATAAGATAAAACCTGTATATTATAGAAAATTTGGAAAAGAGTTGATAACAAAAAGACATGACCACACATAATCCCATAGCCCACAGACCATCCTGTGGTTCACATTTTGTTTCCTTCCATGCGTATTTCTATTCTTATTTTATACAAGTGACATTATACAGTGAAACCTGTGAGAGCCGAAACTTAATGCGGCTGCCTTGCTTTTCCCAGTCTCACAAGTTTTCTGCCTTTGACAGGGTGCAGCTTACCATTTTCCTATTGCTCCTTTTAGTGGAAGCTATTTGAGTTTTCCTTCTCTGGCAGATTCTCACCCTACACAGGTTCCAATTTTGCAGATTTCACTTTACATGCAATTTTATCCTGGTTTTTTTTGTTGTTGTTGTTCACTTTGCACAAGCTTTTCCTCATGTATCAGAAACCCTTGGACAACATCATTTTAATTGTTACATATTTTAGTGACTAAGTGGCAGTGATCTACCCCAACCACTCCTCTAGTGTGGAGCATTTAGGTAGTTTCCAAAACTAAAATGTAGATCTGTGTGCCTGAAGCTTTGTCTGTTTTTATTTCCTTGGGATCAATTATTTAAACTAGCATTCCTGGGTCAAATGACATGAACATTTTGATATTCTTGATTTATATTTAAGAGATTTCAAATTATCCTTGCCAGCATTGAACATCAACATTTTTTAAATTCAACGTTTTTTAAATTAATTGGACAAGGGAAAAATTTTCTCTGGTTGTTTTAAATTAACATGTTGTTGTTTGCTAGTAAATATGAACTTTTGTTTTTTAACTTCATGACCTAATTACATTTGTGAATTTGGGGAATTACAACAGAGTAGTCCTTTTTAGTCCAGAGTTGCCTGAGTTTGCCTCCTGGCTCCCCACTTACAGTCTTTGTGACCTTGGACTGATTATTTAACTTCTCGAGGCTTTACTTCTTCTCATCTTTTAATAGTGATGATAATAACCACACCTACCTTGGAGGGTCTTTGTGAAGAATGAAAATTACATGTGGTAAATAATACCTGGCATATAGTAGGCAATCAATAAATAATAGCTACTTCAAGTTCTTCTTTCGTAAATTCTTTTCGTATCCTTTCCTCATTTTTCTCTTGGAATCTTCATATTTTTCATATCAATTTGAAAGAGGTCATTTTATATTGAGAGCATTAGCTCTTTGTCTTACGTGTTGTGAATATTTTTTAACTGGCTTTTAAAGCTACATCTTTCTGCCCTGATGGTCTCCATGAAATTATCTTAGGACTATCACAGTAAGACTCCGAGAAGTTATTTCTATTACGTAAAGCTTTGGAAAAAAGGAGGGGTGTTAATTTCCAGTGATACTCCTCAGAAAACATGGCTTCAATCTGAAATGCTGGGTTTCCAATAGATGAAGGCAGAGTTGATGGGGTCTGTTGTGTCCACAAAATGGTGCTGAGGCCGGATGTTTTCTGTGGTGCACCAGGAGCCTCACCACAGCTCCAACATGTTGATGTCTGAACACTTTGTGTCAGAGAAAGAAATAACAGAGCTTCTGGACATGGATCTCTCTGGAGCCCATTCTTTCTCACTTCTGAAGCGGTCCTCATGTTCACAATGATATTTTAGTATAAAAAAAAAAATTCCGTTTGTACACCACCAGTCCTGCACAGGCAGTGTGTTTCTGTCAACGAGGGTTTTGAGGAGTGAGGAAGCCTCTGTTTTGTTTTCATTTTTTATGTCTATTAAGTCGGAATCGACTCGACAGCACTGGGTTTCTGGTTTTATTAAAAATAAACATGCTGCGAAGCTGCCTTTTAGTCTCTTTATCAAGCCCCAAATGACGGGTGGTTCTTGTCAGCTCGGCGTGGACGAAAGCAACCACCACGGTTTGCAAGGTGTCAGGAACAAACTTAGTTAAGAACAGTCTTCCCTTCCATTGATCAAAAAGGATTTTAGCTGAGTGATGGGCAGCTGATCCTTCAACTCCACTAAGGTGAGCAGGCAGGCAGGACACTATCCCCAGGCCACCTGCCTGGGCCCAGCTCACAGGACACCGGGCTGGCTGGTCTGCTAGGAAAGCAGAGAAGCCCGCATCTTTCTGGGTCGACACAAACGAGAGGCGTTTCATGCTGAGTCAATTTAATCAATACTTTTCTTGCTTTGGAAACTCAGGGCATTTAAAGACAGCAAAGCCACCATACTCAGTAAAGCAGCTATACATTCTAATGAGCCTCTCTGTGCTGATTAGTGACTTTGCTAACTGTAAGCTTTCTTTGTTAGAAAACACAGTGGCTTTGGAATGACGCAAAATGCCAGCCTTCCCTTTTCTTCCCAAGTCAGAAAGGGAAGTAGTTTGCTGGTTAGAACTAAGAGATTTTTTATTATTAAAAAAAATTTTTTTTTCCTTAAGAGGCCGGCATTGCATTTTGCCTTGCTAAAACTTGAAAGTGCAAAGAGATCAATTTTTCCTAAATCCCACCTGTCCCCCGCCTGACAGGAACCGGTCAGGGCAGCTCCAGAGTGTAAACAGGTCTCCCGGCCAATCTGGAAGAGACACTGCAGTTTCTCCCCCATCCCACTCCCTTCTTCTAGTACTGCATTTGGTCATTTGCAAATTGGGCAGCCATCATGACTTCCCAAGGAGCAAGCAGGGTCTCCACTCCTCGCTGGGAGAGTGCAACCCAGTCATTTGTCTCAGCAACAGCGCAAATTCTAGAGTTTTTGAGAATTCTTCACCATAAAGCTGATTACGAACACAGGAACGGTTGCAAAGAAAAATCTTTTTAATATGGGGAGGAGGGAAGAAGGGCAAGAAGAAAAAGACACGTAGACCTCAAGACTGTGGTTATCAGCGTTTTTGTGAATCAGAAGAACTTGCATATGAGTGCAATCTCTTTTCCTCTCACTTTTCTGCCTTGTTTTTGTTGCCGTCCACCCGGGTCTCTCTGTTACTATTTCCATCGTTGCTCTGTCTTTTCTGAGTACCTGATGAAGACACCCTGCCTGGAAATAATGGCCTTCAGACCTCTGAGTCCCACTTAAAAGTCTTTGGGACTGATCGAGATAAAACCCACCAGGCTTCTATTTCCACTCAAAGTGCCCCCATCATTTATTAGATGAATTAAAGTATCAATTTCTGTTTAAACATTAACGGGGTTATGCCAAATATTAGTCAGTTCCTAATAATTTTGAGGGATTAAAAAGATAATAAAAGTAATAGTCCATTACATTACCTACTTCAGCAAGATTGTAATGAATGTAATAAATTCTGGATCAGGGTTATAACAACTTCCATCTATTTAAAATGAATTTGTAGGGTTACTTTCATTAACTATGTATATGGGGAAAATGATCTGACATATTACTTTAAAAGAGCTGTAAAACCGATTAGGAGAAAATATGCTTGCCAGACAGGCATCCTGGCCACCGGGGGCAATTGTATCCACGGCAGAAGGGAGCAGCCCCTGGGAGACAGCTCTGTTTTCGTCCCAAGCTCACTGCCCACTTGCAATTCAGAACAAGGGTGGAGGAATCTTTTTTCTCCTTCCTGTTTTTTTTTTTTTTTCCACCTCTCTCCCCAGGTATATTCCTGCTCAGAACCAGGGTTCACTATGGGAACTTCTTTAAGGAAATAAACCCAAGGCCTGCAGCCCAGCCTGGCCTTTGGGTCCCCAGGGGAAGGTGGCTGTATTAAAGGAGCCCATGCCCTCATTGCTACAGAAGACAAGAAAGCAAGCAGTTGGCTGCACCACAGAAATTACTGCTGCACCTCGAATGCCCGCTTCATTTATCAATTTCATAGCAGAAAAACCCATATGACTGCCTTGCTCAGTCGCACGCTCAATCCCGTCACAGCAAGCTTCCCACCGCTAGTCAAGTATGTTATGCACGGGCCTGGAGAAAGTAACTTGAAATACCACTAATGATTTATACTTAATTGAACCTCTAAGTGATTAAAGTGGCAGTAATGAATGAATAACACCCTCCTCGTTCCCTTGCCCACTTGCCCGGCGTCTCCCGGCAGTGTGGCCGAGCCTCGGAAGTCACTAAGGATGGCCAGCGCTTTGCCTGCTCTCGGCTCCCCTGAGCTACTCCGTCTGGGTCCTGGCTAAATTGCTCTCACTCGCGGTAAATGACTGCATAAGCACCATATCAGACCATTGATCCTTTTTATTAGATTACCCAATTGTAAGGTTAATGCATTTGCATTTGGCAAACGTAGTCGGTCAGCCCGAAGCCTGAGCTGGGATGGGTGTTTAAATGGACACGCGGGGAGAGAGTGTTCTGTCAACATATTGATTTGTTGGTAGAAGTAACCGGACGTTGATACCAGCCCTCCTCCAAAAGAAGGTGCCCTGAGAATATATTTTCAGGGCTGTGCCTTCCTTAGCAGAAGCCCACAGACATCTTGGAGGCCAAGGCTGCCACTCTTCCCCCAGGACTTCTCTTTCTAGAAGAGTTTCCTGCAAAGGTTTCCAAAGGTAGACAATTCACCCTGGACCAAGCTTTCTCTAAATGAGGCAGATTAGTACCAGCTGCCATTACGTCAATTCCGACTCATGGCGACCCCACGTGTGTCAGAGGAGAACTACGCTCCATAGGGTTGTCAGTGGCTGATTTTTTTTAATTAGATTGCCAGACCTTTCTTCCGAGGTGCCTCTGGATAGATTTGAATCTCCCACCTTTTGATTAGCAGTTGAACACATTAACTGGTTGCGCCCATGGCAAGGACTCAGGCTTCAGAGGCCCAACATTCTTCTTTTCTGATGGTCATAGAGTCAAACTCAGACAGCCATTTATCCCCAGGCTTCTACACCTCATGGGAGATTATGCTTGAATTCTCTAAATGCATTAACCAAATGCTGTTTAAGTGGTCTGGCTTTGTTAGGATTTTCTAGCAAGTATATTCACAAGTCAGAAAAACATGCTTTGCTGCTCTCACATGAGTTCAGCATCGGAGAATATAGCTGTGGTTTCCTGGGATTGGAAGTTACCCAGAGAACCCACAACCATGGCCTTTTATTTCTGGGGAAACTGAGGCCCAGAGAGAGGAATGGAACTTACCCAAGGCCCCTCAGCGAGTTCATGGAAAAACTCCCGTCTTCAGCCTGATGTTTCATTCTCTCCCAGAAGTAAGAACGCGGCTCCTCTGGAAGAAGTGGCTTTGAGGCTGTGAGAGTAAAGAAATAGTCTTTTATACAAATGTCCTAAGACACGAGCCATATTTCATATTCAGCTGCATAAACTAGATCTTTGTCTGAACTGTCCTGTGGAGTAAGATTCGCTGTAAGTACCGCTTACAGGATGGATTAGTTCAGCATCTTGCCTCCCAGGGCAAGGAAACCGGTTTCAACATTTCAGTTCCGCTTGCTTTTTCTGCTGTTCACTTCCCAAAGGTGGTCTGGAGGCCGGGAGGCAGACCATAATGTAAAATCAGACGTCGAGGTTTCAATTCCCAGCTCAGTCACTATAGGCCCCGTTATCTTTTGGAGTCTCAGCTTCCTCAGTTGTAATAATCCCTCCCTTCCTGGGTTAAATGGGATAATATATGTGAAAATGGCCAGCACAGGCTTAGCACAGTAGCCTGTGTACAGCTCCTTATCCATGAGTCCATAGGAAAAGGGTGATCCCCTCAGCCTTGGGGACAATAACTGAGTGATGACAAACAGCTCAGGGATAGAGCCCACCAGTGAAGGGACCACTTCCCTGCCCAGCTCTCTCTTGCCTTTGCCAAGAGAAGTCCCAGGCCCTTGCCCAGCCTCCGATCTCTCTGTCTTCTCGGCTGAGCCTTCTTTGCATCTCCACTCAGACCCTGCTTGGGTGTCAGGGCATCCTAAGGACCCATGTAGATCAGAAGTAAGGCAATTGACGTAACAACAATTTTATTCACAACATTTTAGTATCAAGTGCTTTTTGCACACATTTAACTTCATTTAATCCTCCCAACAACCCTGCAAGGTTCATGTAGCTATGCCCATTTTACAGAAGCAGAAACTGAGTCCAGGAGAGATCAAGTGACTGTCTAAAGCGACACAGCTGGGAAGGGAAAGGGCTGGGGTTTAAGCCCAAGCCAGTCAGACTCCAGAATTTGTGTTCTGTCACCATAACCCCTTCCCAAGACTCCTGGTCTCTTTGTGGCAGAGGGCAAACCAGAGTTCAGCAGAGACTCTGGCCTCTCCTTCCCTTTCTAGCCTGCTTGTTACTGCCTTGGACCAACAGGGCCCAATGTCAGGCAAGAATGGGAAGGCATTTGTCCTGAGGGAAAGCAGAGCTTCAGATATGAAAGGGGGAAAGCACTGAGTGCGAACAGTTGACCTTGATGAGTTATTGAGAAAGTGCTGAGCTGGGCAAGGTGAGGTGGTGACAGGGCCCTGGGGGCCCACAGGAAGGATGTCTATCTGATTGAGAGTGAGATGCGGGCAGATGCTACCTGGAGATAGTCTCAGCTGGGCTGTCTGGGAAAAGGCAGACAGAAGAGGCCCCAGCTGGACAAGGCTGTGTGTCCAGGAAGAGGCCAGTGCGAGACCTTGGTACCCACCAATCTTCAGGTCTGGGCCAAATTCTCGATTGCTACAGGCCAGAGGGTCAGCTGTGGCCTCTCTTCTACAGATGACACCCAGAATACTGTGGCAGTGGCAGTGGGTGTCCTGGAAGAAATGACCCATGTCTTTGTAGACATGGACTCTTTGTCTCTAAGTGGACCTGTGCTTGTCTGCAGGTGTGTGTGTGTGCACATGTGTGTGCATGTGTTTGTGTATACACACATGGAACTCTGAATGTAATGTGTGGAACAGTGCCTCTATGTGAAAAGTGTGGGTGTGCACACGTGTGTACGCACGTATGTGTGTGTACACATGCACATAGGACTCTGGGTGTGATGTGTGTGACAGTGTGTGATGTGCACACATGGGACTCTGATGTGACGCTTGGGATAGTGCTGTATATGTGGTTGTGTCTCTACATGAGAGTGTGTGTGTGCACATACGTGGGGCTCTACCTGAGTGTGACGTGTGCGACAGTGTCTGTATGTGAAGAACATGTGTGTATGTGCATGCATGTGTGTCTGTGTGTGTGCACACACATGAGACTCTGAATGTCATATGTGGGGCAGTGTCTCTGTGAATGGTTGTGTTTCTATGTGAGGAGGGGGTGTGTGTGTGTATGTGTGTGTGTACTAGTGACCATGGCTTGACATGTGGATGTCCATCTATGGAATGTTTGGTGTCATGCCTCCGTGAGGGGTTTTATGCCAACCCCTCAGCTGAGGTGAGGGACTTGGGGGGAGCAACCAATTCCATCAACGAGAATATGACCACTGGAATATGATCATGCTGTGGGATGAACGAAGGAGATCTGCTCTGTCTTGAAGAATCAAGAAAGGCTACCTGGAGGGGCAGGCATTTGCTGAATGGACCTTCTTCCCGGGCCTAAGCCAGAATGTGGGAAAATTCTATCATCCTCAGAGTAGAATGAGATGGGGGTGCCACTCTGGCTTAGCAGCATGAGGAGCTAAGGCAGTTAACCACACTTCTCCCCTGAAATATGAACACATGCTTCCTGCCCAGGCCCTATGTGCCTGTGAGGGGACAGAAATAACCAGGACAGCACCCTGACCACCTCGGACACCTGGGCTTGGGGCTCTCAAGTACCTTGTGGTGGGTTTTTCCCAGCCTGGAATGACTTGGCTTTTCATACATAACACTAAAGGACAGACCCCTGCCCAGAGCTGGGCATTGCCACTGTGACCAGGGCTGGTGCAGGCAGAAGAGCCGCACTCTGCCGCTCTGGTTTAGGCATTAGAATGTCTGGATTCCGTTTCTAGCTCCACTGCCTATGGCTGTTTGATTTGGGACAAGCCCTTCAAGCAACATGAGCCTCAGTTTCCTCATCTCTCAAATAAACCGAAACAAATCCATTGCCATGAAGTTGATTCCAACTCATGGTGACCCCATGTGTTACAGAATAGAACTGAGCTCCAGTTTCTTGGCTGTAATCTTTATGGAAGTAGATTGCCAGGCCTTTCTTCCATGGTGCTGCTGGGTGGGCTCAAACCACAAGCCTTTCAATTAGTAGTCGAGGGCAAAGCATTCGCACCACCCAGGGACCCTGCCTGTTAAGTAGAGACCATTATTCCTTACGTACCCGAGTTACACACGTAGAGACTGGAGTCCTGCCCCCTAGCAGCTGTGTGACTCAAGCAAATCACTAAGCCCTCTGAGGTTCCATTTGCTCACCTGTAAAACAGGGATAATAACAGCAAACGAGATTATGTAGAGAAAAGTGCTTTAAAAATTTTTTTTTAAAAATTAGAATTTGATAGAAGTCACCTATGAGAAGAAAGGCTTACCTGGGCTCTCAGTCCTTGGCCCCACCTGCCTGCCCGAGCTGGGTATTTCTCAGTGCATCCAGACCTCTGGTGATGCCTTTAGGTGCTGGGGAGACTGAAGCAGGGGACTGCAGGACCCCAAGGGCAGGAAGGCCCAGGGACGGCGTCTGCCGGCCAGAAGGCACTGGCCCGTGGCTCCCCGGAGCTGTGCAGCAATGATTCAGGAAAAGGCTGACAAGGATATTAGCAGTGTGGTTTTTTTTTAATCCTGAGCCCGGAGAAAATGCACGGTCAGGAATAAAGGCGCCCAAGAGAGCAAGGAGAAGGAGAAATCATCAGAATTAGCCAGCGGGCGGGCAGCGGGAGCAGGGGCGACACAGCCCCACAGAAGCTGGAAGCTGATCCAAGACTCCAGGCTGGGGGTGTCCAGGGAGTGGGCAGGGCTGGCCAGGGGCACAAAGGGCGCTGGGCACCCGGCTGGGGCTCGGGCTGATGCCAGCCCAGTGAGCTGGCAGAATAGAAGACAAAGAAGCCGTCATAAGGTGAGTCCCGCCCCCCAGGGGCTGTCGTGCACCCCCTGTGGGTCTCTCCTGCCACAAGGCAGCTCAAAGGGTCCCTGAAAAGGGTGTGAGTTCTCCACTGCCCATTGCTCACGGGGCTGTGGACATGGGCATTGGGGTTGTGGGGCAGCCAAGAGGCTACCCGGATACTGCAAGAAGGTTGCAGAAGCCTTCACATGCAGGAGGCCTCCCCCTCCCGCCAAAGCTAAAATGAGACAAGGATGACAGAGACCAGATCCAAGAAAGTTCCCAAGGCTCTTTCCCTGGCTGCTAGAATGGATACATCAAGGTGGTCTCCAAGGTGGTCCCAGGGCCTGGTTTAGGAGCAGAAAGGAAGGGGTTTTGAGGAGTCTACACACAGAATCCACTGCCATGGGCACTGGAACTGATGTTTCCCCTAGTTGAAACCTGCTTTTTCACAAATCACATTAGACTCTCAGATCGCTTAGGAAAAAACCCTGTCCTGGGTGAGTAGGTGAGCAAGTGTGTGTGTGTGTGTGTGTTGGGAGAGGGCAGAATTAATGCATCAGCCCCTGATTCCACTGCAGATTCCAAATTAATGGAGTATAAATTAATGACGTGCGTGGTGTCCTGGAAGTCAGAGCTTCTCCACCGCCCCTCACATGTGTCCTCGGGCAAAGCCCTTCCATTTCTGAGCTGCTTTTCTTCTAACTTAATACAGAGGAGTGGGATTACATGTCCCCAAGCCACGCTCCCCACGGTAGGGACCACGAGGCCCAAATTTATTCTAGGAATGCCTCAAATTGAGGCTTTCAACCTCATCTGTGGTAATAGCCCAATTATTCAGAATTAAACTGTGTGTGACTTAAAAGCATTCAACTGTTCAGTGTAACATTTCCTACTCACAATTTGGATTGTACCTTTTTGGCCTCCGCCTCCCATCCAATATTTGACTCTACTAGGAGCCTCCAAAAATGAAAACATCAGAGCCGCTCCCACCCTCTGACCTCTGAACCCCGTTCCTGGTTCCTAGGAGGTAGGTCCCTTTTACTGTCAGTTCAAGAGAAATTGGGATCTGAGGATTAGAGTGAATTGTAGAAGGTGTAGAGAGTGTGTTTCCCTTCAGCTTGCTGACTGTCCAGGCCTCTTTAGGAAAAGTTCCAAATTACACCTACTGACAAGGAGAGGCCCGCTGACTTCCCGAGAAGCGCCGGGAGCTCTTGGTCTTTCTCTTACCAAAGCTGCACTGTCTCGGGGCAACAGAACTGCACCAACACCCTCTTGCTTTTCTACTCTCCTCTGAGGACCCAGGTGAAGGCAGGAATCAGCAGGCCTTCTCACCTTCCCAGCCCACTTTCTGTGGGTCACCTACGGAAACATCAAATCCAAACAACAACCCTCCAAATTTAATTTATTTCTACCTAAACAAGTTCTTTTATCATAAAGCAATAAATTTGTCTCGGTGCTAGCAATTTGTTGCGGGTGACATAACATTGCAAATTGATTAATCGCTACTGTACGCGGCAAAATGAGAAAAGCAAGGAATTATTATGAATAGCGTCCGTCTTTCACGGGAGGGATTCATTATTCAAAAGCGCGAGCTGGTGCTTACGTGTGCCCTCCGTGCGGATTACATCCATTTGCAGACTTCCCACATCACGCTTACACAAATCAACAAACGTGCATTTATTAAGACATAGAATGAAAGCTATTTAAAAGTGAAAAATGGCCTTTTGCCTTACTTTTCTTAAAGGAAGGCAAACCTGGGTGGGAGGTTCCTGGAAAGCAGCTCCACGGTTGTCACATGAGTGTCTCCAAGTTCTGTACATGTTGGCTCGCGCGAGCGCTGCTAAATCTGCCTCCTCTGCTATTGGCAGTCCCAGGATCAGAAATACCCTTACCAGCAGTGGTTCTGGAAACCTCTCTCGGCTCAGGAGACTTAAGCAATCAGCCGTCACTGCCTGCTGGGGAGATGCATCGAATGGAAGTCCTCAGTTCTCTGAAAACCAGTTTCCTTACATCCCCAGGGAAAGTGATGGAAACTAATATTAACTGAACACAGCGTTGTACTAGACACTCTTCCTGGATGCTTTACTTGCATGAATAAAGCAAGTCTCTCTACCTGCCCGAATCTCATAGAGTTGTAAAGACCGACAGAAATAAGGCATATGCACAGAAAGCACACAGTAGTGTTCGCTATTACTGTTAATCATGAACCCTGGAGGCACAGTGCTTAAGTCAGAGGTTCGAATCCACAAGCCACTCTGTGGGAGAAATATGTGGCAGTCTGCTTCCTCAAAGGTTTACAGCATTGGAAACCCTATGGGGTAGTTCTACTCTGTCCTGTAGTGTCCCTAAGTTGGAATCGACTCAATGGCAATGGGTTTGGTTTTGGTTTTTGGTATTATTGTTATTAAAATATCATTTTATTTAATCTTTTCAAACTGAAAAACCAAACCTGTTGCTGTTGAGTTAACTCCAACTCGTGGCAAGCCCACGTGTGTCAGCGTAGAACTGTGCTCCACAGGGCGTCCGTGGCTGACTTTTCAGGAGTAGATGGCCTCTGGGTGGACTCCAGGTCAGTACCATTACCACCATTTTACAGACGGGGAAACCGTGGCTATGTGAGGTTATAAGACTTGCCCAACTCACACAGTGAGTGAGTGAGCAGGGCTGAGCTTCAGTCTAGGGCCCAGCTCCAAAACTTCATGCCCTTTTTTCTAGACACCTCCACAGTTCTACTCGACAGTCAAAATAGGGTATATTTACTTCCCCCAGTGTAGCAGAGAAGGCCACCCACTGTTTGCACTTTAGCCTTCAGTTGTCAGCTGGGGCATTTAAGAGGGTCTGGTAATTTTATGACCTCCCCCTTAATCCCCTAGCTGCTCCCCCTATCAGGAGACCCCCGTTTGTCTCTAAATATGATTCTCTCCTTCTCCATCCAGTTGTCCCATTATCAAGGACTCTGCCCGAAGGAAGCTCGCTCCTGCCCTAGTGAAAGCTGACGGGCAGCACACAGCTCCAGTATTGATTATTCCCGCTGAACTCGTGCATTGTTTAAAAATAGCCTGAGATCTCAACTTTCATATTCTAATTAGATTTCAAAGCAACTTTTATAAAATGAGAAAGCCTTCATTATTTCTCTGTTGCTTAAAGTGCCATTAACCACTCCCTAGCCAGGCTAAAGTCTCTTCTAGTCCTTGCAAACACCCAGCACATTAGAGTAGCTACTCACCTCTTCTGAGAAACCTGCACTGAACCACAAAGCTGTCTCTAGGTGCCTGGGTAGTGAGCCTGGACTATGAGCCTGGGCTATGAGCCTGGGCACGTAGCTCAGGCTGGGAGTCGGTCCCTGTGAGCATACCTCACAAGACAGTGTTCTGCAAAGGGTGGTCCTTGAACCACCTGGACTGACATCACCCTGGCCTTACAAGATATGCAAATTCTGGGCCTCCCCCAGACTTGTCACTGAATCATCTGGTGGTGCAGCTTGGGAGTCTGAAGGTTTGTTATATACATATACATATAGAACGCTACAGTTTGTGAATTGTTATCCCAAATCCTCAAACTTCCTGTCCAGTTTTCAGTGCAATCGGATTGAACCAGTTCTTACGGCAAGTTCTGGTAGGCTCACTGACATCCCTAGGATGACTCCTAGTTGGCCTGGAAGCTACACGGAGAATATGGTCGCCATGACTCAGAATCAACTCAGTAGCAACTAACAAACAACAATATCCTGCCCTCAGTTGGGGAAACGGTGATTCTTCCCACCGAGAAACACTGGCCCACTCACTTCCCAGCTGGGTGACCTCAGTCTTGGCCCTTAGACTCTAAAGGGTCTCAGTTTCCTCCTGTGTGAAGTCAGGGCATTGGTAATGATCTCTAGGGTAACTGTGAGGATTTAATGAGGCCACACCTGAAAAGGGCCCCAACAGTGTCTGGCGCTTTTGGGGGTCTCAGTCAATGCCTGTTCCCTTGTTCATTCTCCACTATCCCTAGCTCCTGTGAAATGAGTCCCAGGGATGTTTCAGGAAGTAATGGATTCCCTCATTTCAGCTAAACTGCCCGTGATCCTGGTTTTGTGGAGACAAGTGATAGAACATGATAAATTATTGTTTTAAGCTGAAACTTCATTCAAAAATCCATTTCCCTGTCAAGTTAATTTTCTTTCAATGTATTTTCTAGCGGGATTTGACTAGGAGCATAGATAGTACATAAACAGAAGAACATTATGTCTTCGGCCTGTTCTCTGAGTAATGGGGAGCTGGTGGGTTGGGGGAGGAAGAATCTGGGGATTGTCATGGACTGGCACCCCGACCTCCACAGTCATGCCCAGGTTGGTGGCCTAGCCCTGACAGTTCATTCTGGTCAGCCCATGTTGGTCCACAGGACACAGCTACGCCTCATCTCTTATCAAATAGCTGAGTTCTTCCTGTCAGGAGGGTATTTCCAAGGTAACTTATGGAAACCTCCAAGGAAATAGCCTGTGTCCAGTCTCCAATTATGCCTGGAGTTGTGTGCTTCACACACATGATCTCATTTCCCTCTTAACCCCTAAAAACTTCACGGTGTATTTCCTAAGAACCAGGACATTCTCTTACATAACCACTGTACCATGATCAAAATCAAGAAATTAATATAGATGCAATACTATTATCGAGTTCACAGTCCATATTGAAATTTTGTCTTCTCCCAATACACCTTCTCCTCACTTATCAACTATCTATTATATGATGTTTCTCATTTATGGCAATAGTAAAGAATCTACTATCTATTTTGCACATTAACAACATACATCTGACACTAATGAATGCCGAGGCACAAGGCAAGAGTAACGTTGGCTGTGATGGTTAAGGCTATGTGTCAACTTGGCTGGACCATGATTCTCTGTGATGTAATTTGGCAGTTATGTAATAACGTAGTTATCCTCCATTTTGTAATGTGATGTGGTCATCCTCTTTTTTTTGCATAACGCTGATTTCATATAACCACCTGGTCTTTGGAACCTAACCATGTTGACAAGTAAGGAGGGGGTGTAATGTCATGTATAGCCACTTATTTTCTCAGTCCAGGATCCAATTCAGGATCACATTTACTTGTTCTGTCTCTTCAGACTCCTTCCATCTGGAACATTTCCCCAGCCTTTCTTGTGTTTCATGACCTTGATATTTTTGAAGAGATCAAGCCAGTTATTTTGTAGAAGGTCCCTCCTTTTGTGTTTGTCTGATGTTGCCTCATGATTAGAGTCACCTAATGCATTTTTGCCTGAAATACAGAAGTGACCTTGTGTCCTTCTCAGTGCATGATATTAGGAGGCACATGATGTCAACCTGCCCCATTAGTGGTGATGTTAATTTTAACCACTTCGGTAAGGTGGTGGCCCCACCTTAGTGGTAAGATGGTAAAGATACAACATGTTTCCCTAATGGTCCCTATGGGGCAGTCCTACTCTGTCACATAGCATTGCTATGAGTCGATTTCAAATTGATGACACCCAACAGCAGCAACAACAACTAAAACACAGGGAGTAGGTTCATGCCCATCAGTCGACATCAGGTGATCTGTAATTATGCCTCAGATCCTGAGCCATAGAGAGAGGCTAGGAGTGTCTGCAGCCAGAGCACATGCTTTTAATCACAGCACTGGGATTGAGGATGGAAGGAAGCCCCAGCTTTCTGTCTGTCCAAGAGGTTGCAAGTAAGGCCTCAGGGCTGGGAGTACCCAGGCAAATTTCAGGAAGGAGAAAGGATGCCCACACTTGCCGCTCTGCTCAAGGCATTGAGAAGAAGTGGGGGAATAGAGGCAAAGTGGGGACAATTCAGCTCATGTCCGCACCCCACCATACACCCACACTGATACCCCAGTTTCCACGTCTCCTCTGGCTGGCCTTGGATGGTCCTGGCTTGACACCTGATCCCCATGGAAGCTGACACCTCAACATGAAAGGGATCAGGGCAGACACAGCTGCTGCCAGCAGAGCTTCAGCATGGCTACAGGGAGAGACTTTGAGGACACTGGCCTGCGAGCCATCCCTCGGCTCCCTCTTCCAGCTCTACACCCTGAGTCATTGGTACATAAATTCTTGTATATAACAAAAAAGGTAAGAAAAGAAAAAGTTTTAAGTTAAGGGACTTGGCTGAGTTTCCACAGCTGGGAGACTGAGGTCAAAATCCAAGTCATCTGTCTTCAGGGCTTATACTTTTAACCTCTTCTCCGATAAAACACCTCCCCATAGAATCAGGCATAGGCGCACATTCAGCGCCTGTCACACAGTAGAACCTCAATAAGTATTCATTCAATTACTGACTGCAAGTGTGTGCGTGCGTGTGTGTGTGTGCATTTGCATGTGAGTGTGAGAGTGAAGGGTTTTGTGCATCTGAGTGTACAAGTGAGATTGGATACAACGCAACCCCACTTCCTACTTGGTTTAAGTGACCTTGGGCAATTCACTTTACTGCTCTGAGCTGTTGACTCCTTACCTGGAAAATGGAGGTGATAATATTTGCTTCAGAGTATTGTTATGAAGATTCAATAGAAAGAAAGCCCCTAGCACAGACCTGAGTCATAACAGGTGTTCCACATACATTAACCAGTTGTTGTCGAGTTGTTGCCACCTCATGGCAATCCTATGCGTGTCAAGGGTAGAGCTGGCCCATAGGGTTGTCAGTGGCTGATTAGTCGGAAGTAGGTCATCAGGTCTTTCTTCTGAGGTTCCTGTGGGTGGACTCAGACCTCCAACCTTGCAGTTAGCAGCCAAGTGCACTAACTGTTTGCACCACCGGGGGACTCAAAAAGCTGCCAGGTGATCCTAGTGGCAAGCAAGGTTGAGAACCTCTTCAACGGGGCTTGCCTGATGTATATCGAGCTCCTCCAGGGCCAGGTCTTGGGCTGCTTATTTTGCAGGTACCCTGCTTTGTTGGTTTCTTGGCCTGAGCCGAGGCAGAGTGAGAAGTTTCTGCATAAGAAGCTCATTCAGAGCTAAAACGCTTCCACTCCCACTTGAATTCCTGCCTGGATTTCCAAATCAAAACCCAGGACAGTTAGTCTAACAAAAATAACTTTTTAAACTTGTGAATGTATTGATATACAAGGCATTTTAAGATATAAACATGACACTTTAGTTATACATTTAGCAAACTAACTTTGCTTTAGGAAAAAAAAAAAAAAAGCATTTGACCAACAAATATACAGCATCTGCTATATGCCAGACACTTTGCTTCTGATGTTCTTTCCATAACTGTTGCTCATAATGCCCTCTGAGTATGCTGGGGCCAGTAGGGAAGGCGATGGAGAATACGGGGGCTTAAACTTATACCTAGGCCTCTCCACAGATTTCTGAGTCGTTTTGGAATTTGCATGTAAAATAAAAGCTTCCTACATAATTGAAATTATGGTCAATTGACCGTGAAATGGAAGTGTCCGTGGCCAATGAGGTGTTGGGTAGGGGGAGGCTGTTGTGCTCAGAAATGGGGCCTCCAGAGCCCCAGGGCTGATTTCCTGGCTCTGGGAGAGAAATCCACCTGGAATCCTTCTCACTGTCCTTAGCAAACCCACCAGCCTTTCTTTGGCTCCTCTCACTGGCAGGAAGCAGTTTCGTGTAGCTCCAGAGGGAGACATTCTTCTGTGATCTTGTCTCTCTAAGTTGAAAGTCCTAGGAGAGGGTGGTTGGAGCTGGGAGGTTTGCGTGGAAATGTTCTCTCCGTCCATGGCTTGGCAAGCCAAGGATCTTCCAAGCCAGGTTGGAGTGTTGGCTGCCCAGCGGGAGGCAGTGGGAGGTGATGCTGGAAAGGTAGACACACAGCAATTGCTGATAATAAGTTTGAACTTTAGGGTGGTGGTGCGGAGCCATAGAAGATACTGGAAGAAAAATCATTTATATGATCTGTGTTTTACCAAGTCCACTCTGCACAGAGGACTAGAGGAGGGGCAAATGGGGGCAGAGATTCCAACCCATCGGCTTCACCAACAACCCAACCAAGAGCTCATGTTGACATGGACAGTGGGCGGGGGGGTGGGGAAATGATGGTAGGAGACTCAGGATATGACTAATTGGTGCACAGGGAGGGGGAAAGAACAGATGCTAAGCACTAGCTAATATCATAGCACTGTGAGGAGGTACTGTTATCTCCATCTTCTTGAAAAGGAAATTGAGGATCCAAGAGATTATGTGTCTTGCTAATAAATGGTAGAGACAAGATTTAAATTTAGGTCCACTGTATTTCAGAAACATTAGTGGCTAGATAAATAAAGTATTAAAACCAGAGAAGGGACAATACTTTATTCTGGTCAGACCACATTTAGGGTATTGCATTCAATTCCAGATCCATATTTTAAAATGAGATTTTGATTAGCTAATTAAAGGTCCCAAGGTGGCACATATGGCTTGCACTCCACTGCTAACCTAAAGGCTTGAACCCACCCAGGGGTAGCACAGAAGATAGGCCTGGAGACCTGCTTCCATTAAGATTGTTGTTGTTAGGTGCCTTCAAGTCAGTTCCAACTCATAGTGCCATCCTCACAGTTGTTGCTGTGTTTGAGCCCATCGTTGAAGCCACTGTGTCAATCCATCTCTTCAAGGGTCTTCTTCTTTTCCATGACCCTCTACCTAACCAAGTGTGATGTCCTTCTCTAGGGACTGGTCCCTTCTGATAACACGTTCAAAGTGTGTGAGTCTAAGTCTCACCATCCTCGCTTCCAAGGAGCACTCTGGCTGTACTTCTTCAAAGACAGAGTTATTCATTCTTCTGGCAGTCCATGGAATATTCACTATTCTTTGCCAGTACCATAATTCAAAGGCATCAATTCTTCTTCAATCTTCCTTATTCATTGCCAGCTTTCCCAGGCATAGGAGGCAATTGAAAATATCACGACTTGGATGAGGTGCACCTTAGTCCTCAAAATGACATCTTTACTTTTCAACACTTTAAAAAGGACTTTTGCAGCAGATTTGCCCAATGCAATACGTCATTTGATTTCTTGGCTGTGGCTTCCATGGATGCTGATTGTGGATCCAAGTAAAGTGAAATCCTTGACAACTTCAGTATTTTCTTCATTTACCATAATGTTGCTTATTGGTCCACTTGTGAGGATTTTTGTTTTCTTTATACTGAGGTGTAATCCATACTGACGGCCATAGTCTTTGATCTTCATCTGTAAGTGCTTCACTCCTCTTTGCTTTCAGCAAGCAAGGTTGTGTCATCTGCATATTGCAGGTTGTTAATGAGTCTTCCACCAATCCTGATGCCACGTTCTTCTTCATATAGTCCAGCTTCTTGGTTTATTTGCTCAGCATACAGATTGAATAAGTATGTTGAAAGGATACAACCCTGATGCACACCATTCCTGATTTTAAACCACGCAGCGTCCCCTTGTTCTATTTGAATGACTTTCTCTTGGTCTATGTACAGATTTCACATGAGCACAATTAAGTGTTCTGGAATTCTCATTCTTCTCAATGTTATCCATAATTTGTTATGATCCACACAGTCAAATGCCTTTGCGTAGCCAATAAAACACAGGTAAACATCTTTCTGCTATCCTCTGCTTTCAGACAAGATCTACCTGACTTCAGCAATGATATCCCTCTTTCCAAGTCCTCTTCTGAATCTGGCTTGAATTCCTGGCAGTTCTCTGTCAATGTACTGCTGCAGCCCTTTTTTAGGTATTTTCAGCAAAATTTTACTTGCATGTGGCATTAATGATATTCTTCTATAGTTTCTTCATTCTGTTGGATCACCTTTCTTTGGAATAGGCATTAATATGGATCTCTTCCAGTTGGCTGGCCAGGTAACTCTCTTCCAAATTTCTTGGCATAGATGAGTGAGCATTTCCAGCTATGCATCTGTTTGTTGAAACATTTCAGTTGGTGTCCTATCAATTCCTGGAGCCTTGTTTTTCTCCAATGCCTTCAGTGCAGCTTAGACTTCTCCCTTTAATATCATCGGCTCTTAATCATATACTATCTCCTGAAATGGTTGAATGTCAGCCAGTTTTGGTATAGTGATTCTGTGTATTCCTTCCATCTCTTTTGATGCTTCCTACATTGTTCAATATTTTGCCCATAGAATCCGTCAAAATTGCAACTCAAGATTTGAATTTTTTCTTCAGTTCTTTCAGCTTGAAAAATGCCAAGCGTGTTCTTCCGTTCTGTTCTTCTCACATTTCATTGTAATACTTTACTTTGTCTTCTCGAGCCACCCTTTGAAATCTTCTGTTCAGCTTTTTTACTTCATCATTTCTTCCATTCGCTTTAACTATCTACATTCAAGAGCAAGTCTCAGAGTCTCTTCTTATATCCATTTTAATCTTTTCTTTCTTTCCTATCTTTTTAATGGCCTTTTGCTTTCTTCTACATGATGTCCTTAATGTCATCCCAAAACTCGTCTTGTCTTCAGTCATTAGTGTTCAGTGTGTCAAATCTATTCTTGAGATGGTCTCCAAATTCAGGTGAGATATACGCTAAGGTCGTATTTTGGCTATCGCAGACTAGTGTTAATTTTCTTCAGCTTCAACTTGAACTTGCATATGAACAATCGATGGTCTGTTCCACAGTTGGCCCCTGGCCTTGTTCTGTCTGACTGATGACACTGAGATTGTCCATCATCTCTTTCCACAGGTATAGTCAATTTGATTTTTCCTGCATAGTCACCGTTTATGTTGTTGAAAAAAAGATATTTACAATGAATAAGTCATTTGTCTTGCAAAATTCACCAGTAATTATCAATGCATCTTGATTGCTTGTTTGATCAATTTCAGACTGCAATAGGTAAAAAAAAAAAAAAAAAAAAAAAAACCTTAAAAATCCTTGGTTTCCTCATATTTGGCATTAGTGGTTGGTGAGTAAATTTGAATAATAGTAGTATTAACTGGTCTTCCTTCTAGGCTTATGGATGTTATCCTATCACTGACAGCATTGTACTTCAGCATAGATCTTGAAATGTTCTTTTTGACGATGAATGTGACATCATTCCTGTTCACTTTGTTAATCCCAGCATAGTAGACCATACGATTGTCTGATTCAAAATGGCCAATACCGGTCCATTTCAGCACACTGATAGCTAGGATATCAATCTTTATTTCATTTTTGATGACTTCCAATTTTCCTAGATTCATACTTAGAACATTCCACGTTCTGATTATTAATGGATGTTTGCAGCTGTTTCTCCTCATTTTGAGTCATGCCAAATCAGCAGTTGAAGGCACCAAAAGCTTTACTCCATCCATGTCATTAAGGTCAACTCTACTTTGAAGAGGTAGCTCTTCCCCACTTGTATTTGGAGTGCCTTCCAACATGGGGGCTCATCTTCTGGCACTTTATCAGACAATGTTCCACATTAGTCTGGAAGTTTCCCTGAAACTTGTGTACCATGAGTGACCCTGCTTGTATCTGAAATACTGGTGACACAGCTTTCAGCATCACAGGAACACACAAGCCACAAAGGTATGACAAACTGACAGATGTGTGGTGGTCTGTTAAGATTAGAACCAAGAAAACCCTATGGAGCTCAGTTCTACTCTGTAACACATGGGGTCACCATGAAACAGAATCAACTCAACAGTAACTAGCAATAACAATTAACATATAACTACAAAATGATGGGTGTGGTCAAGGGACTGAAAACCATTTCACATAAGATGAAAGTTTTGGGATGTATGAGCTGAAGAAAAGCAGAATTGGATGGCATATGATGTTGGATTCAAATCTCCTGGGCCCTCCAAGAGTCAGGGAGTGAGCATGAGCAATCCTCTGGGTGGGTGCAAAGAGGTGAGCAGGAACCAAAGCAGGCTTATGTCTTTATCTTGAAGGCAATAGGTAGTCATTGACAGTATTAAGCAATCAGTGACATGTTTTCATATTTAAAAGGTCACTCTGGTTACATCAGTTGGAGGTGGATCCAAGAACATCTTCAATAAAACTGTATGTTGTCTTCGTATGTGTTCTAGTACATGTCTTGGTAAGTTTATTACTCAGTATATTCTATTTTTGTTGCTATTGAAAATAAAATCTTTTTATTCATTACATTTTCTGACTGGTTATGGTTAGAATTTTGGATAGATTTTTTTTTTGTACATTTATTTCATATCCAGCCACTTTACTGAACAGTTTTACTACTCCCAATAAATTTTCTAGTTAATTCTCTTAAGTTTTCTGGGGTGATGAGCACATTCTCTGCAAATAATGACAATTCTTTCTTTCAGTAGTTATAATTTTTAATTTTTTTCTTATCTCTTTGAATTTACTACAACTTCTAGAAGAATGTTTGATATGATCATTATTTCCATCATTATAATTTGTAGATTTTTTCCTTATCTTATTGCATTTGCTAGAATTTCTAGAAAAGTTATCCTCAGCCAGGAATGATTTTGTCTCCCAGAGGACATTTGGCAATGCCTGGAGGCATTTTTGGTTGTCACAACTTGGGAGATGTTACTGGTATATAGTGGGTGGAGGGGCATTTTTATCTTAGTGTTGATGCAAATGGAAATGCCTTTTGTGTTTCACCATGTATGGATTTGGCTATTTAAGGCAGAAATTTTGTTGAGTAAGCATTCTTCAATTCCATGTTAACAAAGATTTTTTAAATCATAAGTAAATATTGAATTTTATCAAATTCTTTTATAATCATCATCAAGATGATAATATGGTTTTTTTACATTTGACCTATTCTTGTATTACAATAATTGACTTCTTAACTTCACTTATATTACTTAAAAAAAAAAAATCATTGACCATTGTTAAATCAGCAGTTCCCTGCTGCTTTTCTCCTTTAAGCACACTATAAGGAATTACCCATGTGAGAAGCAGCTTGAATACAAATTGATGCCTGTAATCTGGAGTGTCTGCCCTTGTGGCTTTCAATAGCAACTCGTACATAAAGTCACTATTTGTTCCTTCTGTTTTGATGGCTGAATATGGATACCATGGGCCTCTTGTTGCCCTCAGTTGCTCTGGAGGATCCCTGCTCATCTCTTCGAGGTCATCTCTGGATCCTCAGTCCCTCAAAGTGACTTTTTTATGTTCCATAGAGACAGACAATAATAGTAGGCAGACAATCTCAAACATAGCCTACAAATTCAGGGAAATTTGATCCAGACATTTCCATATGATACTGTAATAGACAAATAGAAACCTAATTGTTAAATATAGATTTTCTAATATTAAACCACCTCTGCAGCCGTGAAATGAACCTTACATGTTTATGATGTATTATTCTTTTAATATTGGACTTGGTACTTAATTTTTGTGTGTGTGGGTGTGATTATCTTCAAAAGTAACATTGATTCCAAGTTTTCTGTCTTTATATAATTTTGGTATGAAATCATGCAAATTTTGCTTTTCTAATGTATTCTCTGAAACAGTTTATCATGAGAGAAAAAAGTAACTTGTAAGGTAAAAAGAATGTACCTATAAAATCACCTTGGATTGGTTATGGTTTATTATTCTTAAAAAACTATTGTAAGTTAAATACCACTTTCATTTCTAATGGTTTGTACTTTGTATTTTGACCTGTTTATTAACTATGTGAGAAATTTTTCTGCCTTCTTAGTATTATGAAACTTCTCCTGGGTTTAGTTGTTAATTTAACTGTGTTTCAACTTTCTAAATCACTTGTTTTTCTGCTTTTGCTCTTGAATATTACTTTTCACCTCTTTTCCTAAGATGTACTTTTTTCCCCAAATTTCTTGAATAATGTACTTCTGTGATTTTTAAATTCTTCCTTATTTTAACAGTGAATTCACTTAAAGAAATTAATTTACCTTTGAGTGCAGTTCTGGTCACATCCCATTAGTTTACTAAATAATGTTCTCAGTTCTTTTGTCTAAATATTCCATGACTGCTATTTTAGGTCTTCTCTAATCCAAAGATTTTTTTTCTTCCCATTAATTATATATTTTTCCTTTACCCTTTTCTTATTGTTTCCTATTTTTATTGTATTATGTTCAGAGAATTTAACTTCTATATCTTTTATTTTAGGGAATTATTCTTGAAATTTTTCTTTCTGGTTAATATATGATCAATTTGTATTGACATTCCATTAATTTTTTAAAAGAAGCTTATTTTAAGATAAGCTTTGGGGTATAAATCACAGAGGGGAAAACAGGATAAGTTAATTGCCACTGAGTTGATTCCTACTCATAGTGACCTTATAGGACAGAGTAGAACTTCCCCATAGGATTTCCAAGGCTATAAACTTTTCAGAAGCAGACCGCCACATCTTTCTCAGGCAGAATGGCTGGTGGATTTGAACTGCCAACTTTTCGATTAGGAGCTGAGCGTTTAACCACCATGCCACTAGTGCTCTTAATACAGAGAGATGTGATAGCCTGCTTTTATAAAGATTTACAACCTTGGAAACCCCATGGGGCAGTTCTACTGTGTCCTATAAGGTTGCTATGAATCGAAATTGACTCAATAGTAACGGGTAATAGAGTATAGGAAGAAAATATTAGAACTTACGTTTAATATTTATTTTTAACCTCTACTTTTGTATAAGTTTCACATGTCCTGTATTAGTATTGTAGAAGGTGAATAGTATTAACTATATGCACATATTGGAAATATATGCTACAAAAGGTTTTAAAAATGGATGTGCATCGTGAAAAAGATGTAATGTAGTTGTTAGGTGCTGTCGAGTCGGTTCCAACTCATAGCGATCTTATGCACAACAGAATGAAACAAGCCTGGTCCTGCGCCATCCTCACAATCATTGTTATGCTTGAGCTCATTGTTGCAGCCACTGTGTCAATCCACCTCATTGAGGGTCTTCCTCTTTTCCACTGACCCTGTTCTTTGCCAAGTATGATGTCCTTCTCCAGGGACTGATCCCTCCTGACAACCTGTGCAAAGTATGTAAGACGCAGGCTAGCCATGCTTCTAAGGAGCATTCTGGTTGCACTTCTTCCAAGACAGATTTGTTCGTTCTTTTGGCAATCCATGGTATATTCAACATTCTTCACCAGCTATCACAATTCAAAGGTGTCAATTCTTCTTTGGTCTTTCTTATTCATTGTCCAGCTTTCACACGCATATGAAGAGATTAAAAATACCATGGCTTGGGTCAGGCGCACCTTAGTCTCCAAGGTGACATCTTTGCTTTTCAACACTTTAAAGAGGTCCTTCGCAGCAGATTTACCCAATGCGATGCATCGCTTGATTTCTTGACTGCTGCTTCCATGGCTGTTGAGTGTGGATGCAAGCAAAATGAAATCCTTGACAACTTCAATCTTTTCTCTGTTTATCATGATATGGCTTATTGGCCCAGTTGTGAGGATTTTTGTTTTGTTTATGTTGAGGTGCAATCCATATTGAAGGCTGTGGTCTCTGATCTTCATTAGTAAGTGCTTCAAGTCCTCTTCACTTTCAGCAAGCAAGGTTGTGTCTTCGGTATAACACAGGTTGTTAATGAGTCTTCTTCCAATCCTGACGCTCCATTCTTCTTCATAGTCCAGCTTCTTGGATTATTTGCTCAACGTACAGATTGAATAGGTATGGTGAAAGAATACAACCCTGACCCACACCTTTCCTAACTTTAAGTCAATCAGTATTCCCTTGTTCTGTCCAAATAACTGCCTCTTGATCTATGTAAAGATTCCTCAAGAGCACAATTAAGTGTTCTGCAATTCCCATTCTTTGCAGTGTTATCCATAATTTGTTATGATTCACACAGTCAAATGCCTTTGCATAGTCAATAAAACACAGATAAACATCCTTGCGGTATTCTCTGCTTTCAGCCAAGATCCCTCTGACATCAGCAATGATATCCCTGGTTCCATGGCCTCTTCCGAAACCAACCTGAATTTCTGGCAGTTTCGTATCGATATACTGATGCAGCTGTTTTTGAATGAATTTCAGCAAAATTTTGCTTGCCTGTGATATTAATGATATTGTTCTATAATTTCTGAATTCAGTTGGCTCTTCTTTCTGGGAATAGGCATACATATGGATCTCTTCCAGTCAGTTGGCCAGGAAGCTGTCTTCCGTATTTCTTGGCATAGATGAGTGCACACCTCCAGAGCTGCAACCACTTGTTGAAACACCTCAGTTGATATTCCATCGATTCCTGGAGCCTTGTTTTTCGCCAATGCCTCCAGAGCAGCTTGGACTTCTTCCTTCTGTACTATTGGTTCCTGATCATATGCTACTTCTCGAAACGGTTGAATATTGACTAATTCTTTTTGGTATAATGACTGTGTGTTCCTTCCATCTTCTTTTGATGCTTCTTGCGTCCTTTAATATTTTCCCCATAGAATCCTTCACTATTGCAACTTGAGGCTTAAATTTTTCCCTCAGTTCTTTGAGCTTGAGAAACGCTGATTGTGTTCTTCCCTTTTGGTTTTCTATCTCCTGCTCTTTGCACATGTCATTACAATACTTTACTTTGTCTTCTTGAGCTACCCTTTGAAATCTTCTATTCAGTTCTTTTACTTCATCATTTCTTCCTCTTGCTTTAGCTGCTTGACATTTGTGAGCAAGTTTCAGAGTCTCCTCTGACATCCATTTTGGTCTTTTCTTTCTTTCCTGTCCTTTCAATGACCTCTTGCTTTCTTCATGTATGATGTCCTCGATATCATCCCACAGCTCATCTGGTCTTTGGTCACTAGTGTTCAGTGTGTCAAATCTATTCTTGAGATGGTCTCTAAATTCAGGTGGGATATATTCAAGGTCATATTTTGGCTCTTGTAGACTTGCTCTGATTTTCTTCAGTTTCAGCTTGAACTTGCATATGAGCAATTGATGGTCTGTTCCACAGTCGGCTGCTGACCCTGTTCTGACTGACAATATTGAGCTTTTCCATCGTCTCTTTCCACAGATGTAGTCAATTTGAGTCCTGTGTGCTCCATCTGGTGAGGTCCATGTGTATAATAGCCCTTTATGGTAGTAAAAGAAGGCATTTGCAATGAAAAAGTCATTGCTCTTGCAAAATTCTATCATTCATTCTCTGGCATTGTTTCTATCACCAAGGCCATATATTCCAACTACCGATCCTTCTTTGTTTCCAACTTTTGCGTTCCAATCACCAGTAATTATAAATGCATCCCGATTGCATGTTCAATCAATTTCAGACTGCAGCAGCTGATAAAAATCTTCTATTTCTTCATCTTTGACCTTAGAGGTTGGTGGGTAAATTTGAATAATAGTCGTGTTAACTGGTCTTCCTTGTAGACATATGGATATTATCCTATCACTGACAGCGTTGTACTTCAGCATAGATCTTGAAATGTTCTTTTTGATGATGAATGCAACACTATTCCTCTTCGAGTTGTCATTCCCAGCATAGACGACTATATGACTGTCCAATTCAAAATGGCCAATACCAGTCCATTTCAGCTCACTAATGCCTAGGATATCGATGTTTATGCATTCCATTTCATTTTTGTCCATTTCCAGTTTTCCTAGATTAATACTTCGTACATTCCAGGTTCCAATTATTAATGGATGTTTGCAGCTGTTTCTTCTCATTTTGAGTCGTGCCACATCAGCAAATGAAGGTTGCAAAAGCTTTACTCCATCCATGTCATAAAGGTTGACTCTACTTTGAGGAGGCAGCTCTTCCTCAGTCATCTTTGGAGTGCCTTCCAAACTGGGGGGCTCATCTTCCAGCACTATATCAGACAATGTTCTGCTGCTATTCATAAGGTTTTCACTGGCTAATGCTTTTCAGAAGTAGACTGCCGGGTCCTTCTTCCTAGTCTGCCTTAGTTTGGAAGCTCAGCTGAAACCTGTCCTCCGTGGGTGACCCTGCTGGTGCCTGAATACTGGTGGCATAGCTTCCAGCATCACAGCAACACGCGAGCCCCCACAGTATGACAAACTGACGAACACATGGGGTATGTACTGTGATATGTCTACATAATTCACAAATATATTTATATCGGAAGTGTATACTCAAACAATATTTTATGTATGGGAATTCACATTCAAAAAAGTTTGGAGACTAATGGTTGGAGACAGAATTCAATATATATTTGTCATATCAATGCTAATTTTCTAAAGAACTAGAAGAGTTTTGTTTATCAGAATTCTAGGGAAAGCAATTTAGATTCATAGAGGCTGTTAGTCTGGAAAGAATCCACAGAAACAGGGGGACCAGACTACTTCCCTGGGTTATATTGCTTATAGAGAACATGGGCTTGTGAAAAGCAAACTGGGAATTAGAGGTGCAGAAATGGGCAGAGCACTGAACAATGACCTCCATGATCCTTCCATGTGGCACACTCCAAATCTTCTATGTTGTTGTTTTTGGATGCAAGCAAGTTGATTTCGACTCATAGTGACCCCATGTGACAGGCTAGAACTGCTCCATAGGACTTTCTAGGCTGCTGTAATCATTACAGGAGCAGATCACCAGGTCTTTCTCCTACAGAGCTGCTAGTTGGGTTTGAACAATCAACTTTTCAGCTAGCAGCCGAAGGCTTAACCATTGTGCCAGTAGGGATCATAACTTAATCCATAAGATGCTTGGCTTAAGTGGATTTTTCTTGGAAACCTGTGAGAAGATCACACAGACTCAAGAAAGGAAGTTGAGAAAACCAAGAGGAGGTGAGGTTGGCAGATTGTAGTGAGCATTTGACAGCCCTAAGACAGGGAAGAAGAATCTGGATAAATTTTATTCAAATCTCCAAGGGTCAAGGAAGTCTTGAAGTGATGAATAGTCAAAAAATGTATATTGCTCAACTTATCAAACATCCTTATTTATATTTTATCTCCATAATTTGTCAAAGGCTGAGAGAGGTGTAGCAAAGTCCCCTGCCACTATTGTGTTTCATCTCTTTTCCCTTGTATTTCTATTAGTTTTCATTTTATGAATTTTAATGTTATGTTATTTGGCACATCAAGATTCATGACTATTATTTTTCTCACTATGGATTGCTTCTTCATCAAAATAAAATTACCTTCATTTAATGCTCCTTACATTAGATTTTATCTTGGTTTTCTGTGTCATTTTTGACACAGGTTTAAATCTTGTACAAAGTGTGTAGGCGGTTTCTGTTTGCTTGCTTGTTTTAATGCAATCTGAAAGTCTATACTTTATATTAAAGTTTATTCTATTTAAAGATCTAGTGTGCTAGGTCTTACTACATTGCTATTTTACATGTTCTTTTTTTTTTCTTTTGCTATTTGCTTTGTTTTCTATCAGCATTGTGCCTGTTTTTCCAATTTTTCAAAAAAAATTTTTAAATGTACAAAGCACTAGGGAAGACATACAAAAACATTCCCACAAGCTGGGATTTTTGTTGTTCTTGTTGTTACTACTGTTTTTTATTTTGTTTTTTTCTCCTCTGGTTATTTGAAGAGTATAATATTGTCTTATACTCTTCTAAGTGATCGTCTTTTCATTTGTAAAAACAATACTGGACCTTGTATTTATCTGTTTGTTAATATAATGAATAAAATGATTTCTGCTGACTCCTTCTATATAAAAAGACTACCCTGGTGGTGCAGTGGTTAAGAACTCAGGCTGCTGACTGAAACGTTGTCTGTTTGAATCCACCAGCCACTCCTTGGAAACCCTATGGAGCAGTTCTACTCTGTCCTATAGGGTTGCTATGAGTCGGAATCGACTCAACAGCAATCAGTTTGGTTTAGTTTGGGTTATATAGCATTTTTTAAATTTACTCTCAGTTCAATCCTAACTCACTTTCAAGTTTTTATTGATATAATCTAGAATTTTTAGGTCCAGAATATTAATGTTTAATTTCACGTTTGTTTATATTATGTTCATCTTTTCCAAGAATTGTTTCAGATAATAACATTGCTTTGCAATCGTGTTTATGGTTATTAAAATAACATAACATAGACTCAGTTGTATGTTTTACTGGTTTCAGTGTTCACTACTCTGATTTACATCTAGATTTACCCATTTCTGTGTCCCCAGTTTTGATTCATCTCAATCATGTGGAGCACACCTTCTGGGATTTTATTTGCTTTGTTTTTGTGTTTTAGTACAGGTTCATTAGCAGTACACTTTGCATACATCTTTCTGGTGTCTTCACAAACGAATAACAACTTGGCTGAAAGCAGTGTTTCTGAGTCCTAGACTTTCTCTCTCAGAATTCCATAGATATTTTCCCTTTGTTTCACAGCATTTGGAGTTGAGGAAAATTCTGAAAACAGTCTGATTTTTGTCTTTTTGGGGGAAAGCTGTTTCTTTCCTAAATGCCTATAGAGTTCATTCATTCATTCATTCATTCACTCACTCCTCAAATATTTATTGAGCACCTACTGTATGCCAGGCACTGATTTAGGAGCTGGGCCACAGCAGTGAAAGGAACAGAGAGAAATCTCGGCCTTTGTGGAGCTGACATTCTAGTGGGGCAGACAGAAAATGACCAAAATAAATAAATAAAATATATATTGTTTCTCAGGGTGACACATGCTAGGAAGGAGGATGAAGCCAAGGAAGGATGTAAGGAGTTGAGTACGTGGCAATTTAAACAGAGTGGTCAGAGAACCCTTCAGTAAGGTGATATTTGAGTAAAGAATGGGAAGAAGTGAGGGAGTGAGCCACGTGGCTATATGGTGATGAACGTTCCAGGCAGAAGGAAGGGAAAATGCAGAGATCCTGAACTAGAAGCATGCCTAGTATGTTCAAGGAATATTAGGAAGGCCACTGCGGCTGGGATAGAGTCAGCAAAAGGGAAACTAGAAGCTGATGAGATTAGAGATATCAGGGGCACCTGACCCCCGGCCAGGCTCTGTCCCTGAGGTTTGACCCAACTCCTTATCCCCAAGATCCTCCAAGTGTGGACTTCAGTGAAAACAACACCACCAAGCTCTGAGGGCTTGCTCTGTACCAGGCCTTCAGTATTTTGCCTGTATAAATCAGTTACTCCTTGCAACCGCTCTGTGAGGTTGTACATTGCACAGAGGAAGCAACTGAGGCCTAGAGTTTTCACAGCTATTAAACAGAGGAGGTGTGATTCAAACCTGAAAAATCTGAAGGGCAGAGCCACCTCTCTCTTTGAGAAAGAGACCAACTTTGGGGATCCACAGATAGGCCCCTCCTTTATTAAGAAAATTCCACAGTGACTTCAGGGGCCAAAAGCCCAGCACACCACTGGTGTTGCGTGAATATTTGCTGGATGTTTGTAGAGTGAAAAGTCTTGCCTAGATCAAAGATTCTCAAATGGGGGCAATTATACCCCCCTGGGGACATTTGGAAATGTCTGGAGACGTTTTTGGTTGTCACAACTGGTGGGGGAAGAAAGGGTTGCTAGTGGCATCTAGTGGGTAGAGGCCAGAGAACCTGCTAAGCATTCCACAATGCACAGGACAGCCCCACAACAAAATGCCATCTGGTCCAAAATGTCAACAGCACTGAGATTGAGAAATGCAAGGTTTTGGAATCAACTAGAGCTGTTTATCTTTCCCTTAGACACCTTAACCTGGTGGCACAAACGGTTAAGCACTCGGCAGCTAACCAAAAGGTTGAGGGTTCAAACCTACCCAGTGCCTGGGCAGGACCTGGTGATCTGCTTCCTCAGAGATTATAGCCTAGAAATCCCCATGGGCAGTTCTACTCTGTCGTATAGGGTCACTATGAGTCAGAATCGACTTGATGGCACCCAACGACAATGATGTATCTCTGACAAGAAATGATAACCCCCAAATGCCATAATCCCCCAAAAAGTCTTTACATAGGGCTGTCTCTGCAGCCCTCATCCTCTCACTCGTTCATCTCATTATTCTATATTTTTGAGGCAATCCTAGAACTGCACTCAAAGACAAGAAATTATTAATTTCATGGGGGTGGGGGGGTGAATCCTGTCCTTTGGGAAAATTCAGCTGCTGAATAAAAAACCCAGCCAGCAATCCCCTTGGAGCTGACAGAGGATAAAGCATAGAATATTTTAGATTTCAGAGGCTGCCAGAGAGAAGGACTCCATGCTCCTTCCATTCAAGAGCTTTTGTTTTCCATTTAAATGACAAGGGAGCTGATGGGGAGAAGCTAGGAGGGAAGTTGTTGCTCCTGTGAAGTGGCTGCGTTAATGTCATGTCATTACACCACATTGCTGCACAGGTTAATATAATTGGGTGACTATGTGTGAGCAATGATCCATGCCGTGTTACAACTCTGAAACAAATGACATTTAACCAGCCGGTCTGCAAGGCCCCTTGTTATCTACATGGTGAGAAATTGGAGCAGAGGAGCAGACCTCTCGACGAGCAACTGATGAATTAGTTGTTGGGTTTCCTCGACAGCCAGGATTTATAAGAGCACAATTCTAACATAATTTATTAGATCTATAAACAGACAGATCTGATGTTTTCAACGAGATTACTTCTTGTCACTCCCTGATATGATGTCACTGACGGCCCTGTTATAATTTAATTTTATTATTCTAATAAGGTAGTGTTTCCGGGGGCTTTCTTTCTGTATTTTATTCCTGAAAAGACATTTTTGTTTTTAGCTGGAGAGGAATCAGAAACTTTTGTGTTAGCTAATACGCTGTGGCTGCCCAAACAGCTTTTCTAGGCCAGGATTATGAGTTTCTCAAGAGCAGGGACAAAGCTTTACCATAAATTAGTGTGTCACAAGATATCCTAAGGAGCCCTGGTGGTACAGTGGTTAAGCACTTGGCTGCTAACTAAAAGGTTAGCGGTTCGAGCCCACCCAGCCATTCCAAGGGAGAAAGACCTGGTGATCTGCTCCTGTAAAGAGTACAGCCTAGAAAACCCCATGGGACAATTCTACTCTGTCACATGAGGTTGCTAAGAGTCAAAATTGACTCGACGGCACCTAATGACAACAAGGTATCAGTGTATCATAAGGTTCCTGGTTGGCGCAAATGGTTTGCGCTCAACTACGAATCTAGCAGGCGCTCCTTGGAAACCTTGTGGGGCAGTTCTACTCTGTCCTATAAGGTCACTAAGAGTCGGAATTGACTCGAGGACACTGGGTTTGGTTTTTGGGTTTACTAATCTAAAAGGAGCCCTGGTGGTGCAGTGCTTAAGAGCTCAGCTTCTAACCAAAAGGTTGGCAATTCAAATCCACCAGCCGCTCCTTGGAAACCCTACAGGGCCGTTCTACTGTGTCTTATATGCTCACTATGGGTTGGAATCCACTCGACAACAACAGGTTTGGATTTGGTAAAGGCTGGCAGTTCAAACCTATCCAGCAGCATTGAGAAAGAAAGGCCTGGTGATCTGCTTCCGTAAAGATTACAGCAGCCAAGAAAACCCTGTGGAGCAGTTCTACTCAGTAACACAGAAGGCTGTCATTGGTTGGAATCTACTCAACGGCAGTGGGCTTGGTTTGGTTTCGAGTTTTAGTGTATAGCCCCTGGCCTGGGATGTGGCAGGAAGAAGGCTTAGGAAGGTTTCTGTAGAATGGACTGGAGGACTATTTGAGAGGCCTCCCTCACACAGAAACATCAGCCAATGGCTGACCTATTTCCCTAGAGTTTCTCACCCCAGCAACCTGTCAGCCCCTCTCCAGGCCCACCTAAGCAGCCAGCATGCCCCAGGTCCAGTCATCACTCACCTGAGGAGGAAGCTGGAACTCTAGCTACCTGACTGAGGGATCTTCCACAGAGTTATTCCAAGCCCACTCCCCTGGGCCACCTAGAAGGAGAGGGGTGAATGTCCACTCTCAAAAGACCTTTTAGAAAAAAGACCACAGGTGAGTGACCAGCACAGCCAATAAAGGGACAGTGGCTGTCCCAAGAACTGCAAGGGAGGGAGTATCCTAGAGCTGTGTTTCCAGCCCAAACAGGTGGAGACAGTGGGAAAGCACCCTACTTAGAGGCGATCAGGTCTGGGTTTGTGTCCCTCTGGCTAATTGTGACCTTAAGCATTCCACTTCCTCTCTGAGGCATTCCCCCAGCTGGAGAATAACAACAATGATACCTGCCTGTCTTGGTCATCTAATGCTGCTATAACAGAAACGCCACAAGTGGATGGCTTTAACAAAGAGAAATTTTTCTCTCACAGTCTAGTGGACTACAAGTCCAAATTTAGGGCATCGGCTCCAGGGGAAGGCTTTCTCGGCTGGCTCTGGAGGAAGGTCTGTGTCATCAATCTTCCCCTGTTTGAGGAGCTTCTCAGGGGCGGGGAACCCAGGTCCAAAGGATGCAGTCTGCTCCTGGTGCTGCTTTCTTGGTAGTATGAGGTTCCCAACTCTCTGTTCGCTTCCCTTTTATCTCTTATAAGATAAAAGGTGGTACAGGCCACATTCCAGGGAAACTCCCTTTACATTAGATCAGGGATGTGACCTGAGCAAGGGTGTTACATCCCACCCTAATCCTCTTTAACCACAGGCAGAGATTATGATTTATAATACATAGGAAAATCACAAAATGGAGGACAACCACACAATACTGGGAATCATGGCCTAACCAAGTTGACACATATTTGGGGGGGGACACAATTCAATCCATGACACTACCTCGTAGGTCAGAGTGAGAATAAAATGAGATGAAGAGCATAGAAGCAGCCTTGGTGGCACAGTGGTTAAAGTGCTCGGCTGCTAACCAAAAGGTCGGTGGTTTGAAGCCATGAGCCACACCTCAGGAGAAAGATGTGGCAGCCTATTTCCATAAAGATTACAGCCTTGGCAATCCCATGGGACAGTTCTACCCTGTCCTACAGGGTTACTATGCATCAGAATTGACTCAGCTGAAACGGGTTGGATTTTCTTTAGGATGAGAAATAACATCTCTAAACTATGTCCTTTTCATCTGGAGGGATATGCATTTTTATTATAAAACAAAAGATAAAAACCACATGATCTTATCAATGGATGCAGAAAAGGCATTTGACAAAGTTCAACGCCCATTTATGATAAAAACTCTTACCAAAATAGGAATTGAAGGAAAATTCCTCAACATAATAAAGGGCATCTATGCAAAGCCAACAGCCAACATCACTCTAAATGGAGAGAACCTGAAAGCATTTCCCTTGAGAACGGGAACCAGACAAGGATGCCCTTTATCACCGCTCTTATTCAACATCGTACTTGAAGTCCTAGCCAGGGCAATTAGGCTAGAGAAAGAAATAAAGGGTATCCGGATTGGCAAGGAGGAAGGAAAGTTATCACTATTTGCAGATGACATGATCTTATACACAGAAAACCCTAAGGTATCCTCCAGAAAACTACTGAAACTAATAGAAGAGTTTGGCAGAGTCTCAGGTTATAAAATAAACATACAAAAATCACTTGGATTCCTCTACATCAACAAAAAGAACACCGAAGAGGAAATAACCAAATCAATACCATTCACAGTAGCCCCCAAGAAGATAAAATACTTAGGAATAAATCTTACCAAGGATGTACAAGACCTATACAAAGAAAACTACAAAGCTCTACTACAAGAAATTCAAAAGGACATACTTAAGTGGAAAAACATACCTTGCTCATGGATAGGAAGACTTAACATAGTAAAAATGTCTATTCTAACAAAAGCCATCTATACATATAACGCACTTCCGATCCAAATTCCAATGTCATATTTTAAGGGGATAGAGAAACAAATCACCAATTTCATATGGAAGGGAAAGAACCCCCGGATAAGCAAAACATTACTGAAAAAGAAGAAGAAAGTGGGAGGCCTCACTCTACCTGATTTCAGAACCTATTATACAGCCACAGTAGTCAAAACAGCCTGGTACTGGTACAACAGGCACATAGACCAATGGAACAGAATTGAGAACCCAGATATAAATCCATCCATGTATGAGCAGCTGATATTTGACAAAGGACCAGTGTCAGTTAATTGGGGAAAAGATAGTCTTTTTAACAAATGGTGCTGGCATAACTGGATATCCATTTGCAAAAAAATGAAACAAGACCCATACCTCACACCATGCACAAAAACTAACTCCAAGTGGATCAAAGACCTAAACATAAAGACTAAAACGATAAAGATCATGGAAGAAAAAATAGGGACAACCCTAGGAGCCCTAAAACAAGGCATAAACAGAATATAAAACATTACCAAAATGATGAAGAGAAACCAGATAACTGGGAGCTCCTAAAAATCAAGCACCTATGCTCATCTAAAGACTTCACCAAAAGAGTAAAAAGACCACCTACAGACTGGGAAGGAATTTTCAGCTATGACATCTCAGACCAGCACCTGATCTCTAAAATCTACATGATTCTGTCAAAACTCAACCACAAAAAGACAAACAACCCAATCAAGAAGTGGGCAAAGGATATGAACACACATTTCACTAAAGAAGATATTCAGGCAGCCAACAGATACATGAGAAAATGCTCCCGATCATTAGCCATTAGAGAAATGCAAATTAAAACTACGATGAGATTCCATCTCACACCAACTAGGCTGGCATTAATCCAAAAAACACAAAATAATAAATGTTGGAGAGGCTGCGGAGAGATTGGAACTCTTATACACTGCTGGTGGGAATGTAAAATGGTACAACCACTTTGGAAATCTATCTGGCGTTATCTTAAACAGTTAGAAATAGAACTACCGTACAACCCAGAAATCCCACTCCTCGGAATATACCCTAGAGATACAAGAGCCTTCACACAAACAGATATATGCACACCCATGTTTATTGCAGCTCTGTTTACAATAGCAAAAAGCTGGAAGCAACCAAGGTGTCCGTCAACGGATGAATGGGTAAATAAATTGTGGTATATTCACACAATGGAATACTATGCATCGATAAAGAACAGTGACAAATCTGTGAAACATTTCATAACATGGAGAAACCTGGAAGGCTTCTCCATGTTATGAGTGAAATGAGTCAGAGGCAAAAGGACAAATATTGTATAAGACCACTATTATAAGATCTTGAGAAGTAGTAAAAACTGAGAAGAACACATACTTTTGTGGTTACCAAGGGGGGAGGGAGGGAGGGAGGGAGGGAGAGGG
Source organism: Loxodonta africana (assembly GCF_030014295.1). Lineage (NCBI taxonomy): Eukaryota > Metazoa > Chordata > Mammalia > Proboscidea > Elephantidae > Loxodonta > Loxodonta africana. Next base: position 40,007,391 of record NC_087365.1, read on the forward strand.
ATTTTTATTGATTAATCAGTAGATAAGAACTGCTTTGGGTGAAGGGAAAGACAACACTCAATACATGGAAGGTCAGCTCAATTGGACCGGACTAAAAGCAAAGAAGTTTCCGGGATAAAATGAATGCTTCAAAGGTCAGCGGAGCAGGGGCGGGGGTCTGGGGAACATGGTTTGAGGGGACTTCTAAGTCAATTGGCAAAATAATTCTATTATGAAAACATTCTGCATCCCACTTTGAAATGTGGCGTCTGGGGTCTTAAATGCTAACAAGCAGCCATCTAAGATGCATCAACTGGTCTCAACCCACCTGGAGCAAGGGAAAATGAAGAACACCAAGGTCACACGACAACTAAGAGCCCAAGAGACAGAAAGGGCCACATGAACCAGAGACCTACATCATCCTGAGACCAGAAGAACTAGTTGATGCCCGGCCACAATCGATGACTGCCCTGACAGGGAGCACAATAGAGAACTCCTGAGGGAGCAGGAGATCAGTGGGATGCAGACCCCAAATTCTCATAAAAAGACCATACTTAATGGTCTGACTGCGACTAGAGGAATCCCGGCGGCAATGATCCCCAGACCTTCTGTTGGCCCAGGACAGGAACCATCCCCGAAGACAACTCATCAGACATGAAAGGGACTGGTCAGCGGGGGGGAGAGAGACGCTGATGAAAAGTGAGCTAATTAAATCAGGTGGACACTTGAAAGTGTGTTGGCAACTCCTGTCTGGAGAGGGGATGGGAAGATAGAGAGAGAGGGAAGCTGACAAAATTGTCACGAAATGAGAGACTGAAAGGGCTGACTCAACAGGGGGAGAGCAAGTGGGAGAAGGGAGTAAGATGTATGTAAACTTACGTGTGACAGACTGATTGGATTTGTAAATGTTCACTTGAAGCTTAATAAAAGTTAATTAAAAAAAAATCCTAATGTATTTATTTTGTAATAACAATCTGCATACTGCTTTAAAATTTGCCAAATGCTTGCTTATGATAGAATATAATGTGTGCTTATTTTAACCCTCTGAAAAATTTGATAAGGAACCCTGATGCTCAATGGTTAAGCCTTGGGCTGCTAACCAAAAAGTTGGCGGTTTCAACCCACGCAGCAGCATCACAGGAGAAAAACTTGGCCATCAGCTCCTGTAGAGATCACAGCCTAGGAATTCCTATGGGGCAATTCTACTCTGTCACATGGGGTCCTTATGAATTGAAATCGACTTGATGGCAACTAACAGCAGCAACAACAACAATAATTTGGTAAACGGTTAACACATTCGGTTACGAACTGAAAGGCTGGAGGTTTGAGTCTACCCAAAGGAGCCTCAGAAGGGAGGCCTGGTGATCTACTTTCAAAAAGTCAGTCATTAAAGATCCTATGAAGCCCAGTTCTGCTCTGACACACATAGGGTTGCCATGAGTCGGAACCGACTCAAAAGCAACTGGTCTGGGGATAATTTGGTGGTGTTGGGTGCCTTTATTTTCCCCATTGTGTGAATGAACAAACCGAGGCTCACGGGATTACCCAGAGTGACTCAGCTGGTTATGGGATTCTAACTCACCACCAAGCAAGCCTGTGTCTGTGACTTTGAACATCTAACAATATGAAGGCTCTCTCTGCCCAGGATTCAAATGGAGCAGAGCATGGCTCTGAGGGCAATCTGCACCAACGTTTGTTGCCAGCTCCTGTTTGAGGGAGTTCAGCCACAGCTTGCTCATGGGAGAGCCGGCTTGGGTCAATTCACCAAAAGCCTGGGTTGGGGGCAGGGTTGGATTGTCCAATAGGCAAGGTAAGCACACACCTTTGTGTTTTAAAACCCAGGTAAAATTGCTTACTATCGGTTAGGAAGTAAGCACAAGTAAGCCCGTATTTACTTTGCTTACTGGGTCATCCAGCCCGGTTGGGTTGTAAATATGAAAACAGATTTTGATTCCATAGGAAGGTGCCATGGTGTTGGGAGAGACACAGATGCCAGCCATACACAGAAGCATAATTTTTGATGTGGTGAAAAAATGTGAAATTGTTCACTACAGATGATCTAGTAAGCAAGGTAAGCAGCATGCTTACCCTGCCTATTGGATAATCTGCCCCTGGGTGGGATGTTCTGGAGTTTCAGCTCCTTTTGCTTTTAGGCCCAACGACCCTCCTCGAGGCCAGAGGCAATTCTCAGAGTCATTCCTAAAGCCCTCCACCCCTCAGGGCAAGAAAAGAAATTAATATCAGAAGTGGCAGCCTCTGAGTGGCAGCGTCATAACAGGCTTGAACCCCGGCCTCTTGGCTACAGCTGGGAACGGCGCAGCCAAGCATGGCATTGACTCCCAAAGTCCCAGAACCTGAGATGGGCACTTGGCTTGGAGGTCACCCAGTCCAGCCTCCTTATTTTACAGATGAAAAGGCTATGTTCCAGAGAGGGGATGGAGCTTGCCCAAGGTCATACGGTGGGTCAGGGGACAAAATCAGGGCTGGAATCGGGTCTCCTGGTTCAGGACTCTTGCTAACATCAGGTGCCCCAGCAAGCATACGCTACCATTTGATGCTTCTTTGAGATCCACTAACACACAAAGACCAACAAAATACCAAGTGCACAGCACATAACCCTCACAGATCTGTTAATCATCGCCGTACAGCTGCAGGGTCTGACACAGAAAGAGACACATGCCCTGTCACCCTTCACTGCCTCAGCTTGAACCCTTGTCTCAATCCACCGTGGACTCCAGCCCAGAGCACCCCCTCTCCAGTGGATGAGCTGACCTCCCAGACCCCTTTCTCTACTCTCATTAGAATCTTCCCTCCAGCCAGCTCTGCCTCAGGGCACCCTCGAAATGTTTTCCAGTCTCACCTGACCCTCAGGACCCTCTTTCTCTGGAGCTTGAGCCCGGTCCTTTCATGGGAGCAAGATGGGAACAAAAGCAAAGCTTTTGAAATACAACCATTTCTGCTCAGCATTATATCCTCAGAGAAGCCTTCCATGACCTCCACCACCTCCACCAAAGATCCCATCAGTCTCCTGAATCCTTTGCCAAGTAGCTTTTAGGGTTTTTCATGAGGCATCAGCGTGATGTCTTGATTAGTGTGTGTCACCTCCATTAGAGTGAGCTCAGAGAGGGTCAGGTGGAGACTGTTGTTATTTGCCAAGACATCACCTGTGCTCATCACTGTGTCTGTCACAGAGCAGAGGCTCAACAATGGCTCCTCAGTGTGGTGTACAGGTGAAGCACAGCCTTACCCAGCCCCAAAGTGAGCCCGCCACAGGACATGGAACAGAGTGCAAAGGATGTACTTCCGAGTAAAGGGATAAGAGTTCATTCTCAGGGCGGGCCTGGGCTGAGATGCAAAGCAGAGCAATAGCACCATGGTCCCACTGCCCATTCGTCCCAAGGGATGAATGTCTCCTGTCACCTACGGCTGCAAGAGCACCCCTCATGGTGTTGGGTGTGGGGGACACCCAGTATGGGGTGGCTACAGCAAGAGATCCCCTCCTGCCTTCTTCCCAAGGTTACTCCAACTTCCAGGGGCTTCTGCCTGGCCCCTGGCAGCCAGTTAAGGTAGAGGAGGTGTCTTAGTTACCTTGTGCTGCATAACAGAAATACCACGAGTAGGTGGCTTTAAAGAACAGAAGTTTATCCTCTCACAGTTCTGGAGGCTAAAAGTCCAAATCAGGGTCTCAGTCATGTGGATGCCTTCTGTCAGCCTCTCTCCTAGTCTCTGGTGTCTGCTGGCAATCCTTGTCTTCCTTTGCTTGTAGACAAGTAGTCACATGACATCTGTCTTTACTTGTGTGTGTGTCTCTGTGTTGATTCTGCTCTTTTTTATAACTCGGAAGTGATCAGGTTTGGGACTCACCCTACTCTGGGATGGCCTCATTAACACCATTAAAGAAAAATCCAGTTCCAAACAGGATCACATCCATAGGTACAGGGGGCAGGACTTCAGTACAAATATTGATGGGGGACACAAATCAGTGCATAACAGGAGGTGTGGGGCAGGAGACACAGCAGTCTGGTTCTGTGGGTCAGACAGGGACAAGCCTCAGCCTCCATGGGGAGCAGCAAGAGAGGCTACCACTTGCCCTGTAAGGACCCCTGGAGCCTCTCTCTGGATCCAGGGGGAGAAACCACGAGTCTTGGAGCCCAGTACAGGGCCTGTGTCTAGATGCTGGTGGTAGCAGATCAGCAGAAGTCGTCCAGAGAAACCAAAGACGCACCCACACAACAGCCTCTGCTCTTTAGAAACAGCTGGCCCAGGTCCCCGAGGACCAAATCTGACTTACGTTTTGATCAAGAGAGGAAGGGACAGCTCATGCTACAGGGATCTGCAGTCATCAGCAGTAAGGGGCACTGGGCAAATAAGTTTTGCTGGGGACATGGGCACAAAGTCATTTGAGGATGATGCCAGCAGGGGGGGCTCCCTTCTAGAATGACACTGCCCAATAGAACAATACCCAAGCCCCAGGTCATTTTAGATTTCCTACTAGTCACATTTTTAAAAATTAAGAAACTGGTAAAATTAATTTTCATTGTATGTTTTATTTAATCCCGTCTCCCCTGGTGGCATAGTGGTTAAGGGTATGGCTGCTAACCAAAAGGTTGGCAGTTCGAATCCACCACGCACTCCTTGGAAACCCTATGGAGCAGTTCTATTCTGTCCTATAGGGTCGCTGTGAGTCGGAATCGACTCAACGGCAATGGGTATCCAAAATATGGGAGCCCTGGTGGCACAGTGGTTAAGACCCCGAATTTATCATATGATCAACGTAAAAATTATTCATGAGATATTTTACATTTTTAAATATAAAACCTAGCGAATGTTTTACACTTACAGCCCATCTCACTCTGGTGTAGCCATGTTTCAAGTGTTCTCAAGGCTACATCTGGCTGGTGGCTACTGCACTGGCTCTAAGCGGCCAACTTAGCTTCCGGCTTGATAGTCTTGTCCGGCAAGTGGACACAGCTCAGACATCTGAAGGCACCAAAGGGGGAAGTCAAAGCTCTAAGGGCAGGTACAAAAATAAGGAGTTTCACACGCAGAGAGTGCTCACTCAGAGCCACAGTTTCCTGTGTCAACAAAACCAGGCTTTGTGCAGAGTTCAAGTGGTGCTTTCTCTGGCTGGGGGTCCCTGGAGCTGCTGGCTCCGTGGCTGCCCTCCGGAAATGCTCTGCTTTCAGCCTGGGAAACAGAGCTGTTTGAAACTGGTCCAGGTTTTCAACTGCCTGGTCCCGGCGCCCCATCTGCCAAGCACCAGGAGCGAGGCAGATGCTGGAAGCACATCTGTCAACCTGCCCTGATGGTTTCTGGCACTTCCCCCAGCCTTTTGGAGCCTCTGCCCCCACCCTGGAAGAAGCTGAGCTGTCGGGGTTTTCCAGTGCCCGGTCCCATTGAAGAGAGGGCCCCCATTCTCAGGAACTGATTGCCTCCATCCCCTCTGCTGCTTTGCTGCCACAGTGAGCTGTTCTCTGAGGGGCTGTATGCAGTCACGCAACCCTGAATACGTGGTGTGGCTCTGCCGGCGACTAATTTGCTTCTGCTTCCATTTCTCTTCTAAAATACGAGGTGTTTGGAAGGTGAGATGAGAATGTGTATATAAAGTTCCTGACATTCAGTATTCAACAACGTTTGGGTAGAAAAAGACAAAAAGCTAGCAGGGAAAACACAGGCTGAGTTAGGGCAGGGTTCAACTGCAGGTAGGATTCCCTTGCCCCTTCTCCTAGCCAGTTTGGCCGCCATTGTTGGGTGCTCTTAAATGATTTCCACATTATGTCTTTTAAGGGGAAAAAGTTAGACTGGTTGTGCATGTGTGGGTATGTTTTATACATCTAAAATCTCCATGCCTTAGAAAAGCTTAGAGTATCTGATTCTCCTCCATCATGCCAGCTCCAGGGTCAGGTGTGGACCACAGCTAGAGCTCAGTAAATGTGGTTCTTCAAACATGTGAAGGGAGGAAGGGGAAAGGACAGAGGGTGGAGAGAAGACAAAAACTTCGTGGTGCCCTGAGATGTTTTGTGGCTGCTTTTGTTCGTTCTGCTTGTGTCCTCATCTTAATTTTGATGGCTGGCCTGTGCTAAAGCAGAAAAATAAAGAGAAAAAAAAGGAAACATATTTGTGCAGAAATACTCTTGGGGGCTGCCAGCCAATGTGATACCAGCAGTTTGAGTAAATAAATGTCTGCATTGTCTTCCTATAGGTACAGAAACAAATGGTCAATATTCATTCATCCAACGCATATTTATTTAGAATCTAATATACGCCAGACAATGTTCTAAGCAATAGATACATAACCAAAAAAAAAAAAACCCAGTTGCCATCAAGTTGATTTCCACTCATGGCGGCCCCATGTGTGTCAGAGTAGACCTGTGCTCCATAGGGGTGTCAATGGCTGATTTTTTGGATGAAGGTTGCCAGCTCTTTCTTCTGAGGTGCCCCTAGGTGGACTCAAACCTCCAACCTTTCAGTTAGTAGCTGAGTGCAACTAACCCACCCAGGGACTCCCACACATACATGTTGTTGTGTGCAGTTGAGTCAATGGCCAACTCATAGTGACCCTACAGGACTGAGTAGAACTGCCCCATTGTGTTTCCTAGGCTGGAATCTTTACAGGAGCAGATCAGCAGGTCTTTTCTCCTGCTGAGCAGCTGGTGGGTTGGAACTGCCAACCTTTCAACTGCCAAGCACTAAACTATTACGCCAGTAGGGCTTCTTCACAGATACATGGTAATAAGTAGATAACATTCCTTGCCTCATGGATCTTATATGGTAGTGGATGTAAAACACATACATCTTGGAGGTTGAAAAAAAATGGGTGATGGTGGGAGGTGTGAACAAGAAAGAAACAAAACTTTTGAGGAGGAAGAGGTGGGTTGGGATAGGCGCCCCAGCCCTGGGTCTGTGCACTGGCCCAGCCTCCTCCCAGGAGCATCCCCATTGCTAGTCACAGCTGAGGTGCCTTTTGCCAACTCTCCATTTTCCCTCTTAAGCCATCAAGGAGTCTAAACTTCAGCTAAGTGCAGACACCATATGTGGAAATATTCATCCTGATATCGATGTTTTCCTTGTAAAAGCACGTTGTTTTATATGTGGGCAGAGGGACTCATTGTAAATGGTTAAATATGATGTAAATGCTAATTTCTCAGCATTGCCCTGTAAAAGAACTCCTTGAGTCTCATGGAAGCCCATAAAAGGAAATGGTAAAAATAAATTATGGAGACATGCGGCGGTAGCATACGGTGTCTGTTTTGCCAATGCGTGGTCGCATGTCCCCTCTCCAAACTCTGGCCCCGACAAGGGAGGATTTCCGTAACAGTGGTGGCAGATGCCACTGCTTCCCAGGGGCTACCCAGCCTTGATGACTTTCTAGAAACAGTCTGCCAGGGTTTGCTGCAAATAAAACAATTTTTTTAAACTCTAAGCATTTGTCCTTTCTCCAATTTTTAATAAAAAGTATGTTTTTCCATGATTTGAGTTTCAGTTCTGAAAAGGAGGGGCACGATGAAATCATGGAGGTGTGCCTTAAAAATCTTCTTGTCATTGAGGTTCTATGGATGGTGCTGGAAAATTTAGTAATGGATATTGGTGATGGTTACACAACATGAGTGATGTAATTGATGTCACTAAATTGTACCCGTGAGGAATGTTGGACTGGTAAATGTTGTGCTATATACATATTGTCATGGATTGAACTGTGTCCCCCAAAAAATATGTGTCAACTTGGTTAGGCCATGATTCCCAGTATTCTGTGGTTGTCCTCCATTATGTGATTGTAATTTTATGTTAAAGAGGATTAGCGTGGGACTGTAACACCACCCTTAACCAGGTCACCTCCCTGATCCCACCTTTTTTCTCTCAAGAGATGAAAGGGAAGCAAGCAGAGAATGGGAACCTCATACCACCAAGAAGGCAGCACCAGGAGCAGAGCATGTCCTTTGGACCCGGGGTTCCTGTGCTGAGATGCTCCCAGATGAAGGGAAGACTGATGAAAAGGACCTTCCTCCAGAGCCCACAGAGAAAGAGAAAGCCTTACCCTGGAGCCAGGGCCCTGAATTCAGACTTCTAGCCTTCTGGACTGCAAGAGAATAAACTTCTGTTTGTTAAAGCCATTCACTTGTGGTATTTCTGTTATAGCAGCACTAGATGACTGAGACACATGCATACATAAAACCAAAAACCAAACCCAATGCCGTCGAGTTGATTCCGACTCATATATATATATACATACACACACAACAATTAAAAAAAAGAAAACAAATAATGAGAGGAAGAAAGGAAGCGAGGAAAGGAGAGTGGGCAGGAGGAAGAGAAGGAGGGAGGGAGGGAAGGAGGGAAGGAAGGAAGGAAGGAAGGAAGGAAGGAGGGAGGGAGGGAGGGAGGGAGGGAGGGAGGGAGGGAGGGAGGGAGGAAAGGAAGGAGGGAGGGAGGGAAGAAAGGAGGGGAGGAAGGAAGGGAGGGAAGGAAGGAGGGAAGGAGGGAGGGAAGGAGGGAAGGGAGGGAGGGAGGGAAAGAAGGAAGGAAGGGAGGAGGGGAGGAAGGAAGGAGGGAGGGAAGGAGGGAGGGAAGGAAGGAAGGAGGGAAGGAGGGAGGGAGGGAGGGAAGGAGGGAAGAAAGGAAGGAGGGGAGGAAGGAAGGGAGGGAGGGAAGGAGGGAGGGAAGGAGGGAAGGGAGAGAGGGAGGGAGGGAGGGAAAGAAGGGAGGAGGGGAGGAAGGAAGGAGGGAGGGAGGGAAGGAGGGAAAGCGGGAAGGGAGAGAGGGAGGGAGGGAGGGAGGAGGGAAGGAGGGAAGGAGGGAAGGAAGGAAGGAAGGAAGGAAGGAAGGAAGGAAGGAAGGAAGGAAGGAAGGAAGGAAGGAAGGAAGGAAGGAAGGAAGGAAGGAAGGAAGGAAGGAAGGAAGGAAGGAAGGAAGGAAGGAAGGAAGGAAGGAAGGAAGGAAGGAAGGAAGGAAGGAAGGAAGAGAATGAAAAAAATCTTCCTAGGTTTTGGATCGCCCCACCAGGCTTGGAGTAACGACAATCTCCTCTTAAAACCTCGAATGCATTCTGACCGGGCCCAAAGAGAGAAGCTGGTATAATGCATGGCGGGTGTCTAGCAAACCCAGCCTCTCTCTCCATCAGCGGCCTTGCCTGTTCTGGCTCTGCATTAACCAAAGCCAACCCTGGATTTTAACCGCAGCCCAGATTCCATCACACACAAAAGAATTAGTATCTCGGGGTCACGAGGCTATTTGTGGAAGGAATATTAGTACATTCTTTGCAAATGCGTGATGTATGAACTGTATATATTTCTTTGATAAATTGTTTTTAAATATTTCCTCCTTTTTATTAATTGAAGAGGAGCCTCATGTATCAATGCCATTTTTTCCTGTTTTTCACATAAATTATTTTCTCACAACGTTCATTTGTATTATTATTGCCGATATTAAGGCAAAGACTTTTTTTGCCTTGTAAACAAGATTTTGCTTACAGCTAAATGAAAAGAAGTGAAGTTAATCACATTGAAATAATAGGTTTAAAAAGGTAATTCACTGGTATCGGAATGAAGTTTAATCTTCAGCAATAGAAGCCGTCCTGAGAGAAATGGCAGAAAAGCTTGTTCTGTAATTAAATGGTATTTATCATTGGCAGGTCAGCTCTGCTGGGTGAGAGCCTCCAGGACTCTACAGGGAAGGGGAAGGCAACTTGGGCAAACAAAAAGGCCAGAGCAGAGCCGGGGGTTGGAAGAGTGGACTGGGAGCAAGATCTGGGTGCGGGTGGCGCCTCCTGGGATCAGGCTGTCCAACCCCACGTATGTGTCTCTCAGCTCAGTGCAATGAGTCAGGCAAAAATGCCGAGAGTGTCCTCCACATTCCTTCCAGAGGTGGCCTAACTCACAGCTTCCCTGGTCAGTATTAACCACATGAGCTTGAAATTTAGACTGAGGTGGATCAAATCAAGGTGCCCGGGTGGTGCAGATGATTTGTTCCTGGCTACTAATCGAAATGTTGGTGGTTCAAGCCCAACCAGAGGCACTGTGGGAGAAAGGCCTGGAGATCTGCTTCCATAAACATTAAAGCCAAGAAAACCCAGTTCTACTCTGGGCTGGGCTGAGACCATGCCGTTTTTTATGCCATCAGTCTGGGTTCGAATCCTCGGTTTGCCACTTGCAAGGGCTTGACTTTGGACAAGGGAGCATCCAAAAATGGGAAACGTGGCACTACCTGGTGGTGACGAGGGTGAAATTAGATAATTTAGGGAGAAGGCTTAATCTTCCAGAGGACAAGTCCTTTCTATTCATCCCACAGCCTTTGTCCTGCTGGCTGGTGTCTCTTTCTTAGAAGTCTTTTGGCCCTTTGACTCAAACTCAAGCTGGTCCAAGGTATCTGTATGCCTGCTCTGCAGTGACAAAAAGACCCAGCAGTCCAGGTTTGGGGAAGACCTTCTTGGCTTTTACTTTGGCCTCTCCACCTGTTAGGGCATTTGTTGGCAGGAAATCCAAGCATCCTTGAAGCCCCTTCAATAAATCCCATTTCAATAGGGCCTGTGTGGTGTTTGCAGGATCCTGGGGCCCACTCACTGTTAGAAGATTCCTTAACCTCAACTAGATCTCAACTGGCCTGTGTGCAAAACATACCAGGGCCTTCTTCAACCTCGGGGCAGCTGAATCTGGCACCGCTCCAGCCCTCATCTCCAAGAAGCTCTAACCAGGACCCTTTATGAGCTCTCCCATCTTTATTAGTGTTCTGGAGCAAAGTGTCTGCAGCTAAAGTTATTGAATTTCCACTAAAACCTAATACATGCACAAGCCTTTTGTACTCTCATGTTCAAAAAGGTACAGACTTCCAACTGCCATCTCCTGCCTCTACCCATATCTTTCCTCATTACAGGCTGCGGTCCAAAACCAATACGAATTAAATAAACATCCCCACTGAGAGCTGCACTTTGGAGAATTGTCTCATTGCCATACAGATGTGAGCTATGTCCAAATAGTACCGACATCTTGTATTTTATTCTATATTTAAAAAAAGAAATTAAAAACCAAACAGTATCCGGGAAGGAAGTGTTTGCAGGGATGACTGTTTGATTTCATTTTTCTCCCAGCATGCCCTCTTCTTTCATCCCGTAATGGCTCTTATTGGCTAATCTGTCTTGAAAACCCGCAGGTAGAGATGTTTATTGATACAAGACCGACGTGTGACTCAGTTTACAGAGACCATTGAAAGTGCATACATAGTAAATTATGCTTGATGTCTACTTATTAATGCAATTCCACCGTGAACTTTTCCATATAGAAAGAGGTTTTGCCAGATGGGAGAAAAGTCTTATGTTATGGGTATTTATGGAGGAAAACATTTGGTTTCCATTCTAAATGACTGATACAGGCTGTCCCAATGACTGCAAACTCAACATCAATTACTTTGCCTTTTAGCAAAGTTTAAGAAAATAAAGAGTTGTTTTTGTTTTTTTTTTGAAGACCACTGAAATCTCATAGAATTATTTCAGCCTTCCACTTCATGCAAACACAACAAATTGCTTTTATAATTTTACAAAAGCCACTTTGGCCGTGGTTCGCACAGAAACAGCCTCTCCCCGGAAACCACAAACCCGAATTCCCAGCAGCTGGTAAATTGGACTCCCTAATGGAATACCCACAGACACTGGTTCTCTGAGACCCACCCAGGATCTGATGTGGCTGGACGGAAGACAGAGCGGAGGAACATATTTCCTTTATGCAGATGGTGGAGAATTATAGCAGGGGCAGGCGTGCACTCTACAAGGCCTTTATGGTCCGTCTATGGAGCTGGAATAGGAAATCAATGGCTAAGTCCAGACTGGGGCACGGAATTCTTCCAAGTAATCATTTTTTCCTTCCTCCAGTCCACAGCCCCTCCCCTGTTGAAGACTTAACATTGCCTTGCTCATTTAGAGCATAATTGAGACTCTACTTTTGTTTCATCATCCTTCCCCTTTCATCTATCATTGCTAATTTTCTGGCTCGGAGCCATCCGGGGAATGGGTTTGCTAACGCCAGCAGAGGTACAATTGAAGTTACGGGGGTAAAATGGGTTTGTGCGTTCTCTCGTTAACCAAATCAGCCGAGGTGAGGTGCCGTCCTGTGTTATTTCTGGCACCCTTGGTCGTCTGACCAGGAATTCAGGGATGCTTCCACATGTTCTCTGCTAGCCCACCCAGATTTGAGGAAACAGCTGCCTCCCCAGGGCCTGTCTGGCACCTCCAAGAACATGACCTGGGTACCTTCCCCTATGCAGATAAAAACACCAGCCTAATAAAAGAACTGATCCCTTCCCCCACAAGTGGGCAGATAAGGCAGCTGTACTTCCAAGTAGCCAGATGTGAGAAAGGCACATCTGTCTGCAGTTTCTCTGTTCAAACCAAATCACTGATTCTTCTCTTGTGCCTGAGAACCTGTGCCAAGGAGCGATTTAGAACCACAGAGCCCTGTGTCCCCATCCTCTGGGCGTGCCAGGCCAGAGGCAGGGGGAAGTTATAAGGTGCACAGTCTTGAACTTAGGGGTAGGTGAATGTGAACCGGAAAGAGGAGGGTAGCCTGACTGAAAGGAACAGAGGGGAAAGAGTTTCCCACACAGTATCCCAACATGACATTCTGCCATCCCAGGAGGGAAAAAAATTGTAACTGTGAGAAATGCGATTGAACTGTCAAAGTACATGAAATCTGCTTCATAGGTTGTGAACCATAAGTCACACTTCTGTTTGTTCAACAACAGTGTAAAAATTGCAACATTTGCATCAAAATATGAAACAGAAACAGTGGTGTCACAGGAAAAGAACTTTGGCTGTGACATCCAAGTTAGATATACACCCTCCCCTTCTCCACTTTTTTCATCTTATGCCCACGACACTGGGAGCCTGCTAACAGAGCCTAATAATCCAAATCGAGCAAAGTGTTTGAGGAACCAGAAGCACCAGTATGCTAGAGCCGGCTTGTAGCAGCTCAGGAGAGCCAATTGTTCAATTTTCAGGACATTTGAAAGCTGGCTCAGGTCATGTTGGTAACTTGAAATTGGCCATCATAGGAGTATTTACACCATGGAAATGGGCAGGAACAGATTATCCAATAAGCAAGGTACTCACGGGTTTAATTGTGCTTACTTACTAATCTGTAGTGCACAATTTATGAAAACCAAATAAAATTGTGTACTACCAACTAGTAGTAAGTAAGCACAATTAAGCCCATGCATACCTTACTTACTGTAAGCCGGCGCATACCACACTTCCTGGTTAATACACCCCTGGAAATGGACAAATGCTATATACCAGTGCCTTTTTTTTCCCCTTGAGGGCAAGTTGTTAATCATTCGCTACCACCCCTGCTTGAAGGGCTCTTCCTCTGAGATCAGTCAGCATGATGACTAGGTTTAGCTCATCAAATTATCTTTTAATGGCCCCCAACTGCGTAAGTGCCTGACTTTCTAACTGGCATCAGTAGGTAGCTAACACTCCCAGAAGTGCACAAGGGTAGACGACTGAAGGGGAGGGGTGGGAGGGCAAACTGGCCTTTCAGATCCATGCCTACCTTGGCTTCAAGCTCTAAGAGTGGGTCTGCACTTCAGGTTCCCTTTTGTCAAAGGACTCTACTGTTCTAGAAGCTTAGCCTAAAGCTGGGACTGAGTCTATGGATGTCTGCCTGTTTCATTCTTCAGAGGGGGATGACTTATGCACGTCACACAGTAAGCCCAAGGCAATGGGAGAAGGATCCTGGATCCAGCTCACTATGGACTCATTGCGTGATCTTAAACAAGGCCCTTCCCTCCGAGGGTCTCCATTTTTTTTTTTTTTTTCTTTCTTGATGGTGAAGAAGCTGAACTCAGTGGTCTGCCTCTAAGGGCTCTACCAGCTCTGACCTTCTGACATTCAACGCTGGGTTCTCAGTCTAAATGGGCTCTCTAAGACCAAGTGATGAATTTAGGAAGTATCAAAAATACTGAAAGATGGACAAATGCTATTCTAATTTTCCAACAGAAAAGATGGAACCATAATCTTTGATGCTGGATTCTTGCTAAGTCTGAATATCTACTTATTTTCTAGATGATTTATGAGCCCTTGAGAAGGGAGGAATCCACCCATCCAGTGTGTGTTTTTGCTTCTGTAGGAACGGTCGAGCCAGGCCATGAGATGGGGCATCTGAGCCACATAGTCCTCAATTCAAATCCCAGCTCCTCTACCTACATGCTAAGAGAAAATGAAAAATTTACATGACCTTTCTGACCTTTTGTTTCCTCATCTGTAAAAGGGGTTAAAACAACACCCTTCATACTTGGTTTTTATAAGAATTAAATAAGATATAAACCATGTAAAGCACGTAGTAGCATGCCTAGTCCAGACTAAGCACTCAATGAATAGCAGCTGCCCCTGGGTGACGTAAACAGTTAAGCACCTGGCTGCTAACCAAAAGGTTAGAAGTTTGAGTCCACCCAGAGGCACCTTGAAAGAAAGTCCTGGCAATCTACTTCCAAAAAATTAGCCGTTGAAAACCCTATGGAGCACAGGTCTTCTCTGACACACATGGGGCCACCACGAGTCAGAGTCTACCAGATGGCAACTGTGTTTGTATTCATATCATTAGGAGTCCCTAGGTGGTACAAACAGTTAAGCACTTGGCTACCAACCAAAAGGTTGGTGGTTCAAATCCAACCAGAGGCATCTCAGAAGAAAGGCCTGACAATCTACCTCCGAAAGGTTACAGCCACTGAAAACCTGATGGAACGCAGTTCTACTCTGACACTCATGAGGTCGACAGCAACTGGTTTGGATTTTTGGTATTCACATTATTTTTTCCTCTGCCAATAGGGCTAAATGGAGAGACTAGAGGAATGAACCAGAACGAAATTTCGCAGTCCTTGCTTTGCCTAAATTGAACCCACACTTGGGGATGAGCTGGGCCTGGGCTCCTGTCAAGAATTTAATTGTGTCCCCCAAAAATATGTGTATCAATTTGGCTAGGCCATGATTTCTAGTATTGTGTGGTTGTCCTTCGTTTTGTGATTAATATGATTTTCCTATGTGTTGTAAATGGTTAATGAGGCAAGATTAGATTATGTTAAAGAGGATTAGGGTGGGATGTAACACGCTTGCTCAGGTCACATCCCTGATCTGATGTAAAGGGAGTTTCCCCGGGGGTGTGGCCTGCACGCCTTTTATCTTACAAGAGATAAAAGGAAAGGGAAGCGAGCAGAGAGAGGGACCTCGTACCACCATGAAAACGTGCCTGGAGCAGAGCGTGCCCTTTGGCCCTGAGGTTCCTGAGTGGAGAAGCTCCTAGACCAAGGGAAGAATGACGACAAGTACTTTCCTCCAGAGCCAAGAGACAAAGAAAGCCTTCCCCTGGAGCTGATGCCCTGCATTTGAACTTATAGCCTCCTAGACTGTGAGAGAATAAATTTTTCTTTGTTAAAGCCATCACTTGTGGTATTTCTGTCATAGCAGCACTAGATGGCTAAGACAACTCCTAAGACAGACTGCTGAGTGAACTGGGCTCAAAGGCAGATTTCCGAGAGGACTGGCCTGGAGGTGATTTACATGAGTCAATTTGGGTTGGAATCAGTCAAGTCTTTTTGGTTTGTAGTGAAAGAAGTAAAAAACACATACTAGACGGGCCATAATGGGCTATTCACATCTCAGATCTGGGCCAGGAGCTCACACCCAACTCTTCTAGGGAGAGGCTTCAGGCAGAGGCTGGTAATGCTAAAATCACAAGAAACTTGCTGAGACTTAGTGTACCAGCAGCCCACATGACAAAGAGCAACCCCAAGAGAGGAAGGTGGGACTTCCCTTCACTTCTGCCCAGACCCCACGCAGCTTTAATCAGTGTGGTTGCTAAGGAATGGTGCCAATGGCTGGAATAAGCTACACTGGACATGGGCACTTGCATTCTTGCAGGGAGCACTAGCTGAGGTAGAAGTAGTAAGGTGCCCTCCCACAGTTCATAGGCATCTGGTGTCAGCACAGAAAGAACTTAGCAAATTCCATTGTGTGGAGAATGGGACTTATTCCTAAATGTATAAGGGACTCCCCAGCAAAACTGGGAAGACTTCACAGAGGCTCAGTCCAAAATGAGATCAAAGCTAGTAAAACTTGAATTAATTTTTCTAATGCGGTCCCAAGTCTGACCTCAACATGGGATGACCTGGATACATTCAGGATGCATACCTTGTGTCTGCCATAAACCAGGCATTCATTCAACAAATGCTTTTGAGTTGCCCTGGTTGACCAAGAGGTAAGAAAATATAGGTTGGTTGCTAGAGCTCAGAGGTGGACCCATGACTGGCCAAGTGTATCTAAAAGGAGGTCTCACCTTGGCTGTATAAGAGAATCACCTGGAGAGCTTTAAACAATAAGCTGATGCCCTACCTACCCTCAGAGAATTGTATTTAATAAGTCTGAGATAAGGTCTTGGCATTGA
This sequence comes from Loxodonta africana, assembly GCF_030014295.1. Taxonomy (NCBI): domain Eukaryota; kingdom Metazoa; phylum Chordata; class Mammalia; order Proboscidea; family Elephantidae; genus Loxodonta; species Loxodonta africana. The sequence goes on from NC_087365.1 coordinate 40,023,791, forward strand.
ATATGTTTTACTACCATCCCAGGTGACTCTAACATTCAGGACTGAGAACCAGTGGCCCAAAGAGGAGTCTCCAGCAGAGGCCACAGACTTCTGTCCCTGACAAATACTGTTTTCTCAGCCAATATTTGGTAAGTGGCTTCAATGAAGCTTTCAAGGTTTGATCACCAGTGGACTGACCAATGGCATCCAGATCCAATAGGATCCAGATCCAGATCAGTACTTTTCAACGTAGTGGTTTTCCCATCCCCCACGGACATGTTCAAATAATGAGACCTTACGTAGACCCTGTTCACAATGTACTTGTCACATCTTATTCTTACCACGAAGTCCCTGGCCGGTGCAAATGGTTAATGCACTCAGCTGCTAAGTGAAAAGTTGAAGGTTCAAGTCCACCAAGAGGCACTTCAGGTGAAAAGCCTGGTGATCTACTTCTGAAAAATCGGCCATTGAAACCCCTATGGAGCAAGATTCTACTCTGATATATATGAGATCTCCATGAGTTGGAGTCAACTCATCAGCAACCAGTCTTGGGTTTTTTGTTTTGTTTTGTTTTGTTTTTGGTATCCTTACCACACACATGTACAAATAAGGTTCAGAGAAGGCATATAACTTGCCTGAGGTCACCCAAATAAACAGCATTCCAAAACGCCTGCCCTCCAAGAAGTGCTAGGTCGTAAACCAGAACCTCTACTCTTAGGTCAGGTCTCCTGATTCCACAGCCCCATGGATGCTCACAGGATACTCACAGGATGGTCATAGGATGATCTAGGATGATCTAGGATGATCACGGGATGATCATAGAGTGCTTTTTGGGTGCTCATAGGATAATTTAAGATGATCATGGAATGCTCATAGGATTATCACAGAACACCCACAGGATGCTCAAGAGAGAATGCCTTGGTTGGAAAATGGGCCCACAGGACCCTGAAGGATGCTGCCAGCTCTGAATTCCTGTGCTGGAGCTGAGGCTGTGTCTGCCCCAGTGACCCACTCTCCCCAGGGCCTGGCTCCAGCCAAGGCACGTTCACTTCCTGAGGCCTTCTCTCAGGAAGGAAACCCCAGTCATCATAAACGGAAAATAAGGAAATAAAATCTTAATAGAATTTCATAGATGATATAAAATCTCTACAGCTCTGGATGACAGACACTAAAAAAGATCATTTGGAGAGAAAAAGCTTTCTAAGACTTCCTGTGGAATTGGTTGTCTAAAGAAGCTCGGATGGTCGTCATATATAATGTCATCAGTTCCGGCTCTCAACAGGAGGCAGTGCCAGCAGGGCCTGGGTTGAACAGGGTGAGGGATCCCAGGAGAGTAACTTGACTCACCTAGAAAGCCCACCAAGTCAGTCAGGAGATAACCCCAAGACATATAGTCCAGCCTGCCTGACAAACCCCTCCACATCCTTCAAGTATTGACTCAGTCGCTGCCTCTTCTGGAAGACTTCCTGGATGTCCCAACAAACTCAGGTCTTCCACTTCTTTCCCAGTACTTCTGGGGCAGGCTTCCCTTACAGAGCAGCGTTTCTTGGAATGTATACACAGAAAATCTGCATTGGAATTGCCCGTAGTTGCTTTGTTGAAACAGACTCCAGAGTCCCATTCCAAAGCTGCCATGTCAGAATCTCTGGGGGTGGAGCCCAGAAATCTGCATCTTTAATAAGCTCCCTTGGTGTAGGTGGCATTTCCTCGAAGATCTAAATGGCAAAGAGGAGCCGGTCATGTGAAGATCTGGGAGAAGTGCATCCCAGAAAGAGAATAACAAATGCAAAGGCCTTGAGGTGGAAAAAAAAAAAAGAGTTTGGAAAGTTGAGCAACACCCAAGAAGGCTGTATGGGTAGGGAGGAATGGATAAAGGAAAAAGTGGTAGTAGTTGAATTTGGAGATATGTTAGGGGCCAGATCCTGAGGGGGCTGGAGTTTAGACTTTATTCTAAGTTTAGTGGAAAGCCATTAAAGTCTTCGTTGAAGGTCGAATTCTAGGTCCCAATTCTTTATTCCACTACAATAAACAATGTATTCACACCTTTGCCATGGCCTCATAGTGGTGGAGTGTATTTCCTTTCCCTTCGATTTTGGACTTGACCAGATGACTTGCTTTGAGCAATGGGGTGGTAGTGGATATATTGGGAGAGGAGGCTTGAAATGTTCTTGCACAGATGGGCTTGCTCTCTAGTGCAAGAATATGAGAGGAATATGTATTGGGTAACCACTGGTCCAAAAAGGGTAAGAGACACACGGAAGAGACCTGGACCCAACCTGGAGCTTGAAGCCAACATCAGCCTAGATCAACCAAGCCTCAGCCAACCCTCAAACACATGAGGAAGAAATAAGTGCTTGTTGCATTATAGCACTGAGTTTTAGGGTGATTTGTTATGTTGAATGACTGTGAAAATAGTTGTCTGGTAAAAGCTTTAAGGAGTGTTTTTATTTGATTTCTGTTTTGTAAAGATCACTCTGGCAGCTGTGAGGAGTTTGGATCGTGAAAGACACATGTGGAAGCAGCAATACAAGTTAGAAGCCTGTTGCAGTTGCCTGGGCAAGACCCCACAGTGGGTTAGACTATGGTAGTAGTGATGGAGATGGAGAGAAGTAAATGGATCCCGAATGCATTAGAAGATAAGAACTGATAGGACTTGTTGATGGACTGAATTTGGAGATGTAAGGTCAGGACCATCAATTGCACAATTCCAGGAGGAAGCACACACGTGAAGTGGTACAACATGGCACCAGTGGATCTAATGAAGAAAATGGAGAAATCAAAGGTCAACGTCTTACAGAATTTTGACTTGTGTCACTTTGTGAATGGCGTTCCTTTTACTAAGATAAGGAATATCTGGGAAGAAGAAGGCTGGTGTGTGTTCAGAGCTGGGGTCATTGGAAGAAGGGGACAAATACCTCTATGTTGGCTATGCTAAGTTTGAGATGTCCATTAGACATCCAAGTGAAGACATCAAGTAAGCAGTTTGATATATGAGTTTGGCTCTTAGTGGGACAATCAGAGCTGGAGTTATAAATGAATGAACCAGTACTGAACCTTAGTGTGGCATGCCTTTGCTCAAGTTGGTCCCTTCACCACCTCTTCACTGGCCACTGAGCTCCTATATCTCTTTAAAGAAAAGTCCAAAGACCACCTCCAGGAACTTAGTTGCTCTCTGTGCTCTCAGAGTTCACTGCAAATGGCTCACGTGTTACAAAATTCTCTGCCTCCCCCTGCCCAGACTGCACAGTCTTTGAGAATTTTTGTATTCCCAGTACCTAACCCCATACTTGGCACATGGAAGACGTTCAGTAAGCATTATCGAGGGAGGAAGATGCTTCCTTGCTTCAAGCTTTGAGTTGGGGACTTTTAGAAGCATTACCCTATTTAAATTTCTCAACAGCCCTATGGGTAGAACTGTCATTGCATTTTAAAGTTGATGAAACCGAGGCCGCAAGAGATGATGGTCCTGTCCTAAGTTTCTACAAGTGGAAGAGCCTGGATCTGTCTGATTTTCCAGTCTGGACTCTTTCTACTTTGCCTCTGCCCCATTCCCACCTCCCTAGCCCTCTCCCTCTGCTCCCTTGCAGCCCTCCTCCTCCCTGGCAGGGCTCCCACACTGCCTGCGCCTCCACACAGGATGTGCTTCCTGAAGTTCCTGGTCCAGATGGCCCGCGGAAGCTGCTCCTCATAACTCACCAGGCCTCGCAGAGCTGTGCTCAGCCACTTTCTCTTCTCAATCTCCCCAAGTCCCGGTGCGTGGGCCCCATCTGCCCAGTCAGCAGAACTGGCTCTTCCAGTCCGGGGAACATGTCTGTCGTCCCCCTCCCCACCAGGACCAGGAGCCACAGCAGAATCCTGGAAGCTACTAAGGGACCTCACCATGCATCTTTCTTAGGGACTTGGAGGTGACTCAGTGGGATAGGCAGGGGACAGCGAGGACAGTTCTTGAAGCTTTGCGCCAGGTGTAAGTGCGGGTACCATCCAATCCACCTGCCAGCCAGGGTCCCATCACCCGTGAATACTCAGGCAGCTTTGCCCCTGAATTTGCCGCTAAGTCTATGGTAATTTATGACAGCAGCAGTAGGAAATTAATACACTCTAAATGGGGATAATAATGGGGTTCCTGGGTGGCTTAAATGGTTAAGCACTTGACTACTAGCCAAATGGTTAGTGGTTCAAACTCCAAGAGGTGCCTCAGAAGACAGGCCTGGCAATCTGCTCCCAAAAGTTCACAGCCTTGAAAACACTATGGAGCAGTTCTACTCTGCACACATGGAATCGCCATGAGTCAGAATCGACTCAACGACAACTAACAACTACAGTAATTTGTCTCCTAAGCAAGAAGACACAATGCCACAGGGCAAATACATGCTTAGCACCCAAAACATTTCCACATACAGGCCAGCAGCTTCAGTGACAACTCCCCTGAGGCCCAAGGCACCTTGGACAAATCACTCCCCTTCTCCGAACTTTAATTTTCTTACTTGTAGAGTGCAGATGATAATACCTACCTCACAGCACCCTGAGTTTTTCAAAAAGGCACCTGGTGTGTCCTCAGTACACGGTAGGAGTATAAATGCAAGACACCCCTGGGTATTGCATCATTCAAAAAATGAAGGCACAGGAGGGGACAACAGGGACCTGGCCTGACTGAGATTTTCACAAAGCCTCTGATACTCCACCTTCCTTTCCATCCCACTGCCACAACCTCATTCATGTGCCCAGAGCATAGACAGATTTGATATGTCACTCCCAGGGGATCCCAGTCACCTTCCACAGTAATTCCCCACATTTTCCAGACTGTAACACATTTTAAAAACGAGAATTTGGAGCAGCACACTTGGAGAGTATGGCAAAGTTGGCTAGCTCTCTACCAAAGTTGCTCCCATACCGTAGTATGAGGTTGTGGACCAGGGTTACCCAACCAGGACTACATTTCCCAGCAGCCCCTCTTGCTTCTAGGTGGAGTCACGTGGCTACTTCTCACCATCAGAATATGACTAACCCAACGCAGTGCCGTTGAGTCTAGAATATGACTAGAAGTGATGTATTCTCCCCTTTAGGCAAATAACCAAAAACCAAACCCACTGCTGTTGAGTCCATTCCGACTCATAGTGACCCTACAGGACAGAGTAGAACAGCCCCATAGAGTTTTCAAGGAGCTCCTGGTTGATTTGAACTGCCGACCTTTTGGTTAGCAGTGGTAGCTCTTAAAAAGCTGGTATCTCCCCTCTAGTTTCTCCTTCCCCATCAGCCATCTGGAAAAAAGCACTCTAAGACCAGAGGAGATGGTGGAGCCACAAAATAGAAGGTGTCTCAACCTCTGAGTGACTGACTCTGTGGAACAGAACTCCAGCATTGCCAAACAAAGACTCAGATTTTGGACTTACTTGAGAGAAAATTGTTTTACGCCCATTACATTTTACAGTTTATCTGTAATTTCCAGTCACGGTCCTGTTGACCCTGACTCACGGCGACCACACATGTGTTGAAGTAGAACTGTGTTCTACAGGGTTCTCAACGCTGATTTTTCAGAAGTAGATTACCAGGACTTTCCCCTGAGATGCCTCTGGGCGAACTTGAACCTCCAACCTTTCAGTGAACAGCCGAGCACATTAGCCCTTTGCACCACCCAGGGCTCCTTATCTGTGATAGCAGGTAGCATTACCCTAACTAACACAACAGCATTAAAATACTCAAAATAGTATGAAACGAATTACTAATAATGACAATGTGGTCATGACTATGGTGTAACAATACTACATAGAATCTATAAAGACACCCACCATTATCTGAATATTTAATGGTAGATTTTTCAGCACCACATATCTGTTTGGTAGATTTAGTGCCCTGATCATGCCTTTTTGTATACTCACGAAGCAATATTACCCATTCTACTAAATATGATCCTTTGCAACATGACCCATCTACCCACTGCTAGCATTAGCCCGACTTCCACTTGGCTGCTGACAGGGGTGGCACACGACCTAAGCCTAGCCAATCAAAGTCCCACATCCACTGGTGGCAGTGATTGACCTAGGAAGGGGCACACGACCTATACCAGTTGAATGATCAATCAAGGTAAGTATCAAGACTACTTCTGGGTAAGCTGGGACAAGCACAATTACTCTTTTCCACTAGATTCAATCCTAGAATGATCCTGGCAATGATTTTGCAACCCCATGGGGAGAACCTAAGAGAATGTTGCCAACATGGCAGAAGACAACACCAAAAGAGAAACCAGGTCCTCTTGATCTATGTAAATCAATAAATTCACTTTTTTTCTAACTCCAACTTGGATTGGATTTTCTGACTCTTACAGCCAAAATAACCCTAACTGAACTCAGATGGACTACCATTGGGCTACCGACCTCTGAAAAATTGAGAGTGCTCCAAGATGAACATCTCAGGCTTACAGGATGCAGTTCAGACTCTCAGAGTCCTACATAACCCAACTCATTTTCCAGCCCTTTTCCCCTGTCCCCTCTACTCTTTCTCAGTCTCCACACTAACTATGCCAAATTCCCAGAAAGCCAAAAGCCTTCTCATGCTCCTTTGTCTCTCCTGTTTCTATTTCCACTACTTTTTTTTTTACCCACAATATTTGCCTAACTACTCTTGACCATCTTCTCAGCCTCCCTAAAACCTCACCTTCTATGTGAATGCTCCCCTGAGCACCAATGTGTTTATAATTAATCAAATTCCTTTTTTTTTTTTTTTTTTTTTTTTGCTCAAATCTACGTTAGTTCTCTAACAAAATAAATCTGGCCTTAATAAAATAAACAAATGCCTAAAAAAGCATTGGCCCAATTTCAGTATGCGATCTCATTGAAACCACTTCAGGAAGGATGACACCACCACAGATGTCCCAGGAAGAGGAGACTCAAACCCACCTCAGAAGACCAAGAGTGAAGTAAATGGGCACCCAAGGAACAGTTTCCCAAGGTCCAGGCCTGAGAGACACTCAGGAGACACCAATTGCTGAAAATAATAATAATAATACCAACAGACAGGAAATCTTTTCTTCAGAGGAAGAGTGATTCAGACCTTCTGCTCTCATCTCCTCCTATTTTCCCTCTTGCACCCTCCACCCTCCAACTGCATTGCTTCCTGGCCATTCCTTGAGCAATGATGTATAGTGCCGCCTCAAGATCTGCATTAGTTATTTATTGCTGTGTAACAAATTACCCCAAATTTTAGCTGCTTAAACAATAAGCTTTTTTTTTTTTTTTAAATCTCGAAGAGTTCCTGTGGGTCAGGAATCCAGGAGTAGTTTATCTACTGCTCTGCCTCAGGGTCTCTAATGAGGCTGTAGTCAAGACATCACTGATTTTGCATTCATCTGAAAGCTGGAGAATCTGCTTCCAAGGTGGCTCACTCACAAGCCTGGCAAGTTACTAGTAGCTGTTGGCAGGAGGACTCAGGTCCTTGCCATGTGGACCTCTCCCTAAGGCTGCTTCAGTGCCCTCACAACATGGCGACTGGCTTCCCACGGAGTGAGTGATTTAAGAAAGTATAAAGTTGAAGCCATAATCTCTTTTATGACCGAGCCATGGAAGTCACATTTCTGCACTATCCTATTGGTTACATAGCCCAGTCCTATTCCGTGTGGAAGGGACAACACAAGAGTGTGAATATCAGGGTCATTGGGGGTCATCTAGGAGGCAAGACACTGCTGAACCTCTGCACTCATTGTTTCCTCTAACTGTTGCAGTCTTTCCCCAGATAACCCTCATGGCTTTGTTTTTTTCAAATCCATCAAATGTTTGCTCAAATGTCTCCCTCTCAAAAAAGATTTTTCTTGAAAAGTCTTTTAAAAACGACAACACTGTCATGGATTGAATTGTGTCCCCCAAAATTGTGTGTATCAATTTGGTTAGGCCATGATTCCCCATATTGTGTAATCGTCCACCATTTTGTCATCTAATGTGATTTTCCTACGTGTTGTAAATCCTATCACTATGATGTCAATGAGATGGGATTAGTAGCAGTTACGTTAATGAGGCAGGACTCAAGCTACAAGATTAGATTGTGTCTTAAGCCAATCTCTTTTCAGATATAAAAGAGGGAAGTGAGCAGAGAGACGGGAGACCTCACACCACCAAGAAAGCAGTGCCAGGAGCAGAGCACGTCCTTTGGACTCAGGGTCCCTGGGCAGAGAAGCTCCTAGACCAAAGGAAGATTGATGACAAGGACTTTCCTCCAGAGCCAAAAGAGATAGAAAGGCTTCCCCTGGAGCTGGAACCCTGAATTTGGACTTCTAGCCTACTAGACCATTAGAAAATAAACTTTTGTTTGTTGAGGTCACTCACTTGTGGTATTTCTGTTATGGCAGCACTAGATAACTAAGACAGAATTTGGTATCAGGAGTGGGGTGCTACTCTAACAGATACCTAAAATATGGAAGTGGTTTTTAAAACCTTTTAATGGATAGAGAACTCAGAAGGAATGTGGAGAATTGTTATAGTGGAGATGGCACAGATGGTGAGAAGCAGCAGCAGAGAAGCAGCTGCAGCAGAACCAGGAGACCAGTGTGAGACAGTACTGGAGCCCGCCCATGGTGTGAGAGAGCTGAGTGCCTTTGGCAGGAGGTTTCCTGGAAGTGTGGGGTGCCTCTGGGCAATTATGGTGGAGCTAAGCTTGCCAACCCATGGAACAAGAGAGCTGAGTACCTTCTGTCCAAAGTCTACTGGCGGAGTAGGGTGCCTCCAGGCACTTATTGGTGGAGCTACAGAGCTTTGGAATACTTGCCCCAGCAGGGCAGATGTGGGCAGTGAGGCCTGAGGAGCCGAGAGGCAAAGGAACCAGGAAGCAGAAGCTGAAGATACAAGGAACACAGGAAGCAGAGCTGCCTCAACCTCAAAGGGTGGAGTGAGTTGCCACTCAGATGGATGAGAATGGGGCCACCCTAAGCCAAGGGAGAAGAGTTGCCATTTCAGTGGGCCTAAAAGGAGGAACTGAAGCCCAGGGTAGAGGGACCTCCACTTGGATTTCGGAGAGTGTTGCCAACACCAAAAGTCTGGAGGGCAGGGCCTTTGTGTAAATGGTCTCAGAGAACAGAGGATTATTTTCAAGCACTGAGGACTAATGTAATGTATTCTGCTGATTTGCCTGGTGCCTGTTATCCCTTCTTTCTCTCCTATTTCTCCCATTTGCTATGGAAATGTCTAGCTTGTGCCTGTTTTTGATTGTGTCTTAAGCCAATCTCTTTTGAGATACAAAAGAGACAAGGATATATATGTATGGATATGTATGTTGTTGTTAGGTACCATCCAGTCAGTTCCAACTAATAGTGACAGTATGTACATTAAAATGAAACACCGCCTGGCCCTGCACCATCCTCAATCATTGCTATGTTTAAGCCCATTTTTGTAGCTACTATGTCAAGTCATCTCATCGAGAGTCTTCCTCTTCTTCCCTGACCCTCTGTCTTACCAAGCATGATGTCCTTCTCCAGGGACTGGTCCCTCCTGATAACATGTCCAAAGTACGTGAGGTGAAGCCTTGCCATCCTAACTTTTAGGGAGTATTCTGGCTGCACTTCTTCTAAGACAGATTGTCATTCTTCTGGCAGTCCATGGTATATTCAATATTCTTCACCAACACCATAATTCAAAGGCATCAATTCTTCCATCTTTCTTATTCATTGTCCAGCTTTGGCATGCATATGAGGCAACTGAAAATACCACGACTTGGGTCAGGCACACCTTAGTCCTCAAAGTAACATCTTTGCTTTTTTAGCACTTCAGGGAGTCTTTTGCAGCAGATTTGCCCAATGCAATACATCGTTTGATTTCTTGACTGCTGCTTCCATGGGCATTGATCATGGATCCAGGTAAAATGAAATCCTTGACAACTTCAATATTTTCTCTGTTTATTATGATGTTGCTGATTGGTCCAGTCATGAGGATTTTTGTTTTCCTCATCTCGAGGTGTAATCCATACTGAAGGCTGTAGTCTTTGATCTTCATCATTAAGTGCTTCATGTCCTCTTCACTTTCAGCAAGCAAGGTTGTGTCACCTGTATGTCTCAGGTTGTTAATGAGTCTTCCACCAATCCTGATGCCCTGCTCTCCTTCATATAGTCCAGCTTTTTGGATTATTTGCTCAGCATACAGATTGAATAGGTTTGGTGAAAGGATACAACTCTTATGCACATCATTCCTGATTTTAAACCATGAAGTATCCCCTTGTTCCATCCAAACGACTGCCTCTTGGTCTCTGTACAGGTTCCACGTGAGCACAATTAAGTGTTCTGGAAATCCCATTCTTTGTAATGTTATCCATAATTTGTTATGATCCACTCAGTCAAATGTCTTTGCATAGTCCATAAAACACAAGTAAACATCTTTCTGGTATTCTCTGATTTCAGCCAAGATCCATCCGACATCAGCAATGATATCCCTCATTCCAAGTCCTCTTCTAAATCTGGCTTGAATTTCTGGCATTTCCCTGTTGATGTACTGTGGCAACTGCTTTTGAATTATCTTCAGCAAAATTTTATTTGCATGTGGTATTAATGATATTGTTCCATAATTTCTGCATTCTGTTGGACCACTTTTCTTTGAAAGTGGCACAAGTATGGGTCTCTTCCACTTGGATGTCCAGGTAACTGTCTTCTAGATTTCTTGGCATGGATGAGTCAGCACCTCCAGCACTGCAACCACTTATTGAAACATCTCAACTGGGTATTCCATCAATTCCTGGAGACTTGTTTTTCACCAATGACTTCTTCCTTCAATACCACTGGCTCTTGATCATATGCTACCTCCTGAAATGGTTGAATGTCGATCAATCCTTTTTCGTACAGTGGCTGTGTATTCCTTCCATCTTCTGACAGGTGTGCGGTGGTGAATATGTATACGTATAAATCTGTTTTTTCTTTTTTGATTTTTGATTTCTAAATTTAGCTTTACAGAAAAGTTACAAAGATAGCACAGAGACTTCCTGTATACACTTCACCTAGTTTCCCCTAATGTGTATGCTGGGTCGTTTGTGTTTTTCCCTATCTTCACCCATTATAGAATGTAAGCTCTGTGAGAGCAAGAACTTTTGTCTGTTTTATTCACTGACGTATCTCCAGGAACCAAAACATTGCCTCATCTACAGTAAACTTTCAATAAATATTTGTCGAATGAATGAAAGGACCATTCTAGCAGCTCAAAGAGCAACTAATGGTGGCCTTTTGACCTTGAGGTTCTTAACAACCCCAGACGGTGTTTGTCATCAGCCTATCCACAGAACTTAAAACCAAACAAAACCAAACCCAGTGCCGTCGAGTCGATTCCGACTCATAGCAACTCTATAGGACAGAGTAGAACTGCCCCCACAGAGTTTCCAAGGAGCGCCTGGCAGATTTGAACTGCCATCCCTTTGGTTAGCAGCCACAGCACTTAACCACTATGTCACCAGGGTTTCCTGGAAAGAGGCTAGGGGTGAGAAAATGATAACTTGTTATAAAATGGCCAAAGTAAAACAATAACTTTATTTATTCATTCATTTTCCCCCTTTGCTATTTTTACTATGATTTGCTTTATTGTGACAAAGCGAATTTGCTTATGTAGATGTTAATAAATCTATCTTCATTTATCTGTAACACTGATGCAGTACTTCCCTGGGAGAGGTTTAATTGACCAACACAGAGTTGAGCAAGGAGAGGGAATGTCTTCTGAAAATTCCGTGAGAATGACCAACCCTGAGACTCCTCACTCAAGTGGCATTGTCCCAGCCTCCCTGTTGAGCCTCCCTCTGTAGATCTCCCCATCTGGAATGTTCTTCCCCTATCTATTCACTGAGATTATCCCTACAAAACAATTATAGGATGCATGTCTTACTTCCTTCTCTGAGTTCATCTCCACCTGTGCTTCCTGAATCTTGATGAATTCTCACTAATGGGTTGATGTCGACCCTGAGCTATGAGCCTCTCCAGGACCTTGCAAGCCCATCCCGAGGTCCCCAACAGGTTCTCACCCACCCAATGCTGTAGGTATGAGTGTTTATCAAGCACCAGCTATGAGCCCAACACTGTGCTACCTACTTCACAGGTACTTAATTTCACTGTGACTCAACGTCACAGTTATAAACAAAGTGGGGGTGGTCTTGAATGAGGCCTCCACAGTTCATAAATAACACTTCCTACTTCAAGGACTGTTGTGAAAATAAAATGAGATGATACAATGGGCTTAGTATTATGCCTGATACTTAGAAAACATTCCATCATATTGGTTTAAAACGATGACATTTTACAGATGGAAAAATTAGAGCCCAAAGAGGTGAAGTAGTTTGTGAATGAGGTCACAAACTAACCTGATGGAACTCTATGGGACTGTGGAACTCTATGGCTGTTGCAATGTCCACTATAACAGTGTCCCTCAAAGACCATTCCGTAGATACAGGTATCAGAATCACCTGGGAAGCTGGTTAGAGAAGCAGACGCCCAGGTTCCATCCCAGACCTCCAGAATTGGAACTCAGGGGTGGGACCCAGGGATCTGCACTTTTCCCACCTTTCCTCGTGATCTACATGTGCATGATGGAAGACTGCCTCTCCTGGCCCTGACAGAAGTCAGGGCTTTGCAGTCGTGCCTCTTGGTTGGTTTCAATTCAATCATAGGCAGCATATAGTGAAGAAAAAGGGTGATTTCTCTGGAACTTTCTGGGTCCTGGTTACAGCAGCTATCACCCTGGACCCACAGATAGCCTGAGAGGTCAGTACACTGGGCTTTTTTGTAATAGCATGTCACCGAGGGCAGAGAGGTGGGTGCCAAGTCCCAAGCTATTCCTGGGTGGAAAGGCAGGATTAATCAGAAGAGAGAAAAACACATCATCAGTAAGTGCTTCAAGTCCTCTTCACTTTCAGCAAGGAAGGTTGTGTCTGTATGTTGCAGTCTTCCTCCAATCCTGATGCCCTATTCTTCTTCATATAGTCCAGCTTCTCAGCTTATTTGCTTAGTGTACAGATTGAATAAGTATGGTGAAAGGATACAACCCTGAAGCACACCATTCCTGATTTTAAACCATGAAGTATTCCCTTGTTCTGTCCAAGTAACTGCCTCTTGGTCTATATACAGGTTCCACACAATTAAGCATTCTGGAAATCCCATTGTTTACAATGTTATTCATAACTTGTTATGATCCACACAGTTGAATGCCTTTGCATAGTCAATAAAACCCAGGTAAACATCCTTCTGGTATTCTCTGCTTTCAGCCGAGATCCATGTGATATTAGCAATGATATCCCCCATTCCAAGTCCTCTTCTGAATCTGGCTTGAATTCCTGGCAGTTTCTTGTCGACGTAATGCTAAAACTGCTTTTGAATTATCTTCCATGTGATATTAATCATATTGTTCAATAATTTCCACATTCTGTTGTGTCACTTATCTTTGGAATGCACAAATATGGGTCTTTTTCAGTTGGTTGGCCAGGTAGCTGTCTTCCAAATTTCTTGGCATAGACAAGTGAGCACCTCTAGCCCTGCATCTATTTGTTAAAACATCTCAATTGACATTCAGACAATCTCTGGAGCCTTTTTTTTCACCAGTGCCTTCAGTGCAGCTTGGACTTCTTCCTTCAATATCATCAGTTCTTGATCATATGCTGCCTCCTGAAATGATTGACCATTCATCAATTCTTTTTGGTATAGGGACTTCGTGTATTCCTTCCATCTTCTTTTGATGCTTCCTCCATCATTCAATATTTTGTCCACAGAATCCTTCAATATTGTAACTCAAGTTTTGAATTTTTTCTTCAGTTCTTTCAACATGAGAAATGCTGAGCATTTTCCTCCCTTTTGGTTTTCTAACTCCAGGTCTTTGCACATGTCATTACAATACTTCACTTTGTCTTTTCAAGCTGCCTTTTGAAATCTCCTGTTTAGCTCTTTCACTTCATCATTTTTCTTCCATTTGCTTTAGCTACTGTATGTTCAAGAGCAAGTTTCAGAGTCTCTTCTGACATCCATCTTTTTTTTTCTTTCTTGTCTTTTTAGGGACCTTTTGCTTTCTTCATGTATGATGTCCTTGATGTCATCCCACTACTGGCCTGGTGCGCAGTCATTAGTGTTCAATGCATCAAATCTGTTCTTGAGATGGTCTCTAAATTCAGGTGGGATATACTCAAGGCTGTACTTTGGCTCTTACAGGCTTGTTTTAATTTTCTTCAAATTCAACTTGAACTGCTCTGCCCACCCCCTTCTATAAACATCCTCTATGCATCAGTAAGGAGCCCTGGTGATGCAATGGTTAAACACTTCACTCTTAACCAAAAAGCTGGTGGTCTCAACCCACCCAGTGGCTCCACAGGAGAAAGACCTAGTGATCTGCTCTAGTAAAGATTACAGCTTAGAAAACCCTATGGGGCAGTTCTACTCAGTCACATGGGGTCTCTATGAGTAGGGATCTACTCGACGGCACCTGACAATAACGACAACATGCATTAGATGCTTTCAGGAACATTGTCCCATTTGATCCTCACTTGATTATCATCTTAAGTTCACAGCCAAGGAAATTGAGTCTCAGAGAGGCTAAGCCACTAGCCCGGACTCGCACAGCTAGTAAGGGCAAGCAAGACTGGAATTCTAACCCAGGCTCCCTGACTTAAGAGGCCATGCTCTTTTCACGGCACCCTACTGCCTACAGAGAGAGATGACCAAGAAGAACTGCTCCAGATCCTTGAAACAAGAGGCCCAGGAGGCACAGGATCAGGGGGATGAAATCATCCTTCAGTACCCAGCAAATATTAAGCTCCTACTAAGTGCCAGGCAGTGTGTTCTCAACACCTCAGGGCTTTCATGGTGAAAGCCCAAAGAAAGGCTATTCTGAGCAAGGGTCCCTCTGGGACCTCCCCCTCCCACAAAAGGCAACTTGAATGGCAGCAACAGAGGCAGAAGGTGGGGAGAGAAATTTGTGTCAGCTCCCGTGGCCACAAGTAAGAGCCTACAGGGCTTCCTTGGGAAGGGTGTTCAGGGATGAGACCCACTAGGCGCTCCCCTTTCAGTTATTCTCCATTCCAAGCTCTTGAGACAGGGCTCGTGGCAGATGTATCTGGGTCACAGGACCAAAATAAACATGATTTGAATAATCCCAGGCTGACAGCTTTGGAGGATGGACAAGAAAATTACCCCCTGTAAAAGGCAAATCAAATATGTCACCAGATGCTCCCGGAGGGTGTGTCAGTCACCTTGATGCTTCCTGGGAGTGCTCACTCTCTCCCAGGCTCTTGGCTCACTGCAAGACACCCACTCAGAGGAGTGGGGGACAGGCTGACGTGGCTAAAGGTGCCAGAACTTGAATCCAGGCACTCCAACCTAATTTCACCCTCCATGGAGGAGCCATGTGGAATTGGGTGGCCCATCTCAGAGCAACATGACTCACTTGGGGTCTCCATGACAACAAGGGACTTCCATCTCCAGTAGCTAGATGACTTGCCTGCAATGGTCACACTCTCTGGCTGGCTCTTGCTTGGCTGGCATCAGGAGTGGGCTTTCTTTCCAGATAACAGGGCACAGCCAATGGGTGTGAGGAGCAGGGTACCAGAAAGAGGACAGATTCTGGACCAGGCATCTAGGTTGGAGTCTCTGCTCTGCCACATGCTGGCCGAAAGCCCTCATCGTATACGACCACTCTCTGAGCCCTTGGCATCTGCCAGCCTGGTGCTTAGTACCTTATATGCAGTGTTTTTGTTGTTGTTGTTGCTGTTGGATGCCCCCAAGTCAGCCCTGGACTCATGCTGACTCCATGCACAACAAAACAAAATGCTGCGGGGTCCTGTGTCATTCCCACAGTAGTCTGCGGATCAGACCACTGTAATCCATAGGGTTTCCATTGGCTGATTTTCAGAAGTAGATCATCAGGCCTTTCTTCCATCTTAGTCTCTGGAAGCTCCGCTGAAACTCGTTCAGCATCACAGCACCATGTAAGCCTCCACTGACAGACAGATGGTGGCTGCACATGAGGCACATCGGCTGGGAATCGAACTTGAGTCTCCCATATGGAAGGCGAGAATTCTGCCACAGAAACACCAATGCCCCCATTTTAACCCTTTTATCTCATTTTAACCCCTTAAATTAACATGTTCTGTTATTTTCCCCATTTTACAGATGAGGAAACTGAGGGATGAAGCAGATAGCAAAGCTGAACTTAAACTTAGATCTTTCTGTCTCCAAAGCTCATGCCACACACAGCCGCTAGGTTATATTGCTGTTGGAGAACGCCACCACACACCACCACACAACAGGAAACCCAAGTTCCACTTTGGTTCTGCCGCCTCCTGTGTCCACCTGGGCAGATGACCAGACATGGCTGAGCCTCAGTTTCTTCATCTGTAAAATGGATAAGAGGAATCCCTGCCTCAGGGGCTCCCAGAGGGTCAGATGATATGGACATGAAGGGGACGACCTCAGGAGCAGATCCCAAAGCCTGTCGATCCAATCCCCATCTGCAAGTGAGCTTCCACCCCTCCTGGCTCTTCTCCCGTCTCCCACCCTGACGAGGCCAGAGGTTGTGCTGGCCGAGAGGACCAGGCGTGGGCATCTTTCCCTCCTGCTGAGCAATGCGGATCGTGCCAAGCATTCTCTCTCCTTTTGTGCGTTTTTCGTGACCTGCTGCCAACAGCTTTTGGCTGGGCGGCTGCCACCATTTACCCAGCGCAAGAAAACTGCCTTTCTTCCCCCATTTAGGGTCTGGTTTTAATTTCTACAGTATTCTCTTTAATAACAATGCCTAATTAAAACATCTGTTAAAAAGTCTGTAACATTAACTTTACAGGGAGAATTTAATAGAATTATATTGGAATTGCAGGCATTTAACGGGCTTCCTAATTAGGCTTTTCTTTAAAAAAAAAAAATAGGAGAAGAAAGAAAGAAACATTCCACAAATTAAAATGCAGCCTCTTTTTTTTTATGATGACATAAGCTGATGGTCCAAGAAAGGGCCAGTGGCTGGAGGGGGTGGGCAGAAGCTGGAAGAGATGGGGGAGGCAAGCTAACTCACTGTAATAAAATAACTAGAATGGGGAAGGGAATCTAGATTTAACAGCAGGCATTATACTCAGAGTGCTTTCATTTGTAATCTCAGTTATATCCTGACAACAACCATGAAAAGAGTTATTAGGCCCACTTTACTGATGAAGAAACCGAGGCACAGAGAGGGCAGTAATTTGCTCAGAATGATACACACACACAGCCAGAATGTGACAGACCCTTCAAAGTTCATGCTCTCTCCACTGTTCTACATGGCCTTCCAGCTTGGTAACAGGAAGAGTTTTCTAGAGCCTTCTACACCCCTCCATCCTTCTCTTTCCTACCCTCCCACTCACGTCTCGGATTCCATCATTTCTCTGAGCTTCGTGGTGAGCATCATGGCTGTCTCCCATGACAACCCACGCTCTGCCCAGGGGTTCTTTCTGCAAAGTCCTCAGCAGCTTGGTGTGCCCCTGCCCGAGATGTCTTGGTTCTGGCTGTCACCCTGTAGGCCATCAACACCAAGCTGGGGGGTGTGGTGGAAAGGAGAACAGCCCAGAACCATTAGAGGACATTCCCCAAGGGAGGAGTCAATCAAGAAACGTCCACAAAGTAATCATTCTCAAAGTCTAGTGCCTGGACCAGCAGCATCAGCATCACCTAGGGACCTGTTAGAAATGCAAATTCTCCAGCCTCACCAAGACCTCCTGAATACAAATTTCTGAATGCGGGCCCTGCAAACTCTGTAACAAGCCCACCAGGCGATTGTTATTCTAATGCCGTTAAAGCCTGAGACCGCTGGTCTGGAGTCCTAAGCCAAAACAACACAAACCCATTGATTCCAAGTTATGGAGACTCCACGTATTAATGAGCAGAACTGTTCCATAGGATTTTTTGGGGGTGTAATCTTTACAGAAACAGATTTCCAGGCCTTTCTTCTCTCGCACTGCTGGGTGGGTTCGAACCACCAAACTTCAGGTTAGTAACCAAGGCACAGGGGAGACCTTTTGTCCTCTGATATGTACCCTTATCCCTCCCCAACTCCACCCTAGAGCTTTTGCATTTTTACCTACCCCAAGAAGCCACCTTGCCGTATGCAACTAACCCCAGCCCCAGGGCTTGTCTGAGTGTGGGGTGGTAAAGGCCAAGGAAAGCCCCTGACCTGAGGCTGGCCTGGTACTTACATGAAACAGAAGTGGAATTAGGATCGAAGAGTAATAGGCAAGACTGAATCCAATGATTTTCCTGCCACTTCCTGACAAAAGCCGCCTGTTCTTTCTCAGGGGTCCCTCGGTGGTGTAACACTAATGAGTTTGGCTGCTAACCAAAAGGCTGGAGGTTCCAGTCTACCCAGAAGTGCCTTGGAAGAAAGGCCTGATGACCCACTCCAGAAAAATCAACCATAGAGAACCCTGTGAAGCGCGGTTGTACTCTAACACACAGGAGGTTACCAGGAGTCAGCGTAGACACAGGAGGTTACCAGAAGTCAGCGTAGACACAGGAGGTTACCAGGAGTCAGCGTAGACACAGGAGGTTACCAGGAGTCAGCGTAGACACAGGAGGTTACCAGGAGTCAGCGTAGACTCAACGGCAACTAGTCGTTCGTTTGTTTGGTGGGGGGGGGGGGGGTTCCTTCCCAGCCAAACCAACCCAGCTGCCGCTCCACTGACCTCAGGTGGTATACCCAGAGGAGTGTGGGAAGTGGAGACCAGCTCTAAACCATCAGAGCTTGTAGGTTTCCAGGCCTTGAAGGCCCCACCCCAACGCTGTCTCCATCGTGAGTCCTCCGAGCTGGTCCTGCTCGGCTGGCCCTGGTCTCCAGCATCTCCCCTCACCTTTCCACACACAGCCAGTCGCTCACATGTGGCTGGGCAGGACCCCACGAGAGAAGGAAGAGGCAGCCCCCACCTGGGGTCCCTGTGCCTGCTTCCTCCTGGAGGCGAAAATTCACAGTTCAGTGCGTGGGCAGATTCAATCGGACTATCTCCTGTGTGATGGCTTCCTCTGTTCAATTACTACTAAAATTCATCAAACGGAACTGAGAGGTTTTAACGCCGGTAATTGTGGTGCAAAACGCTCTGTAATTGGTCTTACAAATGAAAGTGGGGAAAGCGTCATTGAAAATAAAGCTGCCTGGCCCTGAACAGTTCAAGAGCGATGGCTCAGACGTGCTCCCCAGAAGCCAGATGGTCCCCCCTTCTCATGCCTGAGACCCATGCCCATTCACGCTCCCGGTGGGGGTCTCGGTCCCCTCTCTTCCTGTTATTGCTGAGGTGCATTGATCGGGGGGGTGCTGATGCCCTCCTCCAGATCCACCCTGATCAGCCTTGGGTCTTACGCTTGCAGACACCAGAGAGCTCGGCAGGCTTCTTCAGAGTGGCCGTTTTATTCCCTGCTGCTAAAATGCAGAATCCCTTTTTTTTCTGGGTAGTGTAAATGGTTAACACGCTCGGCTGCTAACTGAAAGATTGGAGGTTCCAGTCCACCCAGAGGCGCTCTGGAAGAAAGGCCTAGCAATATGCTTCTAAAAAATCTAGAACCCGTTGTTGTCAAGCCTATTCTGACTAAGAGTAAAACTGCCCTATAGGGTTTCCCAGGAACAGCTGGTGGATTCGAACTGCCAACATTTTGGTTGGCAGCCAAGCTCTTAACCACTGAGCACAGTTCTACTCTGACACACATGGGATCACCATGAGTCAGAACCAACTCAACAGCACCTGGTTCAGTTTGTCTCTCAAGATGGCTGCCAACTGCTCTAATTCCTGTACACATATGCTGCTCCTCCCATCAAGAAAAGGAAGTCAGTTTCCCCTTCTACTGAATCTGGGCTGGTCTTTTGACTTGCTTTCATCAAGAGAATGTGGTGGACACCATTCATTCATTCATTGACTCCACGAACCTGAATGGGGCATCTATTGCACACTGTTGTTGCTGTTGTTGGGTGCTGTCATGTTAATTGCAACTCATAATGGCCCTACATGAGAAAACAGAATTGCCCCATATAGGGTTTTCTTGGCTGTAATCTTTACAGAAGAAGATCACCAGGCCTTTCTCCTGCAGACCCACTGGGTGGGTTCAAACTGACAACCCTTCAGTTAGCAGCTGAGCACTTAACTGTTGTGCCACAAGGGCTCCTCTTTATTGCATGATAAACCAAAAAAACCAAACCCAGTGCTGTCAAATTGATTCCGACTCATACCAAACCTATAGGACAGAGTAGAACTGCCCCATAGAGTTTCCAAGGAGCGCCTGGTGGATTCGAACTGCCGACCCTTTAGTTAGCAGCCGTAGCACTTAACCACTATGCCACCAGGGTTTCCTATTGCATGGTAGGCCCTGGGAATACAGACATGAATGAGATAGAGATGTCCCTGAATATCTCTAACTATAATGTACCTATGTCCCCTTACAGATTGTTTTTTTGATAAAAAAAAAAATGTTTGTATTGAAAATATAAAATATTTTATATTAAAAAAAAAATAGTGGAAGTGACATGCCAGTTCCAGCTTAGCCTTTCTGCTTGCACTCTCTGGGAAGCCAGGTGCCAGGCTGTAAAGACGCTTGGACTAGACTCCTGGAGAATGAGAGACCAGGTTTTGGAAGGTGAGGGGCCATCTTGGATGTTCCACACCCATCGAAGTTCCCAGCTGCACCTGGAAAATGAGAACGATCCAACTGAGCCCCGCCAATCCACAGAATCTGAGAGATAATGTATTTGGTTTATTATGCAGCAAAAGCTAACTGATAATATTCTACTAAGGAGAAAGCTTTCCTTTGTTCCTTTACACCCTAATGAATTATTTAGGTTGTGGAAAGAGGAAGATGTGCTGGGTAGATCATATAAGAGTCACCTAAGATGCTTAAAAGAAATAGTATTTATTTCCAGAAAGCCTAATTCTGCAAGTGGAGGCTCTCAGTAACCTACATGTTTTACAACTAGCCATGGTGACTGCGAAGTACGCAAAAGTTTAAGAACCTTTGATTGGGAACAAAAGGAATTTCGAAATCTTGGGAGAAGGGTATTGAGAGCATCTAGGAGGAGAGAAAGGAGCCCTGGTGATGCAAATGGCTAAGTGCTTGGCTGCTAACCGAAAAGTTGGCAGTTTGAACCCACTCAGTGACCCCTGGGGAGAAAGACCTGGCAATCTGTAAAGATTATAGCCAAGAAAACCCTATGGGGCAGTTCTACTCTTACATGGAGTCACTATGAGTTGAAATCAACTCGACATCACCTAAGAACAACAACAGAGGGAGAGGAAAAGGAAGGAGGGAGAAAACAAGTCAGTCCATGGGAAAGTCCTATGGTTGATAAAGACCTCAGCCGCCAAGAGCATGGTGTTGCCACTGGCTGTGCTGGGCTGTGCTGGGCTGGGCTGGGCTGGGCTGGGCTGGGCTGGGCTGGGCTGGGCTGTGCTGGGCAGGGCTGGGCTGGCCTGGGCTGGGCTGGGCTGGGCTGGGCTGAGCTGGCCTGGGCTGAGCTGGGCAGGGCTGAGCTGGCCTGGGCTGGGCTAGGCTGGGCAGGGCAGGGTTGCGCTGGCCTGGGCTGAACTGGGCTGAACTGGGCTGGGCTGAGCTGAGCAGGGCTGGGCTGGCCTGGGCAGGGCTGGGCTGGGCTGGGCTGGGCAGGGCTGGGCTGGGCTGGGATGGGCTGGGCTGGGCTGGGCAGGGCAGGGCTGGGCAGGGCTGGGCAGGGCTGGGCTGGCCTGGGCTGGCCTGGGCTGAGCTGGGCTGGGCTGAGCTGGGCAGGGCTGGGCAGGGCTGGGCTGGGCAGGGCTGGGCTGGGCTGGCCTGGGCAGTGCTGGGCTGGCCTGGGCAGGGCTGGGCTGGCCTGGGCTGGGCTGGCCTGGGCTGGGCTGGGCTGGGCTGGGCTGGCCTGGGCTGGGCTGGGCTGGGCTGGGCAGGGCTGGGCTGGCCTGGGCAGGGCTGGGCTGGGCTGGGCTGGGCTGAGCTGGGCAGGGCTGGGCTGGGATGGGCTGGGCTGGGCTGGGCTGAGCTGGGCAGTGCTGGGCTGGCCTGGGCTGGGCTGGGGTAGCCTGGGCTGGGCTGGCCTGGGCTGGGCTGAGCTGGGCTAGGCTGAGCTGGGCAGGGCTGGGCTGGGCTGGGCTGGGCTGGTCAGGGCTGGGCTGGCCTGGGCTGGGCTGGGGTAGCCTGGGCTGGGCTGGCCTGGGCTGGGCTGAGCTGGGCTAGGCTGAGCTGGGCAGGGCTGGGCTGGGCTGGGCTGGGCTGGTCAGGGCTGGGCTGGCCTGGGCTGGCCTGGGCTGGCCTGGGCTGAGCTGGGCTGGCCTGGGCTGGGCTGGCCTGGGCTGGGCTGGCTGACAACATGACACACCACTGTTACCTGAATCTCTATTAAATGTCTTCCAAAACTTTTAGAAGTGATGGATATGTTCATTATCTTGATTGTGGTGATGGTTTCACAAGTAAATATAAGTGTTAAAACTTTTCAAAATACACACTTTAAGTACATGCAGTTGATAGTATCTCAATCTTAATAAAGCTATTTTTTTAAAAAAGACTTCCAAATATAGTTGCCACTCATGAGAGGGGCTTTCATGGGGTGACCTAACTTGGAGTACTTTAGAGAATGACAGGAGAGATAACCCAACGGAATACCAGGATAATATTCATCAGCCAGGACTGTCCCTGGCATATGTGGACATTTGGTCGCCCCAGCATATCTACACATTTGGTCACCCTCTGCTATGGGGACATCAAGGATTGGCCAGGACCAAAAGAAAAGGGGGTAAGAGTGAGAAGTCAGAGAAAGCAGGAAACAGGAGTCAGAGGCAGCAAAGAGAGGCAAGGATGGTGAGAATTGTTACCAAACACTGGCTAGGTGCCGGCCCTCTCAGCGCCTGGACAGCTCAGTTAATCCGCACAGCAACCCCACTTTACAGATGGGCAAACAAGTTACCTGCCTGAGGTCACCCAGACAGTACAAGGCAGAGCTTGGATTTGAACCCAAGAAGTCTGACTCCAGGAATCTTGCACTTCACTTCTTCTAGGATTTTCTTGGATGTAGGTGGGAGGCACCGTTTTTTTTTTATTTAAATATTGAAGAAATCCATAAGGCCAGGGCTCCCAAGCAGCTAGTATCTGTCACAGTCTAGTTGACTGAGTTCTTACTGTGTACCTGGCATAAGTTCTTAGGGACAATTACCTCCCTTAATTCTCACAAAGACCCCAGGGGGTAAACTATGATTATTCTCCCCATTTTACAGATTAGGAAATCGAGACTCAGAGAAGTTGGATAATTTGCCCAAAGTCACCCAGCTGGTAAGCAGTGAAAAAAAAGCAGTGAAGCTAGGTAGAGCTTACAACTAGAACTAGTTTCCTGGCACAGTACTTTAATATGCATTTGAATTACTCAGGCGTCTGGTTCCAATGCAGATTCTGGTTTAGTAGGTCTGAGGTGAGGCCTGAGATTCTGTATTTCTAAGAAGTTCCTGGGCAATGCTGGCTCTGCTGCTTGGCTGGACCAACAAAGGACTCCTTAAAACAACTACATTATGGTTATCAGTTTGTACATCTGTCTAGACTACTCACCTTTTTTATTATTATTTCACTGTTACATGAACTGAGACCATCTCAAAGACAGGGATTTTTCTTATGTAACAGAGTTCTCTGCATTACATGTGTCCGGAGGGAGGTTTGGGACACCCCCAAGATCGGATGAAAGGAGGCAAGGAGAAGGAAGGAAGCAGGGTGAGAAATAAGGAGGCTGCCCCTCTTGTGCACCTGCCCAGTGTCATGTTCACCAAAAAAACCCACTGCCATCGAGTCAATTATGACTCATAGCAACCCTATAGGACAGAATAGAGCTGCACCATAGAGTTTCCAAGGAGCACCTAGTAAGTAGATTTGAACTACCAATCTTTTGGTTAGCAGCCGTAGCTCTTAACTACTACACCACCAGGGTTTCCCTACATGTTCACAGCACACAAAAAGACCCACATTCCCAGTAGGTTCACCATCACTACAGCCCAAGGCTGGAGCTCAGAGAGGTGAAGTAATTGGCCTGAGGACATACAGCCAGGACTCTGCTCCAACCCCCAGTCCTGCTCTCCCTGCCCCGTGAAGGCAGCTCAGGGGCACAGATTCTCATCCCCGCCCAGAGCCCTGGGCCAAGCTGGGAACCAGGAAGAACCTCCGGGAAATGCGTGGTTTCTGCCCCCACGCCATGCCATGGACCACAGCCCACCCTTTCCCTCAGCTCTGAGATCCCAGCTTCTCCTCTCCATGTGGGGTGACCCAGGTGGTCTGTGACTGGGAGGCTGAGCCAGCAGAGGAGCCCGTGGGGAGAGGAAGGAGCTGTGTCACCACACACACACACACACACATACACACTTGCTTTCCCACGCGACTCGAGCCCAGCCACTGCCCAAACCACCAGCCAGGACCACCTCAACGCCAGCTTTCCCAGGAAACCTGGACGGGCCAAAGACACAGAAATTGGTGTGAGAAGCAGTTGGAGGCCTCCAAGGGGGAGAGAGAAGCCACAGTCTTCTGGACAGAGTGTGAGGCTTTTGCTGATCCCAGCAGACCGACCAGAGAACTGAGGGAAGGAGCTGGCAGGAACCGAGAGTGAGGGCTGAAGTCAGAGCAGAGGTGCAGAGAGACCTCAGATGGAGCCGGTGCGGGGTGCTGGGAGTGACATGAGATGGGGAGAGACAGAAACCAGGATGGGGAGTCATGGCAAGAGGAGGTGGAAAGAGGGGGCCAGAGGAGCTTATCAGGCTGGGCATTCCAGTCCCAGCCAAGCCCCCAGCTCTGCAGGTGAAGAAACTCTGGCTCCACGCCCCTGGGGTAATCCGTAACTTCCGATGACTCAGGCCTATCTGGCAAAAGGCCGACAGGTGAGCCATGTGCCAATTAAAGGAAAAGATTCCGAGAGCCTAGGACATAGTACAGGAGGGGTGGGTGACCCAGGAAGAAAGGTAAGCGCCGGCTTGCTTGTAAATACTTGCTAATCTGTGGTGAACAATTTCACATGGGTTTCATCACATCTTTGAAATGTGAAATTGTTCACTATAGATTAGTAAATATACACAAGGAAGCCCATGCTTACCTTCCTTACTGAGTCATCCGTCCCTGTCAGGGATTGTAAATTTGAAAAGAGGCTCTGATCTATAGGAAGATGCTGTGGCGTTGGGAGAGAGACAAATGCCAACCATACCTAGAAGCAGAATCTTTGATGTGAAGAAAAAATGTGAAATTGTTCAATACAGGTGGTCTGGTAAGCAATGTAAGCACTGTGGTTACCTTGCCTGTTGAGTAATCTGCTCCTGGTGCCCAGCATCTAGTGAGCCTTCAATGCAGAATAGTGGTGGCTCGTTGTTTTTGGAGTGTGACAAGTGCCTAGAACCAAAGAAATCACAAAAACCCTGCCTGGAACAGTGACCTGGCCAGAGAGTAGAAGGAGGTCAACTCTGAAGTGTGGGTATGGTCCAGTGGTCCCTGGAACTTAAAGGATCTTCTGCCCCTCTGCCTCCAGGACCCCTACCCAGCCCCTTTCTTTTCCAGGCCACCCAGGCCTGGGAATATGGCAGCCACCCTCGGGCCTAAGGTGGATCTTGGGAGAACTTCATCAGGAAACAAGGCTGCACGGAAAGCCGGGTGCACCATGGAAGGTGTCTCCTTCTCTGCCGCTTACACTTCAGAATCAGAAGCACTCTGAATTTTTCCCAGATTTCAGCTCAGATCTGCTCTTTATTGTCAAGTAAGCCAACCAAACCCACTGCCGTCTAGTCGATTCTGACTCATGATGACCCTATAGGACCCAGAGTAGAACTGCCCCGTAGGGTTTCCAAAGAGCACCTGGTAGATTCAAACTGCCAACCTTTTGGTGAGCAGCCATAGCTTTTAGCCACTACGCCACCAGGGTTTCCATTATTGTCAAGTAGGCCGAAGGATTCTCCCATAAGCCCATTTCTTTCCTTTTGGCTCTGCGGTGCCCCAATTATGCCAGCTTGGGTGCGTGTTGCTCATCTGAGTGAGGGTCCTGGCACAGTATGGCCTCAGCACCCACCACTGACCAGACAAGAGAATCCGGGGAGAACTGGGTCCCGAGGGTCACGCCTTTCCCTCGCCTCCTCTCTTCTGGGGCCTGCCTCCAACCCCCAATCTCCAGAGACTGAGTAAGAGCTGAGACTTGGCATCCACTCCATAATGAGCTGTCTACCTGGTTAGAGACAGGTGAAGTCCAAATATCCAAGGAGGAGGTTTGGAACATTTAAATACTGTTTACCTTGATTGAAGACAAGATTAGAGTCTATACACCCTCACCATACCATCATCACCATCACTTGTGATCATCACCATCATCACCTTCACCGTCACCGTCATCATCACCATCATCACCAACTCCACCATTATCATCATCACCGCCATTAACACCATCACCACCATCACCACCACCGTCATCATTTATTAAGCACTTACTTTGTGCCAGGCACAGTGTTAAGTCCTTTATATGAATTAACTCAGATCTTTTCATCCTCACAACTACCCTATGAATTAGGAATTATTATCCCTATTGTGTAGATAAGAAAACTGAGGCACAGGGAGATTAAGTCACTTTCTCGAGGTCACACAGCAGGCTAATGGTAGAGTCAGGATTTGAACCCAGGCAGTCTCACTCCAGAGTTCTCCTATTTTACCACATCACTGTAATTACATGCCTTCAGGGTACACAGCCCTTTACAGTTTATCCCAAATTTTCACGTCCGTAACCCTGCAAGGAAGGTGTAGTCACTCGCTCTTTACGGTAGAGCAAATTGAAATGCAGGGGCCAGTGGACATCAGAGTTAGGACTCTTAAAGGTGGCCTGTAGATCCCAAAGCCAGAGCTCTCATCCAGTCCGTGCTGCACTGTATCCTGGGATGGGAACAGGTCGTATGCAAGTTCCAGGAATGGTCCCAGGCTTAGAGGATGTAGTTGGCTGCTAAGGAGGCCCAGCCCCCTCCTGAGCTCTTAATACTTAAGACATCTGGCCCAAGCCCCCACCACCCAGATCTTCGATTTTTTACCCGCCCGACTGGCATCCAGCACACGATGTCCTTCATCTTCTCGAGCAGGTTTCTGCTTGGTTCAGCATTCAGCAAATTAGAGGCAGAGCTGGGAGAACATTGCTCCTCTGGCGGCTTCTCCCTGCCCACCAAGCCTGAGGAGTTTGCAGGGCTGTTAGGAGGAAGATGGCCAGGGCTGGTGGGAAAGGGGCTACAGGGGCAGGGCAGATGCCACTGAGCTCCCAACTGATAACCTCTTTTGTGACATAGCAAAGGCTTCAAGATGGGCAGTTCAAACAGTTAACACACTCAGCTGCTAACCAAAAGGCTAGTGGTTTGAGTCCATCCAGAGGCACCTCAGAAGAAAGGCCTGGCAATCTACTTCTGAGCCATCAGACACTGAAAACCTTATGAATCACAGTTCTACTGTGACATACATGGGTCGCCATGAGTCGGAGTCAACTTGACAGCTGCTAGTTTAACAGCCTCAAATATAACTGACGGAGGGGATGCGGTGACTGCAGGGTGGTCTGAATCCAGGGCCCAGAGGCCTGGGGAGGGCAGGGAGCAGGGGAGCAGGGCAGTGGGACTGAAGGCTGCAGCAGGGGTGCTAGAGGCTACAGCAGAATTAGGTGGTGATAGAGGCTTCTGAAGAAGCCCCTGGGAGGCACAAACTGTTAAGCCCTCAACTACTAGCCAAAAGGTTGGTGGTTAGAAGACAGGCCGGGAGATCTGCTTCTGAAAGGTCACAGCCTTGAAAACCCTACGGAGAAGTTCTACTCTGCACACATGGTGCCGCCGTGAGTCAGAATCAACTCACGTCAACTCACAACAACAAAAGGCTTCCGAATATGAGGCAGCATCGGCCTAGGTTCCCCTGCTGCCCCTGGATGCCCCCTGCTAGCAGCAGCAGCTGGGATTATTTGGGACCTGCTGGGAAGCATACAGTCTGGGGCTGAGGGGTGGGAACCAGAATCCCCTATGGTAACCAGAATCCCCTATGGTAACAACCAGACCAACTACAGGCCTCACAAGGCCCCCAAATTTCAAAAGAGTTTGTCTAACCATACCCTAAATCTGTTGGGTAATCATTCATCAGTCCCAGTTTTGACTAGTCATAAAGCACCAACCAGAGTTTTCTAGCCAGCAGAGTGACCCCATCAAATTGGCATAATTTCCGCCCAAGGCCAACCTCAGTGTTTTAGGTAACTTGGGTGGCCTGGTAGCAGCTTGTTGAAATATTAAACATGGTTAAACAGCACTTCCTTGCTGGCCTGTGACCGGATCTGCCTTATTCAGGGCTATTTTCCCAGAGAAACTGGTACATGAAGGGCCTCAATAAATATTTGCAGAATGGATGAATGAATGAATGATCTTCTTTAAGATCTTAATAGCTATCACCGGGTCTGGAACCCCCAGACTCTTTACTCCTGCAAATGAGAACTCTTCCCTACATTCAAGGGAATCCCTGCTCCTCACCCAGGACTTCCCAGCAGAGTCTGCCACGGGTTGGCAGTGTCATTAATTCTGCCATGGCCCCAGAAACACACATGCAGATATACACACACATCACGTGCTGCGTGCTCTTGTGCAGGACACACACATGTGCCAGAAACAACCCCAAAGAGTAAGGGCTGCGAGAGCAATAGGACAGAGCCATTGTTCCCAATTAAAATCAGAGGGTGAAAAGGAAGAGAACTTATCTGCAAAACTACAAGGCCACGGGAAGGTCACTGAAAAAGCCTCCAAGCTTGTTTACAAAAATATGCAATTATGTATTAAGTGTTCTGTGATAATTGCACTTGGCACTTGTTTTTGATCTACTGGCTGTTAACCATTCAGAGGACAGAAGGCAGCAGGGCAGGGAGGAAAGAGCAGGGTGTGAAGATCCTGGATTAAAGCCTTGCCTCAGTCCATTGCTCAAGGTGTGACCGAGCTGTGACCAAGCCTCAGTTTTCTCCTCTGAAAAACAGGAATAGGAATGCCCACTGCTCCGGAGATAAAGGGACCATCTAAGTCAACACTTCTAACACAGTGCCAGGCATGGAGTAACCCACAGAGGTTGGTGGTTTGAGTCCTAACCAGAATGACCAACTCCTCCAGGAACTGTCTCCCTGTCAGACGCCTGGTTAAGGTCCAGCTTTGCAGCAAGGCTCACAACACCAAGTAACTATTCTGGGCAAACTGTTGGCTTATCTACTCACCTGAAGCCTCAGGGGAAAGCTTCCCCAAAACTGCCGGGAAGAATCTGAGGAACCTGAAAAAGAAAAAAAAACTTCCTCCAAAATAACAGGTTCAGCAAACTGTGGGTCTAGCATGAGTTCTTTACGAAGAAAAACAAATAGCTTCCTCCTTGAGGAAGTTTCTCTTTCCATTTTCTGGCTCCTCTCCTGGTTCTGCCCGTTTGCGGGAGTCCTTAGGAATTGCAAACTCAAAAAGGCTTTGCAAGAAATAAAACTTGCTTGAGTTCTTCCTCTTTCCCAGGCATCATGATCTGTCATGGCTTCTAAGCCTCAGTGTTCTCCCCTCTGAAATGGGGGAAATGAACCTAGCTTTCTCATAGGGTAGCTATGAGGATTAAATGAGATTGTGCGTGTAAAGCTTTTATCACAGCACCTGGCACTTAATAATCACTAGACAAATGGTTGCCGTATTATTTTTCATTACTTCCAGAACTCTGAACTACGACAACAAAAATATGTCACTCGGGGATCAGAGAGGTCAAGTAACTTGCCAAGGTCACACAGCTAATAAGCAGCAAAGCAGGGATTTGAGCCCAGGCAGGAGGTCTGGGAACGGTGGTTTGGGACTTTTCTGTGGTAGACGACCAAGCGCACACAAAGACTCGTGTGCATAGGCAATCCGAACCAAGGGGGTTTTAGGGCCTCTGTTTTACAGATGGGGAAATGAGGCCAGGGAGGAGCAGAGACTTTCCAAAGCCACATGGCAAGGCTGGGCTCAAACCTCAGTCTCTTTTCTTCCAATCACACCCTCGCCTCTAAGCCGTACTAATGAGACCCTCGTTGCTTCTCTGTGATGTGATGAAGCCTGGGTCATGTGCTGCTGTGTGCTACCTCAAGGACCTTGAAAGACTGACTTACCCTCTCTGAGCCTCAGTTTCCCCATCTGTAAAGTAGGGATGCAAAATAACTTGCTGGATTATTGTGAGAAATAACATAGGTCAAAGGCCAGGGTATCCTAGGAGCTCCATAAAGTTTGCTTTAATCTGCTTGGGGTTTTGGGGGCATTACTTTGGTTTTATTTCTTCATCAAGTGACAGAAACTCTCTTCTTCCTGGGTAACCCCCTCAACACAATTGCTTTTTGCATTAAAGTAGAACTCTTCCTTGGCAAAGGATTCACGGGGCTTTCAAGGGCGCAGCTCCAGGCTGGGCCTCACACAGCTCGGCCTTTCTTTTCCAGTTTTCCCTCTCCCAGCGTTCTCTTCCTCTTTCCTATCTTGCCACCCTCTTTTTCTCACCAGCAAAGACCTCATCTCCCCAGGCCCGGTGTACGAGTCCTGCACTTCCAAAGGAAGCAAGCACTGAATAGAGTTAGCAGGTTCTGATAAATGTCACATTTATTTTGGTGCCAATGGAGTCACTGCATTTTAATTAAGACCCCGCCCTGCCCCCACCTATGCCCCAGATGTTGGTGCTGATGGGAACACCACACGTTTCACTGTTACCTTGCAAACGAGGTTCCAGTAAGTGGGTACCTGCAACGTGGTGCTGGGTTTTGCCTTGCCAGCCCCCTCCTGGGTGGCTGCCTTTGCTATCCAAGATCTCCCATGTCTCAATTCCAACCTCAGTTTTCTCATCAGAACAAAAGAGACGATACATTTTCTGCCCTGTAAGATAGTGCGTACCATAGCTCCCAGCTGGGGGCTTGGCTTCACGGAGATATTCAGCACATGTGTGTTGATTCTAACTGATTCCACAGATCCAGACCCCAGGGAGCAGGCCTGGAAGAGGCTGGCTGGGAGAGCTGGCTGCCTGAGAGGAGCTAAGTGGGTGGCTGAGCCAGCAGTTCCCCATGCCAGAGAGTGAGAGCCACAGCTTGGGCCCCTTGTACTCAGGCCCCAACCAAGAGGATAACCCGGGCTTGGGAGGGGCCAGGCCAGAAACACAGACCCTCCTTTCATCCCAACCTGCAGTGATTGGAGGAAATCACAAAGGGCCATGGACTCCGCTCCTATCATATCATCCAACTTCCCACCCCACCCCCATGGCAGCCAACTTCAAACGCCTCTGGACTGGAGCGTTAACGAGGTGATGGATTGACATTAGGTGGCAGCCCCTTGGGACGCACTCCCACACACACACACACACAGAGTAAAATAAAATCCAGCCTTTCTCTGCATTTTGCTGAGCCTAGGTGTTCTCTGGGTTCTTATTGTCTAGGGTTGTACGCTCCAGAAGCTTTTTTTTGTCATAATTATGAACCCAGGACACCCGCATGAAAACACTATACAGTTTGAGGAAGAGGGAGGAAGTGCCAGGGGCAGGAGATGTCAGAGGAAGACAAGGTTGACTTGGGGAACAATGTCTCACATTACTGTGGGAAACCAGGTGTCACTGGTTGAAGCCCTTGAAGCAGAACCTGAGAAAAGGATTTGAAGGCAAGTAGCGTATTTAGGAAAAAGGTCCCTGGCTGGTGCAAAAGGTTTGCTCTCCACTACTAACCTAAAGGTTGGTGGTTCGAACTCACCCAGTGGTGCTGGGGAAAGAGCCCTGGCTATCTACTTACTCCTATAAGGATTATAGCCATGAAAACCCTGTGGAGCAATTCTAGTCTATAACACACGAGGTCACCATGAGTTGGAATTGACTTGACGGGCAACAGGTTTGGGTTTTGGTTTAGTGTATTTAGGAGGTGATCCCAAGAAGCACCAGTAGGGGAGTGGGAAGGTGAGACAGAAAGGGAAGGAAGAGGACATGATCAAGTGAGTGGGCACGTGGGACTCAGTCCTGCTGGGGAACTCTGGGAGGCAGTGTGTAGAACATGTACCTCTAAGTTATTCCACCTAAGGGGAGAGAGAGCTGGGGCATTTATACACCACCTCCCATCCATCATTGGCTGAGGGTCCCTCCTAGGGCATTCATTCCCCTCAGGTGGAGAATCACATGGACTGGAACAGAGAATATCAAGGAAGAGGTACCCACAGCACCTTCTACACTGGGCAGTCTACCAAATGGCCTGGAAATGCAGCCTGGGCATAAGTTAGGATGCCCATTTCAGGGGTAAGACCACTGAGTCTCAAAGAGGCAAAGAGTTTGATTCTATAAGCTCATTAAAAAAAAAAACCTGTTGCCGTCGAGTCGATTCCTAGTCATAGTAACTCTGTAGGACAGGGTAGAACTGCCAAGGATCGGCTTGTGGATTTGAACTACTGACCTTTTGGTTAGCAGTCAAGCTCTTAACCACTGCACTACCAGGGCTTCCTATAAGCTCATTAGCTGCCTTAAAATGAAAACTATGTATCTTCTAAGACCTAACTTAAACTAACCTTCTCCCTGAAACTTTTCATTGCTCACCCATCCCAGCAAAAATGGCTGTTCCCACAACACTTTGTTTACACGTTAGTTAGGGCTTTTCTCACGCTGCATTCCAGTGGTCCTTTTTACCTATCTCTGTCTTCTCTAACAAACTGAGGACCTTTGAAATACATGCAAAGTGTCTAGCCCATCACAGGAGTTTAGCAAATGCTTGTTCTCACTCCTCTGATGCTCCCTTCACCTTCATATCACCAAAAGACAGCACAGTGCATGACACATAAAAGTGCTTCACTGAATCGCATTGAACAACCAAGTAATACTAGAAATAAAATTGTGCTCAGCGGCCACCCACAGGAGTAGAAAGAGCGAGGCTAGATTTTGATGCAAGGAGCCCTGGTGGTGCAATGGTTAAGCAGTCAGCTGCTAACCAAAAGGTTGGCAGTTCCAACTAACCCAGTGACTCCGTGTGAGAAAGACCTGGCAATCTGCTCCTGTACAGGTTGCAGCCTAGAAAACCCTCTGGGGCAGTTCTACTTTGACACATGGGGTCTCCAGGAGTCAGAATCAACTCCATGACACCTAAAAACAACAACAGATCTTGATGCATGTAGAGGGGAGAGTCAGTGATTCAATGTGGAAAGAGCATTCCAGGCAGAAGGAACTGCATGAGCAGAGGCATGAAGGTAGGTTTAGAAGGATTCCAAGTGATTGGGTGTGTGCAAGTGGGGAGTTGGGAGACAGGAAGCTGGAGAGGCCAGTGGGGCCCAGACCATTCAGGATTCCAGGCAGGGAAATAGCATTTCCATAGTGCTTGACAGGAAGGCGTTAGGAGTTTCAGAAAGCTTCGATGGGCCTAGAGATTAGCCAGGGCTTGAGAGGATGCTTCTGGACAGAAGGAAGTCAGTATCAGGGACTGAATTATGTTGAAGTCCTGACCCCTGTACCTATGAATCAGACCTTGTTTGGAAATAGAGCCTTTCTTTGAAAATGTTACCAGTTCACAAGGTCGTACTGGAATAGGACTAGGGTATCCTATTCCTTCTGATTGGTGTAGTTTAAAACGGGAGAACAGACTCAGAAACAGAGACACATGGGGAAGATGCCCTGCGAAGATACATCTACAAACAGCAAAGAAATGCCAAGGGTTGCCCGCAGAAACCAGAAGCTAGGTGAGAGGCACAGAACAGCCGAGACCCACATTTGGATTTCTCGCCTCCAGAACTGTGAGATGATAAATGCCTGTTCTTTAAGGCCACCCACTTTGTGGTATTTTGTCATGCAGCCCTAGCAAACAAAGACAGTCACCAAAGTCCAGAAAAGGAGACATGGTACTGGAATCCTGAGAAGCCAGAAACTTCTGAGATCACTGAGGATTGCAGGGGCTCTATCTGGGTGGACAAACAGCCCAGAGCACCTCATTCCGGGTTACCCAATGCTTGAAAAGGGAGCTACAGCAACACATAAGGACTAACGAGACAGAATCTCTTAAAAAGAGAAGTCAACACTCAGGAGCAGTCTGGGAATGATGTGAAATCATTTTCTACTAAAAATGAAGGCTAAAGGCCCAAATCAGCTTTGTCCTCAAACTCCGTATGCATAAATAGCAACGCCAAATCACAATTACAGGGAGAAACTTTTCTTTAAAAAAAAGATTACATTGACTTTATTTTTCTGATAATTTAAGCAATGCATATATCTTGAAGAAGACTTAGAATGTACAGAAAAATGCATAGAAGAAAATAAGAATCACCTGCAATTCCACCAGATTTGCTTCCATTCTTCTTCTATCACTATATATAATATAGAAGGAGCACAGGTAGCGCAAAGGTTAAGTACTCGGCTGCTAAGCATAAAGGTCGGCGTTTAGAATCCACCAGCCACTCTGTTGGAGAAAGATATGGCAGTCAGCTTCTGTAAATATTTCAGCTTTGGAAACTCTATGGGGCAGTTCTACTCTGTCCTACAGGATTGCTATAAGTTGAAACCAACTCACCAGCAATGATTTTATACATATAATACGCAAATTTTTCCTAAAATTGGGATTATGACATAGGCACAGGCTTGTTCACTTATTATGCCTTCTCACAATATACCACATTTTATCCAAGTCGCTAATTATTACCAAAACAAAAACCACACCTGCTGCAAACGAGTCAGTTCTGACTCATGGTGACCTCATGTGTTTCAGAGTAGAACTGCACCCCATAGGGTTTTCAATGGTTGTAATCTTACGAAAGTAGATCTCCAGGCCTTTCTTCTGCAGTGCTACTGGGTGGATTCAAACTGCCAACCTTTCAGTTAGTAGCTGAGTGGCAAACCATTTGTACCACCCAAGGGCTTCGCTACTTATTGTTGTTGTTGTTGTTAGGTACCATCGAGAGACTTCCGACTCATAGCAACCCTGTGTACAACAGAAGGAAACACTGCCCAGTCCTGCGCCATCCTCACAATAGTTGCCATGCTTGAGCCCATCGTTGTAGCGCCTGTGTCAATCCACCTCATTGAAGGTCTTCCCTTCTTTCACTGTCCCTCTACTTTACCAAGCATGATGTCCTTCTCCAGGGACTGGTCCCTCCTGATAACATGTCCAAAGTATGTGAGATGAAGTCTCACCATCCTCACTTCTAAGGAACATTCTGGCTGTACTTCTTCCAAAACAAATTTGTTAGTTCTTCTGGCAGGCCACGGTATATTCAATATTCTTTGCCAACACCGTAATTAAAGGCATTAATTCTTCTTCGATCTTCCTTATTCATTGCCCAGCTTTCACACGCATATGAGGCAATTGAAAATACCTTGGCTTGGGCCAGGTCCACCTTAGTCTTCAAAGAAACATCTTTGCTTTTTAACACTTTAAAGAGCACTTTTGCAGCAGATTTGCCCAAGGTAATATATCATTTGATTCCTTGACTTCTGCTTCCATGGCTGTTGATTGTGGATCCAGGTAAAATTAAATCCTTGATCTTAAAGCACAATGAAAATTATTAAAAAAAAAATTAAATCCTTGATAACTTCAATCTTTTCTGCATTTATCATGATGTTGCTTATTGGTCCAGTTGTGCAGATTTTGGTTTTCTTTATGTTGAGGTGTAATCCATACTGAAGGCTGTGGTCTAATTATTAGTATGCATTAATTTAATAGTTGCATAATTTCTATCACATAGACATCATATTTCATTTGTTCAATTCCCTCATCATTGGACATGTATTCCTCCTTATCGCAATTTTCCATAAAAGTGCAATGAACACTCTCATTCACACAATCTTTCCTTAGGATAAATTCCTAAAATCAAAATTACTGGGTCAAAGGATATGAATATTTTTAAGGCTCATGATACGTGTTTCTAAATTGTCCTTCCGAAGATCTCCACCCCATGGGAGGGATGTCTAGATCTGCACTGCCTAAAATGGTAGCCACCAAACACAAGAGACTATTTAAATGTAAATTAATTAAAATTACTTCCAATAAAAAATTCAGTTCTTCAGCCATACTGGCCACATTGCAAGTGCTTAATAGCCTCATATGACTAGTAGTGACCATACCGGGCAGCACAGATGTAGAACATTTCTATCATTGCAGAAAGCTCTATTGGACAACACGGCTCGAGACTCTAGAGAGAAGACAATTCACAAAATAGACACATCAATTGTACAGTATGTTAGAGGGTGATAGTTACCACAGAAAAATATGAGAAAGGGTAAAGGGGCTAGGGAGTGCTGGGGCAGGGAGGGTTTACCACTTTGGATAAAGGAAGGGTGTCCCTGATGGTGATATATTAAGTGGTGCAAAGGAAGGCAGGAAGCAAAGCATGCAGATTATCAGGGGGAAGAATGCTTCAGGGAAAGAAGACAGCAAGTGCAAAGGCCCTGGGATAAGAGTATGCCTGGCATATTCAAGGGAAAACATGGAGACTCCTACGGCTGGAATAGAGCAAGGAAGTTAGAAAGAGATATGATCAGAGAGTGAGGTGAAGCTGTAAGATCATGTAAGTCCTTATAAAACCATTATAAGGGGTTTGACTTTTACACTGAATGAGATGGGGAAACCATTGGAGGTTTTTGATTAGAAGAATATTATTGAATCGGCATTTAAAAAGTTACTCTGTCTGCTAAATTGAGGCTGGTCAGGAGGCAGGAGGGGCAAGGACAGAAACTGGAGCAAAGGGAGGAAGGCAATGCAATAAACCAAGGAAAGATGCGGTGACTGGAGCCCAGGTGATGTAGGTGGTGAAGGTTGATTGGATTCCGAATCTATTTTGAAGATGGAAGCTGCAGGGTTTGTAAGTATCAATATTAATTGCTAGAAAGCAAAAAACCGGTTGCCGTGGAGTTGATTGTGACTCACGGTGACCCCGTGTGTGTCAGAGTAGGATTGTGCTCCGTAACACTTTCAGTAGCTGATATTTTCAGAGGTAAGCACCAGGCCTTTCTTCCAACGCACCTCTGGGTGGACTCTCACCACCAGCCTTTCTGTTAGCAACTGAGAGCATTCGAGTTGATTCCAACTCGTGGTGACCCCGTGTGTTTTAGAGTAGAACTGTGCTCCATGGAGTTTTCGATGACTGATTTTTTTGAGATAGATTGCCAGGAGTTCCTTCAGAAAAAAAAAGAGGCACCCCTTTTTGGTTAGTAGCCAAGTGTTTAACCATTTGCACCATAAAAATAGTGTAGATTGGTGGTAAATCTGGAGAGGCAACCTCTGAGAGTGTGAAGATCTGAGATCTGCGTCGGAGTTAATCCAGTCAAGATTTTACAAATTCCTTATCCCATCACGCGCAACCTCCTGACAACAAGAGAAGGGGAGGGAGTGAGCGGGAGCTATCTCCTCCTGGGGGAAGGGAAAACTTTGCCGCAAAGAGCTGGAAGCAGCCCAAAGTGTGTGCTTTGCTACGTATGTATCTGCAGCCCAAACAGCTTTGTTGTTATGGGCCTGTTTGTCATAGATCAGTTAGTGGGTAGATTGCTTCGGCTGGAAATGGAGATTTAGACAATGCCAGAGCGGATAATGGTGCCTGAACGCTGTCAGGCGCTAATCAGGACTCGGCAGTGATTCTGCCGTACAGATTGAAATTTGCGAGCATTTGGAGTTATTACTCAAGGCTTGTCTCCGCAATTAGATGATTGGGTAGCCCTAATATGATCAGCCTTGCCGGATGTGAATTCTGCAGCTGTAACCACAAAATAAGGCGGCATTTCTGTTTTCTTGTTGAACGCAAACATTATATATGCGCAAGCCATAATTTTATAACTGGTGCTGTTGGCTGGAAAGAGCTTTGTCAGGCAGAAGATGCAGTTGAGAGAAAAAAATATGTATATATATATGTACACACACAACACAAGTGCTTAAAGAGATGGCTGGAATGTCAGGCTTTGGCTTGGGAAATACTGCTTTGTGGGTTTTGCTTCTTCTCTTCTTTTCCTTTGCACACATCAATTTTGAGGCCAGGAAGTTGGAAAACTTGCAGCCCATCTTGAGCCCTCCTGGGACAACACAGCTTGGCTTTCACACAGGCACTGCGTTGAGAGTCACAGAGAATCAGCTTGATATTCATCAGCAATTGCACATCACACCCCGTTCATCAAGCCCCATTGTTCGGTGGGGACGTGAGCTGCGACTTAGGCTCTTCAGATTCGAGATCCTTGCAGAAATCTTGGCCCTCTCCCCCCTCCAGGCCCGGCTAGAAGGACTACAGGGACACAGCCCTTAAATGCCCTCGGGACTGCATGGGCTTCGTGTGTCTCTGAGGAAACGAGACAATGGGGAGACCAGTGCTGATGACCTCATGTTGACAATCCCAGATTGCAGCTCTGTCGCCTGGCCTAAATCTCTGGGGGCATAGAACTCTGAAGAAGCAAAAATATTGGAGGTTAGGAGTTGTTTGGGTATGGGATAGAGCTTACTCATGTGAAAGGAGGGAAAGAGAGAGAAGGGGTGTGCAGGAGGGGCGTTGAGTTTGCCGTAAGAATAACGGGATATGACGGGATGTCGGAAGACAAAGCCTGGTGACCAAATGAGTGAATGCTTAAGATTGTGTGTGTGTGTGTGTCTGCTGTGAACAGTATTTGACCAGGGCTATAATTTCATGGCTGGAACTTAAGACAAAGCCAAATGTTGCCAGCTGAGTTCCCCCGAAAGGCAGACACTCAGATTAGTGGCCAATAAGTTTATCAGAAAGGAACCCTGGTGGTGCAGGAGTTAAGCACTCAGCTGCTAACTGAAAGATTGGCAGGTTGAACTCACTAGTTGCTCTGTGGGAGAAAGATTTGGCAGTCTGCTCCCATAAAGATTACAGCCTGGAAAACCCTATGGAGAAGTTCTACCCTGTCCTGTAGGGTCCCTGTGAGTCGGAATCAACTTGATAGCAACGGGTTAAGTTTGTCAGCGGAGATGCTAGGTCGTGCAAATGGTTAACAAGCTCAGCTGCTAAAGAAAATGTTGGAGGCTCAGGTCCACCCAGAGGTGCCTCGGAAGAAAGGCCTGGCAATATACTTCTGAAGGATCAGCCATTGAAAACCCTATAGAGCATGGTTCCACTCTAACACACATGGAGTTGCTGGGAATTGGAATCAACTCAACAGCAACTGGTTTTTGTTTGTTTGGGGTTTCTTTTTAAGGTTTAGCAGGGAGTGTTCTTGGGATCAACATGTGTGGGGAAAGGGAAGGAAAAAGAGTGGGCAGAAGAAGAGACAGACAGCAATGTAGTCACATCAACAAAGGCTCAGCCAACTCCAAGGGAAGCTCCGAAGCTGAGATGACTCTTTAAAGTCATTCCAAATTGGGGCAAGATAGCCAGACCGAATCATTGGTTGTAGGCTGCCCCGGGAAGGGCATGTGACCTTGGCTGGTGAGGCGTTCTGTCGCTGGGGTAACTCCTAGAGAGGACTGACAGCTGAGAGCTACCAACTGATAAGCTTCCCAGTAGTGATGGAATTAGTCCTTTGGTCCCAAATAAGGAGCCTGGGCATTGTGGCACAGCATTGTCAACAACAAGTAAAGAATTTGAGGGCATAGAGAACTAAAATTAGGTGGAAGCCAGAAACCGTCCTAGAGTGAGAATCAGGCATGGGCCAGGAAGCAGGTGATAATGATGGATGTGCCAATGAGCAGCTGGTTTCCAAGACAGAGGCAGGTCCCTCAACTCCAGGCCCCAGTTCCCCCAAAGACCATCACCTATCTTAGATGTCTGCCAAATGGTCAACCAGGCACCTAAACGGGAGTGACTACACTCAACCAGCAGCGTCTTCTGACAGCTCACATTTGCAGAGCACTCCATGTGTACAAGGCCCTAGGCCAGGGCTTCAAACCAGTTTGAACCAGTTCAATCATGGCTGATGAAGCGAAACCAGATCTGAATTTTTACAGTTTTTACAATCCACAACCATAACCGGAATGGGAAAAATTACAGATCAAAACCCTAGAATGAGAGTCCTGGAAGAGGCATAGGGAGACCTTTCAGGAGCCTGATGTGTGAGTTTGGATTGTTGGCAGGACTGTGGAGAGCATGCACATTCAAAGCAGCACGCTTGGCTGCTATCTTTGAGTGGGGCACCACTGTTTCTGTCTCTGCTCAAAATCCGACAGGCAAGAGATTTGGTTGCTATGCAACACATATGCTACCCTTGTTTTCTAAGAGGGAGATTAGATTTCTAGCAGGGCTTCGTCCTACAACTTTTCCCATTCTGGTTATAGTTCTGATTCACCCAGATTTTAAAAATTCAGATCTGTTCTGATTTCACTTCCTTGGCCATGACTGAACTGGGAAGAACCAGTTCAAAGCCCTGCTCTAGGCTATACAACATAAGTGAACTCTCTCTACCAGTCTTCAAGGCAGGCTTGTCCACTGGAGCCCACAGGAGTCAGAACCATGACTGGGCTCTGCCCATGGCCAGTAAATCCCCAAACTCCATCTCCAGCTTGTACCTCTCTCCTGAGCTCCAGATGCCTGCTAGACGTCCTGCTTGGATGTCCACAAAACGCTCAAACACATGTGTCCTAAACTGCTCTCATCATCTTCCACCCTCAAACCTGACTGTCCTTTTCTCTTCTGCATCTCAGTAAATCCAACATCCACCCAGTTGTACAGGACAGAACGTGTGTCCTTGACTCCCGGCTCCCCTGCACACCCAACAAGTGCTACAGGTTCCACTTTCTCCATAAGTCTAGAATCCATCCACCTCTCTCCAAGCCCATTAATTCATCTTACTAAAAAAAAAAAAAAAAAAACCTGTTACCATCGAGTCAATTCCGACTCATAGCGGCCTTATAGGACAGAGTAGGATGCCCCATACAGTTCCCAAGGAGCGCCTGGTGGATTCAAACTGCCAGCCTTTTGGTTAGCTCTTAACCACTGTGCTACCAGAGTTTCCCACCTTACTTTATGCCCTCTTTATCTCCTGGAAGTAGTATCCTAGTTAAGTCTTCCTGCTTCCAAATTTTCTTGCACCCTCCAATACCTTCTCTTCACACCACCTGAGGATCTTTCTAGAATGTGAATCTGATCATGACTTTCCTCTGATTAAACCCTTCTACGTCTGCCACATTGTCTTCAGGAGAAGGGCCAAACCCCTTCACACAGCCAAAATTCTTTCTGATTTGGCTTCTGTATCTCTCTGAATCCTCAACTCTAGCTTCCTTCTTCCCTTTGCTCCTCTTCCTTCTTCTTCTCCTTCATACTTTCCCTCTCTCTCTCTCCTGAACACACGTGTTTAGACTCTATATCTTTGTTGTCCAATATGGTAGCCACATGTAGCCATTGGTTACTTGAAATGTGCCTGCTGCAATCTGAGATATGCTTTAAGTGTAAAACAACACACCGGATTTTAAACACTTTGTATAAAAAGAAAAAATGTAAAATATCTCACTGGTAATTATTTACTGATTACACATTAAAATAATAATATTTTTTGATAGTCTTTGTTGTTGTTAGTTGCTATTGAGTGAGCTCCAACTCATGGTGACCTTATATAAAACAGAAGGAAAATTTGCCCAGTCCTGCACCGTCTTCGTAATCATTGCTATGTTTGAGTCCATCTTCATGATCATTGGTATGTTCAAGTCCATTTTTGTTGCTATTGTGTCAGTGCAACTCATTGAGCATTTTCCTCATTTTCACTGACCCTCTACTTTACTAAGTATGATTTCCTAACACATAGTAGGTGCTCAGTAAACATATGTTGAATAAATGAATGTTATCAGACAGATTTGGATACACCTGTCCTATATCTGCCCGGTCTTTAAGCCGCATCTGAGGTTCAGTTCACTTCTGGCTGAAAGAAACTTTTTATTTCCAGGTTAACTATCTTCAGTTTCAAGAAATAACCTCTGATTTTCCTGTCTCCAAAGTTCTAGAACAGGAGGGGACACGAGGCATGTGTTTGGAGACCTTTTCATGGGAGAGTTTTTCCTAATTCTCTCATCATTTAAACAAACTGGGGCCCTGATTGATAGAAGATCCATTTTTACAAAGACTGAGAAAAATGACTTTTAATATCAGTTTTTAAGAAAGAAAGTATGGCTCCTCTAAATTGTTAAACTTCACTTATGTTGTTGTTAGGCACTTTCGAGTCTGTTCCAACTCAGAGCAACCCTGCGTACAATAGAATGAAACACTGCCCGGTCCTGCGCCATCCTTACGATCACTGCTATACTTGAGCCCATTGTTGCAGCTACCATGTCAATCTGTCTCATTGAAGGTCTTCCTCTTTTTCACTGACCCTCTACACCACCAAGCATGATGTCCTTCTCCAGGGACTGGTCGCTCCTGATAACATGTCCAAAGTACATAAGACGAAGTCTCGCCATCCTCCCTTCTAAGGAGCATTCTGGCTGTACTTCTTCCAAGACAAATTTGTTCGTTCTTCTGGCCATAAATCTGTATTTTGCTCAATGCAAAAGTTTTTCATCTTATACAGAAAAAGTGCTGAAACAGTGACAACTGCCGAAAACAAGAAGTTTTCTCTTACGGACAATTTATATGAAAAAGTTATTGGATTTCTGGTTAGGGAGGCCAGGCCAGGCATCTCACAGCTCCCCTCTGGGGCCAGGCCAGTGGGTGCCAGATGCAACCCATTGCTGATCAATGTCAAGGGAAAATTAACCAACTGTAAGTCTATTAAGTTGTGAGCACCAGAGATTTCAGAGCCCAGAGCAAAGACGTGTTTCTCCCTGAGGACATTAAGCTAAGCTTTTCTTTGCTGAAAGTGTGGCCAGTCTACCTACCAGAGAAAGAGAAGGAAGAGCTGGTTTTGAGGGGAGCACCTACTACCTAATAGGTGCTCTCATAGTTATTTTCTCATTAAATCCTCAGGACAACCCCAGGAGTTAGACTTTATTGGCCCCATGAGCAAATGGCAAATTAGAGCAGTTAAGTAACTTACCCAAAGTCTCACAGCTTGAAGTCACTAATTAATTTCACTAAGCCTCGGTTTCCCCATTCATAAAATAAAGCTAATACCTTGTAAGGATTCAATGACATAACACCTAAAAGCACCTAGTCCAGAGAGGCTCGTAACAGGTG
Organism: Loxodonta africana; assembly: GCF_030014295.1. Classification (NCBI taxonomy): domain Eukaryota; kingdom Metazoa; phylum Chordata; class Mammalia; order Proboscidea; family Elephantidae; genus Loxodonta; species Loxodonta africana. The sequence continues at coordinate 40,066,748 of NC_087365.1, forward strand.
CTTAGAAAATGTTTGCCTGTTTTTTCCTAAAGTCAAGGAAGCGCAAAGGACAGATTTAAAGCCAAATCTGGCTAACCCGAAAACCCAGGCTTTCACCCCTGCAGAAATTTTCTCCTTATCAGTCTTCCTGAAACCAATTTCCTTAAGAGAGTACATAGTTGAATTTCTGGCATATACATGTGGCAAAGGAACAATATTCCTTACAAAGAAATAGTCAACATTCCATAAAATGTATACAACTTGATAAGGACTTGGCAGGTTCCTCCAAAGTACCTCTCCCTTAGCCTCAAGTGCCAGAAATTCTACCGTTAGAACTACACATTCTTGAGTTACAGTAATACACGTATATAAAACTTGAGTTAAAGCCAAAGTGAAAACTCTCTGGTTAACGTTATTTTTAAGAATTATAATATCGGAGCTAGAAAGAGTCTCAAGAAGTATTCAGCTCAAGAACATATGGGGTACATCTAGTTGGCCAAGTCCTACCTATTGGTTGTAGCTGCCTGGAAGGCTGTGTTAAGAAGGATTCTGAGGCAAGATGAAGGCTCAGTGGGAAAGAATGTAGCATTCTATTAGTAAGGTCTGTTTTAGGCAGGAAAGAGCAATTCACAGGGAGGCTTTTGAAAGCCTCTAAAATGGTCCCTTAGCCCTCTCTCCTTGCCCCACCCCCCATTCATCACCTCAATAATGCTGCTGGGCCATTTTTCTAACACACATATAAAATCATTTAATCTCCTAATTCAATACTGTTCAAGTTACCTGTAGAATAAAATACAAAGCCCTTCACGACTGCTCCTGCTTCTCTCTCTAGCTGTACCTCCTATCATTCCCCTCGCATATTACACCCCAGAAACACTGAACTACTTTAATTTCCTCCAAACACTCCACGTTTTCTCACACCACACACTTTTGCATATGCTCCCTGCATAGAACAGCTTCTCTTAACCTGCCCAAATGGCAAGCTCCTATTCATCCCTCAAAACCTAACTCGAGTCAACCCAGTATAGACTTCCATGACTCTTTCTCTTTCTTGAACTTGTCAAGGATTTCATTTTACTTGGATCCACAACCAACACCCATGGAATCAGCGGTCAAGAATCAAACGATGCATATCATTGGACAAATCTGCTGCAAGACACTTCTTTAAAGTGTCAAAAAGCAAAGATGTCACCTTGAAGACTAAGGTGTGCCTGACCCAAGCCATGGTGTTTTCAATCACTCCATAGCCATGTGAAAGCTGGACAATGAATAAAGAAGACTGAAAAAAGAATTGACGCCTTTGAATTATGGTGTTGGCGAAGAATTCTAAATATACCGTAGACTGTGAGAAAAAGGAACAAATCTGTGTTGGAAGAAGTACAAAGAATGATCCTTAGAAGCAAGGATGGTGAGACTACATCTCACAAACACTTTGGACGTGTTATCAGGAGGGACCAGTCCCTGGAGAAGGACATCATGCTTGGTAAAGTAGAGGGTCAGTGAAAAGAGGAAGACCTTCAACGAGACGGATTGACACAGTGGCTGCAACAATGGACTCAAGTATAACGACAATTGTGAGGATCGTGCAGGACCAGGCAGTGTTTCGTTCTGCTGTACGTAGGGTGGCTATGAATCGGAACTGGCTCAAAGGCACCTACCAACAACAACAACACACTTTTGCATATGCCCCATGCATAGAACAGCATCTCTCTCATTCCTCAATACCTAACTGGAGTCAGCCAGTGTAGCCTTCCACGACTCTCCAGTGCTTCCACTGTACACTTTACATTCCTCCTTGTGGTATTGCTAGACTGTGAGCCTCTTAAGGGCAAGAACACAATATATAATTTTCGTCTGTGCTCTAAGCACAAAGCTCAGAGCCTAACACAATAACAGACAATAAATATTTGAGTCTGTGAATAAATGAATAATTTTCCCCTCCCGAATACATACACTTGTTCATTGATTTTTGAAACCAGATTTACCTTTCAAATATACATATTATTCTGTTGACACACATTTATTGAGGTACTGCTAGATGCAAGGAGTAATGCAAGCAGGCTCAATTTCTGTCCTCATGGAGCTTATAATCTAGCAGGAAAGGCAGATTATAAATGTGAGCTACAAATACATATACTGTAAAGCGAGAAAGATGTGACGAGGACAAGCAGAGCACAGTGATAGAAGCAAGGTTGTTGCTGTTGTTAGGTGCCATCGAGTCAGTTCCAACTCATAGTGACCCCATGCACAACAGAACGAAATGCTACCCTGTCCTGCGCCATCCTCACAATTGTTGCTCTGCTTGAGCCCATTGTTGCAGCCACCGTGGCGATCCATCTCGTTCAGGGTCTTCTTCCTCTTTTTTGCTCACCTTCTACTTTACCAAGCATAATGTTCTTCTCCAGGGACTGATCCCTCCTGACAACATGTCCAAAGCATGTGAGACATAGCCTCGCCATCCTTGCTTGTAAGGAGCATTCTGGTTCTACTTCTTCTGAGACAAATTTGTTCTTTTGGCAGTCCATGGTACATTCAATATTCTTCGCCAACACCGCAATTCGAAAGCATCAATTCTTCTTCAGTTTTCCTTATTCATTGTCCAGCTTTCACATGCATATGAGGTGATTGAAAACACCATGGCTTGGGTCAGGCGCACCTTAGTCCTCAAGGTGACATCTTTGCTTTTCAACACTTTGAAGAGGTCCTTTGCAGCAGATTTGCCCAATGCGATGAGTCTTTTGATTTCTTGACTGCTGCTTTCATGGGTGTTGACAGTGGATCCAAGTAAAATGAAATCCTCGACAACGTCAATCTTTTCTCCATTTATAATGATGTTGCTTATCGGTTCATCTGTGAGGATTTTTGTTTCCTTTATGTTGAGGTGTAATCCATACTGAAGGCTGTGGTCTTTGATCTTCATCAGTAAGTGTTTCAAGTCCTCTTCACTTTCAGCAAGCAAGGTTGTGCCATCTGCATAACGCAGGTTGTTAATTAGTCTTCCTCCAATCCTGATGCCCTGTTCTTCTTCATATAGTCCAGCTTCTCGTATTATTTGCTCAGCATACAGATGGAATAGGTATGGTGAAAGGATACAACCCTGATGCACGCCTTTCCTGCCTTTAAACCACACAATATCCCCTTATTCTGTTGAAACAACAGCCTCTTGATCTTTGTACAGATTTCTCATAAGCACAATTAAATGTTCTGGAATTCTCATTCTCTACAATGTCATCCATAATTTGTTATGATCCACACAGTCAAATGTCTTTGCATAGTCAATAAAACACAGATAAACATCTTTCTGGTATTCTCTGCTTTCAGCCAAGATCCATCTGACATCAGCAATGATATCCCTGGTTCCAAGTCCTCTTCTGAATCTGGCTTGAATTTCTGGCAGTTCTCTGTTGATATACTGCCGCAGCCACTTTCGAATGATCTTCAGCAAAATTTTGTTTGCATGTGATATTTATGATATTGTTCAATAATTTCCACATTCAGTTGGATCACCTTCCTTGGAAATAGCCGTAAATATGGATCTCTTCCAGGCAGTTGGCCAGGTAGCTGTCTTCCAAATTTCTTGGCATAGACACGTGAGCACTTCCAGCGCTGCATCCCATTTGTTGAAACATCTCAGAAAGAAGGAGTGGACCATTTAGTTGGAGTTTTGGAGAAGATAATAGGATTAGACCTGTAGGATGAAAAGGAATCAGAAGTGGAAAATACTAGAAAAGGATTCTACCTGTTGCCGTCAATTCTGACTCATAGCAACCCTATAAGACAGAGTAGAACTACTCCGTAGGGTTTCCAAGGAGTGGCTGGTGGATTCGAACTTCTGACCTTTTAGTTAGCAGTCAAGCTCTTAATCACTGTGCCACCTGGTCTCTGAGAGAATCTAGGAAGATGGAAAAGATTCTCAAAACTTTCAAGGCAAGGAAAAGCTTGGTGTATCTGGGGCTGAAAGGAAACCGTGGAGCCTGGAGCTGAAAGAAAACCATGGAAGCTGGAGTAGAGTGAAGGATGGGAAGGGGATCTTGGGTTGAGACTGGAGAGAGAAGCAAGGCCCAATCATGCAAGCCTTGCCTAAGTAACAAGTTTGATTTTTTTGCTGATGGCAATGAGGAGCCATAGGAGGGATTTTTCTTGCCTCACATTTTCCCGTGTAGACAGTGGTGCTTCAGTGGTGGAATTCTTGCCTTCTATGCAGGAGACCCGGATTTGATTCCTGGTCATTGCACCTCAAGCACAGCCACCATTTGTCTGTCAGTGGAGGCTTGCATGTAGCTGTGATGCTTAACAGATTTCCGCAGAGCTTCCAGACTAAGACGGACTAGAAACAAAGGCCTGATGATCTACATTCAAAAATCAGCCAGTGAAAATATTATGGATCACAATGGCCAAATCCCTTTATGCATGGGGTCACCATGAGTCAGGGCGGACTCTCCAACCGCCAGCACCAACGCCTGATTCTCAATCTTAGGGGAAAAGTATTCAGTCTTTCATCGTTATGTTTTTCACAGGTACCCTTTATTAGTTTTAGGACACACTTCCATTCCTAGGTTGTTGGGACTTTTTATCGTAAATAGGTGCTGAATTTTTTAAATGCTTTCGCTGCTTCTATTGAGATGGGCATATTGTTGTTGTTGTTGCTCTTGTTTGTTTGTTTGTGTTTAGTCCATTAATATGGTGAACATGGTGCTTGGGTGCCACAAACAGTTTGCACTTGACTACTAACCTAAAAGCTGGCAGTTCAAACCCACTCAGCCCCACCGTGGAAGAGAGCCCTGGTGATCTGCTTCTGTAAAGATTACAGCCAAGAAAACCCTATAGATATCAGTTCTACTCTATAAGACATGGAGTTTGGTGTTGATTTTTTGGTAATATAGTGAATTGCATTGATTGATCTTTGAGTATTAAGCCATGCATGCATTCCTATGTTAACTCTCAATTGGTCTTGATATATTATCCTCTTTATATATTGCTAGACTCAATTTGCTAAAATTTTGTTGAATATTTTTTATATATTTATGAGGGCTATTGGTCTGTAGGTTTATTTTCTTGTAATGTGTTTTTCTGATTTCATTATCAGGGTAATGCTGGCCTCATCAGATGGCTTGGGGAAGGCTCCCTCCTCTTCTATTTTCTGGGAGAATTTGTATAGAATTGTTATTATTTAACTATAAAATCAATATCTTTGATATGTAGTTATTGAGATTATCTATTTCTTTTTGTTTGGTTTTGGAAGTTTGTAGCTTTAAAGAAATGTGTCCACTTCATCTAAGTTGTATAATTTACTGGCATGAGGTTGCTCACGGCATTCCCTTATATTAATTTTATCATTTGCAAGATGTCTCCTTTTTTATTTCTGATCAGTCCTGGCTGAGGATTTATCAATTTTATTGGTTTAGTCAAGGAATCAACTGTTCATTTCATTGATTTTTCTTTTGAACATTTCATTGATTCTTGCTCTTATTGTTATTCTTTCTACTTACTTTGGGCTTAACTTACTCTTCTTTTTTTCTAGTTTCTGATAATGGAAGCTAGGATCATTGATTTGAGAATGTTCTTTTCCAATGCTATAAATTTCCCTCTGAAGCACTGCTTTAGCTGCCTCCCACCAATTTGATATTTTGTGTTTTTGTTTTATTCCATTTAAAACATTTTTTTCTTTGACTTACAGATTATTAAGAAGAATGGTGTTTAATTTTGAAGTTTCCAGATATCTTTCTGTTATTGACTTCTACTTTAATTTCGTTGTGGTCAGAGAATACACATTATATGATTTCAATTTTACGAAGTGTATTAAAACTTGTTTTATGGTCCAGAATATGGTACATCTTGGTGAGTATTCCATCTCCACTTAAAAAGAATGTGGTACTCTACTGCTTTTAAGTGGTGTGTTCAGTAAATGTCAATTAGATCAAGTTGGTTGGTTGCATTGTTAAATTTTCCTGTCTTAGAGATTTTCTACATATTCTATCAATTACTGAAAGAAGAGTGTTGAACTCTCCAACTGTAACTGTGAATTTGTCTATTTTCCTTTCTATCAATGTTTGCTACATGTATTTTGAAGGCCTGTTATTAAGAGCGTACATGTTTAGAATTGTTATGTCCTCTGTAGAAATATAATATTCTTTGCTCTGAAATATACTTTGTGGACAGTATTATAACTATTTAGCTTCTCTTTTGATTGCTGTTTGCTTGGAATATCTTTTTTCCAACCTTTTTCTTTTAATTTATATGTTTATACTTAAAATGGATTTCTTATACAAAACTTATTGTTGGATGTGCTTTTATAATTCTATCTGACAATCTCTGCCTTTTAATTGGTATATTCAGAAAATTTACATATAACTGTATTATCAATATTAATGTGTTTAAATCGATCATATTGCTGTTTGTTTTACATTTGTTCCAACTCTTATTTGTTCTTTTTTCCTCTTTTTATGAATTTTGGGTTAGTTCAGTATTTTTTGTTATTCCTTTTTATATTCGTTATTGGCTTATAAGCTATGCCTCTTTGCTTTGTTAGTTTTTTGGGGTTTTTTTCTTTTGATGGTTACTCTGGGCTTTACAATATACATTTTTAACTGCTTATGGTCTACTGTCAAATATTACTATACCACTTTGTGTATATTTTTAGAATTAAAACAGTATAGCTGCATCCCTCCCATCTCTTTTTTTTTTCCTACATTTTACATCTACATATATTATAAACCCCACAATTCACTGTTATTATTTTTGAGAAGTTGGTAATCTTTTAAGGAGATTTTTTTTTTTAGTTAGAAAGAAAGTAATATTTGCCATTTCTCCTGCTATTTATTTTTCTGTGTAGATCCAGATTTCTATCTGGTACCATTTTACTTTTGCCTGAAGAAATTCCTTTTTTTGTAGTGAAACTCTGATGGTGATGAAATCTCTCAGCTTTGATTTGTCTGAAAAATTATTTACTTTCATTTTTGCAAGATATTTTTGTGGGTTATAGAATTATAGATTGACAATTTTTGTTTTTCCTTTCTGTACTTTTAAATATATTGTTCCACTGTCTTTTAGCTTGCATGATTTCTGACAAGAAGTCTGCTGTAATTTGTAAGCCTGTTCCTCTGTATGTAATGTGCCTATTTTTCCTCTAGGTGACTTTAAATTTTTTTTTCTCATCACTAGCTTTCAACAATTAAATTATATTGTGTCTTAATATTATTTGCTTTATAGTCTTTTCACTTGGAGTATGTTGAGTTTCTTAGATCTGTGATTTATATTTTTTATGAAATTTTTGGGAAATATTGGCCATTGTTTCTTCAAATATTTTTCCATTTCTTCCCCTATTTTTTGTGTAATTCCAATCCCACATATGTTAGGCTGATTTTTATCACCCAGCAGATCACTAATCACATGTTCTTTTTAATTTTTTTCTCTGTATGTTTTATTTTGAATATTTCTATTGCCATCTTCAAGTTCACTTATCTTTTCTTCTATGGTGTCTAGTCTCCTGTTAGTCTCCTACACTGTATTTTTTCATTTCAGACTTGTGTTTTCATCTCTATAAGTCTGACTTGTTATCTTTTTATTTCTTCTATCTCTCTCATCCTCACATTTATGCTTTCCTCTACCTTCTTGAACACACGGGGTGTATTTGTAATAGCTGTTTGAATATTCTTATCTGCTAGTCCTATCGTTACTGTCATTTCTGGGTCAGCTTCCAGTAATTCATTTATGTTCTTATCATGGGTCATATTTTCATGCCTCTTTGTATGCTTGGAAACCCTGGTGGCATAGAGGTTAAGAGCTATGGCTGTAACCAAAAGGTTGGCAGTTCGAATACAGCAGGTGCTCCTTGGAAACCCTATGGGACAGTTGTATTCTGTCCTATAGGGTCACTATGAATCAAAATTGACTCAATGGCAATGGGTTTGGTTTTCGTTTTCTGTATGCTTGAATTTTTTTTTTTTTAATATCACATGCTATGTATTTTTAATTTGACATTGTTTGATGCTGGATTTTGTTATATTCCTTTTTGGACTTTGTCCTGAGTCACAGTTAAGTTACTTGGAATCAGTTCGATCCCTTTGAAGCTTACTTTCAAACTTGTTGGCTTGGATTCAGGAAAGCCTTTAGTCTTGGCCTAATTTTGTTCCATTAATAAGGAAGACGCTACTCAATGCCCCTGTATATTAGGAATCCTTCCCACTATAGCTGGTGGTAGCATAGCTATTCCCAGCCCTGTATGAGCTGTAAGAATTGTTCTACCTACTCCTTTACAGTGGTTCTTTCCCACCCACAGGTAGTTTCTTGACACATATTTGCAGATCAATATGCAATCAAAAGGGGCCCTGGTGGTTCAATAGTTAAGCCCTTGGCTGCTAACCAAAATACTGGCAGTTCAAACCCATCCACAGCTCAGCAGGAGAAAGACCTAGAGACCTGCTCCCACAAAAATTACAGCCTAGAAAACTCCTTGGGGCAGTTCTATTCTGTCACATGGGGTTGCTGTGAGTTAAAATCAAGTAAATGGATGATACTCAACAACACAGTAACATGCAATCAAATATTTGAAGGGATACCTCCGCAGTCTAGATCTCTCTTGATACCTGTCTCTGTCTGTAGCTCTCTCCTCTATGATATTTTTTCCCTGAAAAACTAGCAAATTTGGCCTTCTTGAACTTTAACCTCTGTTCTCTCATCTCAGTGAGACCTCTGGGCTCTGTTTGGATTCTACCTCTCTGTACCAACTTGTAACTCTCTCCAAGCAGTGAGCTGGAGCAATCATAAGGCTTACATCATTTGCTTCCCTTTTCTCAGGAGTACTTTCCTCACTGTCTGATGTCCAAAATCTGAAAACTTTTATTTCACTCAGTTTATTTGGATTTTTATTTATTAAAGTCAGAAGGCTAAACCTAGTCCCATTGTGGCCAGAAGCAAAAACCCTCAGGAGAACATTTTTCAGCCACAGAAAACAATAAAAGATGAACAAAGCAGAAATCAAATACAAAGATGATGAAATAAATAATAAATAAATACTTGTCAAATTATAATGAACCAGTCATGGACTAATGTCTATTAAAATTACTTTGTTGGGAGAAACAGTCCCTGACTAGAACAGGGTGAGGAGGAAGAAGTCACACCTAACAAAGCTCTAAGTTTCTGAACACATCATGGCAATAGTCTGTTGAAGCCAATCAGTCAAGATGATAAGAAAAAGATGAATGAATAAGCTGCAGCTACCAAAAAGAAGGTGGAGATCCAGGTTGCTATTTATAGGGAAAAAGGAAAGTGGAAAATTAGAGATTCATGACATTGGGAGAAAATCTTCCCAGAAGAATAGCAATGCTGTCTCTCACTCTCTCTCTCTCTCTCTCTCTCTCTCTCTGCCTAGAAAACTCTATGGGGCAATTCTATTCTGTCTTCCTCTCTATCTCCCTCTGAATGAGATCAAGAATCAGAGATCTGGCCAGATCTAGAAAGAAGGTGGCTAAAGAGATAGGACAAAGCAGTGAAAATTTAAGTATGCTCAGTCATTAGACCAGGAATTTGGGAAACCCTGGTGGCATGGTAGTTAATTGCTACGGCTGCCAGCCAAAGGGTCGGTAGTTCGAATCTGCCAGGCGCTCCTTGGAAACTCTATGGGGCAGTTCTACTCTGTCATATAGGGTCACTATGAGTCGGAATCAACTTGACGGCACTGGGTAGTATACATACTGCCATACCTCTGTCCCATATTCATGACATACATCACTAGTAACTACAGCTCTTGCATCAGTGAACCAAGAAGCTGCCTTAGACCATGTCTACACAGCATTCTAGGCACTATCTACCAAATGATCATGGTTGACTTCTAGGTACAAAACAAATTTGCCTTACCAGTTTTAGACACTTAATGCCATTACTGTGGCAGTCTTGACTTGGTGGGAAAAGAAATGTAAATATAAATCTCTAGATAATCAAGCACAAATATTTATATTCTTTAACATTTAATACATATACATACATTTACACATGTTTGCATAAATATTTACTTACACATAAATAATATTTTTATAATTAAAACCTGTTAGGATCAAATGAAGAGGTGAGAGAATGTTCTGAAAAGTATAAGGTTTTATACTTTAGAAGGCAACATCATGAGGTCTCTATAATCTTTCTTGTTTCTTATTAATATTTAGGATATTTTGTGATTTATTGCCCTGGATTCCTGGTGAAATTTCATATTTTTTCAACTTCTAATTCCACATATAGCTGTACATAGGGTGACCAACTGTCCTGGCTTTCCTGGCAGTGAGGAGTCCCAGGATATGAGACTTTCAGTGTAAAAACCAGGAAAGTTCCAGGCAAATCAGGACAAGCTGGTCAACCTAGCTGTAGGGATGGAGCAACCCCAGCAAACCTCACTTTCCTGAATTCAGACCAGAGAAAATTCATAGGTCCCCATGCTGAAATTGATGTTTTAAAAGGCAGGAGCAGAGGTAATTCACCCTGTCGGCTTCAGCACCTTTACTTCAGCTGCTACATATGCTCCAAAGACTGGTAGGAATCCTTGCTCCTTCCACTTCCCTACCCCCCTCACTCCCTAACCCCACCCTCCACCCCTGGTAAATGGTCACTTCACACCTGCAATTCCAGGGCTCATGCCAAGGATGAACAGGCAAAAGCCAGTGGCATCCTCTGAAACCCTGACAGAGAGAAAAACTTTTCTTCCAAAGATACCCAAAACCATCTTCCAAAGATAGTTTTTTAAAATTCCATCCTGGCTGTTAAATAAAATGGAGGGAATTGAAAAATAAATTCTAATAATGGAACATGACAAAATACCTTTTTAACCCTGTCTTCCCTTGCCAAGTACTCTACCTCAAGCCCAGGGGAGGAGAGGTTTTCTCTAAAACCTTTGAGGTCAACAAACAAGACTATTTTGGGATCCCAGGACTGAAGGCTGCTTTTTCACTCCCCCAGCCCATCAGCAAGGAGCCTCACAGTGCACTGAGTTGTACACCCCTCTGTCTGGATGTGGCTTTGTATATAGTCTCTCCTCTTGGCAGCCATGTGCCCCATCACCAACTTCACTACTAAGGAAGAAGGGAGAATAATTTGGGCTCAATTAGCAATCTCTGCTACTCAGGAACCTCCTGGTCAGGGACAGGGACAGATTTAAAGTCTTTAGTTCAGCAGAGCTCTGGCATAGAGGTATAAAGAGTGTGGGTTAGGCAGAATTTCAAGAAATGGCCCTCAAGATTCCATACCCACTAGTCCCCGGAACCTATGAATGTGATGAGTTATATCACTCATTATGCATGTTATATGGCACAGTTGACCTTAAAAAGGAGAAATTATCCAGGGGGACCTAATCTAGTCACATTATCTCTTAAAAGCAGAAGCCTTTCTCCAGCTGGTGGCGGAAGAGGAAGTCAGATTTGAAGCAACACTGTTGGCTTGAAGATGGAGGGGGCCATATAAGAAGGAATGTGGGCAGCCTTGGGAGCAGACAGCAGCCTCTTGCTGGCAGCCAGCAAGGAAACAGGAACCTCAGACCAATGAACTTAAGGAATTGGATTCTGCCAACAACCTGAATAAGCTTGGTGTAGCAGATTCTTTCCCATAGCCTCCAGATCAGAGCCCAGCCTGGCCGACATCTTGATTTTGGTCTTGTGATGTCCTGAGCATAGAATGCAGCTGAGTCTATTTGGACTTCAGACCTAGAGAGCTGTGAGCTAATAAATGGATATTGTTTTAAGTCACTAAGTTTGTGATAATTTTTATGCAGCAGTAGAAATCTAATACAGAGGATGTCCTTGTTTTTCCACCCACCATCCATACACACTGCTTTGGTATATAATGCATTCTTGGAAATGTACATGCAGCTTAAATTAAAGCTTAATGAAAATGAAATTTACACATTATAAGTGGAAAGTTCCTTTCCTAGAGAGCAAAAACATTAATAAAATCCTTAATTACACCTTGCCATTAGACACAATCCTCGGTAATTCAGGCATTCTACACACAGTTCTTCGATTTTGTTCTTTTCTTTCCCACCTCAACCCATTTTCAACTTTCCTAAGTGAAATGAGCATTCAGTCATGCTAAAGACTTTACTGTTTCACTGTACCTTCTGAGCTCCATCTTTGTCTCCATTGTGTTGAGTTTGAGACATACGTGTCTTGTCACCAGAGTCAACACTTTCATTTTTTTCCAGTTGCTCAATAAAATAATAAAGACAATAGCATGCAAATAATGATATAAACACTGCCAGAGGTGGCATTATTGCTGAAGGTAGCCTCTCAGGGCAGACAGCACCAATACATGATAGCTGAAAAGTCTTGTTATTTGGCTGACATTTGGAAGTCCTACTTCAGCTTGCAACAAGGCATTTTCACGTGACTGCGTGGTTCAGAATGGTGTAGGGTATTTGTAAGCCAGGTATGGAGGCCGAGAACCCCCAGCAATACACATCAGATCCTGTCCTGATCCTGCCTGGATTCCTTCCTTTCACACCCTGATTCATCTTCATTCGCTGACCCCTCTCCATGTTCCTGATGGGCCATCTGTGTCAAGATGGTCATAAATGGGTCATGTATTTTACTTTAATCTGCTTGGAATCCCCACCTTCTCTGGCCGAAATTTCTCATTTTATCAACTATTGTTCTCAATTTGCCAAAGCATTGATCTGCTAGAACTTAAGGAACTTTTCTTTCCTCCAAGGTACACCCTGCAAAGCTGCTGCTGCCTCTTCTTCAAGAATGATTTTTCTTTCTGGGCAGTGCTGTGGCCCTGTCTCAACCTTGCATCTCTGTTTCACCCTCTCTGCTCTCCTCTCCAAGCTGAGACAACAAAGGAACTCCCTAGAGCTTTTAGGCTAGACTCGAAGACATCAAATTCCAAGCTCTGTGCTCATTGGCTTCACAGTCCTTCCTGGGTCTTCCTAGCACCCAGTACCACCCCAAGCAGAGTCACCCTTGCTTCTGTTGATGACTCATGTCAAGGTCCTCCTTGTGGCTGCAACAGAGGAAAACAGGGATGGCAGCAGGGAGGGGGTTCATGAAACCTAAAGTCAGACTCATTCATTGATGGCTAATTGTGTCATCCCTGCTAGATGTCCTGGATCCACGGATGCCAGCAAAAGCCTTCAGGTAAAGCCTGTTGCCCTGACACAGATGGGGTTACCAAAAAATAGGTGAGGAGCTGGTAAAAAAACAAGCAAATTGCAATCAAATCAATTCTGACTCATGGCAACCCCATGTGTTATTACAGAATAGAGCTGCTTCATAGGATTTTCTTGGCTGTAGTCTTTATGGAAGCAGATCTCCAGGCCTTTCTTACACAGCACCAGTGGCTGAGTTCAAACCTCCACCCTTTAGGTTAGTAGTTAAGCATAGACCATTTCAGCCACTCAGGGACCTTGAGGAGCTGGTAGTAGGCTCATGTCTTCAGAACCAGGCAAGGGAAGAAGATAGTAAATCACTCTGTCTTAGCACTTATGAGCCAGGGGCTTTCCCCTGCCTTACCTCAGGTGATCCTTACTACCATCCCGTTTATTAAAAAAGGAACTCAGAGAAGCCAAGCAAGGTACACTATGTGTGTTAGTCATCTAACACTGCTATAACAGAAATACTGTAAGTGGATGACTTTAACAAAGGCATATTTATTCTCTCACAGTCTAGTAGGCTACAAGTCCAAATCGAGGCATCAGCTCCAGGGGAAGGCTTTCCCTGCTGGCTCTGGAGGAAGGTCCTTGTAGTCAATCTTCCCCTGGAATAGGAGCTTCTCATCACAGGAACCCCAGGTCCAAAGGATGTACTCTACTCCCAGTGGTGCTTTCTTGGTGGTATGAGGTTCCCCTGTCTCTCTGCTCTCTTCTCTCTTTTATATCTCAGAATAGATTGGCTTAAGACACTATCTAATCTTGTAGATCTCATCAATATAAATGCTGCTAATCCATTTCATTAACATTGTAGTGATAGGATTTACAACACATAGGAAAATCACATCAGATGACAAAATGGTGGACAATTATACAATACTGGGAATCATGACCCAGCTAAGTTGATCCACATATTTTTGGGGGGACACAATGCTATGCACGACACTTTGTCACAAGGCTTGGAGGCCGATGGAGGGAAATTCAAATCCAAGTCTACTACCTGCTGTCTTAGTCATCTAGTGCTGCTTTAACAAAAATACCACAAGTGGATGGCTTTAACAAACCGAAATTTATTCTCTCACAGTTTGAGGCTAGAAGTCCAAATCCAGAGTGCCAGCTCCAGGGAAGTCTTTCTCTCTTTGTCATCTTTGGGCGAAGGTCCTTGCCATCAGTTTTTCCCTGGTCTATGAGCTTCTGAGCACAGGGACCCCAGATCCAAAGAACACACTCCACTCCTGGTGCTTGTTTTTTGGTGGCATGAAGCCCCTCTCCTCTCTGCTCACTTCTCTCTCTTACATCTCAAAAGAGATAGACTCAAGATACAGCCCATTCCCGTAGACTGAGTCCTGTCTCATTAACATAATTACCTCTAATCCTGCCTCATTAACATCATAGAGGTTAGGATTACAACACATAGTGTAATCACATCGGATCTCAAAATGGGAGACAACCACACAATACTGGGAATCATGGCCTAGCCAAGTTGACATACATTTTGGGGGGACACAATTCGATCCATAACACCTGCCTTCAAAGTTTACATTATTTGTTTATTCCACACCTAACATTCCAAAATCCACCAAAAGCCTCTTCAACATTTCACCAGAGCAAACACTTTTCTTTACTCTGCTGTCCCTTTTCTTTAGCCCTCTAGACTATTTTCTCTGCATCTTGACCCTACCCAATGCAAAACTCTTCTTATCTGTGTAATAAGAGATGGGAAGAATGTCAGTGTCATTGTTAGGGCCATTGAGTCAATTTTTGACTCATGGCAACGCCCATGTGACAGAGTAGAACTGCCCCATAGGGTTTTCTAGGCTGTAATCTTTAGGGGAGCAGATTACCAGATCTTTTCTCCTGCAAGGCCGCTGGTGGGTTCGAACTGCCAACCTTTCAGTTAGCAACCAAGCACTTAACCATCACGACACTAAGGCTCCATGGGAGGGATAAGAGGGAGCAATGCCATCATTTCCCTTGATGGCAGGAAGTGGATTATGTCCCCTCTGCCCCCACCCCACTCCCACCCCCGGCAGAGGGCTAGGCACACAGAGAAGTTCTCTGCAGCTCCTCTCACACCAAGGCTCAGAAGCGTCTCTATCATGTCCCCGATTGGCCCTATAGACGCCAGTTCTGCCTCCACAAGAATGCCCGTTGTCCCCTAGAGCCCTGGGAGGTCGGCTGACACCCTCCCCATATGCCCTGGCTGCCCAGCAGGGAAGGGGGAGTGGAAGGACTGAAATTTCACTTTCTCAGAAACAGCAGATTCAGCAACTGCAGCTGCTACAGGAGACACAGATCCTCACCAGCTTAATTTCTCTCAGCCTTTATCGCCATACACAGAGCAAGAGCTATTATGCCTTGTCCGGCGGCCAAGGACTCACCATGTCTGGCATGGGTGAAATGATACCCCAGGCTCCAGGGTCGCCAGATGCCTCCTTTTCCCAACACTCACACTGCTGGGTTTCCTGCTGCCTGGCCCCAGGAAAGCTGTTCCCAGCCAGGACAGATACCATCCATCCATCCATCCATCCTTGCCATATGGGACTCCTAGAGAACCAAACCTCTTCCAGAGACTAAGTCAGGTCAGAGCCCCATAGGGAAGACGGCAACAGGAGCCAATGTATCCCCCACTGAAGCCCAGGCGCTGAGAAGTTGGGGGGAGGGAAGAGCTTTTCCTCCTGCTCCCTGGGAGCCACCTCCTTCCGCTCATCCCAGGAACCCCTGGGGAGTTTGACCAGCTGCTGAGAAAGAAGTGGCTGAGCAAGCTGGGAAGGAATGTCTGCCTTAGGGAGGAAGGCCCAGTCTCCAAGCTTGGAACGACGGTGGCCATGTTAAAAACGCAAGGCCCCAGAATCGTGTTCAGTCATAAAGAGAAATGGAGTCCTGATACACATGCTACGTGACATGGATGAACCTTGAAAACATTATGCTGAGCAAAATAAGTCAGACACAAAAGGGCAGGGCCCACTTATATGAAATACTAGAACAGGCCAATGCATAGGGGCCAAAGTTCATGAGTGGCTACCTAGGGCAGGCTGTAGGGGAAGTAGGCAAGTATTGCTTAAGGGGCATTGAATTTCTGTTCAGAGTGATGAAAAAAATTGGAAAAAGACCATGCTGATAGTTACACAACATGATGAAGGTAATTAACGTCATTGAATTGTACATGTAAAAATGGTTGCAATGACAAATGCTTTGTTATTTACAGTATATTTTACCACATTTTCTTTTTTTGTTTGTTTGTTTGTTTAAACATAAGGCTCCAGTCAGAGCCTCTTGCTCTCCCAGCCTTGGCTGGGACCCTACGGTTGGACAAAAACCAAAAATGAAACCTACCGCCATTGAGTCAATTCCAACTCGTGACAACTCTGTGCGTTACAGGGTAGAACTGCTCCAAGGGTTTTCTTGGCTGTAACCTTTACAGAAGCAGGTCACCAGGCCTTTTCTTCCAGGTGCTGCTACGTGGGTTAGAACCGCCAAACTTTCGGTTACCAACCGAGCTCGAACCATTTTCATGGCGGGCGGTGATGGGGGGAGAGGGAGAGAGAGAGGAGAAAGACAGAAGCCTGGGACCAATCAAAACCCATTGCTATTGAGTCGATGCCGACTCATAGTGACTGTATAGGACAGAGTAGAACTGCCTACTCCTAGCCGAAAACAACTGACACTTGGGGTAAAGATAGATAACAGTTTATATATACATATATATAATTTTCTGAGTCTTCCATAAAAAGATTCATGTTATTTATGGATGTTGTCAATGTCACAACCACAAGACAGGTCAGCTTTATGCTATGGCATATTTTAGAATCTTAAAATGGAGATTAAACTCTTTATTTTATCCCAGAAACTGAGGCCCCCTCTGGGTCCTTCCCTCAGCCCCTAATGACTCAATAGTCCGTTAGTCCTGCCACCCCGAGTTGAGGATGAGGAAGGGGCGGGTGGCACCTTGGGCCCCTGTAGGCACTTCTTGGGCCAGAGGTGGAGAGATGCCCCTGCCCTCCCAGCCCCATGGCCTCAGCCCTCTCCCACCGCACCCTGGATCTGACAGGCCACCCTAATGGATTAGCCATGGCCTTTGCCGGAGGGGCTAAATATAAAACTTTCCTGCGCTCCTCTTGTCAAAGTTAAAAGCTTTTCATGTCTGTGTTAATGTTTTTTTCTGTCTGCTGGCACCAGTGACAGATGCCGCATCTTGTGTTGAGTAACTGGAGAGTGAGTGGCTGGCAGGGGCCGGGGAAGGTAGCAGTAATTTATCTCAGCGAGTTTAAGCAGGATGACACAGCTGGGAACAGGAGGGGGTGAGACTGTCACCTGATTACTAATTCCAAGATTTCTCCTCCGAGAGGGAGAAGGAGTGAGCGAGAATGAAGGGTACAAAAAGCAAATCAATAAACAGGTTAGCGTCTGCGTCATTATTAACTCCCGGCCTGTCAGCACCCCATTGAAGCGATCGCTGGAGGCGGCCTCGGATTTAATGGTCAGTGCAATAGATTTACTGTAAATGTTATCAGAGGCAGGGGTGGGGGTGGACTGCAAGGAGGCCTTCATTGACAAAGCATTGGATTGCACCTGGATGCAGGAAGCCATTTCTGAACCTGCATAAATAACCCAGAGCATAGTCCCTAGGTGGCATTTCCTCCCCCTGATTTAAATGCTGCCGTCCTCTTTTCCTGCATCCTTCACTTCTGGAAAGTTCCAGCAGCCAGGTTTCACCTAAGTCTTTCCAAGGGCTTTGTGGTCTGGCCCTCAGGAATTCTGAAAAAGGCCAGGCAACAGGCCTACTCCAGGAGCCTCTGAGATCCAGGGACAGGGAGAACAAGGAACAAGCCCAGACAACAAAGAGGTGGCCAAGAATTTGGGGGTACACTAGGATGGGCAAGATGCCCCAGAAGGTCAGCCCTAGAGGAAACATTCCCTGGGACTAGGGAATGGGGCTGCCATCTTGATGCCCCTCCTGGTCACTCTCCAGTGCCCACTCTGACCCTCCAACTTCCTCTGACCCTCCAACTTCCTCTGCTTACTAACAGCAAGTACTTTAGGCCTCAAGGCTGCTGGGAGGACTGTGGTCCTCTCAGCCTTTGACTAAGTCCATTTGTCAGAATGTAGTTTGCTGTCCTACCCTATTGCCAAGAGGCACATCAGAGCAAGAATCCAGAGGCAGAGAGAGACAGTAGCCAGAGAGCACAGCAGGGCAGCCTGCTGTTTTCAAGAGCAGGGCTGCTATGTACAGTTGTTCAGGATGGGCACTGCACAACTCTAGGGAGTATCAGCCACATCCTAATCTATGTGAATGGCACCCTCTGGAGTTGTGTACCACAGGGGACTTCACAGGCACACCAGCAGCTTTGGCAAAAAGGCAGGGCCAAGGTGGGCAATGGAGGGCAGTCATTACCCACAGTGGATTCTAACTGGAATCAGAGGGGACAACCAGGCAGCCAGGCATGGGTTCACTGCACCACTGGGAGGATTTTAAAGCCCCCTAGGAACTTGGACCATTGAAAAGAGAACAGTTTCTGCTGACACTTGGATGAGAACGCAGTCTTTGTCTCAGCTGTGCTGACCGTATTCCTTCCAATCAAGCATGCAGACCCAAGGCGTAGCAAAGGATTTTTGTCCTACTGATGGGGATAAAAAGCTTGAATGCAAAAATGTTCTAATCTCCCTGGCATCAGAATTGCTCCTGGGGTTGAAAACAGAACATTTGGTATCTGGACTCTCAGAAGTAACATTAAGAGGCAGAGGCAGAGGCAGAGGCAGGGAGGGGGAGAAGCTCAAGTCTCCCACCCTCCTCACCTCAGACTTGGAGCAAATGAGCCTGCCTTCGCATGGGTTTCCCAAAAATTTCCTAAGACAAAAGCTCGGAAAGAGGTTGTTTATCTGGAAGGTGAACCCAGAGAGCAAAGGTGAGAGAGAGAAGCCAGCTAATGCTGTGTTGTTGAGTAGGTTACTGAGGTGGGTAACTGCGGCGCAGTCCCACTGGGAACCTTTTTAGAGACTATGTGGAGCAATCTCAGAGTCATCCTACCCAAGGGCAGGCTGAGGATGGCTCCCAGAGCATTATCTCCTCCACTCTTTTCAGTGGTGCCTGTTGGAGGCTGAGCAAACTCCTGTGTACTAAAGAAAGCCCTTGGAAATGGAAAAAGGAGACATGGGGCTTGAGAGACTAAGAGAACTGTCTGCAGCTGCAGGGGGACTCAGGTGGGCCGAGGGGATATGAGTGGGATACCAATAGCATCTTCTACAGGGCTCGATCTTTGTATCCATCAGGTGCCTGACCACCTGCCCCCAACTCATTAGAAAAATCTAGTGCCTCAGAAAATCACTGCTGTCTGAGTATAGTGACTGCCACCTCCCATGGAAAGAGCCATGTGAGTCTGGAATTAGAACACAGTATTCCTTAGAAGCAAGAATGGAGAGACTTTGGTGCGTTTACTTTGGACACATTGTCAGGAAAGACCAATCGCTAGAAAAGGACATCATGGTTGGTAAAGTAGAGGGTCAGCAAAAGTGAGGGAAACCCTCAGTGAGATAATTTGGCACACTAGCTGCAACACCACTATACCAACAAAACCAAACATACCAATGACCCTGAAGATGGTACAGGCCAAAGTCTGTTATCCAGAGGATCACGATGAGTCAGAGCCAACTCGACAGCACCTAACGACAACAAATTCCTTGAGGGCCTCAACTTTCCGGCCAAGCTTATGCCGAGGAAGATCCTTTGTCCAGTACTGGCCCATTGTGTCAGGTTTGGGGACCTTTCTCTGAGGCTGGGATACCTGCCATACCAAAACTAGGGTACCCTGAAGGTTGTTTTTTATTTTTCTCTGGGACATTCTTGGCAGCTGGCTGGAAGGACAGATCTGTAATGCGGGTTTGAAAAGCTTTACCCCTTGATGCCAATTGTATTTCACAATCATCCTGAGAGCTCAGTACCATAATCCTTATTTTCCTGATGAAGACACTGAGGTCCAAAGAGACAGATGACTCACAGCAGGCCACAGTGGGTACAGCCAGGGGCCTTCAGTCAGAATCAAGTGGCAACTTACAGCTGCACTCGGGATGAAAGACAGCTGGAGGGCTGGACCAAGGAAAGCCACCATCAGGGATGGCTATTGCCCAAGATGTGTCCCTCCAGGGCCCGGGGTGAAGGTGGCTCTGGGTGCTAGTGGTGCTAATTTCTGGGTGACCTCACATTCCCTATTGGGTGTCTCAGCTGTCCCCTCATCAATGTAAGCAATTCCTTATTTAAGTTCCCTAGTCTTTGTTGTTAACTGCCATCAAGTTGGCCCCCAACTCAAGGCGACCCCAAGCGCTACAGGATTGGACCTTTGTGATCCATAGTGTTTTCATTGGCTAATTTTTGGCAGCAGGCCATCAGACCTTTTTTCCTAGTCTGTCTTCAGTCTGGAAGTTCTGCTGAAACCTGTTCAGCAGCGTAGCAACGTGCAAACCTCCCCTGATAGACAGGTGGTAGTTGTGCATGAGGTACGTTGGCCAGGAGTCAAACCCAGGTATCCTGCATGGAAGGCCAGAATTCTGTCATGGAGTTCCACTGCCCCGAAATTCCCTAGAGCGGTTACGAAATAGTGTTTAAAATGCCCAGAGTGGTTTTTACTCTTCTTGGTGGCACTTGATGAATCCACAAAACTGTCTAAAACATTACCCCTGCCACGACATTTCGTATCCCCTTCCTTGCTTTATCTTTTCTCTTTGGCAATCATCACTGTCCAGCATACCGTATATTTTACCAGTTTCTCTCATTGTCTGCTCTGTCCCACCCATCCCGAACAAGGCCAGAGGGTTTCCTCTGTTTGTTCACTGTCGTATCCCCAGTGTCTAAAGCAGTACCTGGCACACAGAAGGTGCTCCGTAAATACTTGGTTGAATAAATGCAGCGCCAGCTGGTCACACCATTTCGGACCCAGATAGAGGCTCCAGAACCTCTCGTGCAGTTTCGCGTAGTGGATCCACTGCCCAACCTGGCTGCCTCTCATTCTCCAGCCTGAATCTGATGTCCTGCCCCAGCCACCTACCACTAATCTCCTGACACGGCCAGGCTGTGCGTTTGCCCAGCAAGGGTGGGAGAGCAGGCACAGACCAGGTACACAAAAGGGACAGGCAAACACCAGTGGCCTTTACAGCCCTGCCCTGAAAGAAACACACAGAAAGTCAGAGAGTACCAGACAGGAGAGGCCTGTGATAGGTGAATTGGAGGCTGTCAGGGCCCCTGACTGAAAGGTTGGCAGTTCAAACCCACCCAGAGGCACCTTGGAAGAAAGACCTGGTGATCTGTTTCTGTTTTCACAGCCGTGAAAATTCTATGGAGCAAAGTACTAATCTGGAGCACATGAGATCACCATGAGTCGGAATGGATTCAACGGCAACTAGTTTGGTTTTTTGGTTTGGATGGGCCTTTGAGGGGGTCAATGTGTGTGTACACACACACACACACACATACACACACAGGCTCTTTTCTCTCTACCCACCTGCATCACATTCTGTTGCTAGCTGAGCTGAGCTCTACCCAACATACTTGGTTTTTATCTCTCTCTGGAAGCACGGAGCCTCCATTCCTTTCTCTCAGAAGAGCGAGGGTTCCCACTACAAGGGTCACAAGGCCCTTTCCAAAGCTGCTGCCTGGATGCTTCTCCTTGTCTGCCTGAGGAAGTGCTGTTAAGGGGTGGATGCCCCAGAAATGAGCCCCTTCCTCACTCCAGCAGACCTAAAGGGGTACTGTCGGAAGGGATGAAGGAGAAGAATGAAACAACCTTCTGCACAGGCCTGTGATTAAGTGAGAGAGGCCTTGGAAGCCTTAAAAAACCTTTTGTTCCTTGGAGATTTAGAATGCCTGTCTCTAAGGACTAATGTGTTTTGTTGTTCATTGCCATCGAGTCAGGTCCAATGCATGGTGACCTGTGGGTAACAGAACAGAACGTTACCCGGTCCCGCACCATCTTCGTGATCCTTAGTATAATGTAAAACCTCTGGAAGAGTGAGTGTGTGTATGCTGTGTGTACGGTATGTATGCGTGTTTGCATGCTGTGTGTTTGCATGCTGTGTGTTTGTGTGGGAGTGGTGTGTATTACATGTGTGGTTGTGTGTTGTGCATTCATCGATGTGTATGTTTGTGTGTAATGTGTGTGTATGTGCAATATATGTGTTTACATATGGTACATTTGTGCTCGTGTGTGTGTGGTGTGTCTCTGGTGTGTATACGCTCATGTGGTTTCTGTGATAATGTGCTTACATGTGTGATATGCTTATATATGTTTCTATGCATGATGTGTGTGTCTAATGTGTGTGTGGTGTGTGGGGAATATGTGTATGTTTGGATGGTTTGTGTGTCTGTCTGTGTACATGCATTTGTGTGGTATGTATGTGATTGTATGTGATATTTGTATCTGTGTGTGATATATTTGTGCTTTTGTGTGTGTGTGTTTGGATGGTTTGTTTGTGTGGCATTTGTTTGAGGTGGTTTGGGTGTATGTCTGTCTAACGTGTGTAATGTGTAGCATATTTGTGTTTACTCGTGAATGGTGTATGTGTATGGGTGGTTTGTGGTGTGTATGTGTGGGTTGAGTGGTTTGAGTGTATGTGTGATGTGTGTGAAATATGTGTTTATGTTTATTTGTGAGTGTCTATTGTGTGTGTTTGGGTGGTCTGTGTGGTGTGTGTATGTGTTTGAATGGTTTGGGTTCATATTTGTGTGATGTGTTTGCATGAAATCTGGTTCTGTGATATAAGTGTCTATATGTGTGGTATGTTTCTGTGTATGTCTGTAGTTTGGGTGGTTTGTATGTATGTATATTTGTGTGATGCGTATGTGATGTGTGTGATCTATGTGTCCACATGTATGATTTGTGTTTGTTTGTGTGTGTCTGGTGTGTGTGTTTGTGTGGGGTGTGTGATATACGTGTCCACATGTTTGATTTGTGTTTGTGTGTGTCTGGTGTGTGTGTTTATGTGGGGTGTGTGATATATGTGTCCACATGTTTGGTTTGTGTTTGTGTGTGTCTGGTGTGTGTGTTTGGGTGGTTTGTGTGGTGTGTGTATGTGTTTGAATGGTTCGGGTATATGTTTGTGTGATGTATTTGTGGGAAACCTGTCTGGCTATGTGACATATGTGTCTATATGAGTGTGTCTGCAGTTTGGGTGGTTTGTATGTTTGTGTAATGTGCATGTGCTGTGTGTAGATATATGTATCCATATGTATGGTTTGTGTTTGTGTGTGTCTTTGTGTGATGTATGTATTTGGGTGGTTTGTGGGGGGACATTTGTGGTGTGTGTGTTTGATGTATATGGTATGTGTACATGTGTTTGGTCAAACAGGTACACAGAAGTACGTGAAACTCATAAAGAAAATCGCAAACCGGTCCCCACTGGGGGAGCCAACACCAGCCAAGGACAGACCTGGGGCTCCAGAGCACCCCAAATTGTTCAGTGAGAACTGGGGCATGCAAGACCATCACTGTTGGCCTGCTGAAGCCCCCAGGGAAGCTGTTTCCTCAAACCCAGGCTGGGCAAAATGGGCCCAAGGGAAGGGGGATGAGTCCTACAGTCAGATGGTGGTAGGTGTTCCTGAAAGGTAGGTAGGGATTCATACAGAGGAGGCAGAAGATGGCTTTCTGGAAGAGTGGCAAGCCCAAGAAGGTGGGACGGGCTTAGAAACTGGACTCAGAACAGAGTGGCATATAGCTAACCACCTTACATGCCTTCTTCATAATTCCCTAAGGAGCCTGGCCCCACAGTACAGAAAGTGGGTGTCACTGCCCAAGCCTACACTGGAGGGGCAGGTTCAGGAGGGTTGTCGGTGGGGAAGTGAGGCTGCCACACTCCCTCCCTGCTGGCACCTCGGCCAGAGAATCCTCTGGAGAGAACAGTGTCCAGGAGGCCCTTTAGGTGCCAGCATCAAATGAAGGGAGCTGGCAGGGATAGGGAGGAGCCATGACAAATGGATAAGTCAAGTAAAAAAAAAGTCAGGAGGGAGGGCCAAAAGACCCCAAGTCTTGGGTGGCATATGGAGGCAAGCAGTGGCCTCCCAGGAGACAATGAGCTGGACAGGAGGGCTAGAAGTGTTTGGACAAGGTGACCTCCCCCAGCTGACACTAGGCTCCTTATGGGCCCGTAACTCCCGCCAGCCTCCCAGCCCTCGTGGGGTGGCAGCTGAGCCAGGCCCTCCACGGGGGATGTGCCAAACAATTACTTTCCTTATTGAATATCTGATTAATTATTCAGGAGCATAATCAATTATTCATATCTCATTTAAGTGAAGGGGGAAAAGCCACTGCCCCTTGACAGAAGCTTCTCAGCTACTCCCAAGGCCCTGGGGACTGAGTCATCAGTGGGAGGAATTGTCACAGCAGGAATGCAGCACCGCCACGGCTGCTGCAGCCACCACAGCCGCCTCCTGCACACACGGCTCACACTTACACACGCACCCTAAGTACTCACCAGGTGCCAGCCAGGTGTAATGGTAGAAACAGCAGGTGGAGACTCACACAACGTGTATGTGTGAGTGTGATCACACAGAGGAAGAAGCCAGTAGTTTCTCAGTCCATCTAGGAAGGTTCCAATGGAAAATGGCATTTGAGTAAGGACTTAACAGAGGAAGGGGCAGAGAAGTGGGGAAAGGCATCCCAGGCAGAGAGAATAACAGGAGCCCTCGTGCAGAGGCGAGAAAGAGCATGAGTGCCCACAACAGTTGGTGACCCAGAGTGGAGAGGGTGGTGAAGATGGACAGGGCAGTGAGGAGGGACTGCATGACCCAGAGCCTTGGGTTTGCCCAATGGGATGTCACTGACAGTGCAGGGATGCCCAGTGACACCATAGCTAGAGGTGAGAGCCCCGTTTCAGACACCAGTCTACACCCCACTCCTGGTACACTTTAACAAGGGAGACTTCCATAGACCGTCTCAGAGCTGGAGTCTCTAGCAGTCGGGCTTTTGTAAGGTTCAAGACCTTTGCCACTTTCCCCTCCAAGGTACCCCAGATGGGGCCTGCGGCATCAAAGACTTTTAGGCTTTCAGAGCAGGGAGTAGAACGAACCACCTTTTACAGATGGAGAAACTGAGGTCCAGAGAGGGGAGCTGATTTACCCCCAGGCACCCAGAGCCAGGACCAGGACCAACCTGCAGCTCCCAGGCTCAGCAGTAGCAATACAGGCTGGGAGACTCAATGGCTGCCTGTCCCTCCTTGATCCATCACCAGGTCCTGCCCAGATGTCTCTGCAGCAACGGCTAAGCAAGGGACAAGGCATTGTCTGCCCCCTTGCTGTGTCATTCTTGTCCATCTGCATCCCTGTTTTCTCTTTGTCTACTGCTCACTCACATTGTGTGTGTGTGTGTGTGTGTCTTTCTCTCTCCCACTCTCTACTTCCTATCCCATTGTGTTTTTGTCTCCCACTCTCTTTGTCTCTCTCCCTCTTTCTTCTCTCCCTCATTCACTTCCTTCTCCTCTCCCCTCCTCTCTCTCTCTCTTTCTCTCTTTGCCTTACTCTCTCCCTCTCTCTGTCTCTACCCATCTTTCTCTCTGTCTTTCTGTGTCTTTGCCTCCCTCTCTCCCTCTCTCCCTTCTTCTTCTCTCCTCTAGCTTTCCTCTCTCTCCTTCTTCCTCTCCATGTCTTTCTCTGTCTTCCCCCTTCTCTGCCCCAGCCCTACCCCAGCCCTAGGCCAGTCCATGGCTGGTACCCAGTCCCTTCCTTCCTTCCCCTAACCCCTCAGCCTGACCAGACACCCCGCACCCCACACCCACTAATCAAATCTGCAACCTGATTCAATTACACCCAGCAAAAACGCAGACGTGTAACCTTGTTAATATCACGTTTATTAGAGGGAGGGGAGAAGAAAATTAAGATAGACTTCGTGTTGCTGCTAATTAAAAAAATTGAGACTTTACATCTGCGTAACGCTGAGCAACATGTGGTGGTAACAGATGTGGATTCATTATACAGCTGCACTGGGTGGGGGATGACAGGGAAAGGGGGGTCGTGTGGAAAACGTTCCCAAGCCAACTCATCTCCAAGATGCAGTTCCTTCCACACGGTGACCCCAGGGCCAGATGACACCCTCAGGAGCTGGAAGGCCAGAATCTGGGAGGGGAGACCAACAGGCACCATGGTTGAGAGCTCGGCCCTGGAGTCACACCTGAATCCAAACCCCAGCTCTACCACTTATTAGCTGTGTGGCCTTGGGCCACCTCTTAACCTCTCTGTGCTTTGGTTTCCAAATTTACAAAAAGATACTATCAGCACCTGCCTCCTAGGGCTGCTGGAGAATGAAAAGAAACAAGGCAAGTCAAGTGCTGAGTACAGGTCCCTACATGCTCATTTCATGCCCCAGATCCTCCATGACAGCTGCAGGGGGGCGGGACAATTGTGTTGTCAGAGCCGCGATTCGGCCCCTTTCCACACATTTCCACCACCCCTAACCCTGGCAAAGGCCGATAGGAGCCAGGGCTCAGCCCACAAACCCCTGGAAGTTTCATCAGCCTGAAATGGCCCCATTCAGATCTCTTCAAGCTTAGGGCCTGGACTTCGCTCTCAAGGGGACAATGCGGGGATGGCGGGGTACAGCCAGGGGATGCAGTGAAACCTCAACCTCTGGGGGCCAGTGGAACTAAGGGATGTAGGCCAGAGATGGTCTGGAGACAGGCTTGCCAGATTTAGCAAATAAAAACACAGGTCACACAGTTCAATTTGGGTTTTAGATAAGCAATGGATTATTGTTTCGCGGACACCCCATGCAATATTTAGGACATACTTATACTAAGCAATGACTCATTGTTTATGTGAAATTCAAATTTAACTGGGCATCCTGTGTTCTGTTTGGCAACCCAAGTTGAAGTGTCAGGACAAACTGAAGCCAGCCATGGATGGAGGTGGGAGTGGGGAGGACTAGTAGCCTAGCCCTGCCTGTGCCCACCCCAGGAGCTCAGCCCAGGCCCATTCCCCATCTCCCAGAGAAGGACTCTGGTCCCAGATCACAGTACCACCACCCCTAGGTCCCTTCGGGGTGGAGCTGATGGGTCCCAGGGGTGAGGGAAGCTGCCTTCCACTGCAGGGGCATCATATTGGTCAGAGCCATGAAGACAAAGTAGGAAAACTCTTGAAATATTGCCTCTTGGACTCCCTCTGCCTCCCTCTCCTCCCTTGTTGCTCCCTCTGACCCTGGGTCCTTTGGTGGGGCACCCCTATTAGGCAGCTAGGGCCACCACCTCACAGGAGCCTTTTTGGGGCTCTCCATCTCATCTATGTGGGGCTGCATTGAAGCGACTCCGAAAAGCAAAAGAAAATCCTTTCAGTGCATCATGAGAAACTTCATGTCAAGGAGTTCTGAGGGCACAACAGAGGCTGGACCTCTCTTCTCCCAGACAGGGCTTTCAAGGTCTCCCAGCCTCTGGTCTACCATTGGGGTCATAGCCAAAGGGCATGAGATGTGGAAATGGGGGAGGCAGGGAGACAGAGCAGAGCTGAGGAATGTAAAGGGTGAAGCCAGATGGCTGTGTGAGCTGCTGGACAAAAGCAGGGAAACCCAGAATGTGCTTCCACTGAATTTAAGTCTGTCACGTGGGGGTGCAGGCAGAAGGCCATCCTGGGCTAAAGTCTCCCAAGTGGGACGATACCACAGTCAGTCCAGGCTAGTCCTCAACAGCTCCAAAAAGAACCTGGGCCCTTCCCAGAGCAGAGCCGCAGCCAGGGCCCTAGGAGAGGCTACAGAGGTCTGTTTGGTGTGCGTTGTACCCTCGGAGTATAGCACAGCGTTTCATCTACCAAGGACTTACTATGTACTGGGCACCGTGGTAAGTATAAATATCCACTCACTCATCTCCTAACTGTGCTGGGTGCTTTCCGTTT
Source organism: Loxodonta africana (assembly GCF_030014295.1). Classification (NCBI taxonomy): domain Eukaryota; kingdom Metazoa; phylum Chordata; class Mammalia; order Proboscidea; family Elephantidae; genus Loxodonta; species Loxodonta africana. The sequence goes on from NC_087365.1 coordinate 40,094,707, forward strand.
GCCACCTCACCCCCCTGTCCCAATCTATTCTCCAACATTCTCTGACATGTTTCATGTCTGGGAAAGCTGATCTCTGCCGCTGTGTCACCTGGCCTCCCCTGCCCTCCAGCTGAGGATTGGTTCTGGCAGTGGGCAGCACCTGCAGAAGATTAAAGGGAAAAGGAAGAGACAGGTTAGGCTATGTGTTCCCTCAGTATAGCCCTGCCTGTCACTATTCTAGCCATGGCTGCGTTCCTCTACAGCTATAGCTTGGGGTGAGAAGGGGAGGGGAAGGATCCCATGACTCCAGCTTTCACTGGCCTCTGGAAATACCTTTCCCTCCCTTCCACCTTCAGACTGGTAAGGGTGGGGGTAGTAATGGTTTCCTGGTGTTGTTAGACCAGATGTGCTTCACCATCCCTTAATTCTGTCCACACAGTCATTATGTCCTTTTCAGAGAAATGTTTTTGAGAATGCCAGCAATATCCTCTCAGGATCCTTACCGATCTAACAACCCTGTGAGTTAGATTGCCATGATCATCCCCATTTTGAAAATGAGAAAACCAAGACATGAAGAGTTTAACACCTGCCCAAGGGCATAGTGAGAGGTGATCACTCCTGGTCACCTAAAGCTCAGTTCCTCCCCCCATGCACCTTGAGGCCCACTCTTCACATACACAGGCCTTGTTCCTGCCTCCCCTTGGTGCTTTTCTCACCCCCAGGACTGTGTTTCCTGCTGTCAGGGTCAGGCTGCATCTGATCATTGACTAATAATAGAGCACCCCAAGATGCACCAATGAAGAGTTTTAATGAAGGACTACTACAGAGATGCAGGCACGTTAAGGAAGCAAACAAGAACTGATAAGGCACCTGAAACTAGCAGCAGTGGGAAACTTAGGGCTGAAGTGAGAGCTGGAGCTATGGAGAGGGGTTGTCTGGCAGGAGGTGAGAGTCCTAGAGAGACAATGGCTATTAAAGATGCAACACCAAAGCAGGAAGTAGATGAGGAAGAAAGACCCCAACCTCTCATCTTCTACCCTCTAATCACCTGCCAATGCCTCCCATTGGCCAAACCCAACTGTAATCCCAAGGGCAAGTCCAGGGCAGAGAAGGGGCCCAGAGAAGGACAGAGAAAGAAACTGGGGGCAAGATGGAGAACAAACGGAGGATGACAGCATAGCTATCCTCTTTGACCAAGAGATGTGCACAAACCCCAAACTAGGCCAATCAGGCCTTTCTCTCACAGGCCTTTAAATCCTAATCAGAAAGAACAGGGAGGGGGGGAAATCCATTCACTCCCATAGCCATACCCACACTACCATCACACCCAGACCACATGGCAAAGGGGTGTCAGCCAAAAGGCCTTATTTCATCCCACCCATTCTCCACCTTAAGACCACGTAGGGCTTGCCAGTGAGTGAAGGATGTCTCTGAGCAGCTCCTGCTGATGGGTTTCTAACGGAGTCACCTCCCACTAAAAAGGAGTCACCTGGACACCTTAAATCACACTAATGAACTGAAAGAAACCCCCACTGTACGGTGCTAGCAAGAGACCATGCCATTGCAATGTCTAGAGGGGAGACCTTTTTATTTCTTTTCCTCAGAATCTACTCGATAAATGCTTTTAGCATCTTTTTTAAATAAAAAAAGGAAAAAAATGTAAGGGGCATATTAGCATGGCTCTCATTTTCAATTAGTACAAATGATCATTTTAAAAGCCATTAATAAACTGCAAACTGCCGTGAGTAGAGGCCACAAGGGGAGGGAGCCCACCAGGGAGAAGCTGGCAGCCCACAATGGAGTCTGGTACACTGCTGAGGGCTCTCCTCCCTCACCTTCAAAGTCTGGCCTCCAAAGCCTCTAGCACTGGATCTACCACATTTCCACAATGTAGGTAAGGAGAGGACCATGAACTGGAAGTATCTGTTAAGATCTGAGAAGAGAAAAGGGTCCCCACACTCACCAAGTCTGGGAAGAAACAAGATGCTGGTTTGGAGTTAAGCAGTAATTGGCTGATTCTATCAGATCCTATCAGCAAAGATGACCACAGGAGCAAGTTCAGGTCATCCTGGATGGTCATATCCAGCCCACCAGGGATGCTCCAGGTTAACCAGAATTGTTCCCAATTGAACAGTCAATTCAGAACTCTCCTGTGCTAACTCCAGTCCATTAATGGTGGCTGTCTTAGTTTACTATGTTGTCCCTCAATGGGAGAAGTACCTTGACTGATTGACTTACTAGTAATGTCTGTCAGGGCAATGACTTAGACGGTGGTGGCATGCTTCTGTTGTATCCACCATTCCTGCCCCTAACCCTGTTGGGAGAGTGACTGTCCCTTTTGGCCCATTTACCAGCTATAGGCTACTTCTGTTCAGTTTATGTCCAAGTGAGGCCAAACCCCTCTGACCTGCCTTTTCTTACCCTAAGGCCTTGCCTCTGGTCAGACCGAGCCCACAGGCTAGGGATCTGGGATCAACATTTTTTCCCAGTGCCCAGCTAAGCACAAAGACTCGGTTTCTCATTCCCAGCCATGACAGAATGTAGAGGATGGATGGGACGTTTTCTTCCTTGTCCCAGAGACTTTCAGGCCAGGATTGGTCCATTACTTCATTACCGCATTACCACTGGTGCCACAGGCTCAACCCTATCACCTCTCCTGGAAATTCATGCAAGAGTTCCCCCATAATTCCCTGCCTTCAGCATAAACCCATGGAGAGTGTCCCTCACAGTGCCTCAGAATGATCTCCACCAAACACAATCCTAACCATGGGCTCTCCTGCCAAAATTCCCTCCATAGCTCCCCAGTGCCTCCACATAAAATTTCACTCTCCTAACTAGTGGGTTAGTGGGTTACTCAGCAAGACACACCTTTCAGCCTCATCTCTGGTCTCCCTCTGCTCACCATGCTCTCCAGGCCCTCAGAGCTCCCCACCATTCCTTGTCATCATTTTTTTTATTGTGCTTTAAGTGAAAGTTTACAATTCAAGTCAGTTTCTTATACAAAAACTTATATACACATTCTTATGTGACCCTAGTTGGTCTCCCTACAATGTGACAGCACACTCCTCCTCTCCACCCTGTATTTCCCATGTCCATTCAACCAGCTCCTGTCCCCCTCTGCCTTCCCATCTCACCTCCGGAAGGAGCTGCCTGCATAGTCTCAAGTGTCTACTTAAGCTAAGAAGCATACCCCTCACCAGTATCATTTTATGTCTTATAGTCCAGTATAATAATCTCTGTCTAAAGAGTTGGCTTCGAGAATGTTTTTAGTTTTGGGCTAACAGAGAGTCCGGGAGCCATGACCTTTGGGGTCCCTCCAGTTTCAGTCAGACCATTAAGTCTGGTCTTTTTACTAGAATTTGAGCTCTGTATCTCCTGCTTCATCAGGGATTCTCTGTTGTGTTCCCCTCGTCATCAATCCTGGTGATACCTCCCAGCCTCATCTCTGGTCTGTCTATGCTAAACATGCTCTCCAGCCGCTTGGAACTCCCTACTGTTCTCTGACAATATCGTGAAAGTGACACCTCCAATTTCTCTGCCTGGGACACCCCTTCCCCCACAGTCTGCCAGGATAACCCCTGCTTGCCTTTGAAGGTCCAATTCACAGATGACCTGCTCCCCAGTGCCTACTGTGAACCCCTAAGCCAGTGTAAGCTGCTATCTCTGCTTCCAAAGCCCTTGTATATGGATCATCATTTTCTATTTGTAGGCCTCTCTCCCCATATGACAGTGGCCAATGACACCATTCAATGCAAAAAGGCCAGTAAATGCCCCATCCGGGCCCAGAGGTAGGTTTGCACTGATGCTCACCCTACCATCTCATGGTCTGTCTTCCATATCCCCAGACTTCTGCACCCACCCAGGCAGGGCTCCCAACAAGAAGGAATGCCAAAGGAACCCAAATGATCCAAAGAGAGGATTCAGGGCCCTCCCTAACCAGGACCACAGGGGCATTTCCCTTCTTATCCCTTTGGTTCTACCCCAAGATGGAGGAAGTGGCCCCTGAATCCTGGACTTAGTCTCCACAGTCCTTTCACCCCATTCTCCATTCCTCACTCTAAGTCTTGGATTGGAGAGCTGATTCCAAAGCTGAGAGAAGGGCTGACCATAGACCAAGGCCTGGGAACCAAAGTGGAAGGAGACAGTCCAGCAGTGTGGCCCTCAGAGGGACTCAGGCAAGGATGAGCAAGCCCTGTCCCTGGTCTCCAACAACTCCCAACCCTCGTGATTGATGGTGAGCAGATGCATCGTGCTCCCCCCTTCTTCTCCCATGGAGGGTTTTTTTTGTTGTTGTTGTTAGGTTTTGCTAAAGCAACCTGCAAATTAATTTAATATCCTCCTTTGGTTGGGAGCTATGAAGCTGGGCTCGAGGGTGATGATGCATGAACCATCGGTGGCATGTATTTAATCTCTGGACAATGGATAGAGATGTTAGTGCACGCCACACTAAATTCTATTTACGCTGCCTATTAAGGGCAGTCAAGCTGAAGGGAATTGGTGCACATTACAGGCCCTAATGGGAGAGGAAGCTCCACAACAGTACATTAAAGATGGAAAATGAATTAGGAGGGGACTGCGGAGGAGAAGGCAGGCAGGGCAAGGGGCTGTCTGGAGATAACTCTTCCTGACAGCCCAGAACACACACCCAGCCCCACAAGTCAGCTCTACCAAGGAGGGAAGACCCCATGGTCTCCCCAGAGACCGTATCTGTGGGTACCACCCCACCCAGGGCCTGTAGATGTGGAAGTCACAGCCCTGCAGGTGAAGGAAGAGAAAGGTTGGAATTATGTCAGCCCTCCTTCCCCACTTCAGGTGGCCCATCAGAATATTTGAGACATTCTCCATCCTTCCGGGATCACTGATACCTGAGGTCCTTCTGCATGTAGGAAGGGGGGAACAATGGCCATTGAGAATAGGTCTATAGTCTACTGCTTCTGCTGTGACATTACTGGGCAGACTCTGAAGACACTGGTTGCTGTGTAGGGAAATAGCGCTATAAGGGACTCTGGGCATGTCATGTGACCTCTTCAAACCCCAGTTTCCTCAACTGCAGAATGGAAAGCCATGACAATGCTCACCTTCTCAAGTATCATGAGGGCTCGAGTCTTCCTGGGCTCACATGGCTCCTCAGTCCTCCCTTTGTTGTCTGTCTGTCTCCCCTACAAAGTCTTATGTCCCTAGAACCCAGCACATGGCTGTTCACAGAAAGAACATCAGACATTTGCTTGTAAAGAAGGTTCTTCTTGAAGGACCCAAACTAATATACTCAAGAAAACTGGGTTCTAAGCCAAGAGTGGGAAAAGTTGAGTCCCAGTCCAATTCACCTTCAAATTTCCAAAAGGCTTAGGAATTCAAGGCTTCAGTACCACTGTGAGTGGGGGATAAAGGAAGATCTAAAAGAAAGAAGGATTGTTCTTAAAAAGCTTTAAAAAGTTTCTGTCATATACTAATGGTTATATGAATGTCTGTCGACTAAATATAAAGTTGGTTGGAAATTTTTTGAAGAAGTAATCAGACCCCTAGGTTTTCTCCCCTCCTCTTTCACAAAAAATAAATTGTGCCTGCCCCATCTCAGCAGATAAGTACAGAGTTTTTCTCTGGAGAATACATGACAAAGGATCTCTATAATAAGGACTTAAGGCACTGTTACGATCAGGGCTCCTTACTGAAAAGAATGAGATGTAGTGAACTTATACACACTCGATATTAAGACCTCTCCATGCTCTTCCACTTGGCTCTCAGAACACTGACCTTCACCACCAGGTAGACAACTAGAAAAATCTTCTCAAAGAATCTATCCAGCTCCAAAAGAGAGACCTAAATATGATGACTTCTGAAGTTGCTCTACCAAATGACCCACAGTTCACCCTCTGGAGAAGTTCAGAGTCAACAAGACTTACCCACACACTCACAGCATTCAATTAGCTTGTTAGCACTCCAGTCTTCAATGAGTATAGACAACTGAGGATCAAGAGACATGTGAGAATAGCCCCTCACATGGAAGATGGAGAACAAAGCACATAAATGTAGGGCAGGGTGCAACTAGGAGAAAAGAGAAACTAGGCTATTCAAACAAAATGTATTATTCCACTTAAATGAAATGTTCAGAATAGGCTGATATATGGAGACAGAAAGTAGATTAGTGATCGCCTAAGGCTGGGGGTGAGATGAGGGGATTGAGGGGTTCATTTTGGGGATGATGAAAATGTTTCAGATGTTCTAAAATGCATTGTGTTGATGGTTGCACAATTCTCTGAATAGACTAAAAACCATTGAAATGTACATGTGACACGGATGAATTACATGGTATATGAATTATATCTCAATACATATGTTACCAAAAAAAGTGTGTATGTGTGTACATATAACAAATTAGCCCAAAATTTAGCAATCTAAAACAACAGGAATTTATATCTGTCATGGGTTGAATTGTATCCCCCCAAAATATGTGACAAAATATGATTCCCAGTATTGTGTGGTTCTCCTCCATTTTGTGATTGCAATTTTCTTCTGTTGTAAATCCTAATCTCTGCCCGTGGTTAATGAGGCAAGTTAGATTATGTTAAAGAAGATTAGGGTGGAACTGTAACATCCTTACTAAGGTCACATTCCTGATCCAATGCAAAGGGAGTGTGGCCTGCACCACGCCTTATCTAACAAGAGATAAAAGGAAAAGGAAGAGAGCGTGGAGAAGGGGGGACCTCATACCACCAAGAAAGCAGTGCTGGGAGCAGAGTGCATCCTTTGGGCCCCAGGGTACCTATGCGGAGAAGCTCCTAGTCCAGTGGAAGATTGATGACAAGGACCTTCCTCCAGAGCCTACAGAGTAAGAAGTCTTCTCCTAGACCTGACACCATGAATTTGGACTTTTAGCCTACTTTACTGTGAGGAAATAAATTTCTCTTTGTTAAAGCCATCCACTTGAGGTATTTCTGTTATAATAGCACTAGATAACTAAGACAATATGTCACACACTTTCTGTGGATCAGGAATTTAGGAATGGATTAGCTGGGCAGTTCTGGCTCAGGGTCTCTCATGACATTGTAGTCAGAATGTCAGTTGTAGTTGCAATCATCTGAAAGCTTGACTAAGGCTGGCAGAGTCACTTCAAGATGCCTCATTCACATGACTGACAAGTTGATACTGGCTGTTGGCAGGAGGCCTCAGTTCCTCACCATGTAGACCTCTCCAAAGGGCAATTTGTATGTCCTCACAAGATGGCAACTGGCTTCCCCCAGAAAAAAGTAATCTGGAGAGAGGAAGGCATAAGCCACAATGTCTTTTATGACTATAATTTCTCTAATATCCTATTGGCTATACAGGTTGGCTCCATTAAATGTGAGAGGGGGCTAAACAGTGCATGAATACCAAGAGGCAAGAATTTTGGGGGCCATCTTGGAGACTGCTTACTCCATAGTAGCTTCAAAATTATGAAGGAATATGAATTCCAAACAACACAACTATTCCCAGCCAAATTATTAATCAAGTATGACAGCAAAATAAAGATATTTTCAGACATTAAAGATCTTTAAAATTTTCACCTCTCTTGTATCACTTTTCAGGACACAATTAGGGAAAGTGCTTCACCAAAATGAGGATGTAAACCAACAGAGAGGAAGAATTGAGATCAGAAAGCAGGAAATCCAACCCGGGAGTGACTAATAGAAAACCCTCAATAGGATGGGGAAGGAAGAGGCCAGGATGCCAGCTGTGCCTTGGGCATGGAGGGCAACCAGGCCAGATTGGAGCAAGTCATTGGCACGGGGAGAGACTTCTCCTGGAAGCAGAGACTGATGAAATGAATATCTGATGTGTTTGAAACGTCTTAATAGGTGATCAGCAATGGAAAGGAGTTTGGAGTTGAACTAATAAAAAACACTAACCTTTAAAAAACAGAAAAATATTAACTTCAGGGAAATTAAAAATTGTGTGGGAAAGGAAAAGTAATAATAGTTTACTATCTGGCTCAGTTGTGAAGGGTGCTTGTTGTTGTTAGGTGCTGTTAAGTCACCTTCAAATCATAGTGGCCTTATGTATAAGAAACAAAACATTACCCAGTCCTGGGCCATCCTCACTATCTTTGCTATGTTTGAGCCCATTGTTGCAGCCACTATATCAATCCATCTCACTGAGGGTCTTCCTCTTTTTCACTAGCCATCTAGAAGAGTGTTTACATAGCCATAATAATATAAGTGTTTAACACTGATCTTAAAGTTATAATATAGCTATGCTGAGAAGATGAGGGTAGGTGAGAAAGAGATATGAGTGTGGCGTGGGCAGGTGTAGTTGTTGTTGTTGTTAGGTGCCATCGAGTCGGTTCCTACTCATAGTGACCCTATGCATCACAGAACGAAACACTGCCCAGTCCTGGGCCATCCTTACAATCATTGCTATGGTCGAGCCCATTGTTGCAGCCACTGTGTTAATCCATCTTGTTGAGGGTCTTTCTCTTTTCTGTTGACCCTCTACTTTACCAAGCATGATGTCATTCTCCAGGGACTGATCCCTCATGACATGTCCAAAGTATGTAAGACACAGTCTCATCATCCTTGTCTCTAAGGAGCATTCTGGTTGTACTTCTTCCAAGACACAGGGGGAGGTAGAGGGAAGAAAGCTAAATCCTCGCCTTTCATGGTGGAAATCAGCAGATAATGCCTAAACTGGAAAAAGCAAGAAATACTCATGGGAACATGTTTTGTATGGCCACAGAAGTCAATACCAAAATCTGCTAAAAGACAGCAAGGTGGCTGCCTCTGGGGAAGAGAATATGGGGGACGGGGGAGAAACTGCTGGAGAGACTTGTAACAAAACCTATAGAACTTCTTGATACTTTAAATCATATGTATACAAAACTTGGACAAAAAATTTAAAAGAGAAAACTGAAATTTCCCCACCTTTTTACCACACAGTGCTCTGTTCCCCATAGCACCCATTTAATGAAATTCAACAAGTATTTATCGAGCATCAACTATGTGGCAGGCACTGTGCCGGCTCTCAAAGTGTGGCAGTGAGCAAGACACTCACAGTCCCTGTCCCTGTCCCCACAGGGACGGGAGTCTGACAGTCAAGCTTATTATTACACACAGGGCCAAGAGTGGCAGCAAGAAAACTGCAAGGAGGCTATTGAGGTCTTCCAGGAGAGAAAGAGGTGGTTAGGGGGCTGGTGTAGGGCTGCTGGAGGAGATGGGAAGACGTGGGCAAATTCAAGAGATAGATGCTTCAGAGGCAAACTCTCTGGGCATTAGAAATGGATGAGATGATGGAGTGGATAATCAACAATGGAAGTTTCCAGCTTATGCCTTTGGGGACGTAGGGGTCCCGTTCTTGAAATTCCCTTCAAATAATTTATGGTCATTGTCTTTTTGCCAAACTGGGATCTTCCCAAGGGCAGGGGCTGGCCCATAAAGACAGCAAAGGGACAGAGGAATGAGGGAAGAAAGAATGCACCAGGGCAAGGGGACTGCTAGAAGGGTCCTGCCTTTGAACATTCTCTCCCTCTCAGCCTTCCCTGTGCCTGTGGTATATTCCTTCACAGAGAGCCCCTGTTACAGCTGCTGGCAGCTCCCACCCACCAGCTGCAGCCCCACTTTTGGAAATTAAGCCATAGTATTGCCAGGACTTAATTAATAAAACCCCTCATCATCCCAGGAATTCACAGGCTATCCAGATATGACACCATTTGAAATAAATTAGCTCACTGCCTGGTGAGGTCATCCTCATTCTAACCTGGTGTCCTCACTTACCCCAGGCTCCCCTGGCCCACCTCTGTGGCCTCTCCTCACCTCCAGTCCCCAGGAGCCCTTGCAATTAATAGCTAATTAACAAACAAAACAAAGTCACCAGGTGTACAGTAGACATTCTCAGCCCACAAAAGCAAGTAATTATTCAGTGTAGGCAGGTCTGGGGAAAAAATCACTTATGAAATAAATCAATGGGCTCTCCCCAATCTTGAGGATCTGTTAGGGATGGAGGAAGGCTCCCGGAGATCAGTAAACTGATTTAAAGGAAAAATTAAGCCTCACACATTTCTCTACACAAACCAAGAAGTTCAGAACTCTTTGTTTTTCCAGGCTTGCGGTAGTCATATTGAGGATGGAGGTAAAGTTTCATTTAAAAAATATCTATTGCCTGCCTACTATGAATCTGAGGTCCCTGGGTGGCGCAAATGGTTTGCGATCGGCTACTAACCTGAGGATGGCAGTGCAAACCCACCCAGTGGTGCCACGGAAGAAAGGCTGGCCATCTGCTTCTGTAAAGACTACAGTCAAGAAAACCCTGTGGAGCAGCTCTACTCTGCAACACATGGGGTTACCATGAATTGGAATCAACTCGACAGCAATGGATTTGGGCTCATTTATTTGCTTGCTTGTCTGTTTGTTTGTTTTCTATGAATCTAGGGATAGAGAAATGAGCAAGACAGTCATGATTCCTGTTCTCATGCATCTTTATTTTCTAGCAATTTGGAGACAGGCAGTGAACAAGGAAACAAATAAGATATTTCAGATAGTATTAAGGGCTAAAGGAGCCTTGGTGGCACAATAGTTAAGCACTCAGTTGGTAACTGAAAGGTCGACAGTTCAAACCCATCCAGCAGCCCTATAGGAGAAAAGGCCTGGTGATCTTCTCCCATAAAGATTACAGCCTATGGGGCAGTTCTACTCTGCCACATGGGGTCACTGTGAGTCGAAACTAACTCAACGGCACCCAACAACAACAACGTTAAGGGCTATGAAGACAAGACAATAGGGTGATGTGATAAGAATTGTTAGGGTAACAGATACTTTAGAGGTTGGTCAGGGAAGGTCCTCTGAGCCAGTCAGTGTGAGATCTGAGGGAAGAATGTGCAAGGCCAAGGGAAGGGTTAGTACAAAGACCCTGAGGTGGGAAAGACATTGACAGCACAAGGAACAGAGAGAAAACCAGTGTGGCTAGAGAACAGAGAGTGGTGAGGAGACGTGGGAAGCAGATAAGTTTGGAAAGCAGGCAGAGACAGGATTGGGTTGGGCCTTGCAAGCCAGCATAAATGTTTAGGTTTTTATTCTAAACGTGCTGGGAATTTTGGAGGAGCTTAAGCAGGAAGTGACGTGATAGGAATATAAGTGGAAGAGGCAGCAGACACTCAGGGCCTCTTGTACCCTCCATGTTAACTGACCCACCCTAAAGTCTCAGCATGCCCCAAGCACTAGCCTTTGTGAGCTATGACAGAATGGTCATTTCTAAAATGCATCCCTATCACCTATGACCTATCCACTCAAAATTTACTTCAACAGATGGAGAAGCTGGGCATGGCCTCTTAATGAGCGCCAACTCGGTGTGACCCAGGACATTACATGCACAACCTCATAGAAACCCAAGGGGGTGAGTATTATTAGTTCAATTTAACATATGAGGAAGCTGAGGCACAGAGAAGTGAAGTAATTTGCATAACATCACCCATTTAGAAAGTACCAGAGCTGGGATTGAAACACAGGCTGTTTGAGTTCAAAGTCTAGTCCTTACTTACTACCTTCACAATGTGAATCATTTCCCTGAGATTTCACAACCCACTCAGGCCTGGAACGCAAGTCTCTTCATGGCCACCTGCACACACCTGTCTAAGATGAGGTTCCCATGTGTCAGGGAGTCACTTCTGAACATCATCAGGTGGCCTATGAGGGTCTAATAAGCAACATAAGCAAAATGCCCAGCACGGTGCCCGCATAATGCCTAGCACTAAGCAGGAACTCCATAGAATAAAAAACATAAAATAAAACACTACTACTCACTTTAAATTGAAGCCCCATTCTCCCTGAAGGGAGGTATGGGGCATGGTAAGGGAAGAAAGGGGTCATCCCCTTTGAGGACCAGTAGGCTGTATCCTTTCCAAAAAGTGGATCTTACTTTTAATACATATATTTTTTTGTTAAGAAATTATTTTACTCCTTTTTAAACAAATATGCTTCATTGCATCTAATTGTGGGTCAGATGGAAACCGTTCTTTTTTTTAAAAAAAAAAAAAAAACCCTTTAAACAGGGGCTCTTGTAGTATCTTAAAACTTCAGCGGATCAAGCACCATGGTGTAGCCAAGTGGTTGCCCTCAAGACCAGCCCTGGGGTATCCAGAGTAGGGCCTTGAACTGAGAGCAAGGGTTTTCCCCTCTCCCATCTGAAAGGTGTTGCAGTTCCATAAGATTTGAGAGACAGATGGCAGCCCTACGGGAGCAGCGAGAGTGGCACTCCCACTCAGCTATAAGTGTCCTGGCTGACAGTCTGATGGCTTGGTGAGACTCACGCCACCAAAGTGGCCAAGGGTCAGAGAGAGTGAGGGAAAGCCAGGCCTCCAGGGCTCATGCCTGAGACCAGGGCGAAGTCCAGGCATAAGACAGGTCCCGTGTGCCTGGCTCACTAACTCGCAGAAAACTCAAGGGTATTCCTTCCAACTTGGCCAGATGAGGAGATCTGTTTCCTCCCACTAGAGGTTCCTGCCTGTATGATAAGACCCCAATTAAATGGGCACATCCCCACTGTTCTTCCTGCCCTCCTGCCTCCTCCTCCTTCTCTTCACCCCTATCTCTGGGCTCCTTTCCCTCCCAGGCTTCAGTACCCTGTCCCTCCCTGCATGTCTCCTCAAAAGGCCCTCCAAGGCCCAAACCAGTAGTACGTGGGTCAGCAGTGGAAAGTACACGAGGCCACCAGTGCAACCCCCCCACCTCGAGGATACTTGGGGATAGTCCCTGTATACAAAACAGCAGGCGCCTGGATTCATAATTGGACTTTCCAAAATGTAATTATGAAAGATGAAATGCTCCTCTCAATGAGAAGGCTGTAAATAGAATAATTAATTTTGTGTTTGCTTGAACAATTCTGTATTATGGACCTTACAGTGGAACTGAAATTAATTAAGTGCACTAGGATTTATGGAGGAGGTGAAGAGAGAGGGAAAAAAAGAATTAATTCCAAGTAAAAGATAGATGAGTTTGGGAGTGTAATGATGTGTTAGCCTGGGGTATTCTCTAACAAATTTACTAGGCACATCCCGGGTACAAAAGGCATGCGTTGACAGAATTATCTCAACTAATACAGCTGCTGGTCAAAAAGCAAGTGAGCGGGAGGTGGATGGGTTAGATCAGGGAGGCCCCTGACAGAGCTGAGGGTGCTACCACAGCAGAGGAAGGGGCCAGGCAGAGCAGAAGTCACCACCCCCACAATTCAGGGGACAATGGAAAGGCCCTAGGGTCACAGAAAGGTAAATCAGAAGGGGCAGAGTGTGGGGGCTAACCAAAGGATACAGTTCTCAGGATTCCTGGGCCCCAGGAATGTTCAGTCCTGCTCAGCGGATTGCCCAGAGTGAGCTGTTTGCCTATGTGTCTCTTCCAAAAGACCACAAGTTTCTTAAAGGCTGTAACACAGTACCCACCTTGATATGTAAAGGAATGAAGAAGGGATGAAGAAGGAACCTGCCTAGTGAGTTTAGTGGTGAGACTAAATTCCACCTCATCAGAGGCTGGGCTTGACTGGTTGATTGATGAATTGATTGAGTGTGTCATGGATTGAATTGTGTCCCCAAAAAATATGTGTATCAATTTGGCTAGGCCATGATTCCCAGTATTGTGTGATTGTCCACCATTTTGTCATCTGATGTGATTTTCGTATGTGTTGTAAATCCTATCTGTATGGTACTAATGAGATGGGATTAGTGGCAGTTGTATTAATGGGGCAGGACTCAATCTACAAAATTAGATTGTTTCTTAAACCAATCTCTTTTGAGATATAAAAGAGAGAAGTGAGTAGAGAGACATGGGGACCTCACACCATCAAGAAACAAGAGACAGGAAAATAGCATGTCCTTTGGGCCCCCAGTCCCAGCATTGAGAAGCTCCTCGACCAGGGGAAGATTGATGATAAGGTCTTTCCTGCAGAGCCAACAGAGAAAGAAAGCCTTCCCCTGAAGCTGACGCCCTGAATTTGCACTAGTAGCCCACTAGACTGTAAGCGAATAAATTTATTTGTTAAAGCCATCTACTTGTGGTATCTCTGTTATAGCAGCACTAAATAACAAAGACAAGCTTCAAAATACCTACTGCGCCTCAGGCCACAAGTTATCAGGCAGTGGTTTTCCAACTACTCTTTGGGGCCTAGAGGTTGCATAAGGGCTAAGATGGAGGAAGGGGGGCACCCAGAACCTGGTTCTGGCCCTGTGGCAGCTGTACTTTCTGAAAATAACCCCAGAAGTATTTCCAGTTCCACATACTTTTCTAGTCTATTTCCCTTCCCCCTGAACCAGAACAGGAAGCGATGAGACATGACTTACAAAACTAGGTCATAAAAGGCAGTGTGGCTTCTGCCTGTCCCTCTCTTTGGGTGCCCACCCTCAGAACTCAACCACCATGCTGTGAGGAACCTCAAACTAACTCACATGGAGAGACTACTTGGGGAGGCCCACATAGGGAGGAACTAAGGCCCCCAAACAACAACCAACCTCTACTACCAGAAACGTTGGTGAATGAGCCTTCAGATTCCAGGCCCAGACTTTGAGTCTTCCAACAGATGTCATGAAGCAGAGGCAATCCATCCCCACTGCGTTCTGTCCAAATTCCTGACTCACAGAAACCATGAAAGGTAATAAATTATTGTGTTTTAAGCCACTAAATATTGGGAGGATTTCTTGTGCAGCAATAGATTACCAAAACAGTTCCCACTGGACCAGAGTGACCCCGTTTTATCTGCTTTTTTTATCAGGATTCCATGTCAGATTTCTTTTTTGAAAAAAGGAGGGTTCATGGTTTAAAAGATTTTAAAAAAACACTGGTCCAATGAAATAAAAAACCCATTTGGATTCACACAGCCCTGGGGTTGAATCCGAGCTCTGAGCTTCCTGACTGTGTGACCTTGTGCCTCTCATGTCATCTCTCTGAACTTCCTTCTCTTCCTAGGTAAAATGGGGGGAGTAACCCTGACTCATAGACTTGTTGGAAGATTTTATGAAAACTGAAAGCATCTAGCCCTTGAAGCCAGTGAAGAGTTGCAGTTAAGAGAGAAACTCCACAGTCAGAGAGACCTGGGTTCAAATTCCAGCTCTCTGCTTTCCGGCTGTGTGATCAAATGCAACTCATTTCTCTGGGAACTGAGTTTCTCCATCTGTACAATGGGGACAATAATCCTACCTACTTCCTGGTGTAGACAATGTAAACTGCACATAGTAACTGCTCAGTAAACGAGAGCTTATAGATGGACTGATGCTCACCAAGCTGAATTTCACTGCCTTCCCTCCATGAGCCCAAATTTGTTCAACTCCCATAACCAGCGAAGCAACCACTAGTGCTTTTCAAGTGCTTTTCTCTAAACAGCCAGACGTGTGTACTTAATGGCGCTCCCATGGAGCCCATACATTCTTGCCCCTTGTGTCAGAGGCAGATGTGTGGACAGCTCTGGGAAGCAGATGCCTGGTCCCATTCCAACATCTGTCCTCTGCAAGCAGTGAAAAGGCAAGCATGAATGTCAATGTGCCTACCTGTATTCGTTTCCTAGGGCTTCAGTAACAAAATAGACAATGTGGGTGGCTTTAAAAAACAAAAATATATTGTCTCATAGTTCTGGAGGCTAGAAATCCAAATCAACATGTCAGCCAGGCCATGGTCCCTCCCAAGTCTCTAGGGGAAGATCTTTTCTTGCCTTTCCGTTGGCTTGTCAATGCATCTTCACGTGGCTGTCCTACCTCTGTGTGTCTCTCTGCATCTCTTCTCCTCTTCTATAAGGACAACAAAATCAAATTGGATTAGGACTCACCCTACACCACCATGACCTTTTGTTAATTTAGGTGATGACACCTTCAAAGACCTTATTTCCAAACAAGGTCACATTCACAGGTACAGGGGTTAGGACTTCAAAGTACTTTTTTTTGGTGGGGGGGGGGAAGCAAAATTGAATCCATAGCACTATTCCATGTCTGCATCGATGCTGTTTGTCAGAACACATCCCACTGACCATGAACTCAGTGACTTTGTAGAGACCCAAACCAGCCAGACCCTTGGCTGGGTCTATGACCTCTACCTGGGCTTCAACAAGGCTCTAAGCCACCAGACAAGTTCTTCCCATCCTGGCACCCAGACCCCAGGTGAGCATCCCTGTTGCAGACTTCCACTCCCCAGGGTGGTATTAAGCAGGTATTTAGATACCTGCCATGGAGAAGGGTGATGAATGGCTTTATTAGCCCACCGAGGCGAAGCTGCTGACAGTGAAGGACTCCCCTGTCAGGGGAGCGTCCCTCGCCTGCAGGCCCCCTTGCCAGCCTGGCTGACAGCCTGAGCCCCTGACAGATGGGCAGCTCCTGTGAGACTAGGAGGCTGTGTGGAGACAGGCTATCATCCTTCCAAATGCTGTGCCAAGACTCCTCCCAGGCCCCAACCCCATAAGGCTGAGTTCTACCAAGTCACTGGGCCCTAAAGACCAACACTTGCCCCCACACTCACTACCTTCATTGTTTAATTCAGAAGGCAGAATTCACCCTGTATTCACATAAATGATATCCCCTGGGTTGTGAAATGTGATAGCCCTCCTGGTATTTATGATGGCATCCACGTGCCTAATTCTGTGACAAGCATTCCACATGCATGATCCCATTTACCTCACCCAATGCCTTTGAACAAGGTAAATACTATTTTGAGTATCCATTTTATAGATGAGGAAACTCAGGCTCAGAAAGGTGAATTGACTACCACAAGGTCACACAGATGGAATTGAACCCAGACCTGCTCAGCTCCCCAAACCCCTCCCCTGTCCCTGATGCCATGCAGAAAGGACCCTCCTTGGGGTTGTGTTGCTTCCTTGGCTTTCCCTTCTCCTTCCCACTCTAGTCCTCCAAACATCTCTGGCTCACTCCTGCACTGCATGGACTAGACTAGGCACCCATCTTCCGTCAGCTCTTAGAGGCTGAGGCCGGAGGGAGAAGGG
Organism: Loxodonta africana; assembly: GCF_030014295.1. Classification (NCBI taxonomy): domain Eukaryota; kingdom Metazoa; phylum Chordata; class Mammalia; order Proboscidea; family Elephantidae; genus Loxodonta; species Loxodonta africana. The sequence goes on from NC_087365.1 coordinate 40,111,615, forward strand.
CTCCCGCTACTCTATTCTGCAGAGGTGTCCTGGTATTCCCTCCAGCCTCTATGGTCCCTCAAAGTCGGGGAGAAGTTAAATCTCCTTCTCCACCGTCTGTATCTCCACATCACTGCTGCTGCCCCATTCTGGCCTTTACAGAGCTCACCTGGCCACCTGCAGCATCCTCAGCTTCCCCACCCCAACCGCCTCCACACACATGCAGAGGGCCCTTCCGTAAAGCTCAGACTGGATCCTGGCCCACGCCTCAGACCCTTCAGGGGCTCCCCTGGCCTTCAGCATAAGCCCAAGCCCCTTGGCCAGGCCCACCACCCTACAGAAAATGGCCTGCCCCCTTTCAGCCCCAACTCTTGCCCTGACACCCCTACACTCCAGCCACCCTGAACCTTAGGACACTTAGGACACTTCTTCACACACATTTGGGTCATTCAGATTCTTCCCTTTACTAGGAAGGCCCTTCTCCCTCTTCAGCACCATTAGATTACAAGCTTCATGCAGGCGGATTCCATGTCTATCTTATACGTTACTGAATTCTTTCACCTAACATAGTTCCTGGCACATAGGATGTGCTCAATACAAATTCATACAGTGAATTAACAAATAGATGGAGGAATGAATGAGTAATTGGATAGGTAAATGAATGAATTCCGTACTCCTTCTGCATCCAGGCCAGCACTGTTCTTCCATTTGATTCACAGCAGAGAGATTAAGTCAGAGCAGCTGGTGCTTCACCTCTGAGCCCCATTGGCCATGCGAGCCGGTACCCCTGTGAGCAAATGAGAGCCTCTAGCACAAGCTTTTCTGATTCTGGAAGTTCATGCCTACCTGGGGGAGGGTCCCCTGCCTGCTCCTCATCTTAGCTTTGGTAATCACTCCATTCCTCTAGCACCATTGGGTGGTGATGGGTAGGGGCTCAAACAACACATACTTCCCCCCCTTCAACCATCTAACCTGGAGCAGATGGAAGAGGGACACCCCTTGCCCCCCATCTTCTAAGAGGCTGTAAAGAAAGTAGCAAATCCACAGCACACTTGGAAAAGTCTGTTTGGCAGAATTTTTATTTCCATAAGCCAAAGAGATAGCCAATTTTGTCCATGTCCAAAAAGCAAATTATTCTTTTATTCCACATATTTTTATAGAAAACCTACCATGAGCCTGACTGCTGTAAAGTGGCAATGTTAGACCTTGACCTAATATCTTCTGGCTCCAAGCGCAGAAGGAAGGAAGGGAAGGGAGGGAAGAAGGAAGGAAAGGAAAGCTAGCATTTATTGACGGCTTACCAAGTGCTAAACATGAGTTGTGCAATTTCATGCATATTTTTTTGCTTGATTCTCATAACACAGTTAGGAGGTAGTGTTTTAGGCTGGGTTCTCTAGAGAAGCAAAACCAATAAAGCATATAAATATACAGACCAGTTTATATTAAGGAAATGGCTCACTCTGTTGTAGAAGCTGGAATGTAGCAAGTCTGTGGGTCAGGCTGGAGGCTTCTCCTGATTCATCTAGCCACAAGGGCTGGAGAACCCAAGATTGGCAAATCAGACAGCAGGGCTCTGGTTCACAGGCTGTGAAGATGGACGAATCCCAAGATAGGTAAGATGCTAGCTCAAGTCCCAAGAACCTGAAGTCAGACAGACAGAAGTCACCTGCAGGATCAGAGTGAGCAAAAGCTCATGCGCCTTGCCAGAAAGTCCACCTATATTGGATGCAGGCCACACTCCCAAGGAAACTCCCATTCAACAGATTGGCTACTCACAGCAGGTCCCATCATGGAGGTGATCACATTACATCAAATCCCATCATGGAAGTGCCAAACTACATCATAACTGCCAAACCACAGAGAATCATGGCCCAGCCAAGCTGACATACAACCTTAATGATCACATGTAGTAACCATTTTATTGCAGACTGAGTCATCATCACATCCAAGAAGCAGTGCATCTGGGCTTTGGACCTATGCAGGTATGGCTCTTGTCCCCACGTCATGCTTCCTCTTCAACCTCTTTGGAATTGAATCATATAATCAGAATAAAGTAACTTCTTTCTTTATTTTACAAAAATGTGAGAACTCAATTCCAGAAGAATGTATTGACAATAATAAGAGATGCCATTGCTCCCCATGACCCATGCCCCTGTCCATCACCCAGCTAAGATCCCCTCCGTGCAGCTCCCCCTTCCTCCTGCAGTACACAGCCCTCATGTATGACCAGTTTAAACTCCTTGCCAAGTATCCCCCATCACAGAGCCAAGGTAAGTATTCTACATGACACCTGCCCGACTCTTTGGGGTGGGGTTTTTTTAATGCAATAATTTTTGCCATAAGGAAAGCATGATTAAAACATCTTTTACAAAATGCATTAATTCCCAGGCAAAGATAAAAATTTCATTTGACTCAAATAGATTTTCCATGGTGAGTTAGCACTGCATTGAGGGTAATGGATGGGGGAGGAGTGGGCTTCCGACCCATAAATCAGCAGGGGGATGGGAAGGGGAAAAGGAGCTGATGGAGGGGAAAGAGGCACTGGTGAGATCTCAACCTGTGAGAGTGATGCCCCTTCTCCTCCCCCCCAGTTCTTAATGATCTCATCAGGGGTTCAAGATCGATTCCCACCCTTGTTCATCTATCCCCTTCTGCATTCATTATTTTAATAGTGTTCACATAGGACCATTCGACATTTGCATCAGGCAATCATTAATGGGGAGTTTGTTTGGGAAGCTCAGGAATCAAGGAGAAGCAGGGGCCCATGGTGGAGGACAGTATAAAAAGGAGGAAATGTGCAGATTGGGGAAATACGGGAAAAGGAAAATGCCAAGCAGATAGCTCTGTCCAAATCAGGCCAATGTGACTGAATTTCCCCTTCTCCTTGCAGGCTCTCTCCAACCCCCAGACCTCCTACCAAACAAACCAATGAGCATAAAACTTAAGCATGTGGATTTGAGTAAAAGGAGTCCTGATCTTGAGCTAGAGCCCTGTTGGCACAGTGTTTAAGAGCTGGGCTGCTAACCAAAAGGTGAGTGGTTTGAATCCATCAACCACTCCTTGGAAACCCTATGGGGCAGTTCTAATCTGTCCTATAAGGTCATTATGAGTCGGAATCAACTTGATGGCAATGGGTTTGGTTTGGTGTTGAATCTTGAGCTGGATCAAAAAGGCTGTCATTCAAATTCATCCCACAAACATTTCCCAGGAGCCAAGCAGCTTAGAGACTGCAGTGTGATCAAGACTCAGGCCTGCCCTCAAGGAGCCTTAGTCTAGATAAATGAAGAAGCAGTTTTAACTAAGGGAAACAAAGGAGAAGGACGTGGTCGAGAGACTTACAAGAGGTGGTGATGCTTGAGATGAAAATAGGAATTTTCTAAGCACACTGGGGTAGATGCACATTCTTAGCAGAGGGCACAGCACATGGAAAGGCATACAGTGTGAGACAGGCTGATGTGTTTGGGAACTGCAGGAAATTGGGAGCACTAGAGGGCAAAGAACCACCGAAGAGGTAGGAAAGACTGAAGAAGTTGGCCAGAACCTTGTGTGCCAGGCTGCTGAATGAGGCTTCATCCTGTAGGTCAAAACGTGTTTTAAGCAGATTAAAACCAAAAAAAACAAACCTGTTGCCAACTCATGTGCGACAGAGTAGAAATGAGTTCCATATTAAGCAGATTCAAAACATAAAAACAGAATTGCATGATGAGAAGCCTTGTAAAAAATAAATGAATAAATGGAAGGGAAAAGAGTCAGGGCAGGAGGCAGTTAGAATGCTCTTTCAACAGTCCTGGTGGGAGATGATGAGGCCTGAGCAACAGCAGGGGCCAAGAGGCTAGAAAGGAGAGGTAAAGGCAGCAGTATTCTGGAGGGAGACCCGAGGGTCAGGCCCCACATGGGGGGATGAGGACAAACAGAAGGAAGGAGGATCTGAGAATCAGGATCAATGAGGCTGGGACTGGGAAGTGGGTCCTAGGAAGAGTAGTTGAAGAAACAGGGAAACAGGGAACATAACAGACATGCTCAAAGCTCCAATGGGCTTAGTTTGGGTTCCTTTCAAAACAGAATCTGAGACAAGAACTTAGATGAGCAAAGGTTATTGTGGAAGTGACCCCCAGCACCAATCAAAGGTTTCATTGAGCTGATTACCACTGTGGGCAACTCAAGCTCATTCTACTGAGGACCTTCCGTGGAATTATGAGAATGCACCTCCTACTTGTCCCTCCAAAGAACAGGAGGCTGGGGATTTATTTACTGACTTCCATACCCCCTTAGTCAAGTGTTGCCCCTTGGGGGTGTTTTCTTTCCTACACTTCCAGGCTGCTCCTGGGCAGGGGCTGAGGAAGCTCCCCCAGGCTTTGGAGAAAGCTGAGAAAGGCCTGCACGACAAAGCTGAGAGGCATATTAAGTGCTTCTTGGTGGCGTGCACGGGAGCCCTCCATCACAGGCACAGCTTAAGTCAGAGATGGGATGGGGGATGTGTCATGGAGCACCAAAAACATCTGTCACAACTGTCTACCAACAGAGGGAGAAGACAGGTCAAGAGAGACCCAGAGGTAGAGCCATGGCCTTATTCACCATCACAAACCTAGAGAAGGCAGAGGCAGTGTTTAATGCCATCATCATAATACATGGCACTTCACAACAAGCCATGCCTGTGGCCGCTAACGGTAAGAGCAATGATTTATTGCTTATTTATTATCTGCCAGGTACAGGGGCAAGTGCTTTGCATATATTATCTCATTTAATTCTGAAAAAAAAAAAAACCCTGTGTGTGAGGCCTTATTATTATCCCCGAAGGTCAGGATGGTATATATTATTTATCCAAGGTCCCAGGCTAAAAAGAAGAGCAGCCAAGGTTGGAACCAGCTCTCCTAAACCCCAGCCTAATGCTGTTCCTGCAAAGACCTTTAATTCACAACCGTGAGACAACTGAGGAGACTTGAATAAAGCCTATAGGTTAGACAATAGTGCTGCACGGATGTTAATTTTCTGATTTTGAAAATTCTACTGGGGTTATGGTTATAAAAGAAAGTGTCCCTGTCTTTAGGAAATATACTCTGACATATTTAGAGGCAAGAGGATATTATGTCTGCAACTTATTGTCAAACAATTCAAAAAAAATATTTTATATGTATGCACACACACATAGGATGACAAATAAATACGGAAAAATGTTAACTTTGGGGGAATCTGGGAAAAGGGTATATAGAAATTCTTCGAATTATTTTTGTAACTTCCCTGTGAATCTGAAATTATTTCAAAATAAAATTATTTTTAAAAATCACCTAATCCTGCTAGAACTCATTTTCTTCAGTTTTCAAAGGAGGGTTAAAAAAAAATTCTAGTCCACTGCAAAGGGTTACAATGAAAGGGCCAGTACTAGCATAGAAAATGTCCCTGAGATGATTATCAGAAAAGACTCTTGGCCCTGAAGGGTTTCTTGTATATTTTCTCCTCAGGATCTTGAATTCTTTTGGTAGCTGAACCCTGGGAATCAAAGCTGCCAGTCATACCAGCCTCACCAGGGGACTGGGACCTTTAACCCACCCTTTCTGCCTACCCCATACATAGGTAATTCAGCTCAAAAGATCTTGGCTCTTGTATGTCTTAAGGCAGAATTTGGCCTTAACGTTTCCCAGGCATGGCTCCAGATGATGCTAAAGCTTAAAGCTGATAAAATTCTAAAAGTTAGGTAAAGCTGATATGCAAGGGGCAGGAGGGAAGTTATTGCTGAAGGCACTGGAGGGCAAGACCTAGGTTTCAGCCTTGACTCTGCCTTGGACAACTCCCTTGAATTCTCCTGATCTCTTGGGTGATGAAAGGGATGTTATCAAATTTTGCAACCAACAATAATTTGTTAAACTGGATTAGACAGTCATTAACTAGATGGTAAACTCTGTGAGGGCAGAGACTGTGTCCTATTCATATCTGGGTCTAGTGATTACAGCAGGCGATATAGCAGATACAGTGGGTGTCACCACCTACTTCTGCTTGGAACTCACCACTCCATGCATGCCAAATGACAATTTCCTACTACAAGCACTTGCAACTTATACCCTGTGGGCTTTCTGTGGCCCTAGTATAATCCAGAAATGCTGGGGAGTTAACACCCCTGGGACCAGTCCTTGGCCAATGATTGACAAGTGTTGTTGGATAAATACCCCAGCTCCATCTCCACTCAGGTGGAATAGCTCTGAGGTGTATTCTACCTCCCAGAGGTCCCCAGTGGGACTAAACCCACTTCCTTCCCTTCCCTGTCTCACTTCCTCACTCTCCAACCACATTTCCTGGGATCATCTCCCAAATAAACAATTTGCATCCATATTCTTGTCTCAAGGTCAGCCTCTGGAGGAATCCAAAAAAATTTAAAAAAAAAAAAAAAAAGATAGTGCCAAATAATTACTAATTAATCTAAATAGGATTGTTAACTATTAAACTTGGGAGCTCCTGAACAGCTGGGGCAACCTCTCCTTTGCTCATTATCATATCTTCAATATTTCACACAGGGCCTGGGGACAGAGAAGATGCTCAATAAACATTTGTTGAATGAGTGATTGACCTTCATAACTGGGCCAGTCCCCAAAAGGACAGACATTGGATGGACACGGCTCTTATCAGGACAGCCCTGTGGGATGTTTGGTGCTCAACCTCAGACTCCTGACCTATGCATGAAAGTGGCCTTATTAAGGGGACCAGAAAGAGGGGTACTGCCAAAAATCAGGAGAATGCAGCAGGCAGGCCAGCCCAGCCTGGCACTCCAGCAAGCAGCACAGGGCTTCCCTGGCCAAGTAGCCTCTATTCTGTTCTGCTCTGCAGAAGAGTCCAGCTGAGCTGGGCACAGATCACCATGGCGAGTGTGCAAACAACCACAACACAGGGGCCATTTCAGTTAGTTCAGGAAAGGTACAAGAGCATGACGAATATATGTAATTTGTAAATTGGCCAGTCTTTTACAATAATTTAGAGGCACTAGTTAGGAGCAATAGAAACCCCCCAATTACGGATGTTTAAGGCTGGCACTGTTGCTGGCTGAATATTTCATGCATAAATGAACTTCCACTAGGCCACCCGCTGCTTCTGATGAGGCTCTTGCGGGCTTTATTGCCTGGCGCCCAGCAGGGTCCCACCAATGGGCCCCATGACGGATGATGCATCGTTTTGTGGCTTAAATAATGCAGCTCGGGACAGGCTCAGGGCTGGTGCACTTTATTTACATATCAATTGAGTGGCCACTCTGAATATGAAGAAATATGAGAGGGGAAGTTGCTGGCACTGAATATTTCATGGCTGTGAGCCCTGCAGGAAGCGAATGTCCCCAGCCCAGAGCTAGGCCTGGCTGTGTACGTGTTAGAGAAGACTGGCATTAATAGTCCAGAAACAATCTCCTGAACCAGGAGGGGAGCTGCTAACTGGAATTGATGAGCCCCCTATCATCTGGATACAGCCCGCCACTGCTTTCAAGTCAGCAAAATATCTGCTTCCTGCCTCCATCTTCTGGTTCCTGGAAACTTCTACAGAGAAGGGAGTTTGTTCAAGCCATCACACTCAGACTGCCCAAGCCATGTGGATGAAACAGAAGTTAACAGAGATGGCAGAAAATGGAATGACTCACCAAGGGAAGGCCTCATTGCTGGAAGATGAATCAGGAGTTCTAGCCCAGTCTCTTCCCCTCCTGAAATGCCCTGGGAATGCCGATTCCAGTAGTCAATCATTTAACCACTATCTTCTGAGCCTCTGCCATGTACCAGGCTCCTTGCTAAGTGCTGAGGATACAACAGTGAGAAAGACACAACCTCTGTCTTCTTGGAACTCATGGTTGAATGGGAAAGATGGGGGGGTTGGGAAGGGAATGGGAAATTGCATTAGAGGGACATATTAGTTCTCCACAGTTGCCTAACAAAGTACCCCAAAACTTAGCAACTTAAAACAACAAATGTTTATTATCTACCACAGCTTCTGTGAGTCAGGAGTTTGGGAGTCATTTAGCTAGGTGGTTTTTGCTTGAGGTTTTTCATAAGTTGCAGTAAAGGTGTTGGCCAGGACTACAGTCATCTGGAGGTTTGACTGGGGCCAGAGGCTGATTCCAATGCCAATCACCCAAGCTGGTTATTGCCAGGAAGCCTTGGTTTCTTGCTACATGGACTTCTCTGTAAGGCTTCGTGAGTGTCTTTACAATACGACAGCTGGTTTTTCCCAAAGTGAGCGATCCAAGAGAACAAGATGGAAGTAGCAACACCTTTTATGACCTACCCTTGGAAGTCACACAGCATCACGTCTGCCATATTCTATTGATCACACAGGTAAACCCTGACATAGTATGGAAGGAGACTACACAAAGGCATGAATACCAGCAGGCAGAGACATTGAGGGCCATCTTGGAAGATGGTTACCACATGGGACAAGGGGAAGCATAAAGGGGAACTAGTCTGGTAAAAGAGAATCCAGTCAGGCTTTCTAGAGGAATGACATCTAAGTGGAATTATAAAAAACAAAGTTATCTTGGAAAAGGGAAAAATGGTACTTTGGTGAGTAGTGTTCGGGGTTTTAAAAGCTTGCAAGCAGCCATCTAAAATGCATCTGTTGGTCCCATCATTTTCAGAGCAAAGGAGAATGAAGAAAACCAAAGACACAAGGAAAGTATCAGTCCAAAGGACTAATGGACCATATGAAACCACAGCCTTCACCAGCCTGACCCCAGAATAACTAAATGGTGCCTGGCTATCACACCAACCACTCTGACAGAGATCACAACAGAGTTCTGGACAGAGCAGGGGAAAATGTAGGCCAAAATTCAATTTCAAAAAAAAAAAAAGACCAGACTTACTGATCTGACAGAGACTGGAAGGACACCCAAGACTATGGCCTGCTACCTTAGAACTGAAGCGGCTCCAGAAGTCTACCTTTCAGCCAAAGACTTGACAGACCTATAAAACAAACAATAACACACGTGAGGAACACGCTTCTTAGTTTAATCAAGTATACAAGACCAAATGGGCAACATTGCCCAAAAGCAAAGACAAGAAAGCAGGAAGAGACAGGAAACCTGGATGAACGGACACAGGGTACCCGGAGTGGAAAGGGAAAGGGGGAGAGTGCTGACGCATCATGGAGATTGCAACCAATGTCACAAAACAATTTGTGTATAAATTTTTAAATGGGAAATTAATTTGCACTGTAAACTTTCACCTAAAACACCATACAAAATTTTTTTTGTAATTTTTATTGTGCTTTAAGTGAAAGTTTACAAATCAAGTCAGTCTCTCACACAAAAACCCATACACACCTTGCTAAACCAAAAACCAAACCCAGTGCCGTTGAGTCGATTCTGATTCATAGCGACCCCATAGGACAGAGTAGAACTGCCCCATGGTTTCCAAGGAGCGCCTGGCAGATTTGAACTGCTGACCCTTTGGTTAGCAGCTGTAGCACTTAACCACTACACCATCGAGGTTTCCAACACCTTGCTACACACTCCCAATTACTCTCCCCCTAATGAGACAGTCTGCTCTCTCCCTCCACTTTCTCTTTTCATGTCCATTTCATCAGCTTCTAACCCCCTCCACCCTCTCATCTCTCCTCCAGGCAGGAGATGCGAACATAGTCTCAAGTGTCCACCTGATCCAAGAAGTGCACTCCTCACCAGCATCCCTCTCCAACCCATTGTCCAGTCCAATCCATGTCTGAGGAGTTGGCTTCGGGAATGGTTCCTGACCTGGGCCAACAGGAGGTCTGGGGGCCATGACCACTGGGGTCCTTCTAGTCTCAGTCAGACCATTAAATCTGGTCTTATGAGAATTTGGGGTCTGCATCCCACTGCTCTCCTACTCCGTCAGGGGTTCTCTGTTGTGTTCCCTGTCAGGGCAGTCATTGGTTGTAGCCGGGCACCATCTAGTTCTTTTGGTCTCAGGATGATGTAGTCTCTGGTTCATGTGGCCTTTTCTGTCTCTTGGGCTAGTAGTCACCTTGTGTCCTTGGTGTTCTTCAATTTCCTTTAATACAGGTGGGTTGAGACCAATTGATGCATCTTAGATGGCTGCTTGCTAGTGTTTAAGACCCCAGAAGCCACTCTTCTTAGAGGGATGCAGAATGTTTTCTTAATAGATTTTATTAAGCCAACTGACTTAGATGTCCCCTGAAACCATGGTCCCCAGACTAAAAAAAAATTTTTAAAGAGGAAAATGGAAGAGAATTCAGCAGAGGGAACAACCTGTGCAATGGCCTAAGCTGAGCATAAGGGGAATTCAGGGAATTAAAACAAAAAGTTCAGTTTGGCTAGAGCTTTGAGAGAGCTTGAATGTCATGCTTTATTCATCCAGAGGACCCTGGGGAGCCTTTGAAGGGCTTAAGCAGAAGATTGCCCTATAGGGATGGTGAGACCCAAGCCTACTTCATCCCAGCAACTACGGGTAGATCTGGGCAGGTTTCAGAAGATTCTCTGGAAAGATGAAGACTGTCTTAATCATCTAGTGCTGCCGTAACAGAAATACCACAAGCGGATGGCTTCAACAAAGACAAAAATTTATTTTCTCACAGTCTAGTAGGTTACAAGTCCAAACTCAGGGCGCAGGCTCCAGGGGAAGGCTTTCTCTCTCCGTCAGCTCTGAAGGAAAGTCCTTGTCCTCAATCTTCCCCTGGTCAAGGAGATTCTCAGGAGCAGGGACTCCAGGTCCAAAGGACACGCTCTGTTCCTGGTGCTGCTTTCTTGGTGGTATGAGGTCCCCCACTCTCTGCTCGTTTCCCTTTCCTTTTATCTTTTAAGAGAGAAAAGGTGGTGCAGGCCACACCCCAGAGAAACTCCCTTTACCTTGGATCAGGGAGGTGGCCTGAATAAGGGTGGTATTACAATCCCACCCTAATTCTCTTAACAAAAAATTATAATCACAAAATGGAGGGCAACCATATAATACTGGGAATCATGGCCTAACCAATTTGACACACATATTTTGGGGGGGGACATAATTCAATCCATGACAAAGACATAACCCTGAGTCAGCCCAGGATATACTGTATTCTGGAAAGGATTCAAGTTAGGGCTAGCATTCAATTAGGATTCAAGTCAGGGCTAGCATTCAATTAGGATTCAATTAGGATTAGAGCTGGAGAACTGGGGAAGGGATCATCAGAAGAAGCAGATCCGTCTCAAATGTCAGTCTCCCACTCACTTGCTGGCTATGTCATCTTGAACCCTCACTGGGTCTCAGTTTTCTTATCTGTAAAGTGGGGATAATAGTATCACCTGCTTCATAAGGTTGTTGTGGGCACCGACTGAGATAAGACATCTGGCATATGATATCCATTCAGGAAGTTCTTGTGAAGTGAATGAGGCCTTCACCTGCGGCAAAGACCTTCTCTGTGGGGCCTAGACTTCCCCCACTTCCCACCACCAACCTCCTTCTCAACTTTTAAACACTGCCTGGGATTCTGCTCCCCAGACTCTTACTGCCAGCCTCTCTCACTACATCAGAAGCCCCCAAGAGAGGGCAAACCCAGACTAATATCCCCCCTTTGGATTGACAGTCACTCCAACAGTAGGTTAGGTGAGTTTTTCCACTCCGTTATCCTCATTCTCATAAGCTATTCTTCACATTCCTAGCACTCATTGTGACTTGTGCATTTTTATTTATTAATTGTACACTTGCTTGGGTTTTGTTGTTCTTCATCTGTCCACCAAAAGTAGGTTCTGGGAGGGCAAGGATTGTGTCTGCCTGTTTATTGCTATCACCCAGAGCTAGCACAGCACTTGGCAATAAAGCCTAGTGGTTAAAAGTGGGGAGTCTGGGCCAGACTGCCTGGGTTTGAATCCCAGATCTGGTTCTGTCTAGCTGTAGAGTTTTGAACGATACAATGCATCTGTAAAATGTGGCTAATAATAGTGTCTATCTCATTAGGTGGACTAAATGATATTGCATGTAAAGCATTCAAGATCAGTGCTGGAACATAAGTCAATGCTATATGACGGTTTGTTTTAGATATACAGGTAGTCCTTGACTTACGATGTGGTTCTGTTCCAACCACTCTGTTGTAAATTGGTTCTGATATAAATCAAATACCTCATTTAGTTTTCATTATTATTGCCTTTTATTATTAGTATCTGTCTTAGTCGTAGTGGTGCTGTAGCAGAAATACCATAATTGGGCTTTACCAAACAGAAATTTATTTTCTGACAGTTTAGGAGGCTAGAAGTCCAAATTCAGGGTGCTGGCTCTAGGGGAAGGCTTTCTCTCACTGTCTACTCTGGGGGAAGGTCCTTGTCTCTTCAGCTTGTTTCCTGGTTCCTTGGAGATCTCCATCTGGCTTGGCATCTATCTTCCCTCATCTCTCCTTGCTCCTTTGCTTGTTTAATCTTTTTTATATCTCAAAAGAGATTGACTAAAAATGCACCTACACTAATCCTGCCTCGTTAGCATAGCAAAGACAGCCCATTCCCAAATGGGATTATAACCACAGGCATAGAGTTTAGGACTTACAACACATGTTTTGGGGGGACACAATTCAATCCATAACAGTATTTATAAATCCGATCTGTATTTGTCTTTGGGGGTTGGCATGAGAATCATAACACTAGCAAATTATAAGCTGCAACATTGTATGTAGTAAAAAAAAAAAAAAAAAAAAACCATTGCCACTGAGTCGAATCCAACTCATTTTGACCCTATGGGACACAGTAGAAATGCCCCACAGGGTTTCCAACGGCAGCTGGTGGATTCGAACTGCCAACCCTTGGTTAGCAGCAGAGCTCTTAACTACTGTACCACCAGGGCTCCAATGGGATGTAATACATATTACTAAACACAAGATGTACAAAAAGAAAGAGAGAGTCATAAGTGCAGTTCATTTAAACTCGAATACATGGGAAGTTGTGGGACTACATGTAGATAGATGATAAATAGAGAGATAAAGATAGGTGCTCACTGAACAGCAACTAACAATATAGATATAGACACAGATATAATAATAGATGCTCAATAAATATTTGCTGAGTTAGTAACGTACTGAGTCCAAGAAAGGGACAAAGTCCCAAGCAAGGCAGAGCCTGAGACGGGGACATAGACCCTCATAAGGTCAACATCCTTGATCTGAACAAAGAGAAGCCTTGAACTTGAAAGTCACAAAAGTTGGAGGCAGTAGGAAAGGACAACTGTAAGCAAAGGCCTGGTGGGCCAGGGATGGGGCAGAGGCCAAAAGCTACCTTTGTGGAACCCCCTTTTGGGATTGCCAGCCCACAGACCCACACACACTGAACAGCTAAATCATACATTATTGATTTGTCAAACGTATTTGCATATAAATAAGCATGATCATTCATGGCGGCCGAAAGGTGCCGCCTTCCCTCCGTGCCATGATTACAGATGGATGGCCCTAGTTAGACACAAGCCAGGGAGGCTGCTACCCCTGCGCAGAGTCAGCGGCTGATTTAAAACTACATTTACTGGAGCATGTAAGTGTGACAGCCTAGCGGTGAGTTTGGGATAATTAGTCTAAAAGACAAGATAAACGGCTCCTAAAACTGGTATTGTGATGAAGAAATGAGCCCCCTCCCCCCTCCGGCTCAGCCCTGGTGCCAAAAATACAAAAAACAGCCGATGATAATTAACCAGGAAATGTTAACAGGCAGGATTATGTCCCAATTGCATTTTCTAAAGGACTTTAGAATTTTACACCCAAGTTGATTGTGTTCCCCTCCCCCTGGCGATTAGGCAGGAGAGAGGAAGATTCTCAGCTAGAAGCAGAAGCAGAAAAGTAGGCGGGGAGGGGGAGGCTCAGCTGAGGTCTCTAAGGCCAGACAAGCAGGTGGCTTCAGTCAGCCTTCCCCAAGCTTGAACTGAGATGAATCTGCAGGGTGAAGTACGTTGACCCAGGGAAATTATATTTCCCGTGTTAATTCATTCCGCGTGGGAGATGGGCCGTGAGCTGGGAGGCTGGCACTGGTCGCCTCTGACAGATCAGAGGACCCGGCCACTCAGCTTTACACAACGCTAGGGACTCGTCATCTCAGGGAAAACACACTGCTAGCTAACACTTCATTGTAATTGTCCTCCTAAATTACACTCGATGTCTTACAGCCCAGCAGGGCCAGCCAAGAAATAGTGAACATTACCTTGAGGAAGGGCTGAGCCCTGAGGGGAACCTGTAGTCCCAGGGCTGGGGACTCAGCGTTGTACTGATACAGAAGGGAGGGGCTCATTCTCTTCTGGACCCCACACTTGCCTCCCTGCTCCCAAGGAAGGAGGCAGCGGGCAACCCAATCTACCAGCAGGTTTCAGGGCTTCTTCTCCAAGATTTAAGCCTTATGGATACAGACAGGGAGAAGAAGGGAGGGCCCTTTGGGATTTGTTTGAGATCTTCTAAGAAGAATACGAAAGGGTAGCAGTACAGTACAGGAGTCTTGGTGGGCAGAATAATACCCCCACCCCAAAGATGCCCGCATCCTAATTCCTGAAACTTATAAATATGTTGACTTTCCTTAGCAAAGGGGACTTTGAAGATATGATTAAGTTACACTGAAAACCCTGTGGAGCACAGTTCTACTGTGAAACACATAGGGTCACCGAGAGTCAGAATCAATTCAACAGCAACTGGAAGAAAAAAAAACCTTGAGATGGACAGACTACCCTAGATAATTCGAGTGGGCTCAAAGTAATCACAAGGTCCTTATAAGAGGGAGGCAAGAGTTTCAGAGAAAAAGAAAGAGATTTAAAGATGCTATATTGCTGGAGGAAGGGGCCACGAGCCAAGGAGTGCAGGCAGCCTCAGGAAACTGGAAAATTCAAGAAAACAGATTCTCTGCCAAAGCTTCCAGAAGGACGCAGCCCTGACAACACCTTGATATTAGTCCAGTAAGTCCCATTTCAGACTGCAGAACCGTAAGATAATACATTTGTCTTGTTTTTGGCCATCAAGCCACTAAGTATTTTGTCACAGCAGGAATAGGAAACTAATACAGAGTCCCAAGTGTGCTCAGTTCAGCTCTACCATGCAACTATATGACTTTGGGCAAGTGGCTTAACTTCTCTGAGCCTCATCTTCCTCATCTCTAAAATGGGGATAATAATAAAACCTACCTTGTAGTGCTGTTGTGGGTATTAAATGAGCTAATGCCTGAAAAGTGCTTAGCTCAGTGTTCAGCACAAAGTTAAAACCAGTTGCTGGTGAGCCGATTCCGACTCATAGCGACCCTATAGGACAGAGTAGAACTGCCCCATAGGGTTTCCAAGGCCATAAATCTTTACAGAAGCAGACTGCCACAACTTTCTACGTGGAGCAGCTGGTGGGTTCGAACTGCTGGCCTTTCAGTTAGCAGCTAAGCACTTAACTACTGCACCACCAGGGCTCGAAGTTAGAACTCAACAAGTATCACTTATTGTTGTGATTAGTTGGAGCCCTGGTGGCGCAGTAGTTAAGAGCTCAGCTGCTAACCAGAAAGTCAGCAGTTTCAATCCACCGGGAGTTCTTGGAAACACTGTGGGCAGTTCTACTCTGTCCTATAGGGTTGCTATGGGTCAGGCTCAACGGCAGTGAGTTTGGTTTTGGTTTTACCATTCTGGTTGTGATTGTTATGATTATTTCTCAGTGCTCTTCTTCAGACCTGGACAATGAGGGTAAAAGGATAAGAAGATATATACCAAAAAATTAGAATATTTATTTATCCATCAAATATTTATTAATCACCTTTTTATGCAAACTGCCATACCAGGCACTGGCAATAAAATGACAAGCAAAAAGAGACTCAGTCCCTGCCTTTGTGGAGTTTATAGTATTGTAGGGGACATTGGGTAAATAATTTCCCAAACAAGTGTTGAGGTGGGGAGTGGCTGACGAAGCATATAACAGAGAGACGTACCTGTCAGGGAGATCAGGGAAAGCTTCCTGGAGGAAGCTGAGCTCAGAAACTTAAGCAGATTTGGTCCTTTAGGACCACAAGAGCATGGACACCTCTGAGCTGTGGGAGGAAGGACTCTGCCTATACCTCTGGGGTTATGCCTAGGCCTCCAGGCTATCTAGGAACAGATCAGGCCAGGTATAAGTCCTGTGGGTGTCCACCAGGGTGGTCCTGTTGTTGTTGTGTGCCATTGAGTCAATTTTGACTGATAGCAACTCATATAGGACAGAACTACCCCACAGGGTTTTCTAGGCTGTAATCTGTACAGGAGGAGTTTGCCAGGTCTTTTCTCCCTCAGAGCCACTGGACCTTTCAGTTAGCAGCCAAGCACTTAACCATTGCACCACCAGGGCTCCTCACAGTGGTCCTAGGAAGGTAGAAAGGGCTCAGCCACAGGTATCCCAGACAAGAGATGGCGTGATCAAGTGTGGCCTTGAGCTGTTTGAGGTGACTCTATCCCCGGGGTGCTTGACCCCTATTTCACTTCAAATCTCAGGTTATAAATACTACATTTGACCTTGTGCTTGGGCCCTAACTCTAGATGCATGTGCCCCACCTGGAAGAGGTAGGGACCCTACCTTGGACCACAAGCATCCAAAATTACTATGTTTACCTTGGGGCCTCCAGCCCAATCCCTGACCTCAGGCTGCCTTCACAGAGGCCATGCCAGGGGATTTGCCTAGCTTTGAAAAGCATCCCCCATTTCCTAATTTACTTGGAAATTGAAAGACCTACCTATTCCTCTCAAATTACAAGAAGTAAAGCTTGATAAATCTTCCCGGCTAGTGAAGATGTTCAGAAAACAGTAATGCTCAATACAGAAGAAGAGGGCACAGCCCCTGAAGGGATGTGTCATCATCTCTGAGCTGTGGTGAGAGGGTGGGATTTGTGTATTTATCAAAAGGAGACATGGGTTTAAAATCATTGTGTAGCATTTCAGCATATCCTTCAAGGAGCCTTTGTTGTCTGCCAGATCCCAGTATCAGCCAACTATCGCTATGTAACCAACAACCAGAAAAATCTCAGTAGCATACAAAAATAACCATTTATTTTTTCACTTATGGGTCTGTAGGTCATCTGGGATTCCATTGCTCTAGGCTGAAACTGGCTGGGCTGGGCTCCAAGAAAGAGATTAGGTTCAGGTCTGCTTCACAACGTCTCTCATTCTTCTTGGAGGCTCATTTCAAGCCTCTGCTCACATTATATCCTCCAACATTCCACTGGCCAAAGCAAGCTGCACAGCCAAGCCCAACATCAAGGGACAAAGCAGTATAATCCACCTCCATGAGGCCAAACCAAGGCATATGAATGGTGAAGTCCAATTCAGTGGAGAATGCAAGTATATTCTTCCCATGGATATGGGAGTGAGGAAGTGAAGAAGAGAGTGAGGGAGGAAATTTTTGCCTGACCATCATGTAATCTATCACACAACCCTAAAGCTATATCTGGACATAGTAAAGTACTCCTCTCCCCTTGGAGAAGAAATAAAGGTCTAGTGACCTTTTACTTCCTGCAGGAGATTCTAGACCTCAGACCTCCACTCTGCATATATGCCGGCCTTTCAGCACACACCTGATATCTATGATGACTTCCTGAGCTGGCATATCCCAAAGCCTAATCAGTGCTTTTTCCAGGCTTATACAATCATCATCTAAAATCCTAGGCCTGAGCTGGACTGCAGGCAGGAGTGGATGTTCAAGAATCATTTGTTGAGTGAATGAACAAATTAATGAGCAAGTGAATGAAAGACTAACCAGCCTCTTGGACACCATTCATTGGCCTAGTGGATGTCCTCTACTTGAGCTCAACCCCAACTCCATTCCTGCTCTGCACTCACCTTGGGCAGAGATATTGTAGCAGATTCTGGACACCACCCATCCAAACAATAACTACACAAGCTCCAGACCCTCTCTTTCTCGGCTTTTACAACACTGGCCATGCCGTTGGCAGAAATTGCAAAACAGCCTACAAAATATGGACGTGGGAGACCACATCCTCGGAGTGTTTCACAAAAAGCAAATATTGTGACAAACAATTGGAAATGTGGTACATTTATCTGCACTTTTGGTAGCTCCTCATATGTTCACATTAAAACAGTTGGAAATGTATAATTAAAAATCTGTTTCAAAATGCAGAGAACATGTAGAAATAATTTATCCATTCATAGATGAAAAACAAAAACAAACAAGTGTGAGCCATGCAAAACAAATAAAAGCAAACTCAATCAGGATGCAGGCCTCAATGGATGATGGCTGAAACTAGTAACACACAAACTCTCCACATCCTCTAATATGGAAAACAAAGGATCTCTGAGCCTGGACACCATTATAATCCCTGACCTACAGCCTTTTCAAACCACCCAATTTAAGGCTTTAGTTTCTCCACGTGGTGAAGTTGTGGGGTCAAACATTGAGTGAATATTTGGTGAAAAGCCCACTGCAGGGCACTGGAGACCCAGGATGAGTGAGATGCAGACCCATCATTGAAATCTAGCAGTAGAGACAGACAAGGGCCAGAGGGAAACAAGAAAATGTATTGAATTAAAAGTGTTTACAATCTCTCTGGAGTCCCTGAGTGGTACCAACAGTTAACACGCTCACCTGCTAACCAAAAGTTGGAAGTTCAAGTCCACCCAGAAATGCCTTAGAAGAAAAACCTGGCAATCTACTCCCAGAAAACCAGTCATTTTTAAAAGCCCTCTGGAGCACCATTCTGCCCTGCCATACATGGAGTCATTATGACTTGGAATCAACTCAACAAGAAACTGGTGATGGGTCAGCCTCTCCACCCCTCAGATGGCTAAAGGTATCTTATTTTTGTCTATTATAACCCTTTTTCTCCTCTGCTAGCATTTTCTCTGGGATTTTTTTTTACTTACATTTGGGAAGGAAAGAAAAAGACACTTGGGAGAAAAGAAGGACCCAAAAGTAGAAGAGGAGTAAAAAGAATGTCAAGAGCTATCAGTGGTTCGGCTTAGAGAGAGTTTCAGCTGGGAATTAATTATGAGGGGAGGAAAGAAGCGTCTCTGCGAAGCTGCAGAGGGAGGGAGAAGTTGAAAGCAAGGGGAGAGAGAACCTTAAGTGATGTTGCTGTGGATTATGATCTGGGTCCTCTTTGACATTCTTCAAGCGATGCCAGTGAGAGATTTAAATTGCTTTAAATTGCTTTTATTGCTGGATGTGATTCTTTGAATGTGCCTCCATGGTTGGACTGGACCATATGGGGCCTTGGTTTGATTTGGGTTATAAGAGTTAAATGTGCATTTAACATACCTGTGAAACATGCTCCAAGAGAGGTGTAGATGCAGTGGTTTGGGAACACAGAGCGTGGAGACATGCCAGATTTTTCCAGAGGCAGTGATATTGGAGTTAGATTCCGAAAGATAAGTTCACCTCCTAGGCGGAGATCACAAGCGCATTTCTGGTAGAGGGAATAACATATGCAAAGACACAGGGTATTCAGAGAAACACATTGGTGAGATGAAGAAGAGGCCAAAAAGTTCAGTGGTAGACAGGAGCCACACAGTGAAAGTTCTCAAATGATATTCAGAGACGCTTGTCCTTTATCCTATTGCCAACAGAGAGCCATGGTTTTGAGCACGGAGTGGCATGTCCACGGTGTTACCTTCATTCAACACTCTAGCCCAGAAGCCTCTAGCCTCTAACGTAATCTGCCCTCTTCCGAATTCCATCCCCAGAGGAGATTGACCCCAGGGAAATGGAATCAGGCCTGGAGCTGACCCCAGAGGTCACAAAGACATTTGCAAGGAGTTTACAGTTTCCAGTAAAGAGTATTTCCATGTACTCAGGAAAACTAAAAAAAAAAAAAAAAAAGTCATCATCTGAATTCTTGTGCAGGGAACACATTTGTTTCCAAAGAACTTGTTTCACACACTTGTTTAAATGGAAATGGACTTGATTTCAAAGACAATGCACTCTTGGTGGCAATCCGATGTTTTATTTTATTGTTTGCAATTAGTGGCAAGTGAGGAAACTATCTAAATCACTCCGCTTCCCATAGGGTGTGTGTTATCCAGCTACTTGGCTCTGATGACAGGAGGCAGGTGGGAGGACTGCAGTAGTGCAGAACTTGAACCCCCAGAGAAGAGATGAACTGCCTGGATTCTTCTAGCTCTTAACAAGAGTAGAGGTGTTATTTAGAATCAGAAAGTACAGCCGATTTCTGGGAAGTAGAGAAAACCAGTGAAGGAAACTCATCTCCAAGGACAGAACAAGCTGGGGGACTAGGGAGCCCAGGCCAGCCGCTAAACAGAAGCAGCTTTGGAAGAGAAGTTTTCTGTGGTTCACAAAAGAGAGGCTTCTGGCTTCTCCTTTCACCAGCTCTGAGTGGTAAAGGGCCAGCGGCCACTATCCAGTATTGCCTAGAGCAAGGTTTCTCAACCTCGGCACTACTGACGTTTGGGGTCAGATAATTCTTTGTTGGGAAGGGTTATTGCCCTGTGCATTGTAGGATGTTTAGCAGCATCTCTGACCTCCACCTACCGGATACCGGTAGCACTCTCCCCTCTGACTGTGATAATCAAAAAGGTCTTCAGACATTGCCACATGTCCCCTCAGGGGCAAATCATCCTCAGTTGAAACTCACTGGCTTAGGGCTTCAGTCACCAGCTCTGGATCCTTGGCTAAGCTAGAATCCAGGACTTTCAAGAGAAAGGATTGTTTGACTTAGATCCTCACTGCCCTCCTGGAATTGACCAAGGGGGCACAGAGTCCCTTAGCTTTGATCTTTCTGGGACTTTAAAAAAGGCTGAAGAACTGATCAGATGGCATGGAGTGTTGGAATTGAGCTTGGATTTAGGATTCTGTGGACCTGGGCTCAAACCCAAACTTCTCACTTTGTTATGTGTAGTCTGTCCTTTATTGAGCTGGACATTCTCTCCCTTTCCCACCATGCTCCTGCCCCGCTGGTCTGCTGGAAGCTTCTCATATATCTCACACTGAGCCTCAGGGCCTTTGCACCTGCTTTCACCTCTGCCTAGAACACCCTACACAAAGATCTATAAATACATACAGCTAGCTCACTTGCCCTCCTGATTTTTCAGGTCTTGGACTAGATGTTGCCTCTGCACAGGAGCTTTCTCTAATGCCCTAGACTAACAGATCCTCGTGGTACACACTGTATAGCACTCCATACTATTCACAATTAAATCACTAGTTGGGGAGGGGGCTGAAGGAAATGTGGAGGAAGAAAGAAAGAAATACTCCTAAGAGAGCACGCACAAGAAAGAAAGAGAGACTGGAAGACAAGGAGACAGGGAAAAAAGGAGAGAAAGAACTTCGCAATAAATAAAAAACCATAAAGATTTAAGGACAACTCAGTTTTAACAGTAAGATTTTCCTCATTTAGTGACATCTAAGTGTTCACAACTGCTTTCCTTCTGGGACGGGACTATCCTTGCACACCTTCCAGATACAACTAAGGGCTAGCACTGTATAATCTTATTTCATGCTCATATCAACCCAAGTGAGAGGAACAATCATACCCCCATTTCACAGATGAAGAAACTGAGGCTGCGAGAATGTATGTAACTTGCCCAGTGTCACACCACCAGTGCGGTTGGAGTCAAAATTTGACCCAGGTGCATGTGGTCACAGAGTCTGTACTCCTGGCCATGCGTGGTGTGACTGAAGAAGCTCAGCAACAAGAGGGAGATGGCCCAACACGAGCCTGGGGCCCAAAGTTGGCACTGAATAAATATTTACTGAATGAGTGGGGTGGAATTCACTTCAGGGAAACTTTAATCCAGTCCTACGAGCAGCGAAGCTCAATCCCCTTCCGCCCCATCCTACCACCACCACCCAGCCCCCACTCACTTATCACCATGTAATTGAAATAATGCCTATCGACAGAGACTCACAAACAACTGCTCAATTTTCCTCAAAATTCAATTAAACTTCGTTTATTCTGGGGATCGATCCAATTAAAAGAAGGGAAATTTCAGATGGTCTGAGCAACACCATCCATCTTCAAACACAGTGTCTACCCCAGTGATGTAATAATTTGCCCAATCAATGCTTTAAAAGCATTTAGCAGTCTTGATAATGAACTTTTGTCAAAACAGCCTTGCAGAGCAATAAGTGCCGGCAGATTAATATGGAGTCATAAAGGGCTAATGCCTTGGAGGGGGCATGATGTGAATCAGTGGAGCGATGGGCTGGGTTGTATCCTTCTGCACCTTCTCAGAACCAGGCAGCATGGGCAGGGCCTGGAGAAATGCTGACTGCACCTCCCCATCTCTGTTGTTTGTAGGATCTTCTCCCTTCTATGGCTTCAAGGAGCCCAACTCCACCAACCTGGGCCCTGGGATGCCTCAGAACCAGGTCCTCATCCTCTGTGTATTTGGGCCTGCCTGCTCTGTTGGAGACAATGCCCCCAGGGAGGACATTCTGCTTGGAAGAAGGACTTCCATTTGGCCATATACCATCTCTGAAAGCTATGACTTCAAGAATAGTCTTTGAGCTGCAAGAATCTCCTTTTCACCTACAGACTTTTTCATCGGTGTTCAACTTACTAACTGCGTGACCTCAAGAAACTTACTTAAGATCTCTGTGCCTTTGTTTCTTCATCTGTGAAATGGAAGTGGTAGCAATTATTTGAAGCCCTGGGGTGAGGAGGCATTGGGTTGGATTGCTGGGTGATATGAATGCAAAGATTAATAAGACCCAGTCTCTACTCTTGAGGAAACTCCCTGGGTGGCACAAGCGATTTGCCATGGGTTACTAATCTAAAAGTTGGCGGTTCAAACCCACCCAGTGGTGCTGTGGAAGAAAGTCCAGGTAATCTGCCTTTGTAAAGATTACAGCCAAGAAAACCCCATGGAGCAGTTCTACTCTGTAAAACACGGGGTCTCCATGAGTTGGAATCGACTTGATGACAATGAGTTTGGTTTTTGTTGTTGTTGTTGTTGTTTTCTACCCTTGAAGAGCACAGAGTCACCTGGGGAAGAGAGGTGTCAACGGTCACAATGCAAGGAGCTAATGCTGTTAGAAATATCTGGACCCAGTGTTATGGGAACAAACTGCCTGGGAGGTCAGGGAGGGCTCCACCAAGGTGATGATCCTTGAACTGGGTCTTGACCAAAGAGCAGGAATTTTCCAGGTGGAAAGGAGAAGAGGAGGGAGTCCAAGCTGAGGGGATGGCAAATGCAAAGGCACAGTGGCATGACAAGGAACAGAACATGTGAGATGCACAGCATGCCTGAGAGAGTCAAGAAGCAGAATGAGGCAAGCTGGCAAAGTCTTCAAAAGTCTCATGTTCCAGGCTAAGGAGATTGCCCTTTGACCTAAAGGAAATGGAGAGCCATAGAAGGTCTTAAGCAGGAGATTCACATGATACAATTTGTACTTGGAATAGTTTAACCAAATAACCCATGGGAGGGATAGATTTGTGGGAATGAGACAGTTGCGATGATTTCGGTGAGACAAAATGGTGGCCAGGGTGGTCCAGACACACAGCCTTGCTCCTCTGGGGATCCCTCTAACCACGCTTTCCCCACACTGAATACACCCCCACCCTTCTTGTTTCCACCAATAGTGTCCCCATGTCACCTGGCAGGAGAACTGGGAGTCCTCCGGACCCTTCCTTTTCCATTCCCCACAATCCTTATGATGCCCTCAGAAACCTGTGCTTTGAGCACTAGATCCTGTGTGGAGGGACATGGCGTCCCTCCCCAAGAAGTTAAGTTCATTTGAATCTAACAAGGCACCTCTAACACCCTCAGAGAGAAGCCAGGATACCAAGTGTCCCTTGCAACCGAAACATGGACATACCCAGAGCTGTCCATGGTTCTGGCTACCTTGGTCCAGGGAAGGGAAAGGGGAAGATGCTGATCAAGGCAGGTAAGAAACCCTTGCAGGTGTGGAAGAGCTACCCTCCAGAATCAGGGAACCTGGGCCAGTCTGAGCTGGGATAGCCAAGATGGGCTGGGCTGGGCAAATCCCTGGTCCCTGAGGTGGTCTGGGACCCAATGAGTGCTAACTCTCCACCTCTTAACTCTAGTCACTCTAGACTAGAGGCCACCTTGGGTGGTTGTGCTCTTACTATGGGGAACCAGGCTGTGGGCTCCAGCTTGCAGCACTAACGACTCCTTCAGCATTCCCTCTCCAAATCTGAACAATCCCTTTAAGAACCCAGAAGGAAATCTCAGGGACTGGCTGGTGCTTTCAGAGCTGGGGGATCTGGGTGGCCACAGAAATGAAGCTCCTGCTCCATTTGCCAGAAGTCATTGCACCCCTGCAGGATGCCAGGCCTTGACCTACCATCTCAGAGGCCCAGGATTTGGAAAGAGGAGGATTAAGAATTAAAGGGAAAAAAAAAGAAAAAAAAAAACTTGTGCTGCTAGATCAGGGGGACATATTAAATGATCCCAAGTCTAGAAATGCCTTTTCAAAGACTCCTGCCATTAGGACTTAATATTAAATTTACTCTTTCTGTGCCTTAAAAAACAGCTAATTTTTTTTTTTTTTTCAAAAGGTGCTTTTGATGCCAAAGGTATGGCTTAGGCTGAAAGGCGCTGGAACATCAAATATCATTTGGGGGATTTCAAAGCGCTGTTTCGGCAGGATCCTTTTCTCCTCATCCCCCTCGTCATCTGATGAAGTTTCTGAGCCCCCTGAAGTCGGATCTTGTGTTCTTGGCTATCAAAGGCCCCGGCAACATCGCGTCCATCTGTCTGTCCCAGTGAAACTTTCCCAGAGAAAGCAGGCCTTTTACACAGAGATCTGAGGGGAGAATAAAAAGGATGCTGATTTGTGAGGAAACAGGGGAGAAGCCCTGCTGGGCTGATAGGAATCTTCCAACTTAACTGAGGCCAGATTTGAATACATTTGGCCCAGACAAGGGGGTGGGAAAAAAATCCATTACTTTGGAGAAAAGCCACACAGGGTTTCAAAAGGAAATATGTTAATGTTGGGAGCAATCATTTGTGTGAGTTTGTGTGTGAGTGTTTCAGCAGCCCCCAAGTTTAGCATTGACAACCAGGAGTAAAAGCTGAAGCAGTGAAATTAAGCAGCTGTTGTTTACTTTTATTTATTTATTTTTGGTCAGTGTGTGAGGAGCTGGAGTGAGCTCTGCAGCCTACCTGGCCTTCCCTGGAACTCATCAACTAGCTAGGTCCGGGGTCTCAAACAGCTAGGAGCCACCCTCACCTGGGATCCCAGGATGGAGCCCTCCACCCAAGGCACAGTGTTCAAAAGTCCTCCCTTTTCTTTAAGGCCTCACTTTGAGTCTCCAGGCTGATACTCACAGAGGTCTCCTCCCAGAATGGCCCCTGTGTCCAGATGGGAAGACTGAGGCCTGGAGCGGACGGACATTTCCTGAGGGGCTATGCTGGTCACGCACCTTGCCTCACAGCCCCTCTCCTCTCTAGATCCTGGCTGGCCCCTCACAGAGGTTCTCTGCTCGAGTATCCCTGCAGGTGGTCTGCTGTCTGCAGATTGCCCCTGGGTGACTATTAGTGCCTCTGCCCACAGCCTCCAGAAACACCCTAAAAATGAGGTGCCCATCAAACCCCAAGAGCCCTGGTGACACAGTGGTTAAGAGCTCGGTTGCTATCGAAAATGTCAGCAGTTCCAATGCACTAGCTGCTCCTTGGAAACCCTATGGGGCAGTTCTATTCTGTCCTATAGGGTCACTATGAGGCAGATTCAACTTGACAGCAGTGGGTTTTTGGTTTATCATAATCCTGGAGACAGGCATCCCCGTGGTCTGGACTCATTCAAGCCCCAATGAGAACAGAATAGTTACTTCCAGAGTCCAATCAGGAGTGAGGTCTGGTCGGAAATCTCCACCTGTGGCTACAAGGGATGGTGTGCGTGGATCAGGAGTCCTGGGTCCTGGGCTCAGGTTAGTCTCATTCTCTGGGTCTCACTTCCTTCCTCTGTAAAATGGGGACAATTCCATCAGCCCTATCCACTTCATAGGACCTCTATGAAATTTCAGTTAGGTCAGGAATAAATGTTGTGGGCAGGGAGTCCACAGAGCGGGCAACAGGAGGCACTCTCAGCCCTCCAGCAGGTGACCCCAAAGGAAGAAGGGAGTAGGTTGTTCTGAAGGCTGTGCTGTGTGGTGGTTACAGACACACCTGAGTCACCAGGTGGCTCCGTTCCCCACATCAGCACTGGAATTTTTATGCTAGCCCTGGGGCTCCCTTCTTCATCAGAGAGTAGCTGGCAGAACTTAAAGAAGAAAGGAGCTCTGACTTGTTTCATGGAGTGGAGATGAGGGGTGGGGTGGGAGTCAGGAGCCAGGGATGCCTGATTTGGACTTTGATCCTGAGCTTGTTGTGTAAGGAACTGGGAGCCAGTGAAACTCAGTACTTCAACCTAAGCATTGCTGCTGTGTTGAAGGGAGAAAGAAAGGAGAGGCGATAGCTCGTTATTAATGGTCTTGAACTAATATAAATTAGTTGAACACATCGTGGCTGCTCCCAGTCAGGCAGAGAAGGGGGCTGTTGGGGAGGTGGCGTGAGGTCCCTTTCACCTCACATTCTCATAGCCATCCATAAAGCCGCTGCTGACCCTGCATTCTTCCCTCCCTCCGCCTTCCTCTCCCTCCTGCCGCCACCACCAACTCCAGGCTCCTGAGGTGTAAAATAGGATGGTGATGGGACCTCTGGGATGAGAGGCAGCCTCTCCAGAGCCCACAACCTTTGGAGCGACCTTTGGTACAATGCCCTCCAGAGAATCATTGAAATTAGAAAGCTTGGGGCATCCCAACTCAGCCCCAGGCCAGACTCCCACCTCTCCAGTCCCAGGCTCACATCCTGGACCAGAAGGAGTTCTCTGGGAAGAGAGGGAGTGGACACAGAAGTACATTTCTTTGCCCAGAGCTGAGGTCAAAAACCAGAGGAGTCTCTGGTCACATGGTATCAAAGCACAGCAGCCCAGAGTGGCCCAGAGCCTCTGAGCATCACTGGGATCGCAGGCTGTCCAGGGTTCTGACATGTTTGTGTGGACACGCCAGGTGTGGGTTCTCTCACTGAAGAAGATGGAGTCAGGTTGAGTCGGGCCCCTGAGGGTCATAGTCAAGCTCTGTTTAGGAACAGAGAATGCTTTGTGCTGGTTCTGGAACACCGCCCCCTCCCCGCCCCGCCCCAACCCAGTGACTTAACTCTGAGATTTCACAGCCCCTTTCCATGCCCACATCCATTCAGTTATAACTCAAGAGACCCAAACTACCCATTGGGTGACAAAAGGCAATTTGATACCAGCAAGGAGCGAAGGTTGAGAATCTGCAGGAATCCATGTGTCTTCTGACTCAGGCCTGGCCCATCAGGACTTGCTGGGACTCATTGACCCAGGCCTGGCCTATTGAGGCACCCTCAGATCCCTTGACCCTAGAATGGCTCACCAAGTCACCCTGGGACCGCCTGACCCAGGCCTAGTCCACAGAGGCACCCTAGGATCCTTGGACCCAGGCTTAGCCCACTGAAGCATCCTGGGACCCCTTGACCCAGGCCTGGCCCATTGAGGCACCCTAGGAACCCTTGACCCAGGCCTGGCTCATTGAGTCTCCCCAGGAGTCTTTGACCCAGAAATCATCCACTAAATCACCCTGGGACCTACTGACCCAGGAATGGCCCACTCAAACACATTGGGACCCTGGGACTTAAGATCCCCACCAGGATGCTCCGGGACTTTCCCAGGACCAAGCAGAACATTGGCTGCTGAGCACAGAGCCCTTGGCCCAAGGCTCAGAGGTCAAAGGACACTCCCAGTGGTCCTGTGAGATAAGACTTTTATCTCCACTTACAGATAATGAAACCAACACCAGAGAGGTCAAGTAACATGCCACAGGATCACAAAGCTAGTAAATGACAGAGTTGGGGTTCAGGTAGCGACAAGAGCTAACATTTATCAGTGTGATGATTAGAGCTTTACATGTGATTCCTCATATAATTCTCACAACTTCCATGAGAGGGAACTAGTGTAGTCCCAGATTTGTACACACAGCAACCGAAGTTCCAAGAAGCTGAGCCACGTTGAGTCACACAGCTGGTCGGCGATGGACCTGGGGCCCTAACCCACAACTCTTTGGCTCCAGAGCCCAGGCAGCATGGCAGAGTGGGTAAGCACCCAGATGCCAGAGCCAACCTGCCCAGCTTCAAATCATGCCTTTTCCACTTACCATCAATGGGTCCTTCAACAAGTTCTTTAGCAGCTTCTCTGTGCCTCAGTTTCCCTACCTGTACATCATAATAATGAATAATAATAGTGACGATGAAATAATCAATAACCATGGAACCCTGTTTGTGAGATAAATCTTTCCTCTGCGCATCTGTAATTCCACTCATTTTGGAAGGATGAGGGTAAAAAACTGGCAAACTGGAGGACTCTCCTCTCCAGCTTGTCCACTGCCCTCCTGGGTCTGGGGCGTGGGGGAGTCACACTCCAGAGCAGTGCCACGGACATGACATCCATAATGCTTCTGTCAGAGCAAACGAGGCCATTATCTGACGAGCTCTGTGATGGAATTGTCCCGTGTGGTATTTATTATAGGATCCTTTCCCTGACGCCTCCCAGGGAGAGAATATTAAATATTTAATGCACACAAGGCTGCTCGTTTTTCATCCCCACTTCAGTACTCGAGTTGGCTCTGTCTGGGCAAGCGCCAATGTCCGCCAGCCCAGTACCCTAATGCCTTCCCTCCTCCCTCCCCCAACCTCTCGGTCCAGGGAGTGGGGCCAGACACATCTGAGTTGGGTGTGTGAAGAGGACCTGCACCAGGGACCCTGGGAACAGAGCCCAGGTGAACACTGGGGAGGTTCTCCTCCATCAGCCACCTGCACCTGGGGGCCTGAGGGCTGTCAGGAGGATGCAGCGCACCTCATCTAAAGAGGAATGAGTCATTGGCCACCGGAACCTGGAAGCCTTCCCAGCGCCCTGCCAATATTTCCTCCGCACACACTTCTGATCCTTCTGCACACCTGCAGCTTCTCACTGCACCTCTGCCCAGTGGCTTTTTTCTGGCTGCAGGAGCCTGCTCGGCCAGGATGCAACAACCTGGAAGTGCCGGGAGTCACTGCTCCGGAAGCAAACCTCAAATAAAGACGGACAAGGAGTTGGTAGATAAATACCCCAGCTTCCTTATCCTTCAAGTGGGATAATTCTGAGTTGTGTTCTACACTGTCTCCCAGAGTTCCCTGGTAGAATTGGGCTCCAATTGCCCACAGCAATTACCTACTCAACAGCATACTCTTTATCTTCCTTATCCTCTCTGTTCTCACTCCTCCTCTCCTACAAATTCCTCTAGGTATCACCTCCCAAATAAACTACTTGCACTCAAATCCTCATCTCAGGGGCTGCTTCTGCAGAAACCTACACTAAGACCAAGGCTTGGTCAGGTGGAGGGTTATCAGAGAATACAGGGATGGAAATCTCAGGTATTTATTCTTTCATTAAGAAGCTACTCACTCAGAAGCTATCCTATGCTGGATGCTGGGAGTGAAGCAAGGACTCAAACCTGGCTCCTGGACCTCAAGAACTCCCAGGCTAGTGGGGGGCAGAGTCATGAGACACTAATCACAGTCAATGTGATCAGTACTCACTACCTCACACACCTCCTCCCCCAGTGTAGGCCAGCCCCGCATGGACTGCCTCCCTAGGACTTTGTCCTACAGTCACCCTTCCATCTCAGCTCACTCCTTGTGGAAACATCAAGCTCCTTGACCAGCGTGTATTTGACCACCACGGTCCAGATCTTGTAAGCCATGTTCGAGTTAATTTTTCAGCTTTCCTTCTTCTTCTCTTTCTTGATGACTCTTAGCCCCCTGTGCTGTACATGGGTGTTGGCAGTTGGAACTAATCTCAGGTGTGATCTCAGATGAGAAGTGAAAGGCATTTTAAAAGCATCAATGCATGAGGGTGGGGACAGGAACCTGGATTTTCTAGCCCCTGAATATTGACAGGAAACCCTGGTGGCGTAGCAGTTAAGAGCTCAGCTGCTAACCAAAAGGCTGGCAGTTCGAATCCACCAGGCGCTCCTTAGAAACCCTTTGGGGCAGTTCTACTCTGTCATATAGGGTTGCTATGAGTTGGAATGGACTCAGCGTCAGCCGGGTTTGGTTTTTTGATTGGAACATTGACAAAAGGCATGTTCCTGGTTGTCAGTCCTTCGGCTTTAGGTCTCAATGCCCACATGGGGCAGAGTAGCTGAGAATTCCTGGGGCCTGGGAAAAACGGGAAGACCTGGTGGTCAGGAAAGGGGACCCCCCACCCCAAGACTCATAGATCCAACTGCCTACTCCACATCTTTACGTGAATCTCCAAAAGGCATTTCAGTCTTAACGTGGCCAAAATGAAACGCTTGATCTTCCCCATGTTTCCTCTCTTGGTAAATGGCACGACCCCATCCGCCCAGTGCTTGAAGCTAAATCCAAGAAGTCCCCCTGGATTCCTCTCTCTCCTTGACGTTTGCCTCTCATATCTGCAAATGCTTTCTGCTCTTGCTAAGTATTTACCTTGAATCTGGCTGCTTCTCTCTATTTCTACAGCTTCCATCCTCAGCCACACCTCCATCCCCACTCACCTTCCTGCTCCTACTCCAGCTGCCTCCAATCCTTTCTCCACCCACCAGCTGAAATGGTCATCTACAAATGTGGGTGCTGCTGCTGGCAGAGGAAACAATAGCAACCCAACACACGCACAGAGCCCCAGGTACCCTGTGGATAAAGGCCCAAGGTAGGCCCTCCAGGACCATACAGCAATCCAGGCTGCCTCCTGAATGCTCTCTTCATGCTCAGAGAAAGGAGCTGGGCCTGCCCAGAACCCAGCACAGGTGGCCACTTCCTAAGCACTGATTATCAATTATTTCCATTTTCATTAATAATAACAATAACAATATAATTCCTTTTGCAGTTTACAAAGTGTCCATGGGCATTATTAACATGACTTCTTCAATAACCTTGAGGGATCAGTGTGACACTCCATTCCACAGGTGAGGTGGGGTCCCTTGCCCAACACTCCACAGTGGCAGAAGTGGGACTCCATCCCAGGCCTTTTGATGACAGCCAAAAAAACTACAGATCCCAGATCCCCCACCCCCACCATGGTCCATACTTGAAATAATAATTTCCATTATTCCCATAAACGGCTTACAAACTCCATGGTTCCAAGTGACAGCTTCCAGTTTGCTCTGGGAACGTGGGTAAGAGTCCTTTGTCAGCCACTAAGTCCCAGTTGGGGGTTGGGAAAATCCTAGCGCCTGTCGTTCTGCAACCACCCAATCACTGTGCTTTTGAAGAGTTGGCCAGTGGAGTCCCTATTTCATCACTCGTTCTCATCATTCTGGACCCTGGCTGCACATGGGTCTCTCCTGGAGCAACCATGCCCTGGAGGTTTGGACTCTGAAGGCCTGTAGTGGCTCTGGGCTTTGAGAGTTTCTAAGTTCTCCCAGGTGATTCTAAAAGGTAGCCACAGTTGAGAACTGCTAATAGTCGATCCATAAATACTTATGGATCTGTCCTCAACTTACTAAGTACTGGCTGAGGACAGACCAGAGACTGGGTGAAGAGACATGTCTTC
Organism: Loxodonta africana; assembly: GCF_030014295.1. Lineage (NCBI taxonomy): Eukaryota > Metazoa > Chordata > Mammalia > Proboscidea > Elephantidae > Loxodonta > Loxodonta africana. The sequence goes on from NC_087365.1 coordinate 40,143,016, forward strand.
TAGCAACTTCTACCTAATATGGGAAATAGGAAGGTGAGCAGAAGAATAAAATGAGTACGGTAAGGACAAACACTGCATGATCCTACTTCCATGAAATATTCGTTGTTGTTAGTTGTCATCAAGTTGATTGCAACTCACGCTGACCCGTGTGTGCAGAGCAGAACTGCACTCCCTACGGTTTTCAAGGTTTTGACTTTTCAGAAGAAGATCCTCAGGACTTACTTCTGAAGCCCTCTGAGTGGATTTGATCCTCCAGCCTCTTGGTTAGTAGTCCAGTATTTAACCATCTGCAACGCTCAGGAACTCCTCATGAAATACTTGAAATAGGCAAATCCATAGAGACAAAAGTTTATTAGTATTACCAGGGGCTGAAGAGAGGAGGAAATGGGAAATTATTACTTAGGGGGTACTGAGTTTCTGCTTGGGGGATGAAAAACATTTGAAAATGGTTGGTGGTGATGGTTGTACAACACGGTGAATGTAATTAATGACACTGAATTGTACACTTAAAATGGCAAATGTTTTGTTATATATACATGAAAAACCACAATAAAAAAAAGTGCAGGTTAAAAAAATAAATACGGTAAGAGCTACTTTCCTGGCATTTGTTCTTGTTAATTTTTTTTTAACAGAATTTCTATCATTTACCGAGTGCTAGGCAATGTTCTAAAAAAAAAAAAAAAAATTTTTTTTTTTAAGCACTTTACAAATTTTAACTCATTTAGACCTTATAACTACATTGTGGGGTAGTTACGATTACTATTCCCATTCCCCAGATGACGAAACCGAGACACAGGGCACTTAAATAACTTGCATAAAGTCACATCTATTAAGTGGCAGAGCTAGGAGTCAAACCCAGAGAACCGGACTCCATGCTTCTAACCACTATGCTCCAAAGGCAGCAGTTCCCAAGCCTTAGGGGGCCTTGAACAGAAACACAGGTTTTTTGGCCCCATTCCCCTCCCCCTAGCACCTACCCTCATATTTCAGCTCAGTCAGCTGGGGTAGGACCTGGGAACCTGTATTTTTTTTACAGGTGTCCCAGGTGATTCGACGCAGGCACCCTGAGGATCACCCTCTGAGGAACTCTCTGGTTAAGCAAGGTGTGGTAGTTGTCAGTAGTCCCTGGGTGATGCAAATGGTTAACATGCTCAGCTGCTAACCAAAGAGTTGGTGGTTTGAGTCCACCCAGAGGCACCTCAGAAGAAAGGCCTGGCAATCTACTTCCAGAAAATCAGCCACTGACAACTCCATGGAACACAGTTCTACTCTGACACATACGGGGTCACCGTGAGTCAGAATAGACTCAGTAGCAACTGGTTTGGAGTATTTTTTTCCCTGAGGATGTGGTAGTTTTAAAACACACCCACAAATTCTGGGATACTCCTCTCTCTAAAATGTGGAGTCTGATTCTCCTCCCCATGAGAATGGCTGGAGTTAGTGTCTTGCTTCTAACAACTCGAGTACAGCAGAAATAATGATATATGATAGGTGACTTCAGAGAGGAAGGGGCAGGACAAGGGCCAGCCCATTATCCAGGTGACACCTGAGAAATACCAAGAAGCACAGTGCCGGCTGTACGAGGCACTGCGGATTCCTCCTTGCTCTCACTCTTAGATCACTCACTCTCATAGCTGCCATGCCGTGAGGTCATTCAAGCTACTCTCTGGAGAAGCCCATGTGAAAAGGAACTGAGGCCTCCCACCAACAGCCAGCACCATCTTGCCAGCCAAGTGAGTGAGCCACCCTGGAATTAGATCCTCCAGCCCCGTCAAGCCTTCAGGTGGCTGCAGACCAGGCCAACATCTTGACTGCAACCTCATGCAAGATCTTGAGCAAAAACCACCCAGCTAAGCCCCTCCTGAATTTCTGACCCACAAAAACTATAAGATTATGAATGTAGTTTTAAGCTGCTACACTTCAGGGTATTCGTTAGGCAGCAATAGATAATGAACAAACAAGGGAACAGCTTTCACTGTTGTTGGGAGTCAGGCAAATCTAGATGTCTTAGAAATGACATCTAAGTCAGAGTTTAAAGAGCTTAGGCCAAAATGGAGGGAAAGAGCAGGCATTGCAGGTAGAGGGAAGAGCATGTGCTAAGTCACAGGTGAGTGAAGTGAGCTGGCATTTTGCGGTTTTGTCTGCAGCATAGAAGGCACTGCATTAAGTGGTGGGAGATTGGGCAGATGCCAGCTTGTAACAACCGGACTCCCGATTCGCCTAGGACAGTCCTGGGTTATGTCTGTACACTAGGCATTCCCTGCAACTTACTATTTGTCCTGGATAAAATCATCCTGATCTAGATAAGTTATATGACTACTCTGGCTATGAGCCCAGTGTGCCAGGCTAAGGCATTTGGGCTTTACATCGTGTTTGGATCAGAGAACGCACCAGTGTGCAGGATAAACTGGTACGGAGGGTGAACTGGAATGGAGAATGGGCATGCAGGTGGGACGAGAAGAGAGGCTGGGAAGGAGATGGGTAGAGTTCCTCACCTAGCACATTCAGTGACCGTGACAGCCTGTGTTAAGACAGGAGCAGCGGTGATGGGGTGAAGGAAATAATAGAAAAATCCAGGTGATATTAAGCAGGCTTGGCTGCAATAGGAAATGGAGAAGATGCAGCCAGGGGTAAGTCTGATGCTATCAGGGGAGTGTGGCCCCCACATTCCAGGGACCAGAGCCCTGTCTAAAAATGGCTCCCAAATGAGTCACCTCCATCCCAGCCAACAAAGAGTTTGGCTGGCTTGCCACTAAATTGCAGGGGATTTGGCCAAACAAACTGAACCCACGTGGAATCTTGGCTCACGAAGACCCCACTGGAGCCCAGGCTGCTACTCAGGCAGTGCCGTGGCCGGGATGGATGTGTAATCTCAAATCCCTCTCACAACAAATTTGCAAGGGTGCTCGTTATTCTTTTTCATTTTACAGCGAAGGACTCAGGCCTGGGAGAAGCTGCCAATGGCTTCCCCGATACAGGCTGCAGGCTGCACTGCCAGGATTCAAACCCAGGCCTCCCCAGATCCCCAGCATCAGCTGGGAAGAGATTTTGAAGTGAAATCCCTAGAAATGTTCTCTTGCCTGGGATACCTTGGCTGAACTTGAGTCACCCTCCTAATAAAAATTCCATGTTCCATCAGCAGAATGTTTCCAGCCCAATTAGATCAATTTTCTCTAAGTAGCAATAAATGTGTTTTCCTTTCAGAGGCCAGCCCGACACATTAGGCAGGCTTGGGGCAGCCATTCCCCCAGGCCACTGGCTCCGAGTGTGTGGGGGCAGGGGTCACGGCAACGCTGCCCCCAGCTCATTAGTGGGGCCCATTCATCTTTGCTGGGGACACCAGCACTCAACATGGTGGCGGGGCTTAGGGCGGGGACGTGCGGGCAATTCATCAGGGACTCCAGTTCACCAGAGACAAGAGCAGAAAAGCAGGCTGCTCAGCGGCCAGCAGGAGCTCCAGGCCCGGCAGCAGAGGACCGGAGGCACCTGGTTAAAGGTTAACCTGGACCAGGATGTCTGTCTGTGGGAGCCGCAGCCACCATGTGGGGACTGAAGGGCCCTGGGCAGGCCCCTTTCACATGCACCTGGCCCCTGTCTGCTAGCTGGCCTGCCTTCCGGCCATCACCCCAACCCCCAAAATCCATCCATGCAAGGCCTAGAGGGGCTAGAGAATGATGTTGCCACTCAGGTCCCCTGCCAGGGACCTGACTGGAATAGCCCTTTGATTTGCAAAGTCAGACTCTAGGAATGGGACTGGCTGTAGCCCTGCCCTGCCCTACCTGAGCCGCCAGGCCTGCCAGAGCTTGGTAGAAGGAATGAGATCCCCCAGCTTCCCCAGGGTTGGGGCTCAGGTTCCACCATCCTGTGAGGTAGAGCCAGGTAGAGGTCACACCTCTGGACACAGAACTCCCAAAAAATCAAAAAAAAAAAAAAACCTGTTGCCGTTGAATCGATTCCAACTCACAACCCTATAGGACAGAGTAGAACCGCCCCATAGGGTTTCCAAGGAGTAACTGGTGAATTTGAACTGCCGACCTTTTTGTTAGCAGCGGAGCTCTTAACCACAACACCATCAGGGCTCCTCAGAACGCCCAAAGGGGCTTGAAATTCACACCTGCCTTTGGCTGCAACAGAATCACCTGGGGAGTCTGCATACCAGGACATCATCTCCTGGGCTGCACACTGACCTTGATGAATCAGAGTCTCTGGAGCTGGGGTCTGGGAATCTGTATGTTTTCCACACAGCTCACCAAAGATTGAGACCCACTGCCCTTAAAGAAAGAGATCACAGCCCTGCCTTGAAGAATCCAGGGAGAGGCCGACTCCAGCACTCAGGGGCACTAAGTGTTGGGGCATTCCAGGTTGAGGAACTGCCTATGCAAACGCACAGAGGCCCCAGCATGGTAGGTGAGCAATGGGAAGTCTGGGCGACTGAAGGTGGCAGTTGATGTCAGAGAGAAGGAAGAAGCCAGGTCATAAGGGACCTTATGGAATCCCTGGGGGGTATAAACAGTTAAGGTGCTGGGCTGCTAACTGAAAGACTGGAAATTAGAGCCTGCCCAGAGGGTCCTCAGAAGAAAAGGCTGGTGATCTACTTGCAAATAATCAGCCATCGAAAATCCTGTGGAGCACAGTTCTACTCTGACACATGTGGGTTGCCATGGGTCAGAGCTGACTCACCAGAAAATAGTTAAGGGGCCTTATCGATCACTGTAAGAAGTCTGGAGTGAAGAAAGAGGTCCTGTAAAACACCTGTTGGAGCCAAGGATTCATGCCCTTCCCAGAACTTGGGGTTTCTCAATCTCAGGGACACGTTCCCCACATTCACCCCTTTGGGCCACGTGAGAGGCAAGCCCCAGGGATTCCAATTCACTTGGCAGATACGTCCTGAGCACCACCAGGCCCGACACAAGGTGCTGGGGGTACAATGAAGAAGCAGCGTCCACCCTGCGAGTCCACAGGCGGCAGAGGAGCCAGGCATTAACCAAAACCCACATGAGCAAGTACACAACTACAAGCTGTGGTGGCCCCTTTGAAGGAGAAGCCTGAGCAGCTAGAAGCTTGTACAACCAGTCACACAGCAGGTGAGGAGTCAGCTGGGGCTGCCACACAAATGGTGGAACCACTTCTGGCTTTCCAGGCTGTTCTTCAGCCTAGCCAACCCCCCTCACCTCCTCGGGCCAGGACATTCTCCCTCCTGCCTTGGCAGCCTGGTCCCTTGGAGTCTCCAGCCCCCGCCCAGCACAATGTCTTTCCTGGAAGCTGGATTAACAGCATCTGAGCAAACCTGCACGGGAAGCAGAGCTCAGGGTAACCTTTCCGCAGAGCCCAGGGGGCCTTGCAGAGGTCTCTGTGATTTATCACGACCCCAGTCTTGCTTCCCCTCTCAGCAGGGAGCTCTTCTGTCAGCGCCCGCCCTTTCCAGCTCGAGCTACTGTTTCACCCCCCACCCTGCCCCAACCCGGGACTCAAGGGTAAAATCCACATCCTCAGAACGACCGACCGAGCTGGCCCAAATGTCACCTCTTCACATAACCCTCTGCTGACCTGACTCCTCAGCACCTCATTCACAATTGAAACTAAATAATAAAGGATTACAAAATTAGCTGTTCGGTGTCTGTCTGTCCTGTAGGCTGCAAGCTTTAGGAGAACTAAGACGACTTCCTCATCCATCTCCAGTTGACCGGTGGCCGTTGAGTTGACTCTGCCTCATGGGGATCCCAGAGCTGCAAGCTTTAGGAGAACTAAGATGACTCCCTCATCCATCTCCAGTTGACCAGTGGCCATTGAGTTGACTCTGCCTCATGGGGATCCCATGTGTGTCAGAGTAGAAATGTACTCCATAGGGTTTTCAATGGCTGATTTTTCAGAAGTGCATCACCAGGCCTTTCTTCAAAAGTGCTTCTGGGAGAACTATAACCACCGATTTTTTTGGTTTGCAGCCAAGTGTGTTAAACATTTCCACCACCCAGGGATTCCTCATCCACCTCAGTACTCCAAAATCTAGCCCCATGCCTGTGACATAGTGGCGTTTTGTAAACACTGGTTAGTAAATGATCAAAACAATTGATTATTTAACCACACTTCTACCAAAGCCACAAGATGACCCGTAGGCTTGACACCAGTCTGTGGGACTACTGAGAAAACCAGGAGAACAAAGACAAGAGGGATGGTCCACAGGGTGGAGGGACCGGCCTGAGAAAGGGCCACAGGGTAGGCAAGCGCTAAGTGGGTGTGGAGAGCAGTGAGCATTTAAGTTTGCATAATTGTTGGAAACCCTGGTGGTGTAGTGGTTAAATGCTATGGCTGCTAACCAAAAGGTCGGCAGTTCTAGTCCACCAGGTGGTCCTTGGAAACCCTATGGGGCAGTTCCACTCTGTCCTGTAGGGTCGCTATGAGTCAAAATTGACTAGACGGCAACAGGTATGGTATGGTATGGTATAATTGTTGTAGAAATGTAGATAGCACAACATTGGCTATTTCAACATTTTTCACGTGTACAATTCTATGAGACCAATGACATCAATCATGTTGTGCAAACATCACCGGTATCTGTTGGCAAATTTTCCATTCCCATAAACAAAAACTCAGAGCTACCCAAACAACGAATCCCCCTTTTGCCCATCTTTCCCGCCCCTGGCAACCACTACTCAACTCTGATCTCTACATTTGCAAGGCTCAATTTTGCAGCCTCTTGGTTGCTGGGCTTGGGTGATGGCCGTGGGGAGCCCCTGAAGTTTTGTGAGTGGTGGCGTGATGAGAGCTGGGTTGTGTTGACGGGGAGGTGGTGGTGGTGATGGTGGCTGGGTGCCTTCAAGTCTATTCCGACTCATAGTGATCCCATGTGACAGAGCAGAACTGCCCCATAGGTCTTTCTCCCATGGAGCCACTGGGTGGGTTCTAGCAGGTAATAACATGCCCACAAATCAGTGAAAAGGGTGAAGCTGGAGCTCAGGAAAAGGGTTTGGGCTGCCCCACAGAAAGGACAATTGAGGGAGTGCAGAGAGGCCAATTACACAGAATCTGGGGAAACTATAGCACAGAAAAGAGGGGTTCAGTAGAGAAGGCATGATGAGGAAAGCAGAGTAGTGAGCAGAGAGGTAGGAGAAAGCCAGGTAAGGCCCGTGTGTGGGGGAGGGGGAAGGAGGGCACCACCTTTGCTCATGTCTTTCTCTTATCTGCCTACTCTGTGAGTCAAGGGAACCTAATTTCAAAACCAGAGACTTGATTATTTCAAAACCTGACCCCCTCAGGGGTTAGCTATAAAACCTGGCCAAGTTGCTATGCTTTCAGTAGTCCATTTTCCCATCTGCAAATTAGAGCTGGGTGACCTCAGTCTGTTGAGGTATAAGGTATGTAACACACTAGGATACCAAGCTCAGGTCCCAGCACACAGCTGTCCGCTGGATTTTTCAGCCACACGACCTTGGTGCAAACCAGGATTTCTCAGCCCTGGCACTGTTGACATCTTGAGCTGGAAAAGTCAGTTGTGGAGACTATCCAGTGCCTTATAGGATGTTTAGCAGCATCCCTGGCCTCTACTCATTAGATGCTAGTAGCACACCCCAGTAGTGACAACCAAAAATGTCTCCAATTGTTACCAAGTATCCCTAGGGGACAAAATCACCCCTGGTTTGAGAAACAATAGTACAAACCCTGCTGGTCTGTGACCACCTCTTTGAGGAAAGCTGTGTACAGGTGTCTCCTGCTACCTTTGTCTCCCGGAAGTCCAGTTCTCTGTGATCATGCACTCATGCATTCTATCAACAAACATTCTTTGAACATTTATCCTGGGCCAGACCTTGTTCTGGGCCCTAAAGAACGCAGTGAATAGGACAGCGATCCTGCTCTCAGATAGTTTCCTATTAGTGGAGGAAACAATTTTGATGCAGTGAGATCACACAGCCACACAGTTAGGCAGAAGGGGGACTGTAGGATCTGAGGGGAAGATGCAGGGCTGCCATGTGCAGTTGTCCAGGTTGCACTCTACTCAAAGATAGCCAGCCAAGGAGTCAGCGGGAGCTGAAATTTAGCCGACAAGTCCACGTGCCAAGGCCCTTACCCTTGTGAGGACTGTGTCCTGGAAGAAAGGACACCTGTTTCTAATTCAGAGGCAAGCACTTTCCTTTTGCCAAGTGATATGATCACCCAGAATAGGGGGCCTTTTCTTAATTTGCATAAAAGGACTACATAGGTAACTGTGGCCCTGGCAGGAAACTTAAGCTCTTTCTGGGGATAGTCATGGAGGCCTTCACAGAGGAGGCGATATCTCAGCTAGATCTTAAACCACAAATGTGGCAGGAAGCGGAATCTGTTCCAAGGAACGACAATGGCACAGATGTCTGAAAGTGCCTGATGTACTTGGAGGTAGAGAAGGAAGCTCTGCCTAGCTGGAACATCAAGTTTGTTGGGGGTAGGATTCTGAGATATGGGGTTCAGTTTGAGTCATGCAGAGTCTGGGAGGCCTATAGAAGTATTACAGATAGAATTGTGTTCCCCAAAATATGTGTTTTAAATCCTAACCCCTATACTGCAGAAATTACTGAACAATATCATTAATGTCACACACAAGTAAGATTTTGAAGATAATTCAAAAGAAGTCGCAGCAGTACATTGACAGAGAACTGGCAGAACTTCAAGCCGGATTCAGATTCAGAAGATGATGTAAAATGAGAGATATTGGTGCTGCTGTCAAGTGGATCCTGGCTGAAAGCAGAGAATACCAGAAAAGATGTTCACCTGGGTTTTACTGACTACACGAAGGCATTCGACTGTGTGGATCATAACAAATTATGGATAACATTGTGAAGAATGGAAATTCCGGAACACTTCATCTTGCTTATGCGGATCCTGTACATAGACCAAGAGCCAGTTGTTCAAACAAACAAGGAGATACTACGTGGTTTAAAATCAGAAAAGGTATGTGTCAGGGTTGTTTTCATCCTTTCACCATTCTTATTCAATCTGTATGCTGAGCAAATAACCCAAGAAGTTGGACTATATGAAGACGAATGTGGCATCAGAACTGGAGAAAGATTAATTAACAACGTGTCATACACAGATGACAAAACCTTGCTTGCTGAAAGTGAAGAGGACTTGAGGCACTTACTGATGAAGATCAAAGACTACAGCCTTCAATATGAATTACACCTCAACGTAAAACAAAAATCATCACAACTGGACCAATAAGCGACATCATGATAAATGGAGAAAATGTTGAAGTTGTCAAGGATTTTGTTTTACTTGGATCCATAATCAACACCCATGGAAGTAACAGTCAAGAAATCAAACAATGTATTGCCTTAGACAAATCCAGGCAACAGACTTCTTTAAAGTGTTAAAAAAGCAAAGATGTCACTTTGAGAGCTAAGGTATGCTGACCCAAGCCATGGTATTTTCAGTTACCTTAAACACATGTGAAAGCTGGACAATGAATAAGGAAGACCAAAGAAGAACTGATGCCTTTGAATTATGGTGTTGGCAAAGAATATTGGATATACCATGAAATGCCAGAAGAACAAACAAACCTGTCTTGGAAGAAGTTCAGCCAGAATGCTCCTTAGAAGCAAGGATGGGGAGACTGTGTCTCACATACTTTGGACATGTTATTAGGAGGGACCAGTCCCTGAAGAAGGACGTCGTGCTTGGTAAATTAAAGGGTCAGCAAAAGAAAGGAAGACCCTCAACAGATGGTGTCTTCTTCACCTAGTGCCACTATAACAGAAATACCACTAGTGGATGGCTTTAACAAAGAGAAATGTATTTCCTCACAGTAAAGTAAGCTAAAAGTCCAAATTCAGGGCGTCATCTCCAGGAGAAGGCCTTCTCTTTGTTGGCCTTCTCATCAATCTTCCCCCAAACTCGGAGCTTCTCTGTGCAGGGACCCCAAAGGACATGCTCTGCTCCCTGCACTGCTTTCTTGGCGGTATGAGGTCCCAACTCTCTACTTGCTTCCTTTTCCTTTTGTCTTTTTTAAGTTAAAAGGTGGTGTAAGCCACACCCCAGAGAAACTCCCTCTACTTTGGATCAGGGATGTGACCTTAGTAAAGGTGTTACAATCCCATCCTAATTCTCTTTAACATAAAATTACAATCACAAAATGGAGGACAACCACACAATACTGGGAATCATGGCTCAGGCAAATTGATACATTTTGGGGGGGACATAATTTAATCCATGACAGATGGATTACACAGTGTCTGCAACAAAGGGCTCAAACAGAGCAACAATCGTGAGGATGGTGTAGGACTGGGCAGTGTTTCGTCCTCTTGTACATAGGGTTACTATGAGTCGGAACTGACTGGACGGCATCCAACAAGAGCAACGACATACTGTGGAAGTAATCCCATTTGGGAATAAGGTTTTCTTTGTTACGTTAATGAGATCGTATCAGTGTTATGCTAATGAGCTCATATGCCTTAAGCCAATCACTTTTGAGATATAAAAAGAGCAGATTAGGCACAGAGAGAAGCAAGCACGAATGGGGAAAGATAGATGCCACATGGACTTCTCTAAGGAACGCCAAGAAGAATCTGAGACAAGGATATTCCCCCAGAGCAGGCAGAAAGAGTCTTCCCCTAGAGCCAATGCCCTGAATTTGGACTTTTAGCCTCCTAAACTATAACAAAATAAATTTCTGTTTATTAAAGTCACCCACTTGTGGTATTTCTATTATAACAAAGATGAGGACATTCAGAGGGAGGTGCCTAGGAGGTGGCCAAATGCCCATGTCTGGCGCTCTGGCACAAGGGCTGGGCGGGCTCCACACCAGCCTCCTGATGTCACTCCAGGAGGCCGGCATGGCCCAGGCTTGGCCACCCTCCCACCAACTCAGCCCCAGAGACTTCCCTCCGCCAGCTCAGAGGGTCGCCTGGCTGTTTGGTGACTAGCTTTCAGGGTCTTTTAGTAAGGCCGCCCCTGCAGTGACTCCACTTCCCAGCACTTAACTCCAAGACAGGTATTGATGGTGCCTTGACCTTCCCTAATATATTGCCACAAGGTGACGTGAGCCAGTCCTGCAGTCCCGGTCAGGCCACGGCCCCTCCCTGGGCCTGAGCAAAGAACATGAAAATACCATCAAGCTAGGAATAAGGTTTGCGATACAAATGACAGTAAGTAAGTTGTTTTCAGAAGGCAAGAGGTCCCCCACAGACTAATGGCCATCGTGGCTTCTTCGCCCTCCCTCTCCAGCTTCTCACCCCCACCCAAGCTGGCCCATCTGGAAAGCTGCAGTTGCTCCAGCACCCCCCTCCCCCCCACCCCACCACCCTTTTGCTGACGGTATAACCTTCAGGAACCTGAAATTCCTGAGTGCTCCCCAGAGCTCAATGCATCTTGAAGGAAAATTTGTGTAATGTCATTTCAGGCTGTCCCTAATCCAGAATTATTGAGGGGGGGCTGGGACCTGGGAATTGCCTCTGACACTTGACAAATACTTGGCTTTGTGCAAATGGACAGGCTCCTGAAATAACTGCCTTTGGATGTCACATGAAGAGAAATTAATTCTTTATTAACTTCCGCAATGATAATCTAATAAACCCATGCGGGCCTCCCGGCCCCAGCATTTAAAGAGCTTGGTGGTTTGGATGCAAATATCTCTCGACCCCATTTTGTTGGGAATGTGCTCATGGAGGGGAGAAATAATCAGCTCTAGAGGTCAGATGTCAGCTGACAGTCAAAATGGGTGACTCCCCCAGCTCCCAGCAGACTTGAGAGTCAGGAGGCTCGGCCATCCAGTGGTGACCAGCTGTACCAGATTTTCCAGGATGGGCCTCAATTTCAGATATTCTGTCCTTTTGTCCCCCAAAAAACATTAGTTCTAGTCAGAGAACAGTCTCTGCTATTTACTCAACTTAAAAGGGCACCGTAGCCCTGACCCACCAGTTCTGAAGGGCCATTTGTCCGTTCTTTCTTTCAACTCCTGGGAGCCCAGCACCAGCCAGGCACTGGGGTATGGTAGTGAGCATGGCAGACAAGTCTTCTGTCCTCAGGGCTTACGGTCTAGTGGAGAGGCAAACAAAAAACTTGTTTATAATTATAAATTGTGAGAAATTTTGTGAGGATAAAGACTATCTGGAAAACTAAATAAGCCTTACTTCTCCTCAGAGCCAAGCCCAGAGCCCTGTCGCCATGGGGTCCACTGAGGCAGGCAGCCCAACCGAGAGGCCTTTGGGTCCTTCATGCTCAGCCTTTCTGGTGAAATCTGGTCTCCACACTCCTGTCATGAGCACTGACAGAAAAAGTCTGAGGGTTCATGCTGGAGGCAGGAAGAGCAAGGAAAGGGAAGAAATGGCAGTCATCACCTCCCAGAGCTGATAGGGGCTGCAGAGGTCTTCCATGACAGGGAAATCAGAAACTCCCAAATGCCAGGGACAGAAGACCCTAGCCTGATCTGATACTTGGCTAGTTCCTGTTTGCATACTGCCCACAATGAGGTACTCACCACAGCTCATGGCTCTGGAAATCTAGTCAGTAAGCAAGCTCTTCTTTTACAAACCAATGTATATAGATGTAAAATCGTTGTTGTTGGTTGCTTTCAAGTTGGCTCTAACTCACAGTTATCCCATGTACAATAGAACAAAACACTGCCCAGTCCTGTGCCATCTTCACAATTACTGGTATGCTCAAATCCATTGTTGTGGACACTGTGTATTTTGAGTGCCTTCCAACCTAGGGGCTCATCTTCCAGCCCTGTATCATATAATATTCTCCTGTGATCCACTGAGTTTTCATTGGCTAATTTTCAGAAGGAGATAGCCAGGCCTTTCTTCCTAGTGTCTCTTAGTCTGGAAGTGCTGATGAAAGCTGTCTACCATGGGTGGCCCTTCTGGTATTAGAAATACCAGTGGCACAGCAGCTTACAGCATCATAGCAACACAAAAGCCACCACAGTACAACAAACTGACAGGTGGTGGATATATGAAATTAGAGTATGAGAAAGACATACCACAAACTAGCAAAGAAATGAAGAATTATTCAATTCATGGTCTTAAATCAATGGTCCAACTATGTGAGGTTGCCAGTGGATTTGCAAGTTCAGTAAAAAATAAGAAAACTGGAAAAAAAAAAAAAAAGTCAGTAAATGGCATTTCGAAGCAGGGAAAAGATTTTCTAAGCATAAAAACAATGGAAGAATTCACAAAGGAAAAGATAATGAATGTGACTGCATAAAAATTTTGAATTTCTCTATGTTATACACTCAAGCATGATAATCAATACCACTTCTTAAAAGGGGCAAAGGTCAAAGCAGATAATTCAAGAAATATAAACAGCTAATATACATATGGAAAAAATGTTCAATTATGCCCATAATCATAGAAATGCAAGTTAAAGCCACAGTAAGATGTCATTTTTCACCTATCAAATTGATTTTTTTTTTTTTTAATTTTAATGATATTCAGTGCTGAGAATGAAGAGACATGTACTTTCCTACATTGATGGTGGAGAACCAACTTGCTGCAACTCTTCTGGAAATTGCTTTTTAAGTATGTATCAAGAACTTGAAAATTTTTTACATCAGATGCTTCAATACACAAAGATCGTGGTTTCAAAAGGAAGGAGCGGTCTAGATGAAAAGCGGCTTAGAAAATGTAGCAACCAAATGCAAAATGCAGACTTGTTTAGATCCTGATTCAAAAAAGCCAGCTGTGAAAAAATGTTTTTGAAATAATTGGAGAAAATTGAACATGGCCAGGTATTAGATGTTGTTTAGGAATTATTGTCAATATTTTAGGTATGCTAGTGGCATTCTGGAAGCCCTGGTGGTGTAGTGGTTAAGAGCTACATCTGCTAACCAAAAGGTCGGCAGTTCGAATTCACCAGGCACCCCTTGGAAACTCTATGTGGCAGTTCTACTCTGCCCTATAGGGTCGCTATGAGTCAGAATTGATTTGATGGCAACGGGTTTGGTTTTTAGTGGTATTCTGGAGCACTGGTGGCACTGTAGGGGAAATGGTACAATGTGAGAGACTTGCCTTAAAACATTTCAACCACAAAAAATGGGAGGGGTAGATAAAACCAGATTATCAGAATGCTGGTAATTGTTGAAGTTGGGTGATATACAGGGGGCTTCATTATACTATGCTTTATTGTCTTGTGTATATTTGAAATTTTTCATAATAAGTTTTTTTTTTTAAATATATCAGTTGAACCAATCATCCTTGTCTGGAATTCTATGCTCAGGAAATTATCAAAGATGTGTACAAAGATGTAGTTTCAAAGTGTATCAACGAGAAGGCTAGTTATACAAGAAAAAAATCCCTTACAAGCAAAATATCCAACAACAAACAAAATGTCCACTAATAAGTTGTGGTACAGCCTGAAAACTGAATATTAGGCCACTATTATAATTTTTTTTTATTATAAAAAGGTATTTTTAAAAACACATGATGCCTTTGGAAAATGCTTGTGTGTTAAGTGAAGGGAAAAAAAAGCAAGATACAATCTGTATACTCACTATGATCCCAGTTATCTTAAAAAGGGAATATATTAGCAAGAAAAAAAAAAGACCAAATGTTAACTGTGCTCAACTTTGGGAGGTATAATTACAAATGATTTTTATTTGCATCTTTAAAATTTTCTGTATGCAACAAGGTGGAAAAAATGTAATTATCTTAAGAGTTAATGCCAAAATTCCCTTTAGGAAAGAAACTGGCCTTGGAGAAACACCTTGATAAGCACATGGACTAGAGTGAGGCTAGGAGAATATAAACCACCCGTGAACGCAAGGAACTCCAGGGAAGGGCTTTGAAAGCCCTCCACTTGTGGAATGGAGGGTTCTGGTTCATTTCATCTAGAACTCCGAAGGACAGTGCCTCTCTCCCTGTACCCCAGCGGACCTCTGAGTAACCTGTATTTTCCAAGTTCTCTGCAATAAGCAGCTATCGCTTCTACAACCAGAGGGCAGGGGAGAAGGTTTTATTTTTCTTTTTTAAGAAATACAAAAAGTCCTCTTTATCCCAAGCTGGACCCTGCCTTCCTGGAGTCCCCTTCTATTGGCTTTACCCACCTGGAAACATCCACATCAAATCTTCTCCATCTCACATCTGCAGCTCAGGATGTAAAGATGGCACCCACTTCCTCTGTCTGCTCTAGCTCCGCTAGGGTATCCCTGATATTGTTGTGGTTCTGAGTCCCCTCCCCAGGCTAGGCTCTCTCCTCTAGGTGGGCTCCAGGAGGCCTAGATGCTGTTTAAAGAGAAGTATGCACTCCTGAACACAATGGATCTGACCAATTCAGCATAAAATGTGACTATCACCTCCCTCAAGGAGCCCTGGAGGTGCAGTGGTTAAAGTGCTCAGCTGCTAACCAAAATGTTGGCAGTTTGAACCCACCAGCTGTTCTGTAGGAGAAGGATGTGGCAGTCTGCTTCCATAAAGATTACAGCCTTGGAAACCCTATGGAGCAGTTCTACTCTGTTCTATAGGGTTACTATGACTTGGAATAGACTTGATGGCAATGGGTATATCACCTCCCTCAAACTAGGCTCTATACTTCTTATAATGCATTTAAATGAATAATTTCTTTTGTAAGGATCAGCACAAAGCTAGTTCCTATGAGATGGAGGTTATAGGTGTCCCAAATGTCCAACTTTTCCAAATTGATGTACCACTCCACCATCTCTAACATCAACTCTTCCTCCTCTCCTCAGTACTCTCCCTCCTGTCTTTGGGGTCCATAATTCACTGCAACATCTCACAGACCTCACGAACCATATCCAGGAAATGGCTCACACAGTTGTGGAGGCTCGCAAGTCCCAACTCCGTTGGTCAGGCATAGGCTTCTCCTGACTCACATGGCCGCAGGAGCCAACAAACCCAAATTGGCAGGCCAGATGACAGGCTGCTGGCTCACAAGGCTGTGAACCTGGTGAATCAAGTCAAACAATAGGCTGCTGGCCCACAGAACTGCGGAAGCTGGTGAATTCCAAAATCAACAGGTCAGACAGCAGGCCACTGGCTCAAGTCTCAAGAACCAGAGATCACGCAATGACAAGCCAGATGGAGGATCCAGATGTAGAGAGAGAAAGAAAGAGAGCCTTGCTAGAGCAGCTACATATATACATTGGATACAGGCCATACCCCAAGGAAAGGCATGACTTGAGTAAGTGTAGGGCTTGGGTCACACTGTCCTGCAAAGCTATGACTCAAGATACACCCCACACTAATCCTGGCTCATTAACATACAGAGGTTAGGATTTACAATACATAAAATGGAGGATAATTACATCAGATCACAAAGTGGAGGACAGTCACACAATACCGGGAATTACGGCCTTGCCAAGCGGACACACAACACCAGCCACCACACCTCTTTAGAGTTCCATATATCTTATTTGCATGGTCCCACCCAATCATCGTGTGGGAGTCACAAAGACTATGGCTGGAAGGGCCATATTAACAGTAATTCACTGCACTACAGCATGTAACAGTAACGCTATTAAGTTTCTGTTAATTCATATTATGTCAGTTATGCTATTGTCTCTCAGTTTCAGATGCACCCTTCTAGAGTCTGCTTTGTAATGCTGGACCTGTGGTTGTCCTCCATTTTGTGATTGTAATTTTCCTACGTGTCGTAAATCCCAATCTCTGCCTGTGGTTAATGAGGCAAGACTAAATTATATTAAAGAGGATTAGGGTGGGATTGTAACACCCTTACTAAAATTACATCCCTGATTCAATGCAAAGGGAGTTTCCCTGGGGCGTGGCCTGCCCACCTTTTATCTTACAAGATAAAAGGAAAGAGAAGCCAGCAGAGAGTTGGGGGACCTCATATCACCAAAGAAACAAGAGCCAGGAGCGGAGCACATCCTTCGGACCCAGGGTTCCTGCACAGAGAAGTTCCTAGTCCAGGGAAAAATTGATGATAAGGACCTGTCTCCAGAGCTAATAGAGAAAGCCCTCCCCTGGAGCTGGCGCCCTGAATTTGGACTTCTAGCCTACTAGGTAGTAAGAGAATAAACTTCTGTTTGTTAAAGCCATCCGCTTGTGGTCTTTCTGTTTGTTACAGCAGCACTAGATGACTAAGACAGCCTGAAAGCTCCATATTAGGCTCTGGCAATAGAGGCCCTAGAGGGAGACTGAAGAGCTAGAGGAGGAAGAATGGGCATGCTCCTTCATGTTTCTTCTCTATTCATGTTTGTGTTCTTGTTCTGGGTAGCATCCCCCAACACGCTCCTTTGCCCCGACAGCAGCATTTCATCTCAGTAACAGCAGCAGAATCTAGTCTGCAGCTTCTTCCACACTTGCAGAACCAGCCTACCACGCCCCCTCAGAGACACCAGAGTCT
Source organism: Loxodonta africana (assembly GCF_030014295.1). Taxonomy (NCBI): domain Eukaryota; kingdom Metazoa; phylum Chordata; class Mammalia; order Proboscidea; family Elephantidae; genus Loxodonta; species Loxodonta africana. The sequence continues at coordinate 40,160,302 of NC_087365.1, forward strand.
GCCAGCTGACACTTTCTCCTCCAAGCTCCTTGAGGCTCCTCCTCCCACCTTCTAAGTTTTAACACTCCCAGCCTCTTCCCTTTGTTCCCTCAGCCCTAAGGATGGTGGCTGACCCCTGCAGTGCTCTCTCCACTATACCTTAGTGTTCACTTTTTGCCTTTACAGTTTTCTGATGGCTGGTTAACTATTCTTCATACTAAATTCTTTCTGTTAAAATACCTGGTGTGGTTTCTGCTTCCTGAATGGATCCTGACTGATAACACTGTTGCTAAGTCTCATCTTCCCCCACTTAAGGAGTGATTTTCTAGACACAACTGTTAAATTTTCTGTTAGGTTTGAACACACCTCCAGCCTGTCAAGAGGTTGTGGGGTCCTAACTGTGTCTTCCAACTCATTTACTATCCACCCCAGTTTCATGTCACCTACCAGTGTGATCAACCTCCTCTAGAGCCCTTATCCAGATCACTAGTCAAAACACCACCCAGAACAGATAATGGTAATAGCTGAACAACATAATAAACATAACTAATGTCACTGAATGGTACACATGAAGAATGATAAATGGCAAATGATTTGTTACATCTGTATTTACCACAATAAAAACAAATCCAGATCAAAAAAAAAAAAAAAACCACCACTCAAGATAAGACCTATGGGCATCTCTGAAGACCTCCCCCCTTTTCCCCTAAAAGCACCCCACAAGCGGACTTCTGCAGACCTGGTACTTATAAATGACATCAGACCTGAGCCATCTGGAAAGCCAATATATGAATCATCCTGAAACTGCAATCCAGTGCCAGGGGGCATGCTGGTGTCAGCTGGCACCTCCTGGGGTGCCTCTGGGGAGGATGGGCCTCCACACATGAGCCTATGCCCTGGAGAGCCATGCCCAAGCCCTGGAACCACTGGGCTTCCTTTCCTTGAAGCATATTCACCAAAGTCCAGTGTTGATGCTGTTGACTAGTTTTACAGTAAAGCAACAGCACAAATAATATCACAGGTCTATTTTGAAAATTGCATATGAATTATATAATTATCCCAAGAATGGTTCTTACATCTAATTAGCTCAAGTTATCCAAAAAATAAATAGGAAGTTGCATCCAAATATAGCGTGTGGGTTTTGGTCACCTTAATTAGAAACACTTTCTTTAAAATGGAAACAAGCAATCTTTGCAAATCAAAGAGGCTCCAAGGTCAGGTTTGATGATTCAATCTTCTCTTGAAGAACCCAGGAGGTGCTTAGAAGGCAGATCTCATGGGGAAGAAGTTTCCTGTTTGGGAAATAGATGATCACTCAACGTGGTGTCACCAGAGGAAGAGAAGAGCATACGTATTTACCAAGCGTGCCCTTTATCCCAAGCGCCATGCACTGGACTAGACCCCTTCCCATGGCTCATGTGGTCCTCACCAAGACACAGCCCACTTTAAAAATGAGGAAGCTGAGCTCCATGAGGTTGCAGGGTGTGCCCGATACTACAAAATCAGGAAGTATCAGGGCCAGGGCAAAACCTGGCCTTCCCCGCTCCCTCTTCTCTGCACCCACATTTTCAACACCCAAATTTCCAGTGCATTGGGTACCAGAGGCAGTGTGTGAGGGACAGGCCCAGTCCACTGGGCAGGCCCCATGACATATCCATCTTCCACTCTCCCTATACCCAGATGCTGAGGTCAAATCAAGCTCTAACTCTATTACTCAGGTACTCTAAACTGCTGCAGCAATCCCAGAATGTCAGTGGCTTAAAACAATGGACTTTTTTTTTCGGTGAAAATATGAACATACACCACATCAACACCATGTCAACAATGTCCATGTGTACAACTCAGTGACATTGATTGTATTCTTTAAGTTGTGCAGTCTCACCATCCTTCTCCAGATTGTTCTACCGTAATTGATTTAAACTCCCTGCTCCCTAAGCATCTCATCTAACCTTTCCATTTGCTGTTGTCAATTTGATCTCACATAGATAATTCTGTAAAAGAGCACAATGCTCAAGGCAGACGTACTCCACTTACTACAATAAACTTTTTTTTTTTTTTGGTTCAAAGAAGACTTCAGGGAATAGTTTTGGTTTACTGTTTAAAAATTATCTCACGACCACTATTGCAAGAACTCGAGAAACAGCTTAAACAGAGAAGAAATATTCTTTAATGTTTACAAGAGTGGGGAGGGAGGGAGGGAGAGATAGAGGTGTTCACTAATTAGATAGTAGACAAGAACTGTTTTAGGTGAAGGGAAAGACAACACACAATACAGGAGAGGTCAGCACAACTGGACTAAACCAAAAGCAAAGAAGTTTCCTGAATAAACTGAATGCTTTGAAGGCCAGCATAGCAGGGGCAGGGGTTTGGGGACCATAGTCTCAGGGGACATCTAAGTCAATTGGCATAATAAAATCTATTAAGAAAACATTCTGCATCCCACTTTGGAGAGTGGCATCTGGGGTCTTAAATGCTAGCAAGTGACCATCTAAGATTCACCAATTGGTCTCAACCCACCTAGAGCAAAGGAGAATAAAGAACACCGAAGACACATGGTAATTATGAGTCCAAGAGACAGAAAGGGCCACATAAACCACAGACTACATCAGCCAAAGACCAGAAGAACTAGATGGTGCCTGGCTACAACCAATGACTGCCCTGACAGGGAACATGACAGAGAATCCCTGAGGGAGTAGGAGAGCAGCAGGATGCAGACCCCAAATTCTCATAAAAAGACCAGACTTAATGGTCTGACTGAAACTAGAAGGACCCCAGTGGACATGGTCCCCAGACCTTCCATTAGCCCAAGACAGGGACCATTCCCAAAGCCAATTCTTCAGACAGGGATTGGACTGGGCTATGGGATAGAAAATGATAACTGGTGAGGAGTGAGCTTCTTGGATCAAGTAGACACATGAGACTATGTGGGCAGCTTCTGTCTGGAAGGGAGATGAGAGGGCAGCTGGGGTCAGAAGCTGGCTGAATGGACATGAAAAAAGAGAGTGGAGGGAAGGAGTGTGCTGTCTCATTAGGGCGAGAGCAACTAGGAGTATATAGCAAGGTGTATATAAATTTTTGTATGAGAGACTGACTTATTTGTAAACTCTCAAAGCACAATAAATATTTTAAAAATATATATTATCTCAGGGCAGTAGTTTCGGGGGTTCATCCAGCCCCAATGGCTCCAGAAAGTCTGGATTCCATTAACGCAATGAACTTTACTTCTCCTTCATATAACAGACTCCCCCAGGCAGCTCTCCAGGGTAGTTATCCTCCAAGCAAGGACCCCAGGACCCAGGCTCTTTTTCTGTCAAGGCTTCACCCTCAGAGTCCTCTCCATTCAGTCAGAAGATAAGAACGGAAGGAAGTGTGGAGAGGACACATGCCTCCTTAACTACCTCAGGCCAGAAGCAACGTCCTTTCCTTCTCTTTACATCCCATTGCCAAGAACCAGTTAGATACAAGTGGCAGTGAGAACAGAGCTTCACTGCATTCCCAGCGACCTTGACTCTGGCTGGGGCTATGTGACTAGTTCTTGTCAGTAGAATGTAAGCAAAAGAGGTGGATATCAGTGATCCCCAGATGTCTTTGCCACAAAGCCTACTGTAATACCCAAGTTTTACCCTCCCCAGAGGGGCCAGTTGTGTTTCAGTGGTAGAATTCTCGCCTTCAGTGTGGGAGACCCAGGTTCCCACATTATGCATGGGGTCGCCATGAGTTGAGGGCCGACTCTTCAGCACCTAACAACAACAACCACCATCCGCCATGGACCAGAGCCTGCACCCTTACCCTCAACCACTGGCTAGGTTCCTGGCCCAGACCAAAGACAAACTCCTCCCATGGCCATCTGCCTGGGTAGGCATGCCATCTCTGTTTAGAAATTCTGTCTACCACAAGGCTGCCCTATTTGCCCAGCCACAAAGATGGCTGCCAGCTTGGTTCACACCAGGCCTGCCAAGACCTCTTGTATACTTGTCAGGGCCAGGCTCCTGGGCCCCTTCCAGGCACCCTTCCATTCCCTCCACCCTATTCACATGCCACCATTGAAGTCCCATCATGCTTTGGGGTCTAAGCAGAAAATGCCTGATGGCCCTGGACAGCCCCACCTGCCCAATAACCAGACAGAGGAGAGAGGGCTCCTCTGAGAAGAGCAGCCCCCACCAGCATCCCCAGGCCTGGAATCTGAGGGGCTATGGGCAGCAAGCATGAAGAAGAATGGAAGCAGCCAAACCTGGAGCCCTGAAACAACAGTAGCTTCATGATGATTAATAATTATTAATAAGTTATTAATCAAGATTAATCAAGACCCTTACTAAGAGCTGCAGAAGAGGCTGGCTAACAGCATGAAACAAATGGATGAAAACAACTAAGGGAAAACCTGCTGGACTGTCTGAGACCAACGGTCTCTCTCCCACCTCCTGGGGCATGTGGGTTCGGTAGACCACGTTGTGCCACATTTTGGCTGAGACATCTTGGCCAGGTCCATCCCTTCCTCCCACGATTGGTGGGCACTGCATAAGAGATGTCTGCAGAGTGCTCACGCAAAGTGGAGGCTCTGTAAGTATTTGCTGGGTCTTGGAAGGCAGACCTAGGGCTGGCACCTGAGCTCAGCCCAGCCTGCCCAGATAGACAGAAGAAGTGAGAGCCAAAGGGGGAGGGCAGCCTGAAGTTTCCACCCCTTGGGGAATCTGATGACAGTGAGGGACCTAACTGGTTAACTAATGACAGTAACGATGATGGCTTATCCCATTGACAGAGAGCTTCGTATGTGCCAACGCCATAGAAGGTAGCTGCTGTTATCACCCCTACTTTACAGAGGAGGAAACTGAGGCTCAGAGAGGTTACGACTTCTCCTAAATCACACAGCTGGGGAATGGTAGAGTGTCAGCACACGACTTAGCACAGGGGCTGGACAAGACTTCTGCTCACTCCTGGCTGCCAAGGCCTGAGCCAGGGACACCTAATATGGGCACAGGGGGTCAGGGGAGCTGATGATACACAGACACAGACAGACATTCAGACAGAGATACAAAGACATGACAGATACAGATACCTATAGATACAGAAAAGAGAAAAAGACAGATACAGACAAGAGAGAAAGACACACAGACACGGACAAGAAAGACAGACACACAGACACAGACAAGAGGGAGAGAGGAAGACAGACAGACAGACACAGAGACACAGACACAGACGGGAGAAAGAGAGATGCACACAGACAAGAGAGAAAGACACAGGCACACACACACAGACAAACACACTCACATACACTGCCTGGGTTCAGACCACGTCCCACCAAGGGCTTTCGCTCCCACCTACCCTATTTCCCTTTTCTCCTGATGCTCCCAGAACCTCCCCTTTTGAAGTTCTCAGCAAGTTTATATTTGGGAATAATTGTAACATAATTTGATACATAATTAGGGCAGAATAGAAGACTGCATTTTTAACTACCCATACATCCCCATCTCCTTTAAATACTTCCTAGTATAGCCAAGCAGGCTGCCTCTCGCAGCTCTGATGTGTATTGAACTGAGGATAATGAAATAAGAGATGGGAGAGGGAAAACGCTATTTCAGAGTCTGACGATCACCAATTAATGACATGAAAAAACTAAGAGGGCCTCTGTTCACTTAACATCCCCTGTGCCAGTCCCACAGGCAGGCTCCCTGGGCAGCTCCACCAAAGCGATCACGACAAGTCAGGAGACATGAGGTAGATGGACAGCAGGGGCAGTCCCAGGAGACTGAGCTGGTGCAAGGGCTGCCTCGGTCACCCAAAGGATCTGCTGCTGTCCACTAAGATGGCCATTTTGACATCCCCACAGTCCCTGGGTTCCCCCATGATGTCTCTGCTCATTCTCCAATAGTCATTGATTGGGCACCTACCGTTGGAAGCTCACACTAAGCTCCAACAAAAGACATGCAGACCTGTTCTAGAAAAGAATCCATTCACCCATCTGCTCATTGCAGCCCATGGGGCCCCAAAGGACCTGGTCTTGGCCTGCATCTCCGCCCCATCTCAGGCCACATGTCACTCACTCTGCTCAGCCTCCCCAGCTCAGGGCTCTGCGCATGCTGTTCCCTCCTCCCAGAATACTCCCCAGCTCCTCGCTGGCTGGCCCCTTCCATCCTTCAGGCTCCACTTACTCGTCCCCTCCCCAAGAGAGGCCTTCCCAGACCCCCTGTCGTCATTATCCCAGTATCTCATTTATCTCCTTGGTCCATGTCTGTTTCCTGCGTGGGAACATCAGCTCCATGGTTATAGGTACCATGTCATAAGCCTAGCACAGGACAGGCACACAGCAATGTGCTTTGGATGCGTTGAGTGGCTGCCTCAAGTAGGAGAGAGAAGCAGTGAGACACATCAGCCCTAGGTTCCTTCTGGATCCCTCCCCTCCTTCCTCCTCAACCACATTTTACTCTGCATCTCCACCCCCTGGTCCTTGAGGGGATTCATACTTATTGCCGGCAGCCTCTCTCTGCCACCCGAGACCTCTGCATTCCCATCAGCCAGCTCCGGGACGTTACTGCATAGCTTCTCAAGCCTCCAGGTGTGTATTACCAAACTCAGCGAGGACCCACCATCACAGGGAGAGTTGAGGGGTCTAGGCAGGGCTTAGAACGGGCCAGGCAGCCAGGGCTTCCAGGGAGCTAAGATGAGAAGGCAGGAGTCAGAAGTCTCCTGGTCAGTCTGGGCTTCCAGCCCAGACTGACCAGGCCCCATACCTGGGCTTGGGGTGGGGCCAGAAGAGAACGAGCTAAAGATTCCCTGCTCCTGGCTGGGTTGTGCACCAGGGGGAAATGAGAGCCAGTCCAGCTCCTCACCTACACACACACACACACACACAGACACACACACACAGGCTTTCAAAGGCCCTGTCCATGGAAACAGGGTGCCCACACATACACCGTCCTCTTGTTTTCCCAGTACCAGAGCCTCAATCCAGTGTTGCAAGTGAACCTGATAACCAGAAAATATTTTGCACTGAAGGGCTCTGTCAGCACACTCCACAGGATAGAGATTTCAAGCTCAGTTTTCCTCCCACGTGGCCTTTGAGCAGCAGATTTTAACTCACAGGATCCAGATTAGAACCCTCCTCTGAAAGGAGCCTGCCTCTGGGACAACTGGGCTGTCTCGCAACCCAGGCTGGCAAACAAGCCGAAGGGGTTCCTGCCTAGGGGCACTACTCAGCCCCTCCTGCCTCATCAGCACTCACCAAGTGCCTGCGAAAGACTGGGCTGTGGATCCCCTTTGAAAAGTGTCCTGGGCTGCTCTCACCTCCCCAGCTCTCTGAGCCCTCTGGGGTTTGCAGGTCCCACATATATGTCCCACCCTCCAGGAAGCCCTCCCTGACCTCCCTCTGGTCCTCACTAGCCTGGGAGTTTGGGTAAGGACCTCAAAGGCTGTTCCTGTGTTCTCAGACAAACGTCAGAGCCCCACACACTCTAGACACTGCACGCCACAAGCAGAGACTGGCTCCTTCATTGCTGTCCTCCCTGTGGACCAGCTAGACCAGGGTGTCAGGGATAGGGCCCATCGTAAACATGTGATCCTAAAACCCACTGACATATCCAACCACATCATCCTGGTTCTTGGTTCAGAAAACCTGCTCACCACACAAGTGTCCCCTCCAGGGTCCTAGAGTAGAGACCAGGCAGCAAAGGGGGGGGGGGGCGGTGGGAGCTCAGACTGAGAAGCCAAACTTCTGGGATTCAGATCCAGGCTTACCTAGTCACTAGCTTTGTGATCTCAGGCATATGGCTTCACTCTCTTTGCCTGTCTTCCAAGAGTTGTGAGACTAAAGGAATGAGTATGGGAGTGACCAACTGTCACAATTTGCCCAGAACTGTCCGATTCAGCACTGAAAGTCTAGCATCCCAGGAAACCCATCAGTCCCAGGCAAATAGGGATGACCACCCCAATACGGATACATGTAGATGTAGATAGATACAGGGATAGAGATAGAGAGCCTGATGTGTTTGTCATTACTAGCTGCCTTCAAGCTGGCCCCTGACTCCTGGCGACTCCACGCGCAATGGAACAGATCAGACCATAGAGTTTCCCGTAGGATTTTCCATAGGATTTTCATTGGCTGATTTTTGGAAGTTGGTCACCAGGCCTTTCTTCCTAGCCCAACAGATAATACTAAATAATATTTTTAAAAATATGAACTAGGTGTCAGTGACACCACTTGCCAAAACCATGCCCCCACTTGCCTTGTCCCATGCCCCCCTGGCAGGCCACAAGATTGATCTGGGGACAAGCTCTTAATTCAGTGCCTGGTGCAGTGTGAAGCAGACCCCTTCCCCCACTGGCCAGAGACACCTGGAGGGGTCCTAGCCCCAGGAAATGTCCTGTCCCATGGCCTCCTCCCCTGGTGCCAGAGTCTTTCTACTCCAAAGAGTTGGGCCCCCGCGGGGCCGCCCCCGCAGCCTCGAAGAGCCCATTGGCCAGGCAGCAGCCCCTTTCACACTCAGGTAAAACTTTAACCAGAGCCTTTGGCGGCAGCACTGGGCCCTGCGCTCCTATTCAGGGCATGATAAATGGCTGCTGTCAGGACGACATGAATGCTCATATTGAAAAGCCCTGCTTTCTGTCTCCCTTCCTTTCAGGCCGCCAACTTCTTCTCTCTTAAGTCACTGAGCGTCACTCATGTGTCACCTTATACTGAATACCCCCCAGTCAGGGACCCTTGCTCCTCCTGCCCCTCGCCTCCCCCCTGCCCCACCCCTCCCCCGCCTTTCGGGTCTCCTTCCTCCCCTCCTCCATTCTCTCCTTATTCCCTCTTTTTCCACCCCAAATTCACTCCTCTTCCCTCCCCGTCTCCTTGCCCTTCTTCCTCCATCCTGCCTTCTCCAGCCTTGGTTTGCCCCACCCCAGTATCTGGGCCAGGGACGCTCATACTCTTATCCCCATCGCCACCCCTGCTGCCCCGCTGTCGCCGTCTCAGCTGCTCACAGACACCCTGACGCACCATCGCTGTGTCTCCCCATCACCCCCCGCGCCAGCGGTTCACCGGCTCCACCACCACCGATGCAGGCTTAAAGGGGAAGGGAAGCCAGACAGCTGCAGCTGAGTAGGTTCCGACTCACGGCTGCTCCACGGGTGGCAGAGACGAACTGTGCTCCACCTGGTTTCCAATGGCTGATTTTTTCAGAAGTAGATGGCCAGGACTTTCTTCTGAGGCTCCTATCAGTGCACTTGAACCCGCAACCCTTTGGTTAGTAGCACGTTAACCATTTGCACCACCTAGGGACTCCATGAAACCAAACAGGGACCCCTAAAAGTAAATGAAAAGAGAGCCAACTCACAGTGCTCCGAAACAGGAGGTTTTAGCCCAGACACTAGGGGGAGTATGTCTGTGTGAGTTTGCTATGCTTCTCTAGGAAAAAGAACCAAAGGTCTCATTAAAAAATAGATCCCCCAAAATGAGCCAAGAATCACTGCTCAGGAACTCTGTTCATTCCGGGAAGGCCCAGGGACGGCCGGTAGCACTGGGGTGGGAGCTGAGCCTAAATACGGCTGGGCTTCAAAGTTGCCCACCCCAGCCAACTCCACGCTGTGGTGTAAGGGCTGTGCTTCTGGGCCAGAAAACCCCCAAAGCCTGAAGCCTCGGCCCCACATGGCTGCCCTCCCTTTCATCAACAAGTTCATCTCCCCTAAAAAGGAACCACAGTGGGACAGCCAAGGACAGTGGGGACAAAACTCCCGAGAGAAAGGAACTTTCATCATATTCTTGAAGCCATGAGAAGCTGCTATTGTCATGGGGTGGGGGGAAGCTAAAATTTGGGAGTGGGAATGGCTGTGGGCAGTCCTATCGTTGTTAGTGTCCTTCGCAGCTCTAACACCCTTCTGTCTGGTAGCTGAAGACACTAAAGATGGGTTGTAGATGGCAGGATCTGCTCCATAGGCTACCTCGCTTGGCATGTTAAATGTAAAAGTTCTCTTTTATTCAGAAGATTGCTGCTCATTTAGTCATTGCAGTGACTTACAGCAGCTTTCATTTTAGTACTTAATGGAGCCCCAAGCCATTGGATGTGAGACGAGAGCATGGTGGGCTAACATATGCCAGAGTTCCTCAAGACCCCAATTCCAAGTGAGCCTCCACACCCACCCAGGGGACTAGAATGCCCAGGGCTGTCTTGAGACTATTTTTATTTGCATGTTATGAACCCCTGTGCATTATGGGAGGTACATGAACCATTGCTAAATCTTCTGGTTCCCAGAATTCACACAATGCAGGAGGGAAGGAGGGGATCCAGTCACTCTGTTCAGGGTCTTCCCCTTCACCTCAAATAGGAGAGCCCACCCTAAGGATAAGAAAATAACACGGGCACCCACAACTGACTTCTCAAATGCAGAACTGAGAAAATGGACATAGTCCCATGAGAGGCCCTCCAAAATAGGATTCTATGTCAAATACATTAAGGAAAACCAGCTTCTAAAACTCCTGTCTTAGAGGATCACAGTGAATATCAGCTTATTCAAGGCTCTGAGGGATCCTTTAGAAACAAACTCAATTTGCTGAGTTTCCCAAACTTACTCAAGAGCTGAATGTTTGTGTAGCATGGCCACCAATGTTCCTAGGAATACTGTCATTTCCGAGGCCCATTACTTACATGGTCTAACTTCATCCTGATCATAACTGTAGGCTGCTGTTGTTGCTGGATGCTGTCGAGTTGACTCCGACTCATAGCAACCCACATTTGACAGAGGAGAACTGCCCCATAGGGTTTTCTTGGCTGTAATCTTTACGGAAGCAGATGGCCAGATCTTTCTTCCATAGATGGCCAGGTCTTCCTCCCACGGAGTCGCTGGGTGGCTTCAAACCACCAACCTTTCACTTAGCAGCTGAGCGCTTAACCATTGCACCACCAGGGCGCCCTGTAACTCTAGGAGATGGGTTTAATAATTATCTCATTATACAGAGGAAGAAGCTGAGGGTCTGGACACCAAAAAACCAAACCAAACCCACTGCCGTCGAGTCAATTCCAACTTGTAGCAACCCACCCCATAGAGTTTCCAAGGAGCGCCTGGCAGATTTGAACTGCCAACCTCTTGGTTAGCGGCCGTAGCACTTAACCACTATGCCATCAGGGTTTCTGAGGGTCTGGGAGGTTAGGCAAATTGAATAAGGTTCCATGGTCAGTACATAATAAAGCTGGGATTTGTCTGACTGCTAAGGTGGTTACCTAGCCGTCTAGTTCCTGAGGCATGTAAGGATAAAGTTATGAGAAACAGACACTATCTGCATTAGAAGCAAGAAAAGAAAGTGGCATTTTCTGGTCCTGGTGGCCTTTATTGTGTAAGGCTGACATAGAACATGCTCAATGTCAGAGAGAGCAAAAAAGGAGGAAAAGTCTACCGATAGATGATGAGTAGTCCCATAACCTTCCCCTAAAAGTCTTGATGGCAAGTTGTCCATATCAACAGTTTCTGCTTCTGAGTGCCCTCCAGGTTGCTGAGGCCTGGAGATTTGCCTGGATTGTGACATATTTCGCGCATTGGCTTATTTTATTCCCTGATTGGTTTTGAGGGCATCTAAATATAGACCAGACTAGCCTGTCTCACCTAGTACAGAAGAGGTAGGCAACACCATGTGAGGAGATCAGAATTAGGAGGAGCTAGAGTTGATCCTCAGGGGCAAGAGGATTAGGCTGGGCTCAGTGTCTGAGACCCTACAACAATCAAGTGTCAAACTATTCACCCACCCCAGCTTCAGAAAGAGATGCCAAATAGCACATGCATTCTCCTGTCAACTATTATTGGTCCAGGAATAGTACATGACTTAGGTTGGCCCGTTGCCTCTCCTCCTCTTTATTAGTTTTCTAATGTTATGTAACAAATTACCCCAAAACTTAGTGGTTTAAAAGAGCAATCGTCATCTATTTCTATGGGTGGGGAATTAAGGAGTAACCTGGTGGGAAAGTTCTAGCTCAGGGTTTCTCATGAGGTTGGTCAGATGTCAGTTGGGGATTCAGTTATCTGAAGGCTTGACTAGCATTGGAGAAGCTCTTTCCAAGGTGGCTCACTCATATGACTGGCAAGTTGGTGCAGCCTGTTGGTGGGAGGCCTCAGTTCCTTTCTGTGCAAGCCTCTCCACACAGCTGTTTGGGGGTCCTCACAACACAGCAGCTGGTTTCCCCAGAGTGAGCGATCTCAGAAAAGAAGGCAGAAGCTGCAATGTCTTTTAGGGATCAGCCTCGGAAGTCATACCAGAAATCCCACCAGGTTCATGTTGTTGTTGTTGTTGTTAGGTGCCATCAAGTCGGTTCCAACTCATAGCAAGCCCATGCACAACAGAACGAAACACTGCCTGGTCCTGCGCCATCTGTATGACTGTTTCTATGCTCAAGCCCATTGTTGCAGCCACTGTGCCAATCCATCTAGTTGAAGGTCTTCCTCTTTTTCACTGACCCTCTACTTTACCAAGCATGATGTTCTTCTTCTGGGGACTGATCCCTCCTGATAACATGTCCAAAGTATATGAGACGTAGTCTCGCCATCCTTGCTTCTAAGGAGCATTCTGGTTGTACTTCTTCCAAGATAGATTTGTTCGTTCTTTTGGCAGTCCATGGTATACTCATATTCTTCGCCAACACCACAATTCAAAGGTGTCAATTCTTCTTCGGTCTTCCTTATGCATATGAGGTGACTGAAAACACAATGGCTTGAGTCAGGCTGAAGGTGACATCTTCGCTTTTCAACACTTTAAAGAGGTCTTTTGCAGCAGATTTGTCCAGTGCAATACATCTTTTTGATTTCTTGACTGCTGCTTCCATGGGTGTTGATTGTGGATCCAAGTAAAATGAAATCCTTGACAACTTCAATCTTTTCTCCATTTATCATGATGTTGCTTATTGGTTCAGTTACCAGGATTTTTGTTTTCTTTATGCTGAGGTGTAATCCATGCGGAAGGCTGTGGTTTTTGATCTTCATCAGTAAATGTTTCGAGTCCTCTCCACTTGCAGCAAGCAAGGTTGTGTCATCTGCATAACGCAGGTTGTTAATGAGTCTTCCTCCAATCCTGATGCCGTGTTCTTCTTCATATAGTCCAGCTTCTCAGATTATTTGCTCAACATACAGATTGACTAAGTATGGTGAAAGGTTACAACACTGATACACACTTTTCCTGACTTTAAACCACGCAATATCCCCTTGCTCTGTTTGAACGACTGCCTCTTGGTCTATGTACAGATTCCTCATGGGCACGATTAAGCGTTTCAAAATTCCCATTCTCTACAGTGTTATCCATAATTTGTTATGATCCACACAGTCAAACACGTTTGCATAGTCAGTAAAACACAGGTAAACATCTTTCTGGTATTCTTTGCTTTCAGTCAGGATCCATCTGACATCAGCAATGATATCCCTGGTTGCATATCCACTTCTAAATCCGACTTGAATTTCTGGTAGCTCCCTGTCAATTTTTTCCCTGTCAATAAACTGCTGCAGCCACTTTTGAATGCTCTTCAGCAAAATTTTGCTTGCATGTGATATTAACTACATTGTTCGATAATTTCTGCATTTGTTTGGATCACCTTTCTTGGGAATAGGCATAAATATGGATCTCTTCAGGTTGGTTGGCCAGGTAGTTGTCTTCCAAATTTCTTGGCATAGACAAGTGAGCACTTCCACTGCTGCAACCGTTTGTTGAAGCATCCCAATTCATATTCTGTCAATTCCCAAAACCAAAAACCAAACCAACAGAGCCTTGTTTTTTTTTTTCCAATGCCTTCAGTGCAGCTTGGACTTCTTCCTTCAGTACTATAGGTTCCTGATTATATGCTACCTCTTGAAATGGCTGAACATGGACCAATTATTTTTGGTATACTCTGTGTATTCCTTCCATCTTCAATGAACCAAGTTCATAGTCGTTAGAAACAAGTTGCTGAGGCTAACGTACATTCAAAGGTAGGGAAATTAGAATCCAACTTTCCAGTGCAGGAGTGCCACTTCTTTCTTCATCTTCATAGCCATCCCATAGTAAAGGTATTACCAATATCTCTATCTGAAGATGAGAAAACTGAGGCCCAGAGAGGTTTTAAGCAAACCGCCCAAGGCCACACAAAGATTCTAAGTGATAGAGCTGGGGTACCAACATGGGTCTGTCTAATACTAAAACCCATACTCATAACCATTAGGCTCTATCATCTATACTTATCTGCAACTGGAAGCAAACTTGAAACTAAAAAGAGAATTGCCTCATAATTATAAGTGAATGATCACCCTAACATTAGTGAATTAACTTTAAAATATCAGTGTTAACTACTAATTAACCTTCAAATGATGCTGTAAATAAATTTTATTATAGTTACTTTCAAAAGTAAAAATATCATTAATAACATAATATGTTCAATGTTACATATCTTCCATATACTGTGATTAATAAAAAGGATTTTTCTTAATTTTCCAAACTTGCTATTTTGGTTTTTCAATTGTAGTCAGGGGTAAGACTGAGGGGATGAGCAGGACTCAGCGTATGAATATCTAACCAGGTCATGCTAAGGAGCATGGGTAAAGTCCTGAGGGCTGGGCCCAGAAACACACAGGAAAAATCTGATTGGGATGTGTTAATTTGGGGGCCCAAATTAGCATCCCTGAGTTCTTCCTGTTCCCTGGTCCAGCTGGCTACATGGAAATAGCCAGAGCACCCAAATCTAGATCAAAAGGAACAAGGCAACTCAGCTCATGTCCTGGTTAGCAAGATACATGAGAAACTCAGCTCCTCTTTCTGCTCCAGAGCCTTCTCCAAGAGTAGGGAGGAGGTTCTCCCACACAACCACACAACCCCATATCCCACTCACTTCATATGTCTCTGAGGTCTAGGAAGGTATGGGTGCCATTATGGAAGTCTTACCATGTACCAGACCCTCTACAGCAGAAACTGTCAGTGTGTGCAAATATCTTTGTGCTCCTCTAACACCTTCTAGCCTCCCTTGCAGCTAGTTTGGGGTCGTTAGACTAAGTTCTAGCCAGTGAACTGTCGGTAGAAATAATGAACACCACTTTAACTAACTGTTAAAATAGAGATTAGCAAATGTTTCCTGTAAATAACCAGATAGTAAATATTTTAGGCTTTGCAGACCATATGGACCTCTGTCACAACTACTAGACTCTGACATTGTATTTTGAAAGAACCGTTAGGCAATAAGTAAACAAATGAGTGTGCCTGTGTTTCCTAAAACTTCATTTACAAAAACTGGCTGGAGGCGGAATTTTGCTTGTGGGTGTAGTTTGCCGGCCCCTGCCCTAAAACATCCAACTAAATTCTCGTTCTTGGATGGCTTAATACACAGGATCCAGAAAAGAATCCTAAGGAGACACTAAGGGATGAAAGAGTCACCTGAGTCACTGTTGTAAGAGAGCCACTTGGTCCGTTTTGTACTCCAATGGAGACAAGAAATAACTTTTACTGTGTTAAGCCACTGAGATTTGGGGATTGTTTATCGTAGCAACTTGTATTTATTAACCTGACTAACAAAGTAAGTTTAATCGTTCCCTTTTGACAGATGAGGAAAATGAGGATGAGAAAAGGAAGTGAGCAGAGGGCGTTATGCTGAGTGAAAAAAGTCAATCACAAAAGGACAAATACTGTTGAGACCACTATTATAAAAACTCAAGAAAAGGTTTACACACAGAAAGAAACAATCTTTTGATGGTTACAAGGGAGAAAAGGAGTGGGAGGGGAAAACACTAACTAGACAATAGGTAAGTGGTAACTTTGGTGAAGGGTAAGACAGTACAGAATACTGGGGCAGTCAGCACAATTTGACCAAGGCAAGGTCATGGAAGCTCCATAGGCACATCCAAACTCCCCAAGGGACCAAGTTACTGGGCTGAGGGCTGGGGACCATGGTCTCAGGGGATGTCTAGCTCAATTGGCATAACACCGTTTATAAAGAAAATGTTCTACATCTGACTGTGGTGAGTAGCATCTGGGGTCTTAAAAGCCTGTGAGCAGCCATCTAAGATACTTAACCCACCTCGGCTGGTGCAAAGGAGAACGAAGAAAACCAAGACACAAGGGAAAGATTAGTCCAAAAGACTAATGGTCCACAACTACCACAACCTCCACTAGACTGAGCCCAGAACAACTAGATGGTGCCCGGCTACCACCACCAACCTCTCTGACAGATCACAATACAGGGTTCAGGACAGAGTGGGAAAAAATTGTAGAACAAAATTCAAATTCACACAAAAAAAGACCAGACTTGCTGGTCTTGCAGAGACTAAAGAAACCCTAAGAGTATGGCCCCCAGACACCCTTTTCACCCAGTACTGAAGTCACTTCCGAGGCTCACCCTTCAGCCAAAGATTAGACAGGTCTATAGGACAAATAATAACACACGTGAGGCATGTGCTTTGGTAATTCAATCATGTATACAAGACTAAATGGGCACACCAGCCCAAAAGCAAAGGTGAGAAGGCAAGAAGGGACAGGAAAACTGGATGAATAGAAACAGGGAATCTGGAGTGGAGAAGAGGAGTGTTGACACATCATGGGGTTGGTGACCTATGTCACAAAATAATTTGTGTATTAATTGTTTAATGAGAAACTAATTTGCTCTGTAAACTTTCACCTAGAGCACAATTTAAAAAAAAAAGAAAGAAAGGGAAATGATCCACCCAAGATTACAGAACAAAGAAAGAGTAAAGCCAGGACTAGGGTGGCCAACTTATCCTGGTTTGCTGGGGACGTTCCAGTTGTAGCTCTAAAAGTCCCATATTCAGGGTAAGCTCTCAGTTCCGGACAAACCAGGATGGTTGGTCACCCTAGCTAGGACTCGAACACAGGCCTGTCTGGCTCCAGAGCCCATACCCTCAGCCCATTAGGGAAACTGCTTCCTGCGAGGAGGTTGAGTGAGGTCCAGCTTGCCTTGGCCTGATCTCCACCAGGAGACCTCACACTTTGGAGTCCACTCCATGATTGCTGGTCCTGGGAGGCGAGAATGGAACTATGTCATCTCCCCAGACCCTGACCTTCTCCCCAAAAGCAGCGATTCTGTTGTTGTTAGGTGCCGTCGAGTCGGTTCCTACTCATAGTGACCCTGTGCACAACGGAACAAAACACTGCCTGGTCCTGAGCCATCCTTATAATCGTTGTTATGCTTGAGGTCATTGTTGCAGCCACTGTGTCAGTCCTCCTCTTTGAGGGTCTTCCTCTTTTCCGTTGACCCTGTACTCTGCCAAACATGATGTCCTTCTCCAGGGACTGATCCCTCCTGATAACATGTCCAAAGTATGTAAGATGCAGTCTCGCCATCCTTGCTTCTAAGGAGCGTTCTGGTTGTATTTCTTTTAAGACAGATTTGTTCGTTCTTTTGGCAGTCCATGGTACATTCAATATTCTTCCCCAACACCACAAGTCAAAGGCATCAATTCTTCTTCCATCTTCCTTATTCATTGTCCAGCTTTTGCATGCATATGATGCAATTGAAAATACCATGGCTTGGGTCAGGTGCACCTTAGTCTTCAAGTCAGCGAGTCTAGTATGATTTTAAATATACATTAGCTCAGGAGTGGAAGTCAGCACTGACGTCTATAAAATGGCACTAAATTCTGCTTTTATGAGCTCTTGCTTCATTCTGCTGAATGTTTTATCACCCTCACCGGAAGTTTACTGAGGGGAGTTATTAACCCAAAACTGCTGGGCCTGCCTATCCTGGGTTAAGGAGGGTGGAACACCCCGCCAATGACTTTGGAGGAGGCACTAGTGCTTGTACTAAAGACACCGCACCTCCAGACTTCCCTTGGGCTCTACTCCACCCAGGTCCTAGCCACTCGTCATCCTTCCATTCCCACCGGATACTTGGTGCCCAACACCAGGCTGGGCACTCACGTGGTCAGAGAAGGACTCTCTGTGAAGCTGACCTTTGAGCCGAAACCTGAAGTTTGAGGAGAAACTGGTCAGGCCAGAAATGAGAGGAAGAGTGTTGCGGAAAGTGGGAACAGCGTAGGCAAAGGCCGAGTCCCATGACACCTAATCCAGATAGAGAAGCTTCCCAGAGGAGGAGAAGAGAGGGCCCAGGACACATCCCTGAGCAACCACGCCCTGAGAGACAGACAGAGGAGGGTATGTCCAAAAAGGGGAGCAAGGTGCAGCAGTCAGAGAGGTGGGGGTTGGGGGGGAACCAGGCAGGAGGAAATCACAGCCGCTAAGGAAGGGGAGAATCTCAGGGAGGAGAGATGGTTCAGTGGCATCAGATACTATAGAAAAGCTGAGTAAGGAAGCAAAGACAAGGGCCCCTTGATTTTGGCAATGTGAAATGTACAAATATTTACGGAGTGCCTATTGTGTGCCAGGCGCTGTGCCAGCCTCTAGGGAAGCAAAGAAAAAATAAGGCATGGGGTTGCAAGAGGAGAGAGTAGCATGAGGTGGGGTGAGCAGGGTAGGCAGAGCCAGGTCATGCAAGGCCTTCTAGTCTCTAGCAAACAGTTTCATTTTTATCTAGGTCTGACGGGAATCAACATGGTCCGAACAGAGAAAGTCACAAATAATTACAGTGACATATGTTCAGGGCTATGGGATCCTAGAAGAAGGGCAAAGTAACTCTACCCGGGATTTGAGGGGGCTTCTGAGAGGAAGGCACATCTCAGTGGGTTTTGAAGGGTGAACAGGAGTTTACTAGGTAGGTGGGGAGACCATCACCAGCAAGGGCATCGAAGTATGATGTATTCAAGAATGCAAGAAGGTCTTTTCACATAACTGGAGCTTAACGGGTAAAGTGGGAAGAACTAGGCAGATGAGACTTAGGTGAAGAAGGGGGGTAAGCGACCACTACTGAGGAGTTTGGGTTTATTCTATACACAACAGGGAGACATGGACAAATTCTAACGGGGAGGATGAGGACAGCATCAAATTTTCACTTTAAAAAAGTTTCTGGCTTTGGGTCACACTTCCAGCTCGAACACTAACCTGCTGAGTGACCTTGGACAAGAACCTTCCATGCTCTGGGCCTCAGTTTCCCGCTTTTGAAGTGGGGAGATGAGACTATCCCCTCCAGTTTTTACAATCTGAGGGCTCTGTGGTTACTGTAAGAGTGGGCCGTTCTGAGAATACCTTCTGTCTGGTAAATCACTCCTATGTCTGCTACAAACAAGTTCATCAAGCAGGTTTTGTAATTTGCCTTGAGTTTTTGGGAAGGGCTAAAAGGCTTGGGGTCAGGCGTGCCACCAGCATGTCTAAGAGGCTTTTTCCCATTTCCCTGGCAAGGGTGAGAAGCGAAGACTCCATCGTGGCCCAGGGGAAAGGCTGGCGTTTGGTGAGATGACTGTATTTAACACCCGCCACTTGACATCTGTTTCCAATTCATCTGCCTGTGTTAAAACAGATGCTGCCCAGAGCAAGTGATTCAAACTGAGTTTTGGAGAGGCAGAAGGAGACAGCCACAAAGGGTTAACACACCCCCTGATTCACCCACCCCTCTCCCCTCCCCTACTCACACCTCCAGGGGCTCCCATGCACCCCCAGGACCACCTGGCTTACAGGTGCGCAGTACCTCCTCCATTGCCCACTTAGCAATTTACACTTCAGCAATGCCAGGTGTGAGACATTTAAGGCACTAAAAGAAGGCCCAGGTGGCTGCATATATAGAGCAGAGCAGAGAGTGGCAGGAGATGGGCTGGGCAAAGTAGGCAGGGCCAGGTCACGCAAGTCCGTGTGGGTTGTAGGAAGGAGTCCTGCTTTTATCCCAGGTCTGACTGGAACTGGTTAAGAGCTGGGCTGCTAACCAAAAGGTCAGCAGTTCAAACCTACCCAGAAGCACCTCAGAAGAAAGACTTGGAGATTTGCATCCAAAAAGTCACAGTCGTGAAAACCCTGTGGCGCGCAAAACACACAGGGTCACCACGAGTCAGAATTGACTCAACGGCAACTAGTTTTTACTGGTGGGGAATTGACATAGTCCAGTTTGCACATTTAAGAGATCTCTCTGGCTGTTATACGGAGAATGGGATGGACAGAGGCAAGGGTGGCAGGGAACATGGTTTAGAACTGCACTGTCTGATACAACAGCTTCTGAAAGATCACACATGGCTGCTGAGCCCTGGAAACGTGGCTAGTGCCAACTGAGCAACTGAATTGTTTTATTTAAATTTAAAAACTAATACTTGACACTGAACTGTACACATAGAAATCGTTGAATTAGTGTAAGTTTTGGTGTTTAGCTTCTCAAAAACAGTAACAGAAATAAAATATTAAAGAACTGGAGTCAGCTATTAAAAACTAAGTGTGTTAGGAAAAACTTAGATATGGGATTCTGTTCTTTCAACTCTTAATTTTATGAAATCTAACTACAGATCAAGTATTTCTGAAGAAAATTTAGCATCCAGACTGAAATGTGCAGTGTGTTAAATATATGCTGGATTTTGAAGACTTAGCACCACACACACACACACAAAAAAGGTAAACTATCTCAATTTTTTTATATTGATTATGTTGAAATGATCACATTTTGGTTATATCGAGTTCAATAAAATGTATTAAGATGATATTCGGTTCTTTCTTTTTACTTTTTTTAATGTGGCTACAAGATAATTTTAAATTGCTGTAGAGCTGTCATTATATTTCTACAGGAGAGCACTGATTTAGAAGGGATGGTGGTTACCACCACGGGGTGCTGCAGGCCCAGGAAGAGTTTTGTTCCTTTGTGTATTGGTTCACCTTGAGTTGGGAGCCAGCTTAATGACAGCTAATAACAGGTGGTGGTAAAAGTGGGAAGGAGAAGACCTATCTAAGATGTGCTTTGGAGGAAGCTTTGGCAGATCTTTCTGATAAATTAGATGTCAGGAGGCTGCACAGGAAAGGAAAATATCAAAGATGGCTACAGTTCTGGCTCAAGATTTGGAGGGATGATGGTGTCATTTCTTTGAATGGGCAAGGCATAGGGAAGGGAAAATATTGGGGACAGAAGGTGCCAAAAGTTCTTCTAGGACATGGTGAGTTTGGAAACACTGGTGGCCTAGTGGTTAAGAGCTACAGCTGCTAACCAAAAAGGTCAGCAGTTCGAATCCACCAGCTGCTCCTTGGAAACCCTAGGAGGCAGTCCTACTCTGTCCTATAGGGTTGCTATGACTCGGAATCGACTCAACAGCAATGGGTAAATGGGTAATGAGAGGTCCAAGTGGAGATGTCAAATAGACAGATATACAAGCCTCATATTCAGACACGAAGTCTGGAAAGGAGAGCTAAATCTGGAAGCAACCCCTTGGGAAAACTAGAATCTCACTACACGGAGACAGACAGACAAATGGACAGAGGTAGTAATGTACTCCCCTGCTCCTTCGGTTCCAGCAAACTCTACTGCATATGTAAATATTCTCTCCAGCTTTCTATCCTCTCTGTCTGTCACCAGCTCTCTCCTCTTCACCACTCCCCAGCTAAGCCACTTCCTTGGCTCACCCACCCCCCAAACTTGCCAAGCAGAACACTGAGGCGAAGGCCCCCATTGCACAGTCTTCGGCAGTGAGCTGCGGGGTCAGGATGTTTGCACAAATGCCTCACAGCATCATTTATCTTGAGGGATGTCAACTCGAAAAATGTTAGTTCGTGTCACTGTCAGTGTAAATGCCAAAAATTAGCTTTCTTTCATCAGAAAACGGAATAATTAACTTTGCAACTGTTTCCAAAACTGCTAATTAATGGGTTTTACCCACTTGATTTGTCAGGCTCCATTGTGAGCTGAGCAGCAGCCTGAGCCCCTGGAGGATTCCCGTCCTCCCCTTCTCTCTGTCCCCAGCAGTCAGAGTTGGAAGAAGTTACAGGTAAACAAGTGGAGAAAAGCAAAGCCAGAGGAAATGCTGCCATTTTGGAGTTGAGTTTTCCTTTTCCTTTCAAAACTCATCTCTTAGCACTTTTCTCTCCCATATTGCTGTCCTCTTAGGGACCTTAAAATTGTGGTGCTCAGCCTTAGTTGATGGGTGTGCCATCCATCTGTCACCCAAACTTGAAACTTGGAACTCAACCCAGATGCCTGCCTTCCTCACCCGGCTGGAATAGCATGGTGGCTAAATACTCAGGCCCTAGAGGCAGACAGACAAGGTTTGAATGCCAGCTCTTGTTCTTACAGGCTGTGCAACCTTAGACATGACACTTCCTCTCTCACTACCTCAGTTTCTTCACACATATAATGGGATTCAAAATAGACCTATGCTGTTGGGTTGCTGAAAGCTTAAAGGAGATAACAAACATAAATCCTTGGGCATGGTATTTCAGATATAGCAAGCCTTCAACAAACCTAGTTATTATTACTCCTTTTATCCCCACCACCTCTATCCATAGTGCCCTGGCCCTGGCTTAGGGATGCACTTCTCTCGCCCAGATTGTTGACTCTTCACTGTGAGTCAAGCCATTCATACCTCACTGTGCTTGCCAGAGAAGTTTACCCAATATACAGATCTGAGCGTGTGATAGATTAGATTGCTGGTCCCAATCCTTATCCCACTGTGTTAGGATTACATATCCACAATCTCTGCCTTGTGACTTTCCTGGGCCTCCCACTGTAAGTGTATGGCCCTACACCACTCATGTTGGGCTTGGCCATGTGACTTGCTTTGGCCAGTGGAATTTTAGCAGGAGGATGGACACATGCAGAGGCTTTAAATGTGCTAGCTTCGCTTGGCCTCTTATGCTCCAGGGAAATGCCAGGAAGATCATGGCCCAGATGGCTGCTGACTCTTCAGCCTGGGTCCCAGAATGAAGACACATGGAGCAGACCTGAGCCCAACTGGAAGTCTGGAGACCAGCCTGGGTCAGTCAAGCCCAGTCATGGTTAACCCAACCTCAGCTGACCTGTGAGCATAAAAGTAAATGTATGGGGTTGTTTGTTACACAGCAAAAACTGACTGATGCATGTCACTCCCTCTTCCTGGCTTCTGCTGTTCATACTTACTGACCACCCCACCCAAACACATGGGCTTTACATCAGAGCCTGGGTTTGTGTTTTAAAATAACCCTGGTTGGTGGAGGGTGGATTGCAGACAGGCAGGCCCTGATAGGAAGATGGCAGGAGGCTGGGACATTCAGACAAGGAGATCAGAGGAGGCACAAATGAGGGAGGGTCTGGTTAGCATGTGTGAATTCCTGACTTATTTCAGCACGTTATAGGCCGGCAGAGCTGAGGCGGGAGCCCCTGGTACTGCTACCCACAACCCTGCTGCTGTACAGAGCCACCTTAGAGTGCATTAAATGTGTACTTCCCAAACAGATGAATGCTCTTAGCTTAAAAGAGCTGTTTATAGCCCACCCTGTTCCTGCCAGAGGGCTGCAGTCTGCCATTGTGGCGTATTTGAAGGCAAGCTACAGTAACCCAATCCAGTTTGCTGATGAAAATCCATTCATTTGTTCACTCAACATATATTTGTTGAGCATCTTCTATATTCCAGGCACTCTTTAGATTTTGGGCATACAGCAGTGGACAACAATCATAGTCCCTGCCTACCTGGAACTTAGTTTCTTGTCAAGGAGACCAGCAATAAAGTAAATAGGTAAATGATATAAAGTGTGTTAAAGATCAGTAATATGAAAAAGAAGAGAAAAAAAAAAAGAGCTTATCTTATCGAGTTTTCACCATGATCAAGGTATTATTTTAAGTGCTTTGTGTGAATTACTTTATTTAAGCCTCATCACAACCCTGAGAAATAGTTACTATTGTCATCATCCCCTTTTTACAATGAAGAAACAGAAGCACAGAGAATCAAGTCCTGAAACAAGTCAGAGGTTAACACATGCTAAGCAGACCCTCCCCAGTTCATGCCTTCTCCAGTTTCTCTCGAACCATTGCCCAGAGTAACTTGCCAGAGTCACAGAGCCAGGGACCAGCAAAACTTGGATTTGAGCTCCAGTAGGTAGGAGTCCCTCGGTGGCACAATTGGTTAAACACTTAACTATTAACCGAAAGGTTGATGGTTTGAACCCACTCAGAGGCTCCCCGGAAGAAAGGCCTGGCAATCTGCTTCTGAAAGATCACAGCCTTAAAAACCCTATGGAGCACGGTTCTACGCTGCACACTTGGAGTCACCATGAGTCACGATTGCAGCTCATTTGTTTTGTTTGTTTTTTTTTTTTGGTCTGACTCCAGCACCCACATGCCTAACCATTTATGTTACACTGTTTCTCATTTATTTGTTGTTCCACTAATGTTTATCAAATGCCTACTCTGTGCCAGGTGCTAGGGATGTGGGTTGGTAAAGAAAACAGGCAAAACTCCCTACCCTTCATGGAACTCCCAGTCTAGTGTCCTGTAATTTTTCAACCTAAAGAAACTATTTTAGTTTCAACATGCAGGCAAGCTTCCCCTTGAGAATGGGAACTAGACAAAGGTGCCCTTTATCATCACTCTTATTCAACATTGTGCTGGCAGTCCTAGCCAGACCAGTTAGTCTAGAAAAAGAAATAAAGAGCATCCAAATTGGTAAGGAAGAAGTAAAAGTATCCCTATTTGCAGATGATATGATCTTATACACAGAAAACCCCAAAGAATCCACAAGAAAACTACTAGAACTAATAGAAGATTTCAGCAAAGTATCAGGATACAAGATAAACATACAAAAATCAGCTGGATTTCTCTACACCAACAAAGAGAACTTCGAAGAGGAAATCGCCAAATCAATGCCATCTACAACAGCCCCCAGAAGATAAAATACTTAGGAATAAATCTAACCAGAGACGTAAAAGACCTATAAAAGAAAACTACAAGACACTATTGCAAGAAACTAAAAAGAGACCTACACAAGTGCAAAAATATACGTTGCTCATGGATAGGAAGACTCAACATTGTGAAAATGTCAATTCTACCCAAACTGATCTACAGATACAATGCAATTCCGATCCAAATTCCAATGACATTTTTTAATGAGATGGAAAAACAAATCAGCAACTTCATATGGAAAGAGAAGAGGTTCCAGATAAGTAAAGCATTACTGAAGAAGAACAAAGTGGGAGGCCTCACAGTACCTGATTTTAGAACCTACTATACCACCATGGAAACCCTGGTGGCGTAGTGTTTAAGTGCTACAGCTGCTAACCAAAGGGTCAGCAGTTCAAATCTGCCAGGTGCTCCTTTGAAACTCTATGGGGCAGTTCTACTCTGTCCTATAGGGTCACTATGAGTCAGAATTGACTCGACGGTACTGGGTTTGGGGTTTTTTTGGTTTTGTACCACAATGGTAGTCAAAACAGCATGGTACTGGTCCAGCAACAGATACATAGACCAATGGAACAGGATTGAGAATCCAGATGTAAATTCATCCACTTATAAACAGCTGATATTCAACAAGGGCCCAAAATCCATTAACTGGGGAAAAGAGTCTCTTTAACAAATGGTGCTGGCATAACTGGATATCCATCTGCAAAAAAAATGAAACAAGACCCATACCTTACATCACACATAAAAACTAACTCAAAATGGATCAAAGACCTAAATATAAAATCTAAAACGATAAAGATCATGGAAGAAAAAATAGGGACAAAGCTAGGATCCCTAATACATGGCATAAATGGAATATAAAACACTACTAACAATGTACAAACACCAGGAGAGAAACTAGATAACTGGAAGCTCCTAAAAATCAAACACTTATGCTCATCAAAAGACTTCACCAAAAAAAGTAAAAAGACATCCTACAGACTGGGAAAAAAATTTTAGCTATGACAAATTCAATCAGGGTTTAATCTCTAAAATTGACAAGATACTGCAAAACCTCAACAACAAAAAGACAAATAACCAAATTTTAAAAAGGGCAAAGGATATGAACAGGCACTTCACCAAAGAAGACATTCAGGCAGCTAACAGATACATGAGGAAATGCTCACAGTCATTAGCCATTAGAGAAATACAAATCAAAACTACAATGGGATACCTTCTCACCCCAACTAGGCTAGTATTATTCCAAAAAACACAAAATAATAAATGTTGGAGAGGTTGTGGAGAGGCTGGAATACTTATACATTGCTGGTGGGAATGTAAAATGGTACAACCACTTTGGAAATCGATTTGGCGATTCCTTAAAAAGCTAGAAATAGAAGTACCATATGATCCGGCAATCCCAGTCTTTAGAATGTATCCTAGAATAATAAGAGCCATCACACAAATAGATGTATGCACACCCATATTCACTGCAGCAGTGTTCACAATAGCAAAAAGATGGAAACAACCTAGGTGCCCATCAACAGATGAATGGATAAACAAATTATGGTATATTCGCACAATGGAATACTAGGCAACGATAAAGAACAATGATGAATCCGAGAAACATCTCATAACATGGAAGAATCTGGAAGGCATTATGCTGAGTGAAATTATCCAGTCACAAAAGGACAAATATTGCATGAGACCACTACTATAAAAATAGAGGAAAAAATTCTTCAATGGTCATGAGGGTGGGGAGGGAGAAAGAGGGGAGTTCACTAACTAGATAGTAGACAAGAATTATCTTAGGTGAAGGGAAGAACAACACACAATACAGAGGAAGTCAGCACAACTGGACTAAACCAGAAGCTAAGAAGTTTCCTGAACACAACCAAACACTTTGAGGGACAGAATAACGGGGACAGGGGCCTGGGGACCATGGTTTCAGGGGACACCTAGGTCAACTGGCATAACAAAGTTTATCAAGAAAATGTACTGCATCCCACTTTGGTGAGTGGCATCTAGGGTCTTAAAAACTGTCAGTCAGCCATCTAAGATGCATCAATTGGTCCCAACCTACCTGGCGTAAAGGAGAATGAAGAACACCAAAAACACAAGGAAAATATCAGCCCAAGGGACAAAAAGGTCCACATAAACCAGAGACTCCATCAGCCTGAGATCAGAAGACCTAGATGGTACCTGGCTACCTCCAATGACCACCCTGACAGGGAACACAAGAGAGAATCCCAGACAGCACCGGAGAAAAGTGGGGTGGAGAGCTCAAATTCACGTAAAAAGACCAGACTTAATGTCTGACTGAGACTGGAGGAACCCTAGAAGACATGGCCCCAACTCTGTTAACCCAGAACTAAAACCATTCCCGAAGCCAACTCTTCAAAGATTAGACTAGACTATAAGACATAAAATGATACTTGTGAAGAGTGTGCTTCTTAGTTCAAGTAGATAAAAACAAAAAGAATGGGCAGCTCCTGTCCAGAGGTGAGATGAGAAGGCAGAAAGGAATAGGGGCTGGTTGAATGGACACAAGAAATCTGGGGTGGAAAGGAGGAGCATGTTGTCACATTATAGGGATAGCAACTAGGGTCACAGAACAACGGGTGTAAAAATTTTTGAATGAGAAACTAACTTGAGCTGTAAACTTTCACCTAAAACACAACTTAAAAAAAAAAATGCATGCAAGCTTTGTGTTTTAGCGTTCATTATTGTTTTTATTCTGAATTTCATCTGGATTGGAGTATTTCCATCTCCTGAGCACTTTAAGCCTCTAGAAGTCTCAAACCCACACTCTTCAAAAGGTACAATCCCCAAAAAGGCGAAGCACTAGTCCAGCTTCACTGCCACCTCACGGTCTCTCTGCTGCCACACTGACCACCGACACAACACCCAAAGGGGAACATCTTCCTGCTCAGCTTGGCCATAATGTCTAAACTCCTTAGTTTAGACTTCTGCTTCATGATCTCCTGCTTCTCCCACCATCACCACTCCCCCCCCCACCATGCTCTGAACCCCAACCCTACCTTTGCACACACCCTGTCTAGATGAGCTCTTTCCCATAGTTTAGACTTCTGCTTCATGATCTCCTGCTTCTCCCACCATCACCACTTCCCCCCCCCACCATGCTCTGAACCCCAACCCTACTTTTGCACACACCCTGCCTAGAAGAGCTCTTTCCCATGTGATTACTCAACTCTAATCAAGACCCAGCTCAAGCATCACCACCTCTGGGAAGCATTCTCAGATTCACTCCCCAGCAAATATTCAGAAAGGAAGGAGAGAGGCATGCGGGGTTGGGGGGGGCGGGATGGAGGGGGAAGAAGGGAGGAAAGCCATTGCCATCCCACTAGATTGTTGTTATGTTGTTAGGTACAATCAAGTCAATTTCAACTCATAATGACCATTTGTGACAGAGTAGAACTGCCCCATATGGTTTTCTAGGCTGTAATCTTTATAGGAACAGATCGTCAGGTCTTTCTCCTGAAGAACCACAGAGGGTGGATTCAAACCCCCAACCTTTTGGTTAGCAGCCAAGCACTTAACCATTGGACTACCAGGACACAATTGCTGTTGTTAGGTGCCATCGCATCAGCTCCTACTCTAGCAACCCTAAGTACAACAGAATGAAACACTGCCTGGTCCTGTACCATTCTCACAATCATTACTATGTGTGAGCCCATTGTTGCAGCACTGTATCAATCCATCTCGTTGAGTCTTCTGCTTTTTCACTCACCCGCTACCTTACCAAGCATGATGTCCTTCTCTAGTGACTGGACCCTCCTGATACCATGTCCAAAGTAGTCCTTCTCTAGGGACTGGACCCTCCTGATACCATGTCCAAAGTACATGAGACCAAGTCTCGCCATTCTCACTTCCAAAGAGCACTCTGGCTGTACTTCTTCCAAGACAGACTTGTTCGTTCTTCTGGCAGTCCGTGATATAGTCAATATTCTTTGCCAACATCATAATTCAAAGGTATCATACGATTCTTCTTCAGTCTTCCTTATTTATTTGCTCAGCATACAGATTGAATAAGTATGGCAAAAGGATACAACACCGACACATACCGTTCCTGATTTTAAACCACAAAGTATCCCCTTGTTCTGTTCGAAAAACTGCCTCTTGGTCTATGTACAGGTTCCACATGAGCACAATTAAGTGTTCTGGAATTCCCATTCTTCAAAATATTATCCATAATTTGTTATGCTCTACACAGTCGAATGCCTTAGCATAGTCAACAAAACACAGGTAAACTTCTTTCTGGTATTCTCTGCTTTCAGCCAAGATCCACCTGACATCAGCAATGGTATCTCTCATTCTGAGATCTCTTCTGAATCTAAATCCGGCTTGACTTTCTGGCAGTTCCCTGTTGATGCACTGCTACAACCATTTTTGGATTCTCTTCAGCAAAATTTTACTTGGGTGTAATATTAATATTATTCAATAATTTCTGCATTCTGTTGGATCACCTTTGGAATGGGCACAAATATGGATCTCTTCCAATTGGCTGGCCAGGCAGCTGTCTTCCAAATTTCTTAGCATAGACAAGTGAGCACCTCCAGTGCTGCATCTTTTCGTTGAAACATTTCTGTTGGTATTCCGTCAATTCCTGGAGCCTTGTTTTTCACCAATACCTTCAGTGCAGCTTAGACTTCTTCCTTCAGTACCATCAGGTCTTGAGAATACACTACCTCCTGAAATGGTTTAATGTTGACCAGCTCTTTTTGGTACAGTGGCTCCGTGTATTCCTTCCATCTTCTTTTGATGTTTCCTATGTCGTTCAATATTTTGCCCATAAAATCCTTCAAAATTGCAACTTAAGGCTTAAATTCTTTCTTCAGTTCTTTCAGCTGGAGAAATGCCAAGTGTGTTCTTCCCTTTTGGTTTTCTAACTCCAGGTCTTGCACATTTCATTATAATATTTTACTTTGTCTTCTCTAGCCACCCTTTGAAATCTTCTGTTCGGCTCTTTTACTTCATCATTTTTTCCATTCACTTCAGCTACTCTACACTCAACAGCTACTTTCAGAGGCTCTTCTGACATCCATTGGTCTTCTCTTTCCTTTCTGCCTTTATAATGACCTTTTGCTTTCTTATGTATGATGTCCTTGATGTCATCCCACAACTCTTCTGGTCTTCTGTCATTAGTTTTCAATACATCAAATCTATTCTTGAGATGGTCTCCAAACTCAGGTGGGACAT
Source organism: Loxodonta africana (assembly GCF_030014295.1). Lineage (NCBI taxonomy): Eukaryota > Metazoa > Chordata > Mammalia > Proboscidea > Elephantidae > Loxodonta > Loxodonta africana. The sequence goes on from NC_087365.1 coordinate 40,190,127, forward strand.
ACTCAAGGTTGTATTTTGGTTCTCCCTAACTTGTTTTAATTTTCTTCAGCTTAAACTTAAACTTAAACTTGCATGTTAGTAATTGATGATCTGTTCCACAGTCGGCCCCTGGCCTTGTTCTGACTGATGATATTGAGCTTTTCCATCATCTTTTTCCACAGGTGCAGTCGATTTGATTCCTTGCTTTCCACCCAATAAGGTCCAGACAATATTCTGCTGTAATTCATAAGGCTTTTATTGGTAAATTTTTTCAGAAATAGACTGCGAGGCTTTTCTTCCTAGTCCATCTTAGTCTGGAAGTTCCACTGAAACCTGTCCACCATGGGCGACCCTGCTGGCATTTGAAACACTGGTGGCATAGCTTCCAGCATCACAGTAACACACAAGCCATAACAGTATGACAAACTGACAGACACGTGGTGGCCAGGCCACAATAGAAAGGGCTAACTATGGAGGTAATAAATGCCCAGACCTTAGGAAATGACATCTAGGAAAAATATATGCAGAAATGATTTAAACACAGAATGTGTAATTGGACCAGATAATATCTACAATCTTTCCTTGAATTCTGGGTATTCTAGTTATCTCTGGATGCAGAACAAACTATTCCAATAGCTTAATGGCTTAAAACAGCAACTATTTTGTCTCATGATTTTTGTGGAAGGGATCACCCAGGCCATTTCTTCAGCTCTATGTGGCACTGACTGAGATCACCTGGTAATATTCAGCCAGCAACTGGGCTGGTCTAGAGGGTCCAAGATGGCTTCACCCACATGTATGGACCTCGGAAGGAATTAGAAGGTTGAGTTCAGCTGGGTGCCTCCTTCCTCCATGTAGTCCCAGGGCCTGTCCACAAGGTGTCTCCAGCAGCATGGCCAGACTTCTGACATGGCAGCTCAGGCTCCAGGAAACCAAAGTTGAAGCTGCAAGTTCTTTTAAAAACTAGGCCAAGAACTAGGAAGACATCACTTCCATCCTCTATTGATCAAGACAGTCACAGGCCAGCCCAGATTCAAAAGGAGAGGGAATAGCCAGACCTGCCTCTTAATGAGAGGAGTATCAAAAAAAAATTAAGAGATAACCTACAAAATGGGAGGAAAAAAATTGGTAACTTCATGTATGATAAGGGTTGAATATCCAGAATACACAAAGAACTCCTAGAATTTAACAACAAAAAGACAAACAACCCAATTAAAAAAAAAGCAAAGGACTTAAATGGATATTTCACCAAAGATAGACAAATGGCCAATAAACACATGAAAAGATGCTCAATGTCATTAATCATTGGGAAATGAAAATCAAAACCACAACAAGATGCCACTTCACACCCCCTAAAAAAAAGGGTAGTTATTATCAGAAAAACAGAATATAACAAATGTTGGTGAGGACATGAAGAAATCAGAACACTTTTCCATTGTTGGTGGGATTGTAAAATGGTGCGTCCACTGTGGAAAACAATTTGCAATTCTTCAAAAAGTTAAACATAGAGCTACCATAACCCAAAAAAACCCAGTGCCGTTGAGTCGACCATATGCCCCAGCAATTCCACTGGTAAGAATTGAAAGTAGGGACTCAAACAGAGTCTTGAACACCAATTGTTTGTTCCAGTATTATCCACAGTAGCCAAAAGGTGGAAGCAACCTAAGTATCTATCGATAGATGACTGGATAAATAAAATGTGGTATATATTTGAAGTCCCTGGGTGGAGCAAATGCTTAACATGCTCGCTGCTAACTGAAAGGGTTTTTTGTCCACCCACAGGTGCCTCAGGAGAAAGGCCTGGTGATCTGCTTCCAAAAAATCAGCCACCGAAAACCTAAAGTAACAGTTCCACTCTGACACATAAGGGGTTTCCATGATGGAATATTATTCAGCCATAAAGAGAAATGAAGTTCTGATATATGGTACAAGGATGAACCTTAAAAACATTATGTTTAGTGAAATAAGCCAGACACAAAAGGACAAATATTGTATGATTTCACTTATATGAAATACCTAAAATAGACAAATACCTAAAGACCAAAGTTTACTAGGGGTTACCAGAGGCGCATGGGAAGAGGAAATGAGAGGGTATTGCTTAAGGGGTACTTGGTTTCTGTTAAGCACAACAAAAACATTTGGAAACAATGGTGATGTTGCACAACACAGTGGAGTAATTAATGTCACTGAATTGTACGCATAAAAATTATTGAATTAGATAATGTCTTATTAAATACATTTCACCACGAGAAAAAAAATTTTTTAATTTTTGGTCATTTGTAAATTCTTGATACACAGCTGGTGACTATACCACCATAAAAACTCACTAGGACTGGAAACAGTCCAGAGAATCAAACTGAAACCAAACCCACTGCCATCTAGTCAATTCCAACTCATAGCGACCCTATAGGACTCAATAGAACTGCCCCGTAGGGTTTACAAGGCAGACTGCCACATCTTTCTCCCGCTGAGCAGTTAGCAGCCGAACGCTTAACTACTGCACTACTAGGGCTCCTTAGTCCAGAGAAAGCAGCTCCCAAATCCTTAACCCTCAGCAACTGTGAGAGATAATAAATGTTTATTGTTATTTTAAGCCACTTCGGAGATAATTTCTTACACAGCAATAATTAATGAATACACACACTTTCTTCCTCCAAAGTTATCCCTCTGTCCCCATCCACAATACAGTCCTGGGTAGAGAAATCCAGGAATAAACCTGAGAGGTATTTCAGGATAGAAACCTGAAGTTAAAGAACTTAAGTTACCAGAGCAGATCTTCAAAATTCAGCTATCTCAGGGACATTTCTCACTCGTGTATTGATTTAACTAATGTTCAGCAAAGTGCTGGGGATAGAAAAGGTGAGCCAAACAAATGTGGTTCCCTCAAAATACAGGCCTCTGAGAGTATCCCCTTCTGGACCTTGCCTTGCTCTGTAACCTGGAAAGTTCACCCCCAAGGCAGCTACCACCACATGAAAATGGGCCTCAGGCATCTTTGCATTATTCACAACCTTTCCTAAATCCTAAATCTTTCTCCTCATCTGTCTTTCCCTGTCCTCCTCACTCTACTCCTTGGCTTCTGACCTCTGGGTTCATTTTCTGTTAACAGCTCTCAGCTCCATTGTTAGATCTCTCTCTCTCTGACTTTTGGTGTGCCTCTTGAGCCACATCCCGCTTCACTCCCCAAACCCAAAACCTGACCCAGGCTTTGCACCCATCTCTTTGGCATCAACAAGGTGAGTCAGACCCGGAAGTCCACGCTATCATTACGGAAGTTCTTCCGGACTCTTTCTTCCTTGGGCCTCTAGGGGCCAAGTCCTCCCACTGCTGAACACTGGAAGCGTTATCCCTGGACAGGGCTGGGCTGGTTCTTTGCTTCCCCTTGGGCCCATAAGCCATTGTCTCCGGCCAGCGAGGCGCATCTCGGAAGCACCATCTCCTCGGGCTCTTTTTCCTGCTCCGTCTGGATTGGGCTCATTTACTAAAAATTAGCTGGGAATGAAAAAAGCCCCTAGTTTATTAGCGTGCTATTATTCCCCTCCCACCATCCCCCTGCAGCATGATGGATTGCCTGGTGAGGGGACGCCGCCCCAGCCAGGGAGCCAGCGAGCTCTGTGCGGTCCCCCTCTCTCCCCGGCGCAGACAGATGGGGAGGCCGAGTCCTGACCATGATTGATTAGCTCCGCAAAGCCTGTTGAGCGGAGTTCCATCAAGATTGATGCTTTCTCCTCATAACAGCATTTCCAAAAAGTTTCTATTACATTTTGATTATGTTTATAGAATCTCGCTGGTCCGAGAGAAGATGCAATCTCGTTCCCAGTGTGTGCCTGCATGGGCCACCCAGTACCTTGCACAGTCCTGCCTGCTTGGCCTCTGTTGAGCACCCCTCACTTTCTGGACAGCAGGAAGGACCTCAGCTGCCACCCAAGATCAAGTTGGAGGAAGCCAATGTCCACTTTCCTGGAGACCAAAGCCCAGTCTCTTGGTAACTAACTCTGGACCTGGATCTGAAGGTGAAGTCAAAGAAAATCAGAGAGCAAAGATGTTTCCTAATACCTGGAGGATACTGGGGAAGGGACCGGGCAGCTCTCATTTTCTACCTGGCTCCCATGGACACAGTATACGACCTTGACAAATGTTTGATGAACTCCGTATTTATATACTTATACGAGTGTGTGTGTGTGCGCGCGCGCTCACGTGTGTGTGTACCGCCTTGTCCCACAGGGATTTGAGTGATTTATTGTAAATGGTGAAAAATGAATAAAGAATAAGAATTAAGACCAGAGAAATGCAAGTAAGGCTAGAATGTCAAACCAAAAGGAAAAAAAAAAAAATATTATATGCAACATGTAAAATCCCATACAGTCTTTATGTTGGGTCTTTAGTTTGGCGTGAGTTTCCTGATAGTAGAAGTGAAAAGGGAAATAAAAACAGTTACTTAGTTCATGCCATCATTAATAAAAGAAAAATAATTTTTAAAAACCGGTTGTTCAAGGGAATCTTCAGGTTTCTTCAAACTTGGTTCTAAAGGAAGTTTTGTTCTAGAGAGTCCTTAGAGACTGTGAGAAATGTGATAAACCAGGGTTTCTCAACCCCAGGACTATTGATATTTAGGGCTAGATGATTCTTTGTTGTGGAGGCTATCCTGTGCATTGTAGGATATTTAGCATCATCCCTGGCCTCTACCCATGAGGTGCCAGTAGCAGCCCACCCCCCAAGTTGTGACAACCAAAAATATCTCCAGATACTATCAAATGTCCCCTGGGGTAGGGTTGCTAGATTTAGCAAATAAAAATACAGTATGCCCAGTTAAATCTGAATTTTCAGATAAACAACAAGTAATATTTTAGTATAAGTGCATCCCATGCAATATTTGGGTCATGCTTATACCAAATAATTATTCATTGTTGATCTGAAATTCAAGTTTAAATGGGCAGCCTGTCCTTTATCTGGCAACCCCACCAGTGGGCAGCATCCTCTCGTTGAAGCAGCATCCCCAAGAGCCTTTCAGACATGATGCACTGCAAGGTACCCACTCCTCAGGCCAGATTTTTTAAGTGGCATAATAGTAAAGATGCATTCCGTTTTTAGTGCTTATTTTTATTTATGTGGCCAGGAGTTTATCTTCTGTTTTGTGTCTTTTTTAACTAAAATTTTATTGTGGACTGTCATGCAAATAGATCATGCAAGTTTTTTCAAAACAAAGTAAAAATGATAATAAAAATAGAAAACTACAGTTGAGAACCACTGTGTTAAGTAATGCTCTCAAAACAGTCCTTCAGATGATACAGCCAGGTTTCCATAAGGCCATTTCTCAAAGCATCCATAGAAGGAATCAAGGACATAACCTTACAATACAACTATATGGGAGAAATTCTGCAAAGTTCTAAACAGTATCATCCTCCCACACCATTTTCTGACAGTTCTACTTGATCTAAGATTAAAACATAGAAAAACTTCACTGCAACCTCCCCCTTGCTTACTTGCCCAGAATGTCTCTGCAAAGAAACAGTGGGGTAAGTCTCACCTCCGGGTCTTAGAGGACTCCACGCTGACGGCCTGAGATTTCTAAGTGGACTCAAGTGATTTTTAGAAACACTTAATTGCGCTCCTGTACATAGATCAAGAGGCAGTGGTTTAAACAGAACGAGGGGATACTGTATAGTTTAAAATCAGGAAAGGTGTGCATCAGGGTTGTATCCTTTCACCATACTTATTCAATCTGTATGCTGAATGATAATCCAAGAAGCTGGACTATATGAAGAAGAATGCAGCATCAGGATTGGAGGAAGACTCATTAACACGCAGATGACACAACCTTACTTAATGAAAGTGAAGAGGACTTGAAGTACTTACTGATGAAGATCAAAGACTACAGCCTTCAGTGTGGATTACACCTGAACATAAAGAAAGAAAAAACCCTCACAAATGGACCAATAAGTAAGATCATGATAAACAGAGGAAAGACTGAAGTTTTCAAGGATTTCATTTTACTTGGATCCACAATCAATGCCCATGGAAGCAGCAGTCAAGAAATTAAAGGATGTATTGCATTGGGCAAATCCTCTGTAAAAGACCTCTTTAAAGTGATAAAAAGCAAAGATGTCACTTTGAGGACCTAAGGTATGCCTGACCCAAGCCATGATATTTTCAGTCGCCTCATATGCATGCAAAAGCTGGACAATGAATAAGGAAGACCAAAGAAGAATTGATACCTTCGAATTATGACGTTGGCAAAGAATATTGAATATGGGTGGTGAGACTTCATCTCATGTACTTTGGACTTATTATCAGGAGGACACAAGATCCAGAAGCTACTGAATAAAAGAAAAGATTCAGAGATTTGCCTATATTTAAAAAAAAAATTAACTCTCTGCAGGACAAACAAAAAAAAAAGAGTGACAAACTTGAAGAAAAATACTTGCAGTATAAAATGGACAGAGGACTAATTTCTCCAATATATAAAGAGGTTTTTACAAATCAATAAAGGGGGAAAAAAATAGAAAATCTGGTCAAAAGCCATAGGCAAAAAATTCCCAGAAAAAAAATACAAATGATTTTTAAGCACCTGAAAAACTGGTCATCCTTACTCAGATACAAATTAATACCACAAATAGAGGACACTTTTTAACCTATCAGAGGGACAAAGATCAAAATGTTTAATTACATGCCGTCTATGAGAGTACAAGGAAGCAGACACTTACAGATTGTTGTTGGAAATGTGCATTGGTGTGCTCCCTTAGAAGTGGCAAGAGCAGACATTCTTGTCTTGTTCCTGATCTTAGGGGGAAAGCACCCAGTCTTTCACCATTAAGTATGATGTTAGCTGTATTTTTGTAAATGACCTTTATTAGATTGAGGAAGTTCTTTTATATTCTTCTATTCAATATTGTACCAGAGGTTCTAGCCAGAGCAATTAGGCAAAAAAAAAAAAAAAAAGGGTATCCAGATTGGAAAGAAAAAAGTGAAACTATCTCTCTTTGCAGATGACATGATTGCATATATAGAAAATCCTAAGAAATCCACTAAAAAACTACGTAACTGATAAACAAATTTGGCAACTTGTAGGATATAAGATCAAGATATAAAAATCAATTGTACTTCTATACACTAATAATGAACAACCCAAAAATGAAATTAAGAAAAAAATTTACAATAGCATCAAAAAGGATAAAATACATAGGAATAAATTTAACGAAAGAAATGCAAGACTCATGTACTGAAAACTATAAAACATCATTGAAAGAAGTTAAAGAAGACCTAAATAAATGTAAGGATATTCAATATTCATGGATAGTAAGACTTCATATTGTTAAAAGGACAATATTTCTCAAATTGATTTATACAAACCGTATTAAAATTTCAGTTGCCTTTTTTGAAGAAATTAACAAGCTGACCCTAAAATACATAGGGAAATGCAACAGACCCAGAATAGCCAAAACAATTTTTAAAAAGAAGAACAAAATTGGAGGACTTACACTTCCTGATTTCAAAACTCACTGCGAAGCAACAGTAATCAGGACATTGTGTTACTATAAGGATAGAAAAATAGACCAGAAGAATAGAATTCAAAATCTAGGAATAAGCTCTTATATTTACAGTCAGTTTTTTTCAACAAGAGTTCCAAAACAATTCAACGGGGAAAGATTTATCTTTTCATAAAATTGTGCTGGGACAGCTGGATGTAAAAGAATGAAGTTGAAGCCCTACCTCACACCATTAAAAATGTAACTCAAAATGGATCAGAAACAAAAATGTGGGAGCTCAAACAATAAAAATTCTTAGAAGACAGCATAAGATAAAATCTGTATGTTCGTGAATTAGGGGACGGTTTCTAGTGATAACACCAAAAGCACTAGTGACAAAAGAAAACATAGATAAATTGGACTGCATCAAAATTAAAAACTTTCATGCATTAAAAGAGACTACCAAGAATGTGGAAAGACAGCCCACAGAATGGGAGAAAATATTTTCTAATCATATATCTGATAAGGGGCTTTTATCTGGAATATATAAAGAATTCTTACCAATCAACAATAAAAAGACAAATAACCCAATTTAAAAATGGGCAAAAAAATTGAATGGATATTTCTCCAAAGATAAATAAGTGGCCAATAAGCACATGAAAAGATGCTCAACATCATTAGTCATTAGAGAAATACAAATAAAAACTATAAAGAGATACCACTTCACACCCACTAAGATGGCTATAATAGAAAGACAGACAATAAAAAATGTGGACAAAGATGAGGAGATATTGGAATCCTCATACATTGCTGGTGGAAATGTAAATGGTGTAGCAGCTTCAGAAAATACTCTGGCTGTTCCTAAAAAATTTAACAGAGTTACCATAAGACTCAACAATTCATTCCTAGGTATACACACAAAGGAATTAGAAATATGTTCACACAAATACTTGCACACAAATGTTTATAGCAGCATTATTCATAATAGCCAAAAAGTGGAAACAACCCAAATGTCCATCAACTGATTAACTGAGAAACAATACATGGTATACTGAAAAAGTAGAATATTATTTGGCCATAAAAAGAAATAAAATTCTGAAACATGCTACAACATGGATGAAACGTGAAAACATTATGCTAAGTGAAAGAAGTAAGACACAAAACATCATATATTATATGATTCTTTTATATGGAATGTCCAGAATAGCCAAATCCATAAAGATCAAAAATAGTGGTTGCCAGGGCCCGAGGGCAGGGGTGGAGAATGGGGATCGACTGCTAATGTGTATGAGCTTTATTGGGGGGGCAGGGTGATGAAAATGTTCTGGAATTAGACAGTGGTGATGAGTGCACTTCGTGAATATACTAAAAACCACTATATTTTATACTTTACAAGGGTGAGGACTCCCTGGGTGGTCCAAACGGTTAATTCATTTGGCTGCTAACTGAAAAGTTGGAGATTTGAGTCCACCCAGAGACACCTCAGAAGATCTCATGATCTATTTCCAAAAATTCAACTACTAAAAATCCTGTGGAGAACAGAACAATCAGAACAGAAATATTGAGAATGTTCATGCACTGTGGAGAATGTAAACAATGTCACTGAAAAGTTTGTGCAGAAATTGTTGAACGGGAACCTAAACTGCTGTGTAAACCTTCACCAAAAACACAATAAAATATTATTTAAAGAAAAGAAAACCCCATGGAACACAGTTCTACTCTGACGCACACGGGTCGCCATGAGTCAGAATCAACTGGGCTGCAACTGATTACTGGTGAACTTTATGGTATGTAAATTATGTCTCAATAAAGCTGTTATTTCACACACAAAAAAAGGCAGCTCAAAAAAACTCAACAATAAAAATATATATATACAATTAACATGGACAAAAGACACGAAGAGACATTTCACTTAAGAAGACATACAAGTAGCAAATAAGCACATGAAAAGATGTTCAACATCGTTAGTCATTGTTGTTAGGTGCCGTCTAGTTTTTTCCAACTCATAGTGACTCTATGTAGAACAGAACGAAACACCACCTGGTCCTTCACCAACTTCACAATCGTTGTTATGCTTGAGCCCATTGTTGCAACCACTGTGTCAATCAATCTCGCTGAAGGTCTTCCTCTTTTTTGCTGACCCTCTACCTTAATAAGCATGATGTCTTTCTCCAGGGACTGGTCTCTCCTGATAACATGACCAAGGTATGCAAAACAAAGTCTCACCATCTTTGTTTCTAAGGAGCATTCTGGCTGTACTTCTCCCAAGGCAGATTTGTTTGGTCTTTTGGCAGTCCATGATATATTCAATATTGTTTGCCAACACCATAATTCGAAGGCATCAGTTTTTCTTCAGTCTTCCTCATTTATTGTCCAGCTTTCGCATGCATATGAGGCAGTTGAAAATACCATGGCTTGGGTCAGGCACATCTTAGTCCTCCTCAAAGTGATATCTTTGCTTTTTAACACTTTAAAGAGGTCTTTTGCAGCAGATTTGGCCAGTGCAATACGTCCTTTGATTTCTTGACTGCTTCTTCCGTGGGCATTGATTGTGGATCCAAGTAAAATGAAATCTTTGATAACTTCAATCTTTTCTCCATTTACCGTGATGTTGCTAATTGGTCCAGCTGTGGGGATTTTTGTTTTCTTTAGGTTGAGGTGTAATCCATACTGAAGGCTGTGGTCTTTGATTTTCATCATTAAGTGCTTCAAGCCCTCTTCACTTTCAGCAAGCAAAGTGTGTCATCTATATATCACAGGCTATAAACGAGTCTTCTTCCAATTCTGATGCTGTGTCGTCCAGTTTCTTGCATTATTTGTTCAGGATACAGATTGAATAGGTACGGTGAAAGGATATACCCTGACACACACCTTTCCTGATTTTAAACCGTGCAGTATTCTCTTGTTCAGTTAAAACAACTGCTTCGTGGTCTATGTACAGTTTCCTCATTAGCACAGTTAGGTGTTCTGGAATTACCATTCTTTGAAATGTTATCCATAATTTGTTATGATCCACACAAGTGAATGCCTTAGCATAGTCAATAAAACACAGGTAAACATCTTTCTGGTATTCTCTGCTTTCAGTCACGATACATCTGACATCAGCAATGATATCCCTCATTCCATGTCCTCTTCTGAATCTGGCTTGAATTTCTGGCAGTTCCCTGTTGATGTAGTGCTGCGATTGCTTTTGAATGATCTTCAGCAAAATTTTTACTTGTGTGTGAATCTGTAATTATCCCAAAATAAAAAGCTTAATAAAAAAAAATCCCTACCTGATATATCCCTTTATATCAAACATGGTGAGAATGGGATGATAATGGAAGGAAGGATGGATGGAACGGAGGTAGGAAAAGAGGGAGTAGAAAGGGAAGGAGGAGGGAAGAGAAAAAGAGAGAAGGAAGGGGAGACAAGAAGAGAAGGAAAGAAGCAAGGAGGAAAGAAAAGTAATGTTTACTATGGATTTACCATGTTCCAGAATCCAGGCTCTTTAACACCTTGCTGGAGATAGGTATTATCACCCCCATTTTATAGATGAGGAAGCTGAGGCTTAGAGAATAATTGCCCCATTCTCAAAGACACATTTTGAGGAGTCAGGATTCTGCTCTCTGACTCTCCCTCTGCCTGCCTCCATCCTTTAGCCAAACACAGCCATCAATTAAATGTAGGCAATGACTGTATTACTCAAGAGGAAATTGAAGCCAGACTGTAAGACGCAGTCCACAAAATTCATGATTTCTTCCCCCACCCCCGCCCTTTCCACTTGGTCCCTTTTTCATATGGATCAAGTTTTTATTTCTGCATTTATTGCATATGCAAATTACAGATGAGAGCATCGACTATACAAGTCATTACTCAAGAGTAACATCTCCCCAACTGCCACTGGACAAGAACAGAACAGCTTGTGGTTAATTTGCTATATAATCACTGCTTGTGATGGGGGCAGGGCTGTGCCTGTGCTAATATTAGGAAAGGGGAAGCTGAGCAAAGAGGACTCCAGAGTGTAAGGAGGGAAAGTGGTATCAAATCAGGGAGAAAAGAAGAGATCTGACAGAGATCAGGAAGAGCCAACCCCACTGTAATCAGAAGCTTCCAGAATGGTCTGCTTCTCTGCCAAGGAGTACAAGTGCCCCATCCCATTAGTTATGTCCAATAGAAGAGCTCACCAGAGTCCCCATTCTCCTAACCTCCACCAATTCCTGGCCACCTCATCTCAAACAAAGAATATTTGTATATACACGCTGCATCTCCAGGGATGGACACCTACAGAATGAGCCATGGGCATGAGAAAATTAAACAACAGGCAAGAGTTATGGCCACTATACTAGAGTTCTAACAATTCAGTAAGGAAAAAAGGCCAACAATCCAATAAAAAATGGGCAAGGGTTGTGAACAGGCAGTCCACAGATCAGGAAATTTAAATAGCCTTCAAACATACAAAAAGATGTTCAATCTTAGTCTTAATCAAAAAGAAATGCAAATTTGAACTCCAATGAGATACTCTTTTTTCTACCTATCAGACTGACAATAATCAAGTGTTTGATCACAGCCTGTGTTGGCAAGAGTATGGAGAAGCCAGCACTCTCAAAGTCTGGTAGGAGTGTCAATTGACACAGTCCCCATGAATGGCAATTTGGCACTCTGTATCAAAATGTTTAATGCACATACCATTGGCCCATAAATTCCACTGTTCTAGAATGTATTCTTCAGACATAGCTGCATATATATATGCAAAGTTGGATATACAAGGCTATTCACTGCAGCATGGCTTGTAATAACAGAAGATTGGAGACAGCCTTAATGTCCATCAAGAGGGGACTGCTTAAATAAATCACAATACATTCATACAATGGAAATCTTTATGGCTGTTAAAAAAAGAATGAGGCAGCTCTTTATGTAGGGATGTGAAACAATCTCTAAGATATATTGTTAAGTGAAAAAAGCGAAGTGCTGAACAGTGTGTTTAGAATGCTGTCATTTGTGGGTTTTTAAAGGATATATACATCTATGCTTGTACATGCAAAAGATCCCTCTGGAAGGATGACAGTATCTGATTCTGTAGAGGGTAAGGGGCTCTTGGGGCTAGGAACAGAGAGGGAAGGAGGCTCATTGCTCACTGTTTACCTTGTTCACCTTTAATCTTAGAAGAAGTACAACCAGAATGTTCTTTAGAAGCGAGGATGTGAAGAATCTGACTCCCTTACTTTGGGCACGTTATCAGGAAAGACCAGTCTCTACAAAGAACTTCATGTTTGGCAAAGTCAAGGACCAATGAAAATGAGAGAAACCCTCAATGAGGTAGATTGGCACAATAGCCACAACAATGGACTCAAAGATCCCAAAGATGGTGCAGGACCGGGCAACGTTCTGTTCTGTTGTACATGAGTTTTCCATTAGTCAGAGTCGGCTCAACAACAACAAACGTTTGATTTGTGCTGCAGTGCATGTATAGTCTAATTGATTAATAATTTTTTAAAACCCTCTGTTGACTCCTCTTGCCCAAGAATCAAACCCCTTGGCCTGACGCCCAAGGCCCTTCACAGTTTAACAAGCCTATTCTCACCTTCATCTCCTTAAAAGCCACCCCTAGCACACTCCTCTCCAAGCACACTGAATTTCTCACCTCTCCCCAAACACATCATGCTTTTTCACACCTCAGGACCTTTGCACTTGCTGTTTTCTGTGTCTGTAATGCTCTTTCACACTCTCATTTGCTATACACACTCTTACCCGTCCTTCAATACCCAGAAAAAACATGACCCTGAGAGTTGGCCTTCTCTGACTTCCCCCAGGAGAGTTAATCACCCTCCTCTGTATTCCCACAGCACCCTAGACAAGCCTCCATTCTAGTTCAACTGGGGTTGCACCCGGACAGGAATGAGCTGGCTCTGGCCCATTTTCAAAACAGAGCTATTGATTTGATCTGTCCACGCTGGACACCAGCGTCTGTCAGCAGGGGTCTACTCAATGTGGATGTCCACCTCCCCAAAGAGGGGACAACAGAACAGAATCCTACAGCATGTTCTAGGAAAAAAGACCACATGATCCCATAAGTGGGGATCCCAATGCATATTAGCATGTTAAAGGTTCTGAGCAATACTGCAATAAATTGAAATCCGTTATGTTCCCCACTTATTTAACCACAGAACTTTTTTCCCTCACAGCACCTATTAACACCCCTACAGAGTTAGCGTTCTACTGGGGAGAAAACCTTTGGGAAATGTTAATCTATAGCACTGCCTAGAGGGGTTCTTTAATTTAAAACTTTATATGAACAGCAATGGAATGTTGGAACTCATCCTGAATGAAATCTCCATGCAGTTTACCAACCAGTTGGATCAGAAATGCTACAACTTTAGTAAACACACAGAGTGTTTCTGTTTTATCATATTTTACAAAAATACGACGCACCTTCTACGTTTATTTGCCAACCACTACCTCCCCCCACGAGGTATTTTTTGTAAGCGTGCTATACTAATTTTTTTTGTTACAGCAACATGTAATAGTTTAATTGTTCCTTGCCAAGAAACTGATGAACTCATGACGAGTAGACGATAGAAGAAGTCTGAGTCTCCAGGTTCCCACCCCAGTTCAGGACTTTTCTGACTTTTGTTTCCCATCACAAGGGTTCAGGATCTGTGTTCCTTGGTAGGTATCTCACCCCACCCTGTTGCCTGGGAACAAGCTCTGCTTTGTATCAGCGTTTTTAACTCCAGCTTCAAAAATTTTCAGTCTCTCAGCTGCTATCACCATTATTCCCCTCTTAGGAGAGTCTTCACCACTATCTCTGTGGCTCCAGTTATTTCTATTCTCAATGGAAGAAGAACCAAGAAGATCCGTCTCTCCCATCAGACACTGAACAGGACCTGACTCCAGTTCCTTTCACCCAGGAATGGGGTCTCTCTCCTTCTTTCTCTCTATCCGTTCAATATGTCTCCCCGCTGAGCTATCATCATAAGGAGGGGCTTAGTGACCCCAGTCTTTTTGGTGGGAAGATTAACCTCCATCCAACTTGAAAAGGCTTCCGCACTGTGCAGAAGGCATCGTCCTTTGGTGCGTTGAGGGCCTCACTCATTCTTTTCGCACCTTTGTCCTCAGCCTCTGTCCTGAACCATTCACCTGACCACTTACCTGCACAACCAGATTTCCTCTGGATTCACTGCCCTGTTTATGGTTTTGCCATGCCCCTTAGCACTAACATTTGGTCTTTTCTCCCAACTCCAATCAACCTTTGGCTTCTCTACTGAACCACCTTTTTGATAACTCTGGAAAAATACCCCTGCCACTCTGGAACCTACTCCTCAGTGCAGACTCCCATGGTCAATGTCCCCACGGTCCCTTCCAGGATTAACCCAGCTGAAAGGAGCTGCCTTACGCAAAGTCACGCTCCGTCCTGGGGTGGCCTGAATCCAATGACTGATAGTCTGGGAGGTATTAAGGCCCAGCTCTCACCCCAAATTGGGACAGTGCTTGGACATCTATGTTCATGACTGTCTGAAAGATCAGTCGGGCCTTCCACTGAAACTGTAGCACAGCCCAGCTTCTCCCTCTGTTACTCCCTTTTGCTTTGCTTCCCTTCCCTCCAAAAGGTTGAACCCAAAAGCATTCCCTAATCACCCTCCTGCATGCTGATCTCCATCTCAGGGTCTGCTTTCTGGGGAGGGGAAGCCCCTACAAAGTGCCTACATAGCCCTCTTGCCTGCAATGCTAGCAAATTATACAGGGATGGGAGTTATTCTGAATTTGTTATATCAATGACTGAACATCATTAGATATTCCTTTAAAGTCACCAACCCTTATATATTAGGGTGATGCTAGCTACTGTAAAAAGTAAGGCCTACACAGTTATGGATACTTTTTGATATAACCGAACACTTCCCAGGATTGGCTTTTTGGGTTTGAAGGATTAGGACCATAGTCTCATGGGCTATATAGATCAATTGGCATAATATAGTTCACAAAGTTATGTTCTACATCCTTGTTTGGTGAGTAGTGTCTGGGGTCTTAAAAGCTTGCAAGTAGCCTTCAAATATACAACCATTGGTCTCTACTTCTCCGGAGCAAAAGAGAAAGAAGGAAATCGAAGACTTGAAGAAACTAATCTGCAGGACAAATAGTCTACATGAACTACAGCTTCATTTACCCTGAGACCAGAACTAGGTGTTGTTTGGCTACCACTACCTACCATTCTAAACATAGCCACAAGAGATGGCCCTGAAAAATGGGAGAAAAATATGGAACAGAGCCTCAGATTCCAAAAAAAAAACAGACTTACTGGACTGGTTGAGACAAGAAGACTTCTTGAGACTATTGCACCGAGATACTCTTCAAACCTTGAACAGAAACTAACCCTTGAGGTCACTTTGTAGCTAAATAACAGGTTGGCTTTCAAAGTAATGATGTACTGTGCTTCTTTAAAAAACCACCTATGTGAGACCAAAGCATCAACAATTACGATAAAACAAAGATGACGTTGTAAGGGGGCAGGGAAACTAGATTAATGAAAATGGAACAACCAGAATGGAAATAATGAGAATGCTCACACACTCTAAGAATGTAGCCAATATCACTAAACAATTCGTGCAGAAATTGTTGAATGGAAACCTAAACCCCTATGTAAACCTTCACCAAAAACACAATAAAATATTATTTTTTTTAAAAAAGGCCCAAATTTTAGAGGTTTATCAAAATAAATGTTTATTTCCTACTCATGTAATTGTTGAGTGCAGATTTCACTGGCCAGTGGGCAGTTTTCCTCGTTATAGTGATTCTTAGACCCAAGCTCCTTCCATCTTGTGGCTCCATCATCCTCTAGCAGAGTAGTTCTCAGTTGGGAGAGGTTTTGCCCTCAAGGGAACATATACAATGTCTAGAGATTTTTTTTTATTGTCACAGCTGGGGAGGAGGGTGCTACTGTCGTCTAGAGAGTAAAGGACAAGGATGCTGCTAAACATCCTACGATGCATAGGACATCCCTCCACAACAAAAATAAATCCAAAATGCCAATAGTGGTGATGTAGAGAACCTTGCTCAGCAGGATCTTAACCTGGGGTCCACAAACCCCAAGAAGTCCTTGCAGAGAACTCCATTTCAATATAATTGGCTTCCTTTGTAACCCTATGGATTTTACTTCATGCAATCAAAACATTATTATGAGTAGGGGGACATAGGCTTCACTAGTCTGCCAACAGGTCCATGGCACAAAAAAAGATGCTAAGAATCCCTGCTAGGGCCTCAGAGTCTTCTGCTTCTAGCCACCAGGTGACAGAAAAGAGAGTAGAGACGGTAGATGTACTTTTTATCTCTCTTGGCCTAAAATTGACACAACATATTTCTGCTCATAGTTCTTTAATGAGAACTAGTCAAATGGGCCCACCTAGATGCAAGTGAGTCTGGGAAATGTAGTTCCTGCCTGGGCAGCTGTCTCCAAACACCAACAGTATTCTATGAAAGGTGGAACATAAATTTTTGGAGCTCAACCAACTACCCATCTCAACCCCGCCTTGCCACCCCTAATAACAATGGTAATGATGATGATGATGGTAATAACTATAACAATAGCAATGGTAATGACAGTAATAACTAGTATTCATCGAGCACTTCCTCTGACTTAGTCACTGCTAAGAACCTCCCAACCATCATCTCACTCAATCGTCCACCCTCCCTATGAGGTTAGAAGACTTCTGCCCTCTGTAGACATCATCGACGCCATGGGCAACTCTCACATCTAGGCAAAACAGCCAGTTATGGTACCTGCTTCCCAGAGAAAGGAGTACAGAGCCATCTGAAGGAAGCTTGAGCTCACTTTAATCAAATGTCACAGATCCCAAGACTCTAGGAGGCTACGGACTGTGCTAGGGCTCTGGATATCTCAAAAGCCTCAGTTCAAGGGAAAAAACGTGGAAGAGAACCTCAAATTCTCATGGAATCCAGACTTTATGGAGCCATTAAGGCTGGATAATCCCCTGAAACTATTGCCCTGAGGGAATCTTTAAACCTTAAACCGAAACTATCCACTGAAGTGATCTTTAAACCAGAGTTTAGCTTAATTAGTAAAGAATGTCTGTGTAGAGCATTGTGTTTTTTAGCGAATGATCAATAGAGATCAAATTGACAACTTGAAAGGATAGATGAGAATGAAAATGATATCGAGAAAGGTGGCATGACTTGAAGAGTTAACCAGGGTTGCTGAATTGTACATGTAGAAATTGTTTAATTGATGTATGTTTTGCTGTGTATATCTTCACCCAAAATAATTTTTTGAAAGCCCCCAGTTTGAGAAGATGATCCTTAGCCTGCTTGAGTCCACCCACTGTATGAACCTCTACAGCTGAGCCCTCCAACAAAAGCCCTCCAGACACAGGATGGCCAGCCAGGGAAAGTCATCACCATATTCATTCTCCATGGCCACCTCTTCCTACATCAGGAAGCTCCCAAATGGTGATCATAAAAATACACCTCTCCCTTTCTAGAACTTATCATTGGGGGAATGAATGATGGACTTCTGTGGTCCAGAGACTAGAAGGCAGATTGAAGTTCGGCTTTATGCTCAAAAGCAAGAGCTGGTTCCCACATCTGAGTTCTCTGGGCCATTGGTATGAACAAATATTATCCCATTTTTATAGATGATAGAACTAAGGCTTGTCCATGCTAAGTCAAGAGCGTGAAGTTGAGGAGCTGGGACAGATGGCTGGAGAACAGGCTGGGCACAGGATGGGGGGCTCTCAAAACATCTTGAGTGGGTACCTTGAGCTTCCTGCTGAGAAGTGTTGAGTCCAGGCCCAACACATCAGCCCTGGGACCAGCACCCTCCCCAGGGGTTCTTGTTCCGGGAAGTGGTAGAGGGTCTACAACCCAGAAGCAGCTGCACAGGCAGCAGATGGTAACAGCTGCTTCTCAGATGGTTTTATCATCACATTGCTTTTTTTCTTTCACATTACGAATTTTTTTTCTAAAAACATGGCTTTTGTAGCAGCAGAGGTGGCTAGGTGTTTCTGAGAGGTCTATAGCCCAGCTCAGTCTGTCAGATTCCTGGGGTCTTGTCCTCTGTGATATATGAATAAAGTGAGTTCAAGTTCACTGCCTGGAAACAGTCCCTGAAGTGGGCTGCCTCTGCTTCACCTGTGCTGGAGGAACCACGGGTATGGAGAACTATGCCTCAGGACTATCTTGCCCCAAGTCCCAAGGACAGTGGGCAGCAAGCCCAGGAGAGCTCAGATTCAGGGGAACCAGGTCCCAAGTGTGGTAAGATTTCTGATTGCCAAACATATGTGAGTTCTCAGGGGAAGGAAGCAAGAGCAGCATAACGTTAGACAAGTGACTTAACCTTTCTGAGCCTCCGTTTCCTCATCTGTAAAATGGGGTAATAATATGGACTACCTCCTGAGGTTGGGAGAATTGAATGGGACCCTGTCTGTAAAAGGGCCTGGCACAGGGCCTAGCTCCCAGTGTGTTCTCAATAAAGGTCATCTATGAAGATTATTTTTAAGCCACAGAAAAGAGAAAAGATAAAAATGGTGCAAAAGCCAGAGAAGATGAGACCCACAACCCCAGGTGGAGGGGTCATGGATGACCTGACTGGTCAGAGAGGCCTTCGTCTTAACCAGCATGAGAGAGGGGCTGCTCCCAGCTGAGCCAGGGTTGGGGAAAAGGGCCGGCATGGCGCCAGCCCCGTCATGGCACCCATCTTAGCTCTTGCTCCCACTGCGACATCCCAGTGAAGCAGCA
The DNA here is from genome assembly GCF_030014295.1 of Loxodonta africana. Lineage (NCBI taxonomy): Eukaryota > Metazoa > Chordata > Mammalia > Proboscidea > Elephantidae > Loxodonta > Loxodonta africana. The sequence goes on from NC_087365.1 coordinate 40,209,299, forward strand.
GACAGGCAGACAGATCTCTGGATCTGGAAGGCAAAGAAGAAATCTGGGCTGAAGAAAACCCAAATCTGTTGCTGTCAATTCGATTCCAACTTACAGAGATCCTATAACACAGAGCAGAACAGCCTCATGGGGTTTCCAAGGAGTGGATGGTGGATTTGAACTCCCAGACCTTTTGGTTAGCAGTGGAGCTCTTAAGCACTTCACCATCAGGGCTGGAGAGAGGACTTAAAAACTGCCCTGGAAGTGAGTACATTGGTATGGGGGGAGGGGTACAGGGAGAGGTAAGGAGAGGAGCAGAGGCCTCAGAGAAAGCCCAGGGAGAGCAAGTGAGGATGGAGACAGAGTCAAGGTAGGAGAGAAGAGGGATGAGAACCAGACTCACAAAGTTCCCAGAGACTTTCAGGAGCATCTCAGGCCAAGGGTCCAGCACAGGGATATGTCCAGGGCTGGCCAACAGGAAACGGGAAGGAAGACGATGCCCTGTTCCTTGCCAGGACCTGGCACATACATCTCCTCATTGAATGCTCCAAACCCCTGATGAGATCATGTCATTATCCCCATTAAATAGGTCAGAAAACTGAGGGTCAGAGAAGTCAGGAGACTTCTCCCAAGGTCACAGAGTTTGCATCTAACATATATCTGGAGGCTCAAATGCTCTTTGGGGGCACCAAGTGCTCAGAATAACGTTCACGAGGCCCAGGTCGGAACCAAGCACCTAATAATGACCTCCAGGGTGGCTGTGTGCAAGCATATCTGAGGCAGTTAGCATGAAGGAGGGAGCGCAGCTAATTGTCTGTACAAATTAACTCTAATGTGGTCGGCATCGATATACTTATCTTTCCTTAATTACATTAATCAATTAATGAAGAAGCTGGCTTCCTTTTATTACGATTTCTAGGGCCCATATGTTCTCAGGAGTTCAGTGGAGCTTGGGATTTCCTCTCTGCCCCTATCTTAAAGAGGGGAACAAGGTGAGCGTCAATAGGCGAGATCGCCCTCATGCCTTCTCAACTCTGAAGGTGAGCGCCAATGCGGGGGCGGGGGGGCGCTAGAACATGGAAGTGATGGTCCCCAGAAAAAGTAACTGGTGGGGAAAAAAAAGTCCAAACTCCTTAATCTGGTGTTTGAGACCCCTCAACCTGACAATCAAAGCCCCTCAGCCTGGCATTCCAGGCCCCTCTCCAGCCTCACTGTGCACTGCCCCCCCCACCCCCACCCATGTATATCAGCCTGGGCTGTTTGACATCGTCTGAGCTACCGAAGCATGATTGCATCTCCATACCCCCAACCCTGCCATTTCCTCCACCAGGAAGGGCAACTCACATCAGTCCGATTCCAGGACAGGCCAGGGTGTTCCAGTCACCTCCCTAGCACCCTGTAGAAGACCTACCCTGGGAACACCCCTACAATAGTCTTCACTCATTCATTTTTGATTCAGCAAATGTTTACATTCCCTGCCCTCATGTAGCTTCCAACCCTTTGGGACAGACAGACAGTAATTAAACAGATATATTTGATGGCTCAATGGTTAAGAGCTCTTGCTGCTAACCAAAAGGTCAGCAGTTTGAATCCACCAGCTGCTCCTTGGAAGCCCTATGGGGCAGTTCTATTCTGTCCTATTGGGTCTCTATGAGCTGGAATCAACTCAACGGGCTTGGTTTTGGTTTCGTTACATTTATATAGAGCAGTGATTTTCAGTCCATTAGAATCACCAGGGGAGCTTTTCGAAAGTATGTTGCCCAAGCCCCACCCCAGACGAATTAAAACAGAATCTCTGAGGGTGGGAGCAAGGCATCAGTATTGTTCAGTTCTCCAGGTGATACTAATGTGCAGGCAGGCCTGAGACCTCTAGCATGGGGCGGGGGCGGGAGGCGGGCAAAAAGGGGTTCACTGCACCTTCTCTGCAAGCCAGCCATCTGCCACCAGGTGAAATGGTTGCTTTCCCTGGATGTTGTTGAGAAGGTGATCAGCCAATTGTGCTTTTTTTGTACTTCTTTATTTAAATGCAATGAACTTTTGTGTACATTGCCACCAAAACGAAATAACATATTAACAAATAAATAAATGAGATGAACTTGCCCTGGCTACTCTGTTTTCTGTGTTTGAAGAAGTGATAGCACTATCGAGAGCAATGCTTCTGAAACGTTAGCACACGTTAGAATCACCTGGAAGCCTTGTTCAGCCATGCCTGCTAAGCACCACCCCTAGGGGCTCTGATTCAGTAGGTCCGGGGGTGGGACCTAATAATTTGCAGTTCTAACAAACTCCCAGGTAAGGCTAACCCCGCTGAGAGAACCACTGCTTTAGAGCAAGGTAGAAATTCAAGTGGCAAGTACTCCCCTCATTAAACTTCAGCTGTTCCCATCTCTGTTGAATCAAGCCCAGCTTGTGTCTCCCAGGCTGAAGTAGAAAACAGCCTTCAGCTCCCGCTCTGCAGGGGTAGAAGTTATGCAGTATCATACCTGCTCCCACTTTAACTGCAGGTTGTTTTACGACCAATGTGCTCCAGGACAACTTCCCTCCCTTCTCGAAATGCCAATTTTATAGCAGGGCAGTGCCTCCTAAAGTGTGGTCCCCCAACCAGCTGCACCAGCATCACCTGGGAACTTGTTGGGAATGCATGTTCTCAGGCCCACTCCAGACCTACTGAATCGGGAACCCTGGAGGAGGGGCCCAGCAATCTAAGTAGCCACAAACCATTCAGGTGATTCTGATGCAAGCTCAAATTTGAAAACCACAGATTCGGAGAAAAGAGCCCTGGTGGTGCAGTGGTTAAAGTGACGGACTGCTAACCAAAAGGTCAGCAGCTCAAGACCACCAACAGCTCCTCGAGAGAAAAATGAGGCAGCCTGCTTCCTTGAAGATTACAGCCTTGGAAACTCTGTGGGGTCACTATGAGTTGGAATTGTCTTGGCAGCAGTAAGTTTGGGTTTTCCTTGGTTTTGATTTAGAGAAAACATGCAAACTGGCCTTTTAGATTCTTCTCCTACTCACCCTGCTCATTTGTAGTATTTGTTCATAAAAATAATAAGTGCTTTCATTTATCAAGACTTACTCTGTGCCAGGAACTGTGCTAAGCACGTTACGTTAACGATCTTGTTGAATTCTCAGAACAGCCCAACCATCATTCTGTTTCATAGATGAGAAAACTAAGCCTTAAAGGTTGAGGATTCTTGCCCAGCTGTTACGTGGCAAACCTGAAAATGCTATTCTCTGTCCCACTCTGCTCCACCCTTTTCAAAATGGTAACACTATGCACATATCACACCCATCTCGCCATGTTTTGTGTTTTTCAAATGTACTTTTTTCCTTCAAGCATAAGATTTTCTTGACACCTCACCCCTTCTTCCTAATTGTTTTTGTTGCTGTGTGCCTTCGAGTTCATTTCGACTCATAGCAACCCCATAGGAGTAGAACTGCCCCCTTAGAGTTTTCTAGGCTGGAAGCTTTACATGAGAAGGTGGCCAGGTCTTTCTCACAGGGAGCTGCTGGGAGGGTTCAAACCACCACCATTTCAGTTAGCAGCCGAGCGCTTAGCTGTTGGCACCAGAGCAGAGCTTGTGTTCATAAAAGACCTGATCAATTTTTGAACTGCTTAAAATCATCAATTAACTGCCCTAACAGAAGTCATGCATTTTTCTTTATGAAAATTGTGGAACATGGTTGGATTTTTTTAAAATGCAAAGAGCAAACACACAAGTTCCATCACAGTAATGGAATTTAAATGGAAAGTATAGCTTCACAGGTACAACTAGAAGTTCACGTTGCTTGAAAGACAGAACTCAAACTGAAATGTGGCCTGAAGTCCAAACATTGGATTCTCTCATCAATAATTCTCCAATACATTTGGAAACCAATTACTTACATCCAGAGGTATTTTAACCACTCAATCAATCCATCCATCCTAAATGGCAGAACTGGTCATCTTGGCTCCCCTGAAAATGTACTATGGGGTAGAGATTATTCAAAGACGAGGTGATAACTAGCTGATGTCTATAGCAGGAGAAATGGCCAACTGCTCTGTGCTGCAGTCACAGGCAGACAGCCTAGGGTCCTTTATGTTGTTGGGTGCTGTCGAGTTGATTCCAACTCATAGCAACCCCATACACCACAGAACGAAACACTACCTGGTCCTGCCCCATGCTCACAACCATTATGCTTGAGCCCATTGTTGCAGCCACTGTGTCAATCCATCTCATTGAGGGTCTTCCGCTTTTTCACTGACCTTTGTACCTTCTTTATACCTTGCTCCAAATCAGTGGTTCTCCCAGGAGTATCAGCCACATCAAGGAACTTGTTAGTTCTCAGAGCCATCCCCAGACCTACCGAATCAACCTCTGCACTGAAAGTCCCATGTCCCAGGAAACAGTTAGTCACCTCAACAGCGCCACGCCTGCCTCAACTCAACGAGTGTGGAAAGATGTTGCTGTTTCCCTTCAGCCAGCACTGGGCCTGATTCAAGGGCTCTGAGAGAAGGCCCGTGGCTCCCATGGGGAGGACATCCTGGGTAGGACCAGTGTCATACAGGTGCCTACCAAAGGGGGCAGTTGGGGACCAGAAGGAAACTAGCCTGAGCAGTGACCACATCTCTTCCCACAGATAAACTGCAGAGAGTTTCCTTGGATGGCTTTGCAACGGGAACTCTACCACCAAACATCTACCTCTTCCATAGACAGAAACAAAGCCCAGGCACTGTGGAGCAGGGAGGTAGAAGGAACAGCAAGAGAGGGCCTGGATGGCAAATATTGAGGCCCCAGTTCCTGGTTTCTTCTGGGCTTTCCTGTGCCCAGGGGTGTTGGTGTCCATCCAGCCCTAAACCCCTGGGCCTCCTGAGCTGGCAGGGCCACCCCACAGCACCTGGACCTGGGTCAGCTGGCCTGACATAGACCATAGTCAGGCACAAGAGCAGAGGCAGCAAGACTGAGATATGAGCTGCTGAGACCCCCCTGGTAAGCACCAACTGCAGATCTAGACAATGTGCGTGCACTCCGTAAGTGCTGGTTTTGTTAAGCAGCTACTGCCTTCTGTGACCAAGGTCCCCTCCAGAACCAGGCTCACCCTCCTATCCCTCTACATGTCTCATCCTCATCACAGCCCCAACCTGCCCCAATGCTGTGTGGCCTTGGCCAAGTGACCCTCTCCGAGCAACAGTTTTCTTACCTACAAAGTGGAAAGAATAATAGTGCCGACTTCAAAGGATTGTCTGAGGAGGGCAGGTAACATGATCCCTGGTGTCACAGTGGTTAAGAGCTTGGCTGCTAACCAAAAGGACAGCAGTTTGAATCTACCAGTTCTACTCTGTCCTATAGGGTCACTATGAGGCAGAATGGACTTGATGACAATGGGTTTTTAACATGCCATGAACATAGTAAGTGCTCAGTAAGTGGTAATCATTGTCATTGTTATTATCCTCCAGGACACCTGAGGGGTGAGGAAGGGGCTGGAGGTGGGAAAGGGGAGAGTCCCACAACCTCGCTTAGCCACTAAGCACAAGACCCACATGCCAAATCCTCTCCGTTCTTTCCTCAAAATCAACGCTGACTTATCCATTAGATACAGTGGCACGGCGCCTACAACCCGTGACATTTAAGGGGCCCACATAAATGTTTTCATTTCTTTAAGGATTAGAATAAAAACCTGAGCTTTTAGGGTCAAAAAAAATGAAAATTCGGGGGGCCATGAAGGCAAAAGTGTCTAGAACCCACAAAAGTCATAATGCAGCCCAGTTCAAACTCTCACTTGCAACGGCCCTTTCGAATCCTCACTGTCCTATCCTAACACAGAGGCCGCAGCCTCCCAGTGGGTCTCCTGGCCTGTTCTTCAAACCCTCCTGTGCATCATCCTCAGGACAGCCAGTGCCCCCTGCCAAAATCACAATTCTGACCATGTCCCCTCCCTACTGAAAACCTTCCATGGCTCCCACTGCCTTCAGGGTAAAGTCCAAATCTCTCAGCCTTGGCACACCAGGCCCTTGGTGGACACTGCCATGCAGACCCTCCATACACCCCACCTTCTTGCTTTCATACCTCCATACCATTACACTGGCAGCTGCCTCTACCCAGAATGCCCTTTCGCCTGTAAACTCCTACGCACCTTTCAAAGTCCTAAGAGAATGTCCCCATAACTATCATACTGGGATTTTGAGTGAATGTCTCCTTGGGGTCAGGGATTAGGTTTTCTTCATCCTCATCTCCCCTGCCATCATCCCAGTGCCTAGTTTAGAGAGATCATCTGACAATGTTTGTGGGGGAAGGTGACTCTCCTGGGATCGCTGCCAGCATCTCCACCCTCACTCCCTGGCCTCTTCTTCCCCAAGCCCCTGCAGCTCTGTGGCTTCCAAGTGAGGAGTGAAGCCCTGGGGTCCTGCCCACTGTTCCCCTGTCTAGCAGACAGGGAGCACAGCCACCTCTGGGGAGCACAGGTGGCAGAGTAGCCCCAGGTGGGGAGAGCTGTGACCTTCATCACCAATACCCTGCTCCAGGAAAAGCCATCAGCTCTTCAGGACGGGGGGAGGGGACTTCCCATCCCCCAAAAAAAACCCAAGGGGCATCTTCAGGTCCCTAGCCAGGGACCAGGAGATCTAGTTCAGCCTTTGTCTTCATGTGGCTGTGTACCACTTTGTGCCTCAGTTTCCCCATCTATTAAGAGCAGATTGGACTAAATCCTCTAAAGAAAGGGTTCTTGCAACTCCTGCTATGAAGGCTTTTTCAGGGCTTCCCATCAGTGCAGCCTGAGTTCCCAAAACAGAGGGAAGAGTGCCACCTACTGACTCCCACCCTCCCTCCCGGAACACAGAGCCACCAAAGGAATTGTCAGAACGTGCGACCTTCAAACAGGGAAATTAGTCCACACTCTCCCTTTTCATAAGCCTCAGCCACCTCCCCTTGCATGGGGCTGACTGGTGCCCCTCCAGCCTGGCCGAGGGGCTTTGCCCACACTACCCCAGCACCAACAGCTTCCTGCCCCCAAGCCCCAGGAAAGCAGGAGCTCCCATGCCATCCTGCCCCCTGTGCCAGGCCCAGCACCAGGGCAGTCCCCTGGCTGCCAGCCCCTGCACACTGGGCCCACGGCTGGAGGTAGAGAACAATGATCCCTATTGTGACTAAATTTCCCCCTGAAGATCTCATTCAAGATGTTAGAGTGAGCGATCATAAAAGGAATTAATAGTTGATTCGCTGTATAATTTCCTAGTTCAATATACTTTAGTGCAGCGGCTAAATGAGCCGTCCCGGCCGTTCAGTGGGGCCAGATAGCGACTTTATCACTGGGATCTCAGGCTGAGGAATAAAAGCAATTCTTCTGAAGTAATTGCGTCTAATTAAAAGAAACATTTAAAAAGTGTAACCAAAAGGAATTCATTTCAAATGGAAAATTAATGCTGAAAAATAGCCCTGAGCTCTCTTGTCGCAGCTAACAGCCAGGCAGCCGCAGAATAATTAAACTGTTTTGAAATGTCGATACCATCCTCCTCGGGAGAAGATGGGCTCAGCTGAGCACATCGAGGGCACCTCAATGGGGGCAGCTTCCGAAGAGGTGGCCAGCACTGGGACTTGGGATCAGCCATCGTCTTCCAGGCAGGGTGAAGACCAGGCCACATCAGACAAGGCTGGGAAAGATTGGCACCCTGGACCAGAATGAGAGGGGCCTCACTTACCCAGGCATGATGAGTGCTTGATGCTTTTCTGTCACCCCAGTGAATCTTCAGAACAACCCTGCCACTCAAGTCTTACTAATATTATCAACGGGAGTTCAAAACGGAGATTCCCAGTGGCAAGGTTGCCGTGTAGCTGCCTTCCAGTCAGCCCCCGATCCGTGGCGGCCCCATGTACAACGGAGCAATGCCCAGTGCTGCACCATCCTCATCAGTGGTTGCAGGTCAGGCTGCTGTGATCCATAGCATTTTCGTTGGCTGATTTTCAGAATTAGATCACCAGACCTTTCTTCCTAGTTCATCTTAGTCCGTGAAACCTGTTCAGCATCATAGCAACATGCAAGCCTCCCCCGATAAACAGGTAATTGCTGCACATGAGGTGCCTTGGCAGGAGTCGAACCTGGGTCTCCAGCATGGAAGGTGGGAGTTCTACTACTGAACCACCAATGCATCCAGTAGCAAGGTACCTTGCCGAAAATCACAGTTTTAATACGTAGCGGAACTGAGATTTGAACCCAAGTCGGCCTGTCTCTGAGGACCACATTGATTGTACCACACTGGATGTTAGAACTCAGCATCAGGAAGGATACCACATGCTCTCTAGTGCTGTGGTTCTCCACCCTGCCTGCCCATTAGATGCACCTGATTCCAAACCTGGAGAGCTTTGAAAAACCAGTACTGGGCTTACCCCCAGAGATTCTGATTTAATTGACCCAGGGGGTAGCCTAGGCGTCAGCATTTTTTAAAAGCTTTCCAGGTGATTCCACTGTGCAGCCAGGTTGAGAACCGCTGGTCTAATGCCCAGTCATGGGGCCCACTTTGCCTGGTGGACATTCCCAGCAATTGTCCCACTCATTTCCCCTGGAGAGTTTTAGCCTCATCTGCAAGCCGGGATTGCAAATACCTCCCTTACAAGGTTTCAATAAGGATGAAATAAGCTGAGACACTAATTCAGAGCCCGTAGTAGCTGCTAGGAAACCCTGGTGGCATAGTGGTTAAGTGCTACGGCTGCTAACCAAGAGGTCAGCAGTTCAAATCCACCAGGCGCTCCTTGGAAATTCTATGGGGCAGTTCTACCCTGTCCCATAGGGTCGCTATGAGTTGGAATCGACTCAACGGCAGTGGGTTTGGTTTTTGGTTAGTAGATGCTAAGTAAATGTTAGTTTCCAAATGGAGGGCATCAAGAGGTAAGAACAAGAAGAAACCCAAGATGAAATGTCTATCAAGCCTTAACTATAGCTCTTACTCCATTAAAAAAAGACATGGATGAACCTGGAAAACATTGTGCTGAGTGACATAAGGCAGACACAAAAGGACAACCATTGTATGATCCCACTTATATGAAATATCTAGAACAGGTAAATGCATAGCGACAAAAATTTAGTCGTGATTGCCAGGGGCTGAGAGAGGTGGAATGGGAACATTGCTGACAGGGTACTACGTTTCTGCAAAGGGTGGTGAAGAACATTTGGAAATGGGTAGTGACGACGGTTGCACAACATGGTGAATATACAGTAAGTACCTGAACATCCGACTTACAGTGCTTGCCCTTTGTCTAGTCATCTAGAGCTGCTGCAACAGAAATACCACAAATGAACGCCTTTAACAAAGAGAAGTTTATTCTGTCACCGTCCAGGAGGCTAGAAGTCCAAATCCAGGGTACCATCTCCAGGGGAAGGCTTTCTCTTTCTGTCGGCTCTGGAGGAAGGTCCTCGTGATGCGTCAGTCTTCCCTTGGTCTGGGAGCATCTCAGCACAGGAACCTCAGGTCCAAAGGACACGTTCTGTTCCTGGCACTGCTTTCTTGGTGGTATGAGGTCCCCATGTCTCTCTGCTCGCTTCTCTCTTCTATACCTCAAAAGAGATTGGCTTAAGACACCATCTGATCTTGTAGATCTCATCGATGCAACCCCCACTGATCCAACTCATTACACCATGGTGATAGGATTTACAACACACAGGGAAATCACATCAAATGACAAAATGGTAGACAATCATACAATACTCAGAATCATGATCAAGCCAAGTTGACAGATACTTCTGGGGGACACAATTCAATCCATGACACCCTTTAATGTTATATAAATTTGCCCTCACTTTGAAATGAAAGAACCCATACTCACAACAAATTCTTCATCACAGTCGCCTTCACTTGCTGCAGTTTTTAAGTCATTGAAAAAGCTTCAAGCCTTTTGTTGCACTAAAGTAAGGCTAAATAAGAACCACACACACCTGTTCCAACTTACCTACAAATTCAACTTGAAGACAAAGAAACAGATCTCATTCGTAACTCTGCGGTTGCCTGTAGTTAATGTCACTGAATTGTATATTTAAAATTTGTTCAGATGGCAACTGTTTTGTTACATTTGTTGTTGTTGTGTGCCATTGAGTCTATTCCAACTCATAACAATCCTATAGGACAGAGAAGAGCTGCGCTATAGGGCTTCCTGGGCTGTAATCTTTAGGGGAGCAGATCACCAGGTCTGAGAGCACATCAGTGACTGACAGGGTAAACCGCCAACTTTCTGTTAGCAGCCAAACACTTAACCATTGTGCCACCAGGGCTACTTTTTGTTATATATATCTTACCAAAATAAAATGTAAATTAAAAAAAAAGACTAAAGCTAAATAATTTAACAGTGAAGATGATCTCACCAAAAAGCTTATGTTCCAACTTGCATTCAGAATCAGGAGGCCATGCTAGTTTTAGACTCAAACCTGACTTATTAAAAATTCACAAGAACTCACCCTTTTGTTATCTCCAAGTGCTTACAGTTACTCAAAGGAGGCTAAGGGTTACCTGCAATCAGTGATCAGTTCATATGAGTTTATATGCTGACTGGCATTTCTAAACACCTTGGGAATGCCTGCAAAAAGTTTGTCCACTTAAGTGGGCTAAACGTGCACCAAAAGCTTACTCATACCACTGTGATCCTTAGGAAACACCTTCTTTATACGTATGCAAAGATGAGCTACCCCTCAGCCTCCCTTTCTGAATTGCAAGTAGACTCCCATTGTCAAAGATCATCGGCAAAGTATCCCATCTGCTTTGTTATGGCTGAACCCCTTAAAACGCAAACTGGGGTCTCTAAGAGTGATGGAAAACTTTGGAACCCAAAGAAAAGCGCTACCTTAACTTCTGAAGAAATGGGCCTTACAGCCTCAGGATCTTAGCAAGTGTGAGGGACTTCTACAACACCCTGTTGCCACTGCCAACTGCTACGTCTTTGCCTGAGGACTTTCTCAGCCTATCGAATCTACTTTGCCCACCTGTATGATAGGCCAGAAGTGCCAGGGAATTAACCACACATACCCCTTAGCCCCAGGAGCAGCCCTCAACCAATGAGTGGTGGGAGTTGGTGGGTAAATGCCCAACTCCCTCAGCCCTTGAGTGGAATAACTCTGTGGTGTGTTCTATGCAGGCCCCCACAGTTCCCCACTAGGATTAAGCCTTAGTTGTTCAGTGGGAGTCACAGAGATGGTGCACCCTTTATTAGCTTCCTTCTCTTCCCTATTTCATCTCTTCACTCCCTTATCAGTATTGTTTTCACCTTCCAAATAAGCTATTTAGGGTCAGTGAGTTAGCAGTTGTAATGGAGAGCCATCCTCAAACTGGCCTTGTGCATGCCACACAGGAAAAGAGTATGGGCTTTGAGCAGAGACCTAGAGTCCAAATGGGGCCCAGGTACTTTCAGCTGTGTGACTTAGGGATCATCAGTTTGCCTCCCTCAGTTTCTCTTTCCTCTACCGTAGCATGGGGATAATGGTGGAATCCACTGCATAAGGCTGTTGACAAGATTCATTGAAATCCCGCAGGTTGAGCCCCTGGCATAAGCAGGTGTTTGTATAATTCAACAAGTATTAATGGAAGACTGATTCTGCAATGGGCACCAAGTGTGGTACTGGGTGGCACGGGGGATGGGTGGGTGCAAAGGATGAGGCTAGACACTCCCTTCTTCCTGGAACTCCAGGCAAGCCAGGGAGATAAGATGTAAGAAAGCAGCTTGGTCATGATGTTGTCATTCACCGTGCCAGGAAGCCAATAGGCTGGGAGGGCTACACCAAGAGCTCCAAGGGTCTACAGTAGCTACTAACCACATCTGGCTATTTAAATTTAAATTAATTAAAATTAAATACAATTAAAAAACCAGTTTCTCAGTCATACTAGCTACATTTTAAGAGCTCAATAGCCACATGTGGCTAGTGGCTACCATACTGAGCAGCGCAGATATAGAATATTTCCATCATCACAGAAAACTCTGTACTGGCCCAGAGTCAGACAGACCTGGGGTTCAGACCTGGACCTGCCCTTGCTCATTGTGAGATTTGGGCAGGACAACTGACCTCCCTGAGCCCTAGTTTCTTCTTCTGTAAAGTGGGTCGGTAATAGTCATCTCAAGGAGTCCAGGTGGCACAATGGTTAAGCGCTCTGCTTCTAATCAAAAGATTGATGGCTCAAACCCACTCAGCATCTCCACAGAAGAAAGACCTAGCAATCTGCTTCCGTAAAGATTACAACCAGAAAGCCCTATGGGGCAGTTCTACCGTGCCGCATGGGGTCTCTGAGTCGGAGTCAACTCGATGGCATCCAACAATAATCATCTTACCTTAGACAGCAGGGTTATCACAAGGGCCAAATTAAAAAGTCTACATGAAATCACCTACACCTACTCCTTGTCTGGCAGATTCTAGAAGCACAAGCAATATTGACTGAATCTACTTCAGCTTGTAGTTTTGCCCTCCTTCATCTTAGATCCATGAGTCCCAAATCTTCCTGTTTTTCTAGCTGCACCCTCTTCCCAGACTACCCTTCCATGATCTCTGTCTCTCTCACACCCACCAACTCTGCCTACACCTTCAAGCAATCAGCACACAGACAGAGTCCTTGCAGGGACCTGCACAGACAGAGCCGAAGGATTAGACACATGAGGGGCAGGTCATCGAGGACCATGACTTTGCTTGGCCCTGAGAGGTGAGCCTGGAAAAGGGATAGATGGACGAACTCTAAATGCATGTTGCTAAGTAAAAGAAACAAGTTGCCAATGGATATGGGTGACGGTACACAATGTAATTGGTGTCACTGAAATGTACACATGAAAGATGTTGAGTTGGCAAATACTGTGTCATCTGTATTTTTACAATTAGAAAAAAAGAAGAAGAAGCCAGTCTGAAAAAGTTACATAGTGTATGATTCCAGGAACCCCTGGGTGGTATAAAAGGTTATCATACTCAGCTGCTAAGCAAAAGGTTGGAGGTCCAAGCCGACCCAAAGTTCCTCAGAAGAAAGCCCTGGCAATGATCTACTTTTTTGAAAACTCATCCAGTGAAAACCCTGTGGAGCGCAGTTTTACTCTGACACTCACGGGGACTGATAGAAACTGACTTGCTAGAAACTGGTAATGGTACCGCTATGGTTCCAACTATACGACATTCTGGAAAAGGCATAACTACAGAGATAGTAAACAGATCAGTAGCTGCTAGGGGCTCAGGGGGAGGGGAACAAGGATAAATAGGTGGGGCACAGGGCACCTTAAGGGCAGTGAAACTATTCTGCATGATACTGTAATGGTGGACATATGACATTATGCATCTGTCAAAGCCCATAGGGCTGTACGACACAAAGAGTGAACCCCGATGTAAACTATAGACTTTAGTTAATAATAATGTATCAATACTGGTACATCGATTGTAACAAATATCCCACAGAACGTAAGATTAATACACCTTCTCGTCACTTACTGACTGCCTCTGTATCTGGCATTTCGCATTTACAACAATAGTAAAAAATCTACTGTCTGACTATTTTGCTCGTTAACAGTGTACATATGGCAGTAAGGAATACCGAGGTGTGAGGCGAGAGTAACACTGGCCGTGATGGTAAAGGTTACGTGTCAACTTGGCTAAGCCATGATTCTCAGTGGTTTGGCAGTTATGTAATGATGTAGTCATCCTCCATTTTTGCAGCACACCAATTTCACATAACTACCCAGTCTTTGGAACCTAACCATGTCAATAAGTGAAGAGAGGGTATTGTAGAAACTGACCGCAGGCAGAAGAAGTGTAAGGGAACTTTCTGTACTTTCTACACAATTTTTCTGTAAACCTAAAACTGCTATAAAAATTAAAATACCTTTTTTAAGGGATGAGGAGCAATGGAGCAGGCTTTCAGTACCTTGTTAGGTGTCATTGAGTCGATTTCAACTCATAGCGACCCAATGGGACAGAGTAGAACGGCTCCACAGGGTTTTCTAGGCTGTAACCTACACAGGAGCAGATTGCCAGGTCTTTCTCCCATGGAGCCACTGGATGGGTTCAAACCGCCGAACTTTCGGCTAGCAGCTGAGTCGTTAACCATCGCGCCACCAGGGCTCCTGTTTCAGTACCATGTTCCAGAGCAAATGCCAACAGCTGTAACCAGGTGAGCAAATGAATAAGACACATTCCAAAGCTCAATCACAAAATAAGGATGTAAAAGAAAGGCCCAGAAAGAGTGAAAAGGAACTGCGCTTGGCTTAGACCCACAGTGCCCCAGCATGCCCTGGGGCTGCCAGCTCTTAGCCAGAGTCCTCCCCTAGTCAGGCAGCAGTCACCTGAATGTTCCCAGTCAAGACTGGAAAGTTTCTAATCTCCCAGCCATCACAGCCCCTGTGCCTGACACCTTCCTTTCTCTTTATTTGCTCTTCCTTTTCCTTCCACCACGATATGCTCAAACCATCCAAAACTTTCCCTTCATCATTGAACCTCCCTAATTAAGCTAACATTAGAAGGTTGGGGGAAAAAAAAAAAAAAAAAACCTCCCAAATTCTCTTTGCGTTTCAGTAGCTCTTTAATATGCGAGGCAACGAGAGATGAGCTGCTCCTAATTGCTAGTCCCTGGAGTAGCCAGTCAGAAAATGAATTGATGCATTTTTTCCTTATGAACAATGCATGTAGCACAAATTGCAGTGGCCATCACCAGAGATTTAATTACAAAATATCATTACTTTCACACATCATTTCAGATTTGGCCTGATCAAATCAAAGTTAGGGCGAGAGCGAGAGAAAACTGCACTCTTAGCAGGGTCATTCGTTCAGGGGTGGCTGGGAAGCTGTGGGAATTAGCATTGTTGAAACTTCCTTGGGGCCATTTCAAGGGAACCAGCTGCCAGAGAGGGGGATGGAAAGGGACTGTCCCTGGATTCAAGGCTTCAGTGGAAGGGAGGCTGTGGGCTTGCAGGAGGGTCCCCAGGGCATGCAAAGGAGCTCTCAAAGGGAAGGTCAGGCTGCAGAAAGCCCTGCACACCTACCACCCGAAGGAGCTATAGAAATGCTCTTCATCCAGGGCTTTAAGCAACTGATGTCTCCAGGTCAGCCCAGGGAACGCTCCTCCCATCAAAGCCCAGCTCCCCGAAGAGAAATTCCCATATCCATCAGACTCTGATCTTAAGCAAAAGTCTCCTCAAGGTCAAGGACTGTGTTCGATTCATCCTTATCCCCCCAAACACCATCCTTATTCCTAGCTTGGAGTAATTTTCTTCTATACCCTGCGGATGCAAATTAGACCCTATACTACACCCTGGGGATGCAAAACAGGGAGCAAACAAATGTAGTCCCTGCTGCTCTCATTGGGTTCACACTCTGATTGGGGAGGCAACCTCGAATCAAATAATCATAGTATACTGAGCATGACCATAGAGATAGTGAAGCCAGACTTTCTGGGTTTGAATCCCTGCTCCATCCCTTAATAGCTGTGTGAGTTTGGCTATGTCACTCAACCTCTTAGTGCCTTGGTTTCCTCATCTGTAAAATGGAGGTAATGATTTCTTTACCTCACAGATATGTTGGGGATGAGATGATATGTGTAATGCACCTGGAACAGTGCCTGGCACATATTCTGCTCCATGTAAAAACCAAAAACCAAACCCATTGCCATTGAGTCGATTTCAACACATAGCAGCCCAATAGCACTTGTTAAATAAACAGAAATATAAAATTTCAGCTGTGACAAGCAGAGTAGATAGTATCATGAGAGCCTATAATAGGAGGATTCAACCTAGTCAAGGAGGTCAGGAAGGTCTTGAACTGAAATGCAAAGGAAGGAGAGGCATCAATTAAGGTAAATACTGAAGAAAGAGTGGTCTTAGCAGCGAAAGCAGCATATGCAAAGGCCCTGTGGCAGAAGAAAGAATTCTAAGAGCAAGGCACTAAAAAAAGTCAACGTGGCTCAAACATAGCACAGGCTAAGGAAGAGGAAATTGGTGGAGCCAGTCCATGTTGGGCTTTATAGGCCATGGTCAAGAGGTTGTGCACTGGAGTCTTAGAAGCATTCACCTCTCATCCATCCTCAGTTGTAATAGATTTACTGCAAATGTGGCCCTAATTTTTCACCCCTCTCTATCCACAGCCCTTGCAATGTGACTTTATAGCTTCTCTCCTCAAGAGGTAGAATCTATTTCCCCAACGCTTGAACATGGACTGAACTTGTGACTTGTTTTGCCAATAGAATGTGCTAGAAGAGATGCTGTACAAGTTCTGAGCCCAGGCCTCAAGCAGCCTTGAATGCTTCTCCGAGTCTGTGCTAGCCTACTGGAGGATGAGGCTACATAGAGCAGAAATGAGTCATCCAAGTCAAGGCCAACTTAGATTCATCAACAATCAGCTGACATGTGAGCCCAGCCGAGACTAGTAGAAATGCTCAGCCAAGCCCAGCCATTGATTTAAGCCATTACGTTTTAGAAGGGTTTGTTACATAGCAGTAGCTAACTGATACACACACTGAGAGTGTAGGGAGTATGCTGAGAAAATAAGAAAAAGAGAAGAGCGAGCACACAGAGCTTTAACACCATGTAATGTTGACATATCCAAAATGCATGCAGAGCTCTTGGGGGCACTTAGGAGGGAGCAATTTGTTCTGCAGGGAAGGAAGGGAAACTACAAAAGAGGAAAAATGAGTACATATTTGTCCAGAGAGGGCAGGTGGGAGCTTCCCTCCAGACAGAAGAAAAAATGTGGGCAAAGTCACTATAGGAGAGGAGCCCAAATGGTCCAGCCAGGGGGCTTGGTCAAGAGCAGGGAAAACAGTTGAGGTAGCCCACATTCCCTGGGTAGGTGAGCTTCAGGGTTCTCTAAAACATGGGAAGGGTCAGAGCTAAAGGTGGAGTACCCGCTAAGGAACACCTAGCTGGGAGGAGGCTGGGAGGTTCTGGTACAAACCACTGCCGTGGCTGCAGAAGATCGGGTAAAGGGCTTGGGTGGGGCAATCCAAGATAGATATAGTCAAAGGTTGGGGACCAAGAGAGGAGTAAGCCTCCTCCACTTAATCCACACAACTCCTAGAAACGGAATAGGTCACAAAAGTGTCCTAGACTAACCACTAGACAACACCATTTCCACTGCTCTGTGGCCTTAGGTAGGTCTGTCCTCTCTGTCCTGTCTTCCATAGTTGAATGGGGATACGATTCCAACGCTGGCTTCTCAGAGGTTCTAGCAAGGAGATCATAAAATGAGGGCTGGGAAGGCGCTTTATAAACCATGAAATTTATATACTTGGGTGGAGTGAGGTTATTCTCATTATTCATTCTGTGTATCCCCTCCTGTTTTATCTAATAAAAGGAGGTTTCCTTCCTAGAAAACCATGCATCAGCTGGGATCCCATAGGAGACAGATGGTACACTCAAATGGTAACTGAGGAGAGTTTAATAAAAGGAGTGAGCAGGATGTAGGGAAACCGACCAGGCTGGTGCAGCGTCCTGGGGATAGCAGCAGTGGGGACCCCTTACCACCTCGCAGCCTGGAGGGACAAGAAGGGGAGCAGTTGCCAAGACCCAGAAAGAGCAGCAACTGTGACTACTGCCCCCAACCAGGTTGTCGCTGTTGTTGTTATGTGCTGTCGAGTCGGTTCTGACTCATAGCGACCCTATGCACAACAGAACAAAACACTGCCTGGTCCTGAGCCATCCTTACAATCGTTGTTATGCTTGAGCTCATTGTTGCAGCCACTGTGTCAATCCACCTTGTTGAGGGCCTTCCTCTTTTCCGCTGACCCTGTACTCTACCAAGCATGATGTACTTCTCCAGGGACTGATCCTTCCTGACAACATGTCCAAAGTATGTAAGACACAGTCTCGCCATCCTTGCTTGTAAGGAGCATTCTGGCCACACTTCTTCCACGACAGATTTGTTCGTTCTTTTGGCGGTCCATGGTATATTCAATACTCTTCGCCAACACCACAATTCAAAGGCATCAATTCTTCTTTGGTCTTCCATACTCATTGTCCAGTTTTCACATGAATATGATGCGATTGAAAATACCATGGCTTTGGTCAGGCGCACCTTAGTCTTCAAGGTGACATCTTTGCTCTTCATCACTTTAAAGAAGTCCTTTGCAGCAGATTTCTTGATTGCTGCTTCCATGGCTGTTGATTGTGGATCCAAGTAAAATGAAATCCTTGACAACTTCAATCTTTTCTCCGTTTATCATGATGTTGCTTATTGGTCCAGTTGTGAGCATTTTTGTTTTCTTTATGTTGAGGTGTAATCCATACTGAAGGCTGTGGTCTTTGATCTTCATTAGTAAGTGCTTCAGGTCCTCTTCACTTTCAGCAAGCAAGGTTGTGTCATCTGCATAATGCAGGTTGTTAATGAGTCTTCCTCCAATCCTGATGCCTCATTCTTCTTTATATAGTCCCGCTTCTCAGATTATTTGTTCAGCATACAGATTAAATAGGTATGGTGAAAGAATACAACCCTGACGCACACCTTTCCTGACTTTAAACCAATCAGTATCCCCTTGTTCTGTCCAAATAACTGCCTCTTGATCTATGTAAATGTTCCTCATGAGCACAATTAAGTGTCCCGGAATTCCCATTCTTTGCAACGTTATCCATAATTTGTTATGACCCACACAGTCGAATGCCTTTGCACAGTCGTTAAAACACATATAAACATCCTTCTGGTATTCTCTGCTTTCAGCCAGGATCTATCTGACATCAGCAATGATATCCCTGGTTCCACATCCTCTTCTGAAACCAGCCTGAATTTCTGGCAGTTCCTGTCGATATACTGCTGCAGCCATTTTTGAATGATTTTCAGCAAAATTTTGTTTGCATGTGATATTAATGGTATTGTTCTATAATTTCCACATTTGTTTGGATCACCTTTCTTGGGAATAGGCATAAATATGGATCTTTTCCAGTCAGGTGGCCAGGAAGCTGTCTTCCATATTTCTTGGCATAGATGAGTGAGCACCTCCAGCGCTGCATCTGTTTGTTGAAACATCTCAATTGATATTCCATCAATTCCTGGAGCCTTGTTTTTCGCCAATGCCTTCAGAGCAGCTTGGACTTCTTCTGTTAGTACCATGGGTTCCTGATCACATGCCACCTCTTGAAATGGTTAAATATAGACTAATTCTTTTTAGTATAATGACTCTGTGTATTCCTTCCATCTTCTTTTGACACTTCCTGCGTCATTTAATATTTTCCCCATAGAATCCTTCACTATTGCAACTCGAGGCTTGAATTTTTTCTTCAGTTCTTTCAGCTTAAGAAACACTGAGCATGTTCCCTTTTGGTTTTCCATCTCCAGCTCTTTGCACATGTCATTATAATACTTTGTCTTCTTGAGATGCCTTTTGAAATCTTCTGTTCCGTTCTTTTACTTCCTCAATTCTTCCTTTTGCTTTAGCTTCTTGACGTTCGAGAGCAAGTTTCAGAGTCTCCTCTGACATCCACCTTGGTCTGTTCTTTCTTTCCCGTCTTTTCAGTGGCCTCTTGCTTTCTCCATGGATGATGTCATTCCACAACTCATCTGGTCTTCGGTCACTAGTGTTCAATGTGTCAAATCTATTCTTCAGATGGTCTTAACTTCAGGTGGGATATACTCATGGTCATATTTTGGCTCTCGTGGACTTGCTCTGATTGTCTTCAGTTTCAGCTTGAACTTGCATATGAGCAATTGATGGTCTGTTCCACAGTTGGCCCCTGGCCTTGTTCTAACTGATGATATTGAGCTTTTCCATCGTCTCTTTTCACAGATGTAGTCAATTTGATTTCTGTGTGTTCCATCTGGTGAGGTCCACGTTTATAACTGCTGTTCATCTTGGTGAAAGAAGGTATTTGCAATAAAGAAGTCGTTGGTCTTGCAAAATTCTATCATTCGATCTCCGGCATTGTTTCTATCACCAAGGCCATATTTTCCAACTACTGATTCTTCTTCTTTGTTTCCAACTTTCACATTCCAATCACCAGTAATTATCAATGCATCTTGATTGCATGTTTGATCAATTTCAGACTGCAGCAGCTGACAAAAATCTTCTATTTCTTCATCTTTGGCCCTAGTGGCCCAATCAGGTAGGGAGGGAGAAATAAGTACTACAAACCTCATTCTCCTCCACCTCCATTCTCTGACCAAGACTTCCCATTGTTTGAACCCAATCAGGAGTTGGAAGGCAAAGAAGTCCATTGATGCAGTCCTTCATGGTCAGCCCCCCAGGGCCAAAGCAGGGTGGAGAGCGGACAGTGGACCTGGAGAAGCACATGGGAGATGCTTTAACAGAACGTCCATAAGGAATATTCAGGCTTCAGGAGGAAAAGAAGGCAGACTCTTCAAGACTTGGCAAGGTATAGTACAGGGAAGGAAGCCAGCTTCTCCAAACACCTCTGCATCTACTTCTTCTCCATACAGTCTTTATTTCAGCAGTTCTCAAAGCATGGCCAGGGGGACCCTAGGGAATCCTACAGCCCATTCTAGTGGTCCACGAAGTCAAAACTATTTTTAAAATACTAAGGAGTGAATTGCCTTTTTCACTCTCATTCTCTCATGAGTATAAGGTGGAGTGTACCAGAAGCTACTTGATATAGCCACAATTATCTGAAGAGGCTATTATTAAAATACCCCTTCCTTTTCCAAGCACACATTCGAGAGAGGCCAGATTTTCTTCATAGACTTGAACCAAAACAACTTATCACAATTGCTTGAAGCAAAAGCAGATATGAAAATCTAGCAGTCTCCTATTAAGCCAGAAACTAAAAAGACTTGCAAAAATGTGAAATGATGCCACTGTGCTCACATTTTTTCTTGTTTTGGAAAATACAGCCATTTCTCACTAAAAATGTAATTTGTACTGACATATACTGGGCTTGCTACTGATATTTTAAGTGAACTGATAAATATGTATTTTTTATTTCTAAAACAGTAATCATTGACAAATATAGCTGACATAAACAAAAGCTCTTTGGGGTCCTTAGTAGTTTTTTAGGCATGTAAGTGGTCTTGAGATGAAAAAGTTTGAGACTTTCGAGTAGAGCACTGCTCTATTCAATGCTCAAAACAACTCTCTAAGAAAGATTACTGCTGTTCACCTTGTGATGATGATAGAGAGAGAGGTAGGTAGGTAAGCAGACAGATTAGACAGAGAGAGAGAGATGATAGATCGCTAGATCGATAGCTGCCATTGAGTCAACTCCTACTCATGGTGACCTTACGTACAAAAGAATGAAACACTGCCTGGTCATGCATCATCCTCACAATTGCCAGCATGTTTGAGTCCATCATTGTGGCTATTGTGCCAATCAATCTCACCAGTGGGTCTCCCTCACCCTCACTGGCCCTCTACTTCACCAAACTTGATGTCCTCCACCAGCGATTGATCCCTTCTGAGGATGTATCCAAAGCAAGTGAGTCAGAAAATGTCCTGTTATGATCCACAGGGTTTTCACTGGCCAATTTTCTAAAGTAGACCAGCAGGTCTTTTTTCCTAGTCTATCTTAGTCTGCAGGCTCTGCTGAAAACCTGTCCACTGTGGGAGACCCTGGTGGTATTTGAAATACCAGTGGCATAGCTTCCAGCATCACAGCAACACACAAGCCACCACAGTATGACAAATTGACAGACAGATAGTGGCACCTCATGAGAGGGAAGAAGAAGGTGAGGCTCAGAGACAGAAAGACAGCTACCCAAGCTCACACAGCTGGCTAGCGGCATGGCTGGGGCTTGAATCTGGGCTGTCTGGCACCAAGGTTCACACACACTTTCCCCCCACAACCCCTGCAGCAGGAGGCCAGGAAAGCATTGGATGCTGGCACCGCATCTAGCTCTGACTGCCTCTTCCGAGAAGGGAAGATGACAGGGATTGATTGATCTCAATGATCAGCTACAAATGGTCCCTCCATGTGGCCATGTTAATCAGCTTCTACCAGCCAGGATTTGACCAGTTTGAAAGGTTTATAGCAACAATGTGGGACTGATTTATTTCTCCTTAATAAAAAAGTGATCAGGTGAAACCTGCATCTATCATTCTGTTTATCACTCAGGGTGATTTATTAACTAATTACGCTGGCAGTGGCCGCTGGCTGTGAGGATAGGCGATGGGGGGAGGTGGGGTCAGCTTGGGCGTCAGTGCTCTCCCGGACACGCCCACTGCCCTAGGCTCCAGCCCTGCCACTCACACACAAGCAAAACAGAGCCCTTGAACATGGATAGTGAGGCTCTGACAGGAGGGGGAGAGGAGAGAGGTGGAAGGGCTGTCCAGGTCCAGCCCTTTACTCCTTCCTCCTTCTCATCCCTGGAGAAGACAGTGAGACAGTGCAGTGAGCCACTCTGCTTCCGCCATCTTCCCTCTCAGTTCTCTAAATGGAAAAAACCAGTTGCCATCACATCAGCCCCAGCTCGTGACAACCCCCTGTGTGTCAGAGTAGAACTGCGCTTCATAGGGTTTTCAATGGCTGGTTTTTCAGAAGTAGATTGCCAGGCCTTTCTTTACAGGCGTCTCTGGGTGGACTCCAACCTCCAACATTTTGGATAGCAGCAGAGCTTGTTAACCATTGCACCACCCAGGGCTCCTCTCTGTATGGAAAAGGGGCCTCAAGGCAACGGCTGGAGAGAGTCAACAGCTAGAGAGAGGAGAGATGAAAAGACAACAGCCCAAAGAGGCGACCTGACCCCAGGCAAGGGAGAAAGGCCCCCTGTCTCCCCTTCACGGCTGCCTCACGTAGGACCACCAGATAAAATACAGAGTGCCAAGTTACATTTGAATTTCAGGTATGCAATGAATAATTTTTTATTCGTGTCTCAAATAATGCATGGCTTTTCTGTCAAATCTGGCAACCCCAGCCCAGGGCAGGGAGGGATCAGGCAGGGCATTCAGCTGCCCGTAACTTCCCAAAGTCCCAGGATCCGTGATCAGCAGCAGCCCAGCCTCACTCTCCCACCTCTCTGAGCGCTGTAGGCTTCAGAGCCGGGGTTCCTGAAGGATATCATTTCTCAGCTGGTGGGCAAGTCACTTAGCCTCACTGAGACTTATCTGCAAAATGGGGGCACTACTGAAATAGAGGAAAAGGAGGAAGGCCCTAAATGAGGTGGACTGACACAGTGGCTGCAACGATGGGCTCAGGGGCAGATTATCTAATAGGCAAGGTAAGCACGGTGGTTACCTTGCTTGCCAAATCATCTGCAGTGTATAATTCCACACTTTTCACCACATCAAAGATTCTGCTTCTAGGTATGGCTGGCATCTGTCTCACTTCCAACCCACAGCACCTTCCTACGAAATCAAAGTCTCTTTTCAAATGTACAATCCCTGATAGGAATGGATTACTCACTAAGCAAGGTAAACAACGGTTTACTTGTGCTTACTTACTAACCTGTAGTGAACAATTTCACATGGGTTTCACTACACTGGTGAAATATAAACCATACTGATGAAACCTATGTGAAATTGCTCACTATAGATTAGTAAGTAAGCACAAGTAAACCCATGCTTATCTTACTCGGTAATCGACCCCTGAATGGGCTCAAACATAGCAATGATTGTGAGGATGGCACAGGACCAGACAACCTTTCATTCTGTTATTCATAAGGTCACCAGGAGTGGAAACCGACTGGAAGGCCCCTAACAACAACAACAATAACCAGAACTATTGCCTGGACATAATCCTTAAATCTTAAGCCAAAAATATCCCTGAAGTCATCTTTAAACCAAACAGTGGTTTAGCTTAACTAGTAAAGAATATCTGCCTTGAGCATTCTGCTCTTTTAAGAACTATCTATATGGGATCAAATGGACAACAGCAACTCAAAAGATTAGATAGGGAATTTAGGGGGCAGTGAGTTTATGTTAATGGGGGAGGAACAATTCAGAAAAGGAAGGTTGCACAATTTAAGGAATGCAATTAATGTCACTGAATTGTACATGTAGAAATAGTTACATTGGTGTGTGTTTTGCTGCGTATATTCTCAACAACAACAAAAATAAATAAATTTTTAAAAAGGGGCACAGGCTGCCCTCCCCTCCCTGTATCCTATACAGGACTGACGGGAGTAGATGAGTCTGCCCCTCATCAACTATGTACCAGGAGCCCACACAGCCTGGGCCCCCCCACCCATTCACCTTGTGAAGGTCAGAGTCCCTTTAGACCTCTTAGGGATATAACAGGTGTAACACCATATATATATATATATATATATATATACATATACATATATATATTTTTTTTTTAATCATGTTTCCTGAAACCTCAGGTGCGTGGTAGAGAAAATTAGAAGATAAGTTGGCCCAGCCTTTGTGAGAATGCACTATGTAAAACCCATAAACAAAACACATTGCTGTTGAGTTGATTTCGACTCATAGCAACCCTGTAAGACAGTAGAACTGCCCCATAGGGTTTCCAAGGCCATAATCTTTACAGAAGCAGAGTGCCACGGCTTTCTCCCACAGAGTGGCTTGTGGGTTTGAACCACCAACCTTTCGGTCAGCAGCCGAGCGCTTAACCACTGTGCCACCAGCGTTCCTTAAAGTACTGTGCAGTATCTATTAAAGTCAAAAAAAAAAAAATGTATGTCAATCTCTTGCCTGGAAACAACTTTTGAACTTTGAGCCAAAACTATCGCTTGAAGTCATCTTTAAACTGAACAACAATTTAGCTCAATAAATAAAGACTGTCTGTCTTGAGCATTGCACTCTATTGAATAATTACCTGTATGAGATTGAAACAACAGTAACTCCAAACCACAGATGAGAACGTTAAGGGGCAGAGTATAAATTAATGGTGGGGAAACAACAGGGGCCGAGATAGTGAGAGCGGTGACGCAATGTAAATAAAGTAAACACTTTCAATGAAATGTATGTGTGAAAATTGTTGAACGGGTGTATGTTTTGTTGTGTATATTTTCACCAAAAACAAAATATTTTTTAAAATAATAGTAAGTGTACACTGAGCTGAAAATAATGTCTGGCACACAAAAGTCCTAGCTGAGTGCTTAGTAAATCAATCAACTAACGACCATCCCTACGACTTAAGAGCCCCACACCTAGCTGTCTAAATCAGGGAAACACTCAGGCCCACACTGCGAAGAAGGGTGTTCACACAGCGCCATTTCCATTAATACCTACAAAATTGGAAGCAACCTAAAATCTATCCAAAAAGAACTAGAAAAAAGGTCTGTGATGTTGTCAAATTATATAGAAGTAAAAAGAATGAGGGAAAGATATTTACCAACCTGCCAAGATCCCCAAGACACATTGTTACTAGAAAAAGGGCAAGTTGAGGAACATTCTAGACCAGTGTTTCACAATCTTGGCACTATTGGCATTTGGAGCCAGGTGATCATAGGATTGCCATGAATCGGAATCAACTTGACAGCACACAAAAACAATCCTTTGTTATGAGGGGTTGTCCTGTGCACTCTAGGATGCTTAAGGAAGCATCCCTAGCCTTTGCCCACTAGATGCCAGCAGCAACCCCTCTTCAATTCTGATGATCAAAAATGTCTCCACATATTCCCAAACATCCCCTGTTGAGAACCACTGGTCTAGGCAATGCCAGGGATGTTTATGAGAACAAAAGCAAACACCAAAACTAGCTTTTCTATAGGAACTCAGGTAATTCAGTGAATGCATAGGAAAAAAGCTTGGAAGGTCAATCTCCAGACTAGAAACTAGGGTTACCTCTGGGGTGAAGAAAGAGGGGGCTCCAGGGAGACTTCTGCGTTATGTGTGTTAACTGCAGGCTTAACAATGAGAGAATGTAAGTGTTCGTCTGTTACTTGTACAGTAAGAGGGAAAGGAAGAGAGAGAGGAAGAGAGAAAAGGAACAAAGGGAAGGGGGGAAAAAAATTGCCGTCAAGTTGATTCCTACTCACAGTGACCCTATAGGGCAGAGTAGAGCTGCCCATAGGGTTTCTACGGAGCAGCTGGTGGGTTCAAACCGCTGACCTTTTGGTTAGCAGCTGAGCTCTTAACCACTGCACCACCAGCGCTCCTGGGGGCAGGAGGGAGCAAGGGGGTTAGGGAGGAAAGGAAACAAGAGATGGGAGGGAGGGAAGGAAGAAAAGAAGGAAAAGCAAGGGCGAGGAAGAGGGGAAATCACAGAAGCCCCTGTGAGCTGACTTGCTCTGGGACTTGGCCTAGGGCTTTTTCCTCTCTCGTCCTCAGTGTCATCAAAGAGAAATAAGGGGGTTGCACAAGGACCCTTCCTGCCCTGTCCTCAGCAAAGGCAAGCCCCAAGGTGACCTGACCCCCCTCCCCTGGGGGCCTGTCCCTCCCACGCAGCACAGTTGTTACACAAAGAAAAGAAGGGTTTGGGTTTCCACCTCCCTCTCAGCTGCTTGAACTGATTATGCCTCCTTGGGGGAGGAGGGAAGGTGGGATCTGGTCAGCCGCCCAGCTCCATGCTGAGGACTTGGCTGGGGCTTGATTAAATAATTACAGAGAACCTACTGAGTAATCACGCCGTCTCAAGAAGCAAGGAGCACCTTCAGAGGGAGGCCCCATTAGTGATTTGTGGATGTGTGCGTGAGTATGTCTGTCTCCTGCCTATGATAGAATTATAATCATAAGGCCTCGTTTACAAAATGCATCCATAGCCCCTGCCTCATTTGATCGCCTCACAAACCCAGAGAGGTAGGTAAAGTCACCACCATTCCACAGCTTGGGAAACTGAGGCTCCGAGAGTTTTAGGGGCTTGCTCAAGATCCCACAATTAAGGTGGGGGAAAGTCCAGCTCTGTCTGGCCCAGGGGGCTGGTGGCAAAGGTAGGCGGTAGGCCAGGAAGTCTAGGCAGAGGGAGGGTAAGATACAGGATGGAAAGATCTGAGAAGAGGTTTTGTTTGTTGTTTGGTTTGGTTTGTTTTGTTTTGTTTTGTATGGTTTCTCCACTAGGATTATTTCACTCTTTTCCATTTTGGAAAAACAAATCTGAAAACAGCCACGAAAGCCTTCCTGATGAAATGTTGCTGCCAAGGAAACAGTCAAATTTGTGGGGTGGGAGATGGGGCCAAAGCTCCAGCTGCCCTCACCCCACCCACTCACCCTCCCAGGCCTAGAGGGGCTGCTGGGGGAGGGAGCTGAGGCAGCTCAGAGGCTCTGCTTTCTGGCTGGCTGCCTCGGGGACTAGAAAACCTTCTGTTCTTCTTCAGGGAGCCACCCCCATCTCCAGGATAAGGACCAAATGGGCAAAGGCGTTCTATTCCCAGCAACAGGAAGCAGACGTCTCTAGCATCCTTCCAGCTGAGTGCCTGGTCTTCCTGGGAAGGGGAATCCATGGCTAACGAGGGGTTAATCCGGGCTGTCCATAGTCCATGGGGCCTGCTCCTGAGATGCCCATTGCCAGCTCCCTGCACCGCTGCACCCACCAGCCAGCCCCCATCGGCTCATTTACACGGGAGCAGCCCAAATTCATTAGTAATGATTAGTCTCTCCTCCAGAAGAGGCGCCCAATCAAAGGGCCATTAAAATTAAGTGCTGGAGGAGCGGGTGGCAGGGAAGGAGGAGGGGGAGGGGAGAGACAGAGCTGGGCATGAACCCCCACTGGACTCTAACACTGCCTTACCACATGACCTTGGTGGGTCACCTCTGGTCCTGCTGTTGAGACTCAGTTTCCCCATCTCTGAAATGAGGGGCAGTTGTATGTGGAAACACCCACCAAGGAGGAAGTATTTGGTGATAGCAGGGAAACTGAGACTGGAACCCATTGACTGGCTGGTGAGGGCAGGTGGAGTGGGAGGGGAGCTAAGAGCTGACTCGGACAGGCCTGGGCCACTCATTTCCTTGGAAGGCCACTTGTCACCACCCAGCTACCCTCACTGTGGTCCCTGTGCCCCCACACTGCCCACATTATCCAGTCTCTGTCCCCCTTCTGGTCTCTGGACAGGGGCAGCACAGGCATCAAAAGCAAGGTGGGAGGGGGAAGGGAGGTGAGCCAGGACATCCCCAGACCATGGAGGAGGCGAGGCCAGGCCTAGTGGGCCTTCCCAGCCGTCAGCAGCCCCTTCAGCCCTCCACTCACCCTTACCCTCTGGGTTCTCTGGAGGACTTGGGTGGAGTGTGGCTCCACTCCTCTGCACCCTCCAACTGTCCCAGGGGATAAGAGGCCTTGAAAGATGTAGCCTTCCGTTTGGCACGAGGACACCCAACATGGAGCCGCATGGGCAGCTGGGAAGCATACCCTTCTTGCCCTGATATTCAAGGAACAAAATCCAAATAGGAACAAGGAAAAGAAGCAAAAGAAGAAAATTGAATCCTGCAGCCGGTCACACCAGGTCAAGCCTTCCCTGGAAGAAGGGGAGACACCAAAACTCCAGATGGCCGGTCCCTGGTTTACATTCCTCCTGAGGGTACGAAATGCCATTTTACAAAGGCATCTCTGAAGTGCCAAGCATTTAGCCTTGCTATTTCATATAAAACCACAAGGACATCACAGGGTTGGTATTACAAATCCCTGTTTCACAGAGGAAAAAACTGAGACTCAGGAAAACGAAGCAACTTTTCCAAAATTACGTGTCTCAGACAGTCAGAGCATTCGAGGCCAGCGCTGTCCCATTCTGAACCACACCTTTTCCACTCTTCAACGAGGCGGCCTCAGCACCCGACTCGGAGATCTGTTCCAGTGTGAGCCGGAAGCAGCCTTCTCCATGACGAGACGCATACATCATGATCGTCACTAACACTTCCCAAGCTCCTCCTATCTGCAAAGCTGCAGGTTTGAATCATTTAATTCTTTCTGCAGCTCCGTGGGGCCAGAACAGCTAATCCCATTTCTTAATGAAGAAACTGAGGCATGGCAAACTTAAGTGGCTTGTCCAAGGTCACCAGATAAGTGGCAGAGCCAGGACTGAACCCGATGGACTCTAAACCCCACGAGGGCCAGCATGATACCTGCTTTTGCCTCCCACTGGACTCCCCTTGGCCCAGTGTTTGGAACACAGCAGCTGATGGTTGAATGTTGTTGGGTGGATGGGTAGACAAATTAGTACAGCAATGTGGTATAACTGGAAACCCTGGTGGCGTAGTGGTTAAGTGCTATGGCTGCTAACCAAAAGATCAGCAGTTCAAATCCACCAGGTGCTCCTTGGAAACCCTAATGGGGCAGTTCTACTCTGTCCTATAGGGTTGCTATGAGTCAGAATTGACTCAACGGCAATGGATAAGTAGTTTAATGATTAAGAGGTGGTGTTCAGATCCCAGCTTTGACATTGTTTAGCTGTGCAATCTTGTGCAAGCTTCTGAAATGTCCGTGTCAATTTTCTTACTGAAAAATGAGGATAATAATAGTTCTTACCACCCAAGGTTCTTAGGAGAAGTAACTGAGTTAATATAAGGCCTGGCACAGGGTGAGTGCTCTATCCAATTGTCAGTGGCAGGCAGTATTAAAGCTTGGGACTGGCCCACAGCCTGGCCCCAAGGTGTCCTTATGAGATCATCAGCTGGGTCAGACCCCGCACTTACACAAGTCTGAGAGTGAGCACCCCCTTAGATGTGTACCCTGGATGATTCATTTGCCTTGCTCTAGTCCCTGGTCTGTCCACTACTTTCCATCGGGGCTTCCCCAGTCCTCTGTGGCCAGGCTGCCCCTACCCAGAAGCAAGGGGCTCTCAGGCCAACCCTGCAAGGATATCCAGTTTTGGGACTGTGAGCTCCCCATCTTTGAGAGATTAGACCTGAAGCCGAATGGCCGCTTGGAGACTTGAAGCTTTGAGAGATTAGACCTGAAGCCAAATGGCCGCTTGGAGACTTGAAGACAGGATTCCTTCTGGGAGCAGGGCTGGAAGCCACTTTGAAGGTTTGTGTGAGCCCATGGTGTGAGCATCACCCATGCGAATGACCACACCGCCACCTCGTGGTTATATGGGGAGGTGGCACAGCAGAGCATCCTACATACCTATCACGGATCATCCTCCAGGCTCCTGTTCCAGGTGTTTCTCACAAAGAGGGCATTTAAACATCCGACAAATACCACTTTGTTCTAATATCAAGCACTTTAGTGGGTGCTTTTCATACTCTATATAATTTAATTCTAACAGTACTGTGAGGAAGAGATCATTATCCCTTTACAGATGAGAACACTGAGGCTCAGAGACAAAAAGTAACTTGCAGAAGGTCACACAGCCAGCAAGTGGCAGAGCTAGGGTTTGAGCTCAGGAGCTCTGACTCCATAGTCTGCCATCTTAACCACTAAGCCTCAGGGGATTCCGTGAGAATGAAAACAGACACACCTCTGGTCTCCTGGAGCTTCAGCCAGTTGGGAGAACAGACAAAAGTTGGTCGTTCATTCATCAGACACCCACTGTGCTTCAGGCATCAGACCAGGTGCTGGGCATGCCACGGTGAAGACGGTGGCCAGGGTCCCTACACTTAATGGTGCTTTCGAGGGTTGTTGTTAGCTGCTATGGAACAAATGGAACAAAACACATTCACTAACTAGTTCACTTACCCTGAGGTCAAATTAAGGTTCTGGAAAATATTTCACAAACCATTTCCCATTTTTCTGTAGACCTTGTTCTTTTTTCCCTTTTCTAGTATAATTTTTTCCAAACATAACTTCTTAGGAGACATATTTAAAGGGTTTTAAAGGGCATTAATAAAACCGTTAGTTTTCATAAACAGGACTATATTTGCAGTCCTGAATTCAGGGTTTCAGCTGACAAATTCTATGACCTTCAGTCTTGCTGGTCTCAAGGTTAGTTGATAGACCAGCTGTGGGAGGAAGGTGAGCAAGGACAAGCCATGGCCCCAGAGAACCTGCTGGAAGCCTGAGGTCTGACAGGTTATGCACATAACCTGCCTAAAACCTAGAGACAGGTGGTGTCTGGAGGAGTGGCCTACACTTCCGTTAAAGCCTGGGTCTGTTTGCGTGTTTCCCAGTCCATGAGGACCCTCGTGTGAAAACTTGAGATAACCAGTACCATATTTCCCATTGATCTCCATCATGTGTTGTAGCCTACCCATGGCTCCAGGTGTATATATAAACTCCACACTCAAGATTTCTAGAGTGTCAAGCCTGAGGGAGAAGTCATCCACACAGACCTGGATGCCCATGGTGGGCACTCTGTGTGCGTGTTTGTGGCAGGAGAGGTCGCTGCTGTGTCCCCAACAGCAGCCGTTTTTCTGGAATTGCCACCTGATTCTCAGATCTGTGGTGAAGCCTGGGCAATGCTAGGACAGTGAAAGGTGAAAAGGACTCTGTGGCCAGGACTTGTCCTCTTCTCTACCAAATTTATTCTTTGGGCTCTCTCTAGAATCCACTGTGTAGGAGCTGAGCTGAGTAGAACTGAACAGAAGGACAGCAACCAACTCCAGGATGACCAATCCTAAGAGATAGGGCAGCTGACCCAGCAGCAACTCCAAGGTCTGCCACCAGGTGGCAGCACAGCTCCTCCTGGTCCTGGCTTCTCTTGGCTCTCCATCATTTCTCCACAGCCTGATCTACAGTTGATCACCGCAGCTGAGAAGAGCAGAGAGACGTCCACCCTTGAGATCAGCTGAGGCCATTCCACGGCAGCTGGTGCCGTGTGGGTACTAGAGAAAGTCCTGGCCATCTGGCTGCCCTGAGTCTCAGGCTGGTCATGCCTGTCTGGGCTCTAGCCTTCCGTTAGGCTGACCCATTCCATCACAAGATGGGTCTGTGGCTCTAATAAAGTAGACTGGTAGAGGGGTCCACTAGGACCCCCAGATGTGTGTCCAGACCTTGCCTTGTGATTCCTCTGCCTGCCTCAGCTATGTGGCTCATTTTGTACCTTCCTCACCCCTCCCCGCAGCCCCATCCAAACCTCTTCAGCTGGATAAGATCATGGCAGTCAGTTGGGGCTCAGGGAACCTTCTGTGCCCCCAAGGGTCTGTGTTTCCAAAGGAGCCTGTTCTGTTCCATCATATTGGGGGTGGAGCAGCCCAAGAAAACCCAGGAAGTGACAGAGGAGTCTTCAGGCTAGTGTGCACCAGAGTGAGGACTCCCAGAGCCGACAAGACAGCCCAGCTCCCTGTTCCAGCTTCTGTCCCCTCACCCTCGGCCACAAGGCCCTAAATTCAGGTTCGGCTCCACATCCTGAATTCACGGGCTTGGGCCCAGCCTGGCCTGGGAAAGTAGATGGAGGCCCATAAGTCAATGGTCTGGGGTCACAGGCCACAGCCTGCTTTCTTCCCTGCCCACCATTCCAGGCAGCCCTGACTTCACAGGCACAAACACTGGCCATCACTCCCTACACCTGATACGCCTCTGAACCAATACAGATCTATCCAGTGGTGCCTATGATACTGTCCTTCTCCTGGCTCTGGCCCTTGGTGCCCCAGCCCCTGGTCAGGGCAGACCCTGTGTGGCACAGGTGAACAACCCCAGGGAGCCCACCTGAAGGCTGAGGTCTGACAGGTTCCCAGCTATACACTCTTGTGGCTCTACACAATCCCTTCATAGCACTCCTCATGATTATAAATGTGTGTGCGCTCACACATGCACGTGCCTGCTTCTGTGACCTTTTAATGTCCCACTTCCCTCCTAATGTGTAAGCCTCAGGAAAGAAGGGACCATATTTACCTCAGTGGCCCCTGCACTGATCACAGTGCCCGGAATAGAAGGTGAACAGAAAACAACTGTGGAATAAATAAAAGAATAAGTGGATATTTTCCCAGAGGAGACCTTGAAACACTCATAAAATGCTTGTAGTTTACAGAGCACTTCCCACAGAGACCTCATTTCCCTCTCCCCACCAACCTACAGAGCAGGTACTCATTCCTCCCATTTTACAGTTACTGCTCTCCTACTGCAGCCAATTACCACAAACTTAGTGACTTGAAACAACACAAGCTTATTATCTTACAGTTCCGGAGGTCATAAGTCCAACATAGGCCTCATGGGTTAAAATTAAGGTGTTGGGAGGGCTGGTTCCTTCTGGAGGCTCCTGGAAGAACTCATTCCCTTGCCCTTTCCAGTGTCTAGAGGCACCCACACTATTTGGCTCCTGACCCGCTTCCTCCATCTTCAAAGCCAGCAATCTCAAATTTCTCTAAGACTTCCTCTACACCAGCCACCTCACCAAAAAAACCAAGCCCCTTGCCATCGGGTCAATTCTGACTCATAGCAACCCTATAGGATAGAGTAGAACAGTCCCATAGGGTTTCTAAGGCTGTAAATCTTTAAAGAAGCAGACTGCCACATCTTTCTCTGATGTTAAAGACTCTTATGATTTGATTGGGCCTGCCTGCATAATCCAGGATAATCTTCCAGTCTCAAAATCCATAATCCTAATCCCATCTACAAAGTCCCTTTCACGATATACCAAACCTGTTGCTGAGGAGTTGATTCTGACTCATAGTGACCCTAGAGGACAGAGTAGAACTTCCCCATAGGGTTTTCAAGGCCATAATCTTTACAGAAGCAGACTGCCACATCTTTCTCCTGCAGAAGGGCTGGTGGGATCAAACCACCGACCTTTGGGCTAGTAGCTGAGTACTTAACCACTGTGCAACGAGGGCTCCTTTTTGCCATGTGAGACAACATATCCACAGGTCCCAGGGCTTGGGATGTGGACAGCTTGGGGGGGGGGCATTGTTCTACCCACCACATCCAGGTTCAGAAATGGACAGGTGAGTTACCTCACCCACCGTTACCCAGTTGGTGACTGATGAAGTGGGTTTCAAACCCAAGTCTTTCGGGCTAGGGAACCTGAGCTCTTTCTCCCCTTGTTGCCAAGACAAAGACCCAGGGGTCTCCAGGCTCCCTTTTCAGGAGTCAAAAGGGCAGGACACACCAGCCCAGTCCCCTTAGAGAAAATGCACACTTGTACTGATGTTTTAAAAATAATAATAATACTTGTCTAGACAGTGAGAATGTAAAGGAAACTTTTACTCCCTTGTATTACCACCTTTTTAACAATAAATACGTTTTTCCAACTGGGGGGAAAAGGATTAATCTATCTCATTGACTGGAGTGAAGGGGTGGGCAGCAGTCACACCACTAAGCCTCTGCTCCGCAAGTAAACAAGTGGCCAGCAGATGGCGGGCTAGGCTCACAGCAGGCTTCTCATTCCCTGGACGCTGTTAGTGGTTAAGGGTTTGGCAGCTAACCAAAAGGTTGGTAGTTCGAATCCACCAACCGCTCCTTAGAAACTCTATGGGGCAGTTCTACTCTGTCCTATAGGTGGCTATGAGTGGAAATCAACTCCTCAGTAACAGGTTTGCTTTTTGACAAGGTGGCTGGTGCAGAGATCTTTCCTTTCTCTTTTCTAAAACTGGCTTTAGGAGGAAATGCCCAGAGCGATGCCACAGGACAGGAGCATAAAGTCCAGGGCCATCCAGCCTCAGGGCAGCGAGTTTGGGGGCCTGTACTACCTCGTGCCTAACCCCGTCTGGCACAAAGATCAGAAACCAATTCTTTACAAGTTGTGCAGACTCACACTTAGAGAGGTCAGGCCTGTCTGCAGGGCAGCAGAAGGGAGGAGCACCTAGTTTATGAGAGGCTTACAGGTGGCCAGGTCTTTTACACACCTTTGCTTTCATTTATCATTTCATCTTATCTTCCCTGTGGTCTAGTATAGCACCTGGCATAAAGTGGGTGTTTAAAAAATACTGAACTGGCTGGGAAGATGGTGGCAGTGCCAGCATAGTTTTTTAATCTCTCCAGTTCCCACGTCAAAGTAGCCAGGGCAACTCGATACAAAAGGAAAACCCATGGATAGCATTGCATTAAGATTAGGCGATGAGGTAACCCCATATACACCAAAATATGAGTGGGGAGGGACAAGCCTCCAATAACCATCTGCATGGTATCGGATGCCCCCTGGCATGTCCCCTGGGATGCTGGCCCTTGGTACTGCATCCCTTAACCGGCATAGAAAAGCAAGAGTGTGTCCGATGAACCTGAGAACAGGCAAATCCCAAAGTACCCAGCAGGTAGTCACTGGAAAGCAAAGAGGGACAATTTGAGAAGACCAACAGCCCAATCCCATAGCAGGTGAGTACAAGAGTCCCCAGTGAGGACTGAAGGAGCGAGAGCAATTCAGCCCTAAAAACTCTCAACACTGACCCACCTGGGTTCACTTCCAGGACAAGGTCCCATACAGAGAAGAAAATGCTGGAAATAGGATCAAAATGGAGCAAGATCAGGACAATAGAAGGAAGGAGAAGATTCAGATAAAAGCGGTGGAAGGAAGTTGATCCAAATAACCTCAGACAGCTGGCCGTCATGTTTTTCTACACCACATGAAAACAACAGGAGAGGGAGCTCTTGAAGTTAGAAATGCTGTGCTGAACCACACCTACTTCAAGTCCACGAAAACTAATTTCACATAAAAACAAGCAACAGAAAAGCCGCAAGGTCAAATACCATGCAAAGTTAATTCAAGCAAAAGGAGAATAAGGAGCAAAATAGTATCCCTATAAGGAGTGAAAGCACACTAGCAAGACATTTTCCTCAGAAAAGATCAAAACTGTAAACTTCTATTTTAAAATGAGCTAAAAGGAATTTTTATTTTTTTTCACCAGATATGGGGCCCAAAATCCATCAGATGGGGTAAAGACAGTCTTTTTAACAAATGGTGATGCCAAAACTGGATGTCCATCTGCCAAAAAATGAAACACGATATACCTCACACCATGTACAAAAACTAACTCAAAATGGGTCAAAGACCTAAATATAAAGCCAAAAACTATGAAGTTCACAGAAGAAAAAATAGGATCAATGCTAAAGGCCCTAATGCACAGTATTAAAAAGATACAAACCATAACCAACGACACACAAACTCCAGAAGATAAGCTAGATAAGTGGGATCTTCTAAAAATTAAACACTTATGCTCATCAAAAGACTTCACCAAAACAGTAAAACGAGAGCCTACAGACTGGGAAAAAAACTTTGGCTATTACAAATCAGACAAAGGTCTAATCTCTAAAATCTACAAGAAAATCCAACACCTCTACAACAAAAAGGCAAATAATCCAGTTAAAAAATGGGCAAAGGAAATGAACAGACACTTCACCAAAGAAGACATTCAAGAGGCCAACAGACGCATGAGGAAATGCTTGCAATCACTAGCCACTAGAGAAATGCAAATCAAAACCACAATGAGATACCATCTTACCCTGGCATTACTGGCACGAATCAAAAAAAACAGGAAATAACAACTGCTGGAGAGGCTGGGGGGAGATCGGAACTCTTATGCACTGCTGGTAGGAATGCAAAATGATACAACCGTTTTGGAAAACGATATGGCACTTCCTTAGGAAGCTAGAAATAGAAATACCCTATGATCCAGCAGTCCCACTGCTGGGAATATATCCTAGAGAAATAAGAGTCATCACATGAATAGACATATGTACGCCCACATTCATTGCAGCATTGTTGGCAATAGCAAAAAGATGGAAACAACCTAGATGCCCATCAACAGATGAATGGATAATCAACCTGTGCTACATACACACTATGGAGTATTATGCATCGATAAAGAACAAGGATGAATCTGTGAAGCATCTCATAACATGGATGAACCTGGATAACATTGTGCAGAGTGAGATAAGTGAATCACAAAAGAACCAATTGGAGACCATTACTCTAAAAACTTGTGAGAAGGTTTATACACGAAAAGAAACAATCTTTGATGGTTATGGGGGGGAGGGGATGGAAAAACACTAAAGAGACAATAGATAAGTGGTAACTTTGGAGAAGCGTAAGACAGTACACAATATTGGGGAACCCAGCACAACCTGTACAAGGCAAGGTCATAGATGCTTCATAGGCACAGCCAAACTCCCTGAGGGACCGAATTACTGAGCTGAGGACTGTGGGGACCACGGTCTCAGGGAACATCTAGCTCATTTGGCATAACATAGTTTATAAAGAAAATGTTCTACATTATACTTTGGTGAGTAGTGTCTGGGGTCTTAGGAGCCCGTGAGCGGCCATTCGGGATACTCCACCAGCCTCACCCCTTTGAGAGCTAGGAAGAATGAAGAAAACTAAAGATACAGGGGAAAGATTGGTCCAGAGGACTAATGGACCACATCTACCACGGCCTCCACCAGACTCAGTCCAGTACAACTAGATGGTGCCCGGCTACCTCCACTGACAGCTCTGACAGAGGTCACAGTAGAGGGTCCTGGACAGAGCTGGAGAAAAATGTAGAACAAAATTCTAACTCACAAAAAAGACCAGACTTGGGGAGAGCAAGTGGGAAAAGGGAGTAAGATGTATGTAAACCTACATGTGACAGACTGATTGGAATGGTAAATGTTCACTTGAAGCTTAATAAAAATTAATTAAAAAAAAAAAAAAAAAGACCAGACTTGCTGGCCTGATAGAGATTGGAGAAACCCTGAGAGCATGGCCCCCGGATACCCTTTCAGCTCAGTAATGAAGTCACTCTTGAGTTCACCCTTCAGCCAAAAATTGGACAAGCCCATAAAACAAAACAAGACCAAAGGGGCAGGGACTAGGAGGCAGGAGGGAAGGGAAAGCTGGTAACAGGGAACCCAAGGTTGAAAAGGGAGAGTGTTGACATGTCGTGGGGTTGTTAACCAATGTCAGAACACTGTGTATACTGATTGTTTAATGAGAAACTAGTTTGTTCTGTAAACCTTCATCTAAAGTACAATAAAAAAAAATTTTTTTTTAATTATACCAGATATGAAAGAACAACGTAAATCAGAATTAGAAGATCTTATAACTCAGGAAAGAATAAGAGGTCCAAGGAAAAAATCTTTTAAAAAATGAAGACAAACCTAGAATGAATATGAGAACAAATAAATCCAAAAAAAATAATATCATGAGAGGAAAAAAAAAGGTGAAAAGGAGCAAAAAAAATGTAAGTCAATAAGAAACAAAGAGATTTTCAAAAATATTCTAAAGACTGTGAAATTAAGCAAAGAAGTTCCATCATACAAATAATAACATTCCCTGAAGAAGAAAACCAAATCACAGAGACAGAACAAATGTTAAATTCTATAATTCAAGAAAACTTACTGAAATTTTTAAAAATTGAAATTATGTATTGAAGGAGTATACTGCAAACCTGAAAATATCAGCCCAGAATAACCAACATGAAGAAACATGTTATAATAAAGTTACTGGACTTAAAAGAAATTTTTAAAAAAATCCTTCAGACGTCTACACAAAAAAAGCAGCCAACTCTAAAGAAAAATAAATGAGATTATCATCAGACTTTTTAAGAACAATGCTTCGTAGCAGAAGAAAATGAAGTAACATATAACATATTTAAGAGATTTAAGGAGAGAAAATGTGAGTTAATTAACTTTATATCCAGCAAAATTAACTTGAAATTAAAACGGTCACTGGCAAATTGTTATTAACATTCAAAAACTCAGGGAATATTGTTCTCGTGAGCCCCTCCTGAAGAACCTATTAGAAACCAAGCTTCAGACAACCAAAATGACTAAACCCAAACCCAAATCCATTGCCATCAAGTCAATTCCGACTCATAGCAACCCTATAAGACAGAGTAGAACTGCCTTATAGGGTTTCCAAGGCTGTAAATCTTTTTTTTTTTTTTTTCTCATTGTGCTTTAGATGAAGGTTTACAGAGCATATTGGTTTCTCATTAAACAATTACTACACATATTGTTTTGTGACATTGGTTGCCAACCCCACAACATGTCAACACTCTCCCCTTCTTGACCTTGAGTTCCCCCATTTCCATTCATCCACCTTTCCTATCCTCTCCTGCCTTCTCGTCCTTGCCCTTGGACTGGTGTGCCCATTTATCTCGACAGCACTGGGTTTATTCTGTTCATGCCACGCATTAGGGCCTCTAGCATTGATCATATTTTTTCTTTTACGATCTTTACAGCTTTGGGTTTTATATTTACGTCTCTGATCCATTTTGAATTAGTTTTTATGTATGATGTGAGGTATGGGTCCTGTTTCACATTCTTACAGGTGGACATCCGGTTTTGCCAGCACCGTTTGCTAAAAAAGACTTTTACCCATTTAATGGACTTTGGGCCTTTGTCAAAGATTAGGTGACTGTAGGTGGAAGGGTTTACATACGAGTTCTCAATTCTCTTCCATTGATCAATGTGTCTGTCGTTGTACCAGTAACAGGTTTTTGACTACCAGTAACAGGTTTTGACTACCTCTGAGGTCAGGTCGTGCTAGGCCTCCTACTTTATTCTTCTTCTACAGTAGCACTTTACTTACCTGAGGCCTCTTCCCTTTCCGTATAAAGTTAATGATTAGTTTTTCTATCTCGTTAAAGAATGCTGTTGGTATTTGGACCGGGACTGCGTTGCACTTGTAGATTGCTTTGCGTAGAATTGATCTTTTCACAATGTTGAGTCTACCTATCCATGAGCACAGTATGCTCTTCCATTTATGTGTAGGTCTCTTCTGGTTTCTTGTAATAGTGTTTTGTAGTTTTCTTTGTAGAGATCTTTTACACCCCTGGTTAGATATGTTCCTAAGTTTTGTTTTGTTTTTAGGGGCTATTATAAATGGTATTGCTTTCCTGATTTCTTTTTTG
Organism: Loxodonta africana; assembly: GCF_030014295.1. NCBI lineage: Eukaryota > Metazoa > Chordata > Mammalia > Proboscidea > Elephantidae > Loxodonta > Loxodonta africana. Next base: position 40,248,660 of record NC_087365.1, read on the forward strand.
TAGTTCTCTTTATTGGTGTACAGGAATCCAACTGATTTTTATATGTTTACCTTGCATCGTGCTATGCTGCTGAATCTTTTTATTAGTTCTG